>NC_080399.1:41048863-41699090 GCF_030265065.1 Corythoichthys intestinalis
CAATAGTAACAGCAGTATTTATTAAGGATTTAGTCTAAGTTTTCGGGCAGTGGCATGAATTAATGTAATTATAATGTATTCTTATGGGAAAATCCTGCTCGACATATGACCATTTCGACTTACAAACTAGGTCCTGGAACGAATTAACTTTGTATGTAGAGGTACCACTGTACACAGTGGTACCTCTACATACCTCTCGGAGGTACCACCGTACCTCTACATATGAAGTTAATTCGTTCCAGGACCTTGTATGTTAGTCGAAATGGTTCTATGTCGAGCAGGATTTTCCCATAAGAATACATTATAATTCCATTAACTCGTTCCACAGCCCAAAAACCTAAACTAAATCCTTGAAAAATACTGCTGGTACTATTGCAAATAGCAATCACACAGAGGAAAACAAGTAAATTGTGAATAAAAACTGGAATAAATATATATTAATACTACTACTAATAATAACACCTGTAATAATGTAACAAATCGGGTTATAATGTGGCGACAGAATTTGCGTGGTGTACCTGAACGCATCGGGTTTCTGACTTAACAGAGTGAGATGGGACTTTCACTTTCACTCAGCTGCGGGGGACAGTAGGCGTGTTGTGTTGCACTAAATGATGGAAAAAGTGACTAGACAAACCTGACGAAGCTGGCGATTTCTTTGGCGATGTTACCACAATAATAATTGTCACCTTAACTTACAACGACTGGAGAACGGAGGTCTTAGGAGGACAATCGAAAGACATTCTATGGGCATATTGTCGAGCCAAATCACGGATGCGCAAACGACGCTCATATTTTTCTATAATTTCCAACTTCATTTCAATGGTAAGCATCACCTTTTTCCTTTTTCCCCCTCCTGCACTAACATTATTGGAACCTATGTCGATTGCTCTTACAAGAAAATCTTCCATGTGTCCATCTTGTGGGAAAACAAAGAAACTGCGCCGCTGTCATAGATCGTCGTATTTCTAGCATGTCGTCGGATGTAGAAACAAATAGCGAGTCAAATTTTATGTTGGATGTCGAAAAGATCGTGTGTCGAATTACTTCTGTATATAAATACATACATATATTATATATAGGGCTGTCAAACGATTAAAATTTTTAATCGAGTTAATTACAGCTTAAACATTAATTAATCGTAATTAATTGCAATTAATCGCAATTCAAACCATCTATAAAATATGCCATATTTTTCTGTAAATTATATATATATATTCTGTAAAATAAATTGTTGAAATGGAAAGATAAGACACAAGATGGATATATGCATTCAACATACGGTACATAAGGACTGTATTTGTTTATTATAACAATAAATCAACAAGATGGCATTAACATTAGCATTCTGTTAAAGCGATCCATGGATAGAAAGACATGTAGTTCTTAAAAGATAAATGTTAGTACAAGTTATAGAAATTTTATATTAAAAACCCTCTTAATGTTTTTGTTTTAATGAAATTTGTAAAATTTTCAATCAAAAAATAAACTAGTAGCCCGCCATTGTTGATGTCAATAATTACTTACACAATGCTCATGGGTGCTGAAGCCTATAAAATCAGTTGCACCCAAGCGCCAGCAGAGGGCGGCAAAACTCCATAAAACACAATTAACAAGTGGGCATTTCACTCTACTGACATTTAAATCTGTCTGAGCGGGACATGTGCGTCAAATATTTTAACATGACTAATTTAAAAAATTAATTACCGCCCGTTAACGCGATAGTTTTGACAGCCCTAATTATATATAATTACAAATTATTAATGTTCTTCCAATTATTTAAAAAAAAAAAAAAGTCAAAATATGTCTGAAAAATAGCAGAACATTTGTGTTTATAAAAAACCCGACTGAAAAGTTGGGAGAACGGGCTAATCTAAAACACTACAAGACACAATAAAACACAAACTAATGAGCAGCTGCTGGGGATTGTATCGCACACGGCCAGGCATGGCAAGTTTTTGTGTCTGCAGCATAACATTTATGTCCGACTGATCTTCAACAAAAGTAAAAGGGACTTTTTCTTTAGTTAATAACAAATCTACATGTGCTATAGGCATTTGTTTTTATGCTGCTGACTGAATGCATGCCTCTGGCCCTAAACCCAAACGGGTCTATCTATGCCACCAGAACCAGATACAAGACTAAATCAGGGGAGAGAATACATTTGAATTTCAGGCATTAACATAAATTTGATGTGAAAAACTGTTGCTACAATGACTTAAAAAAAAAAAAAATTTTTTTTTGAATAAATAACTATTTGGAAAATTTAAAAAAAACTGTGAAAACAAAGTACGATTTGGAATGGAAAAAGTGCTCATATACTTGAAAGGAACACCATTTAAAGATGTTAATTGCTTGAAATTCATTTTAGACCCCCTACTGGGAAAAATACCTCCTCATCTTCCTTTTCCTTTTCGCGACCAACCGCTTTTTCCTGTTCTCTTTCTTTGCGCTTCACTTTCACCCCTTTTCTTTCTTTTAACTCCCTCTTTATCTCCTTGTCCAGTTTCTCCTCCTTCATTGCCTCCTTCTGGATGCCTGATACTAGGTCAAAGATGTCCGTGTGCCGCTAGAAATGGAAATTATTAACAAGAATTTTTAAAAAGGAAAAAGATGTGTTCATCACGTTGGTGAGGAATACAACTTTTAAACCACAGAGTATTGGCCTTTTTATGTGTTACTACACTACTTTCACCTGGAGTATTAATAACTTCTTAGGCGAAATGAAGGTGGACACATTTGGGCTACTCGGCCTCAATATTTTAGGGAGTGCCAAAGCATCATCCGATTGATTGTCACTTTTGAACACCGGTCTGAGAGATGGAAAATTCATAATAACTCACATCTGCCTTTGACCTCTGGGATGATCTCTCCAGAACGTCGTCACATGACAGGTCAGAATCCTCAGAAAAACTCAAGTTTCTGCGTGACTTTGCATCTGTCATGTAAAATAAGCAGTATGAAGTCAAGCAGGCTGAAAAAATGTTTCTAATCTCATGTTTTTTTATTTTTTATTTTTACCTGCTGATTTTCCAACAGGCGAGGTTCTCTTCTTCCCAGAATCCTGAGTGGTAGAGTTCGATGATGGTGTACTGGGACATGATTTGTTATCTTTCTTCTTTTTGTCCTTTTTGTACCCTGAGAAGACAGCCTTCCACAGAGACTTGTGCTTAGGCGGCGTCTCTTCCGCGCCAGAGAGACGGCTAACGTCGTTCTTTGATTTCTTCTCTTTCTTGTTTTTTCGCGGAGAGAAGAGCGAACTTCGCTTTTTGCTCTTACTCGTGGACGAGCTGTCAGATGATGCCACTGAACTGTCCAGACTCCTATTGCTGCTAAAGAGACGCTCTGGTAGCATCTCTGCCTTCTTGGATTCCAGAGCTAATACAGCAGTTGTCTTTGGAGTTACGGCAGATTTTAGAGTTTTTCCAGTGACTTCTGGTGTGACACTCCAGGCCGCTTTAGGCGAAGCCACCACTTCTATGGTGGTCTCTTTCATTTTATTTAGCTGCTGGGCCATTGCATCTTTGAGAGCCTGGCTTTTAATAGACTTTTCTCTTGCCCTTATCCTCTCCTCAGCTATCTCCTTAGCTTCAGGGGAGAATTGAGTGGCCCTCTGCGTTTTAGAGGCTGGATTGACAGGAATAATGGGTTTGCCATTCTCCATTGCTAAAGCCAAATGAAAGGGAGGTCTTTCCGCGGAGGCCTTACTCGTAGGTGCAGTGGAAAACTTATTTGAGCCGGTGTCCGGCGCCCGCTCATCAAAGTTCTCCTCTACATCATCAGCAAATGGAATTTCTTCCACAGTCTCAACAAAAGACTTCCTCAGCTCCTCTGAATGAGGCTTCCTTTTCTTCTCCCTCATGATAACAACCGGCGTTTCTATCAGATCTTTTGATGGTGACAACACCTTCCTGGGAGCAGGTGTGGGTGCAGAAACAGGACTCTGCTGGGCTCTCTGTGCAGGGACGGGGGTCTTTGTTTTTGGTGATTCTTTGGCAAGCTCACATGGAGGTTTTTCTGTCCCGTCGCCCCAAGAGACCTGGTGTTTTTGCAGCCTGAGTATTGCGGGAGATTGATTATTAGGCACAGGTGGTGGAGGACTGGACGGTGGGGTCAGCATGATCGAGTCCGAAGTGTTGTTGCCATCAGTGTTAGCCGTTTGTGCACCATTTAGGCCCAGACCCGAACTGCTGCTCAATTCTTTCCTGTCTGGGTCATTATTTTTGGCCTCCACAGAGGCAATGGGTGTTATGACTTGACCTTGGAGAGTGATGTTGAGTCTGCGAATCACAGTACGCCCAGTAAAAGCAGGTTTCTGTTCTTCTGACACATCCCGAGTCTGTGTTTTGGCAGGTGTGGAGGTTGGTGTTTGAGTCTTGGCAACACTCACCTCCAAGATTTTACTACTTCGGTCTAGAGGGGAGAGACCAAGACTCTTTCGGATCTCAGCACTCTTCAACCAAAATTCCTCAATAATATCTGTCTTTTTCGACAGGGATTCATCTGTTGAGGCATCTTCCAAATCTGACGCGGCTCCGTCATTTCTGACGATGGGCGTTGATGTGACATTTGGGATAGGCTGTGTTCTGACAGGGGATTCAGAGTTTGCAGGTGATGAAGGTTCGTGACAGGGTAAAGGCTGTGCACATATTGGAGAGAGTGGGTTGCCTGTGAGAGGGCAAATTGATCGATTAGTGTAGACAGGAGACTTTGGTGGGCATGTCTCTGGTAGTGGCGTAGGCTGGGAACAGATTGGTGAGCCAGCCTGTGACTTCAACGGGGATCGGACAGGGGTCTCGACAACTGGTGTAACCGGCGAGACTGGGGTTGAGTTGGAAGGCGAGTTGTTTAAGGGGGAGAAAGGAACTTTCCCAGAGGCAGCAGCTGGAGACATAACCGGGGAAGGCTTAAAGACAGGCGAGGGGCTTTTGGAAGCTGGCGATGGTGTTGTCCGCTCAACTTTTAATTCCTCAGAAACCAGTGGTTCTGGGAAAAGGCAGGTATCTGAAGACTTAACCTGAGAGTCAAAATGTATCTCAATTAACTGGAAATAAACTTAGGTCACAATTGATTAAACGCACACACATAACGGGCATTGGCATTTTCTGACCTCTCTTTCAGATTCTATTGCTGGAGAAACTGGCGATAAGACGGCATCTTCTTTCTCTACCGGTTCAGTGTCATGTACTCCTGGATACATCACCAACAATGTCGCTACATAAGAATCATATTAGAGTCATATGCCTGATAGAAGGATTGCAGGCACGTACCAATACTTGAAGCCATTTCTTCACTCTCAGATAATTTGTCTTCCTCTGGAATAGCATTACTGTGCACTGTTGGGTGCAAACGTGCCTCAGCTTCAGCATCAGAGGGGATGTCATCTAGAATTAAAATGTCTAAAATAAAGCACTACTTCTATTTTCTAATTTTTAGCACTTTTTTAAACATAGATATTACACAATGGTGTTAGTTAATGACCTTGATCCATTTCTGTACCAGGCTCAACATCTTGACTATCTGCTTCTGCTTCCAGATCATCATCATCATCACATGGTTCTGGTGGGAAAAAATATTTGGCAACACAAATTATATTTTTGTCTGCCTGCTGTACTTGCATCACTTTGATTAGTCAAACACACAACAGTTGACGTAGAAAAAGGTGCAATCTAACGAAACAAATAATACAAATCAAGACGTAAAATGAAATTTGTATTTTTTTTAAGAATTAGAGTAAAGTACACTAATGTTAAAAAATTTGGGGTCGGTCAGAAAGACTATTTTGTATTTTCAATCAAAAGTCGCACTTGCTTATCAAATGAGTCGCAAAATGAACAGAAAATATAGTCAATAGATTAACAAGGTAAGAAATGAATTATATTATATTATATTATATTATATTAACAGCTTCAAACTTTGCTTTTTGCAAAAATAAATAAATAAATAAGAAAACCTCCATTTGCTGCAATTATAGCTTTGCAGACCTTTGGTATTTTAGCTTTTAATTTGCTGCGGTGAGCCAAGTAAATTTCACCCCACACTTCCAAAAGCCCCTCCCATTAATTAGATTGGCTTGAAGGGCACTTTTTGCTTATCATATGGTCAAGGCGCTGCTAAAAAAAAAGGCGGGGTTGAGCAGGGTCAATTTTTTATCCATTTATTTTTTTTAAATTATCATTGGGGGGCAACCGGTTCAGGGTGTACCCTGCCTACTGCCCGTAGTTAGCTGGGATAGGCTCCAGCACCTCCGCGACCCACGTGAGGAAAAGCGGCATGGAAAATGAATGAATGAATGAATGATTTCTAACTTTATGAATGTCTTTGCTATATTTTATATTCACTTTGCAACTCATTTGATAAATACCCGTGTGAATTTTCATGGAAAACACAAAACCGTCTGGGTGACCACAAACTTTTGAACCTTACCTGGATGGGGTGGGGGTAAAAAAAAGTTAAATATATACAAAAAGCAGAGGTACACTGTAGCTGAAAAGAAAACGTCATGCAGGTGTCCATTCTTTAGGAAAAAGGAGCAACCAAAACATGACAGCATGAGTAAGGCGTTATTCAGTGATGCATTATATGGCGGGTGAGACTGGAACGCATAAACAGCCTGAACTTTAAACAACTGTGGCCTGGTACACCCATAAGGATTTTTCAAAATTGAAAAGATGATCTGTTTGAGTCTCCATACAAAAATGTCGTGCTTTGGAAAATACTTTTTTATAAAAAATATGTAAAATTTATTTAATTTTTTTTTTTTTTTTTTTTTTTTTAACTACCAAATGGTGGAGTTTTTACTTGAAGCTTTCTCGTTCCTCCGCCATTACATTTCATTTGACGTCACATTTCAGAGTCATGACGGGACTGGTACTAGTTAACACTTGGTTGGGACAATAACAGCCTGCTTTTCTTTATGTGTGTACTGGGCCAACCATCTAAAAAGCTTTTAAAGCAGTGGCAAAAAAATTTACATCAAATGATTCACACATCATCCATCAGGGCGAGAAACATTGTTTGCAGGCATCGATAGTTAGCAGGTTTAACGTTTAACAATGTGTTGCACTTAAAGGACAACAAATGTTAGAAACCAAAACAAACAAACAAACAAAAAAAAAGACATTTCCAGAGATTGAAAGTGTGGGAAGGCAAGGTGATGAACAGGTCATGAGTAGACCACAACAAAGATGAATTCTTGAGAATGGCAGCCTTCCAGCATGCTTGTGAGTATGTGTTGTTTGTGCATGCTGCAACAACTCGGCCAAAAAACAGCGATAGATATAAGAGTCGGACGGGATGTTGAGATCCCTCGTAAGTCTGTGCTACCTCCAGACATCGACTCCAACCAGACTCGCACTGCTTCGTGCCGGGCAGATGTGTGGGCAGGGGCTACATTCAAACCAGAAGACACAGCTCAATGGGAGTTGTCACGAGAGTGACATTAAAGTAATGGGACACATTGGCGAGGAAACACAACATAAAAGAACAAAGCAGAACAAAAATTTCAGAAGCATCAACACAAGGGATTTATGGTGCACTGGGATGGAGTTGAATAACTTTTCCCCAAAGAGGATCAACAATTGACTGTAAAGGGAAAATGAAATGACTAAACACATAATAAGACATTCCAGGGGGGAAAAAAGCAATGTGATACAAATGTTAACCATCCAAGTCGGGGTTAGTCAAGGGGAGCAGGCTTCTTCAATTCGGCATACTATATAACAGCAGCCACAGTGATGTAATTAGACAAACGTTGATTTTAACCCAATGATGTCAATTTGTCCAGCACAGACCCTGTGACACTTTCCCCAGTCCTGGCTCCTCTGGGTACATTACCTGTAGATGAAGCCTGTGTACACTCAATGGGCTGCGAGGCCGAAGCCAGTTGGCCACCCCCATCTGTCTCTGAGTCTTCATGTGTTTCCCTCACACCTGGAATTGCTAGCGGATCCAAAGGCTGCAGGACTTGTTGAATTTGTAGGTTTTTAGCTAAATGTGGTTGTGGTGCATTTTTCAATGTTGTATACGTGTGCAGACAAATAACAAACAAGAAGGACAAAAAAGTAGGGAGGGTGGGAAAATGAAAGACAGAGGAACAGAGGAAGTTAGCATATAGATGCAACCATAATACAGGAGGCATGGCTGCATGCACTAGAACAGATTGCAGACAAGTCAAAATAATTAAAGGTTAGAAAGAAAAAAGTTAACTATTAGCCCTTTAACACCGAACGTGTCGGCCGCGACACGTTTATGCATATCATCTTTGAAGCCTCGTCACGCTGTAATTACATCACCCACGTGCCACTGGTTGTTCTCAATTGAAAGTGCGGGAGTTGGGGTCCATGCCCATTTTTACTTGAAGTCAATCGACCAAGTAAAACGGGAGATAATGTCATTTGAGTTTTATAGTTTTATTGCCCTCATAAATAAACATTAAAATGCTGCATCGACCATGTGTTTATGTCCATATTTCCATAATTTCTTGTCCTTTTTCAAAACCAAAAGCACCACAAAAACTAGAAATCCCAGGAGCCATTGTGAGGTCACGAAAGACGGACGTAATGTAAACATTTTAAATAAACTGCTGAGCGAGGTGCCATCTAAGGAGAGGGAGGGCAAGGTAGCGAGCGACGGCCGGTTGGATTGAGCGAGCAACTTTGAAACCTGCGGAATGAATAGTAAACTAAATTTAGTGCAAGTTAATGCATTATTTCATTAACTCAAGGAAGACGATGAGCCAGATTTGTCCTTGTTTTTTTCGGATGAGTCGGCGTCTCGGCGAGTGAGAAGTGACAGCAGCACGCAAACGGCAGTAGAGTGGGCTGCGTGACGTAGTGTGTGATGTAGCTCTGTGTCCTGTTCAAGAGGAAACTGAGTGGCATGCCTGAAAAAAATTGAACTGAACTAGTTTATTGTCAATAATTTTTAAAACACTTTTTTTCAATCTTATATTTGATTTTTTTTCACTATCTTTACAATTTGTATATAGGATGTGTGCGTTCGAGAAGCTTGACTGTCTGTATATACTTTTGATAAATTGATGGGTGGGAGCCATACCTAACTTCACAAAGAGATATCCTCCAATCCCTTTTTGTATATTCACTATTTTGCACTGTTGGTCTACTGCATATAACCTGTTTTGACCATGGTGTGTAGGAAGGACAAAAAACCCCTATGACCATACCTGCTGCTTCTGTTGAATTATCAGATATAAAACTATTGAGTCTCATTTTTTTCTGTTGAATGTTTATCCTAACAAGTTGAAAAAATATCAAGCTTCAAAACGTTTTGTTGAACACAATCGGTTGTCAGTGGAACATCAATATTACAAGTTTTGAGAAAAACATTTTGGAATTTTTTTTTTTGTCTTTTGGGATCCAAAATGTTGATAATAATTGGTCAGTGAAGAAAACAACTGTGTGGACATGAAGATTACGGTGTCCTGAAAAAAGGAACTCAACCAGGCCATTGTGAACAATTTTTTCTTTGAAATATGAGGGCAAGATCAAAGGGATGCAAATTAGGACAAAATATGCTCAGGTGTTAAAGGGTTAAAATAGAATTTCAACTCCTCATAAGGAACAGGCCTGGTATTAATTCATTAGTATTTTAAAGTCACAAAAAACGTTATTGTAACAAAAACATGACAATAAGACAATATTTGAAAAAGTAGCCAGAAATGTCGCACATAAACAAAACTGCAAGACATCCACAAGCAGTTGTGCTGCTACCTTTAAAAGTACAAACATCATCTTCGTCTGTGATGTACTTCTCCAGCCAAAGGCCTGACTGGAGCTCCCTGTCCCAGGGGCAGTAATCGCCCTCTGCCAGCAGGCGGAGGCAGAGGCCCAACATATAATTGTCACACAAAATATAACAGAAAGAAAAAGGTGGAAGAGGAGGAAACATTAAGGACGAGTGATGTTGAGACATTACACGAGATAGACTTCAAACAAGAGTAGAACAGGACTCGACAATAATAACAAAAAGGTCCGTTGCAACATGTCGAGACAAATGGAGAACAAAACAAATAAATTAAAACTCTGTCACTAACGTACCTTCGCTTGACTCCTCATCGTCATCGTCCTCATCGTCTACGTCACAATGGTCACCTCTAAGTTGGGCATGAAGCTGGACTGCCTCCTTCCAAGGGACGCCTCCAAGGTCTGAAGGACTGCGAGGTTGCTGCTCCTCCTCCAACTCAACTTCCACCTCCTCTTGGTCTTCCTGTTCGTCGTCCTCCTCCATGTCCGAGTCTGAGCTACTGCAACAAAAAAAGGAGGTGGGCAGGTATTAGGTCTCAAAGTTATTTTGTAAACATTATACCTGATCCCCAAAAATGAGATGTTATCATGTTGTTAAAATGTACAATTCTGTGTACGGGTAATCACCTTCTTAAAACAATCGCCCAAGTCATTTTTTACCCAAATTTTCAAAATTGTTCATAATATTAAAACTTAAAATGGTTCATTTTTGGGGTTTCCTAAAAAATCTGGATAAACAAAATGACGTTGGTGATTACTTTAAAAGGCACCAATACTTCAGTTCTTACCTGGAGCCCAAGTCGACATCTGTAGCTTTATCCAGTACACTGCTGAGATTATGTTCTGCCAGCGTTTCCTCCGGCACCTCTTCCAGCTCCTCTTCCTTCTGCAGGGACAGTCGGTAGTTCTCCAGCTCAATTCGCTCGGGTGTTGCGTGAAGCCGCTTTGCCAGGCTTGGCTCCTGCAGGCCGTTAGCTTCCGGTACTGTGGTTGAAGAGAAGAATGTAGAGAGAACCCAAAATGAAACACTGGTGTTTCAGAAGGGCATGAAAGTAAGAAAGTACAGCAGAAATTCAGGTTGATCAGTTTGCTACAGCAATCAATTACCAAATATTTCAAAATACCTCTCTGTGGAAATGTTTGCATCACTGTGACTGCGGATTTAGCATTTATGTGTGCATGCACTAATACAAACAAAACAAATGCAACCCAATTTTCTGACAATTTAATAGCATTCACAACCAACACAGCTCTAAAAGTGTGTATATGCATACAGGACAAACGGACAAAATGACACTGATATTTAAATCTGTAACTGAATTTATTGAATTAAACATTATTCCTAAAACAAGCATCAGTAAATGTACACAGCACATCACATCATTGTTACATGGTGGGTGCTTTGCCTTTTCCCCATCCTGAAAAGCAAATCCTAAAATTTCATTTTCATTACTTGTTAGTCATACTAAAATGTAACCTTCAAGATCATCCAGTTATCTGTCCACTAACTGTCACAGAATTAAAGGCCACTAAAATAGCACATGAGGACTGAGCACTTGAAATGTGTATTTTTTTTATCTGGTTAACGTGCAGTTTGTTTCAGTTCAGTTCTGTTCATCTGAACAAATCCAAAGATTAGGAAAAAAAAAAAAAAAAAGAACAATTTACTAACAAAATACCTTACAGGTCAAAATACCTTACAGGTCAATTAAACTACGATAGAACTAAATTTGCACACAATAATTTCAAACTTCGTCTGCTCAAAGTTAAACCTCAAACTTTAGCTTGTAAATGAAGAATCCATTTAAGCAAATTTTGCTGTCTTATCAATAATGTAGTTAGTGGGCTATTACATTTATTTTACAAACTTGATGTACTTTGTTGGTTATTAAAAGATGTCACCCTGTATATATAGATGTCATTATTTTAGTTGGACATAGACTTCCATAAATGGCACTCGGATCAATTTTAGTCCCTATGATGAGTCCAATATTCAACACTAAAAATCTAACTACTATGTTTGCAGAGAGTCAAGATTCAGCAAGCATATTTGAAAGTGATGAGGGATCGGTGGCTATAGTAGAAGAAAGCAGAAAGGAGGGTCCAATCACAGGCACTAAATAATTCAGAAAAGCACAGCTAGCAGTTTTAAGATGCTCTGAAAGGTGGGGGTAAAGGTAAAGCTCACAGAAGCACTGATACAGGCACTTGGTCATGGTGAAGTGTACTATTCTAGTAGATTGTTGTTAAAGTGTGTTACTGTTACACAAAGAAACATCACTGAGCAGGCTCGAAAAGAAACACGTCACATGTGAGCAGTCACAGGCCACAAGCGGTTACATTCACAAAAGAATCTTCTTCATTAAAATACAAGCATGCCACACGCGTGAGCCTTCATGACCAGGCGTCAGGATTAACCCGTTCATTTGACATTTGCTGTTTAGAGAGTTGACTAAGGAGATTCATTCAAATCTTTTGAACTTCAAAGCCGATAAAAAACAAATAGAGTTTAGGATGCACCATTTTCTTTTACATGAATATTGACAGCGCCACTATGAAAGTCCAAAAACAAATAACTGCAAATGCTAACATGACCATTGATGCATCTTAAAGGAATAAAACATTTACAGAGACAACAAAATTGCACTATTTACACAGACACTCTGCAAGCAGTCAGTACAATCAACTACAGGGGATTTTGCTCATGCTAAATATGTAATGTCCCACGCAAGTTAGTTGGAAAGATATAGGAGAAAGGGAAACTAAAAGGGGACACGTGAGCCATGCTAAAGGAAGTTGAGCAGGGCATTGATGGTGAAACACCAGAGGAGGTAGATGCAGTAGCTGCACAAGAAGGGAGAGTCAAAGGGTTTGTGTGCCACCTGGTGGCACGTCCAAGTAAGTGTGCGGCAGGCTGACCGCAGAGAGACGCCACAACCCATGGCCGCACCCACGCCCGCGCGGTGGGGCACAGTGGCCATAGCAAGAGAGGAAAGGCGGGTACCTGAGGGCCGGATATCGGCTGAGGGGCCTGCCACTGCTATTGCCCTTCCAGGGGCGTCCACCATTGCTGCAGGGCTTGCGGGCTCCTGGTTCTCCTGCAAAGGTTAAATAACGTTAGATATTAGACATAACGTTAAAAGACCTCGTTTCCACTTTATTGCACAAATAGTATTTTCTTATCTTTTAACTTAAATAATAAACATAAATACCGTAGATGTAGCTGGAGCTGGGGAAGGAGAAGGTGCACGTGTCTTTCTTTGAGCATAGCCAGACAGACGATGACAATAGTGTGGCTTGCAGTAAAATTTCCCTGGAAATAAAAAACAAACGTTCAAAAATGCCCACAACAGCAAAACATGCAAGCACTCTTGCAAATAGGCTTTGTGTATTCATTTAGTGGCTAATCTTTGTCATTTGGGACGTAAGAGAGGTAATGTGCAATACACATTTCCAGGGGGTGATACAATAAGTACATTAAGAGGCAGATTTCTACGTTAAATGCAGATTCATCAAATTTAACCTTACCGTCCTCCACATCAAAGGCATAGGAGGACAGTCGGAGTGTGGTGCCGCAGTAATCGCACTTGAAGCAGCTGCGATGGAAGAATTTCCCTTCAGCGCTCAGTCTCTCCATAACATACACTCGCTTCCGACAGAAGAAACAAACATCGCTGCCTCCAATATTGACAGGGAATTCTTTTCTGAAAGAACCCTGCGGAGAGAAATCGTAACACATCAGTAATGGGCAAATATAAAGTTGTATAGGCATTTTAAAAATTGGCATGAGCCGGTTACTGGTTTGACAAAAAAAAAAAAAAAAGTTTCCACCACTGGTATGAACATATTTGGGTTGTTTTTTGTTTTGGCATCGTCAAAGACATCAGCATTGTGCAGCCTCTCATTATTAGGAATCCCGTTGAGTTCCAAGCAGGACACACGCAATTATGATGCTGTTAGAATTTAATACCAGCCTACGACTAGTTAAATATGACTAGTATACAATATCAGGTTTGAGCTCTCACACACACACAGCCGCTGCAGGAATCTACAGACAAAAAGTGAAAACATCTGAAATCATCAGAGAATTATCCAAAAGGAGCTGCAAACACACTACTATCACAGACTCTGTTATTTGTTCAGTCTACACTCTCATCATTTAAAATACTACTGAACATTCCTACACACTATAGACAGGCACGTGCCGTTGATCAAGGATACGGCAAGCTTACCACATCTCTTTTCTCAGGTAATGGTTTGGGCACTTCCTGAAGCTGATTGGCTATCTGCTCAGCCAATGAGCTAACTCCCCCTGTGTACATCCTTACATAGTGCTATGAAAAGTATTACAAGGGAAAACATGGAAAAAACATAAGAAAGTGATGCAGGAAAAGAACATGAAAAGGGGGATGCCGATGAGGATGAGAGGAAACATGCAAACAACTGATTCACTCAAGAAACAATCCTTGTTCAAAGATTAGAGGTTTAGGTATGCTGACAATTGTATTTGAATACTAATCACCAAAGAAAGGGGATTTCCAAATAGGATGGGTATCCTTACGCCGTCAGGGATGTCAGGGATTACCTACTTACAACTCAAGAAAAATCCCAGAGTTTTGTGATTAAAATGTCTCAGTTCAGTGAGAGCAAATATCCCAAGGCTTTTGCTTGCTTGAACCCTGATGAAGATGCGCAGGAGTAGACTTGCATACATCATAAAGCACTTGCAAGTTTTCTTCAGCATTTGTGTTGGCAGTACAATGATTGAATGTTGTTTTTGGCAACTCTCAGCCTGAGTTTTAAAAAGAGGGGATTGATGCTCCATGTTTTTTTTTTCCAGGAATAAATTATATTTTGTTACTATACATCACAGCACGCTTAGTAGGTTAATCTTAAAAATAAAAACACTGCAAGGAAGTGAGACCATGTAACCTCTTGACTGAACACAGACTGTAGTGTGGGTTAGCACCAACGCAATAAATTTCTTTTTCCAAGCAACTACCTGTCTCAAGTTGTCAGAAAAGAGTGAAGACTCCGAAGCACTTTGGGCTCGGGCGAGATGCCACTGTTCCATGAAAAACCGTGATGGTTTTTTCTTTGGCTTCATGAGAATGGAAGGAAGAAATATTACCATGTTGGTTTACATGATTAGTTATAAAATTAATCCGGGACCAGCTTGATGGTTGACTTCGATATGTACCACTCAACCAAAATGATTGTCTTTTCTTAGCATTGTTTCTCACATTTTCTACAACAGTACAAAAGAAATTACTCTTCAAACAGAACACAAATGCTATCTAGCAATGAAATGTCTGTGTAACCAACGTAAGATACGTAATGGTACTCTTGGTTAGCGTCTGAATCTACTCTGAAGCAAAAGGGGAACTCCACTTTTAAAAAACGGAAGCACAAAATATGTATATGCAGCAATAATATGATAATTTACATGATTCGAATAGAATATAACATTTCACCTTGGGTCCTGTTGACCTGCCCTCCAACTGAGAGGCAAGTTGGTCAGCCCTCTCCTGAATACTAAGCACATATAAGGGCATTGGTGCAGCCGAACATAAAGACTTTGCTGGCTTCTGTAGGGAAATACGTGAACCAATAATGTAGGGTTTAGTTAATCACGATTAACTCATTTGCTGATATTCATGGCAATAGATGTCTAATCCATTTGAACTAGGAATGCTGGTAATTCTCCCTCCCAGTTTAAATTGATTGGACATCTATTGTTGTCATTTGGCAAAAATGAGTTAAATATTGTGGTTGTGTTTAACATGCGTGGAGTTGTTAGAGATTTTTTCATTATGGCTATACTTAATATTTCGTAGAAAAACATTTGAAAATGTCACAATCTAAAAATAAAGATTTTAAGTGATGGTCTTCAATAAGTCAGAGACTGAGCAGTGCCCATCACAGAAATCAAAGAAAAAAGAAAAAGCCAACCTTTCTACAAGACTCCGAAGCTGAGAGTGGTAAACTCGGATGCTCAGAGAGGCCACGGGACAAATGCCACTGCTCTAAAAAGAAACGGGACGGCTTTTTCTTGGGCTTCAGAGATAAGGTAATTCAAAGAGGGGAATTTTGAGGATTAGATGGCGTAAATATAGTGTTATAAAAAAAAATCTACATCAAAAAACATTTTTACCTATTTGAATTTTTGTTATCCTACACTTGAAAACCAAGTTTGCTAGTCACAGCACAGCCATGCAAAGTGTTCACCTTTGGGGGCTTGTCATTTTTTCCCTTAAATTTTGAGATTAGACGGTCAGCCCTCTCCTGTATACCAGGTACATGGATAGGTCCTGGATCGTTCCGGTGCAAAGGCTTCCAATCCTGCATAGGAAGCTAATTTAACCTTACACACCGACTCACAAGTCGTGGGTATGTGTATATTTCCATGCACTTGCACAAGTTAACAGGGCCGCGTACACGAACCCAGATGTTACTGACTGACCACAAACACTTAGGTAAATCACTATTGTCACAATGTTAGATGCGGAGACCTATTGAATTTCTATTATAATTTGCTCACCAAAAATAGTCCTACATTCCTGACCTTTAAACGACCATATCTATCTTTATTACCTGCCATAGAACAATGATGTTGGTATCATTGGAATCGTGCTTTCATGCAGTAATTACACCCATTTTGTTTGGCCGTTGTGTATTTTATCCAATACTGAGAAAATCTCAATCTTTCCACAACAGGCCTGGTATCACACAGAAAATACTAGGAGCTGTGCGTATCCAAGCAGGCATTTTACCCCGTAATTCACAGGCTTCTCATAGTATTCAAGCTCCTCTTCTTCCGGAGTCACACCCAAATGCTTAAAGGCAAAGATAATTCAGCTGAATCACACAATGATCACATTAAAGGCACTGTGCTTGTCAGTTCATTAGGCTGCAATGGCATGGCCTCACGCCTACGAGTAAGATAACAACAGGCATCAGTAAGATGACACATATGCACCTAGGGTAAAAGTAGTCCATCAAGGATTGGTGGCAGAAAGTCACAGACAAATGGTAAAAACACAGCAGAATGTGTGTCACCTCTGTATGGAGAGAGAGCGAAGAAGTGGAGGAGGAGGAAGAAAGGAGCAGAATGGTTTTCTTTGGGCAGCTCCGAGAGCCTAAGATGGCTGGTTGGTCTCCAACGCTTCTGGCCTTGAGAGACGAGGAACAGCAGATTAAGCCTCTCTATACGTCTAGATAATTAAATCAGCTTCTGGCTTTTTCACAATGCAATTTAACAATGAATGACAACATTTATCAACTGATCAAATCAAATAACTTCACTTGATTAATGGCCTTAGAGAGTGGGGTCCCAAAGTTATTGATTAGTTTCACCACTCCTACAACACGCACACAGACAAAAAAAAAAAAAAACACACCAACAGCAGCAGCAATTGTGACTTATTTATATGCGATCAATCCATCTGTAGAGCTTGGTAAATGCATTTTTTTAGGTGCAACATTACATCATTTCCATGAAGAAAAAATACATATTACCTCTTTCCACTCATGTACCTTTTGGATATGTAAGTTCAGTCTATTGTTTGTATTTAAAGTTGAAAATAATAATGACACAAGACGCTCAAGTGTAGTTTCAAGGTCAGCAAAGAAATTTAAATGTAAAAATGCAAATATATTCTCAAATTAATGAATTTAATGCACTAGAAGACTGGCATGCTTTTAATTGTATTTTTAAAGGAATGGCACAATAGCAGCCAAAGTCAAGTTAAAGGCACAAGACAAGGTTTTGATCAAGTACATCCCAGTGGAAAGAATTGTGTTTAACAATTTGAAAAAAGACAGAGAAAAATGTCAATTCCAGGAAGTAGACAAAAAGCAGCCATTGTCAGACATTTTTAAATGCCGGTACTACTTAGCTAATCATATGTGAATACAGTTTAGTAGACTGTCCCGCCTAGGCTACCCACTATGCACATTAAAGATGTCCCGATCCAATATTTGGATCGGATCGGACGCCGATATGGGCAAAAAAATGTGCATCGGTATCGGATCGGAACACGGGACACCAGACTTCCGATCCAGTTTTTTTTTTTTAAATTCCGGTCCGGGTTTTCCAGCGCACCGGTTTACATAATCCATTCCAGTTTTTGCTTCGGTTTCCCTAAAATCCGATCCGCATTTTACGGCACACCTTCAATACACTACATTTACATTACCGTCTCCCAATTTACCGAGAGACTTTATCAGTAAAAATGTCAGCTGTGTGGGATCATTTCACCTTAAAGGACAACAAAGACGAAGAGGCAGAGAGCAACATATGCCACAATAAAGGCAAGCGTAGTGGTAAAGCTGTAAGAAGTTTTAATACAACCAACCTAATCAAGCATTTAGCGAAATACCACCACAAACAATATGAGGAGTATTTTAAGAAAACCGAAAACAAAAAGAAAGGTCCTACGCAACTAACACTGGCAGAAACTTTTGCTATTCATGACAAACTGGCACTCAACAGTCCCAAAGCCCAGGGAATAACAGGAGTCATTGCCGAAGAATTCATTCTGGATGACAAGCCATTATCTCACATGAGTAAAGACGCACCATCCAACACGCGATTCGGCCGTGGAAGATTCGAGAACGAATCACAAACAATCAAATTCCGATTATTGAAATATGTCAAGTAAAGCGGGATGCAATGAGAAACTGACCGCATTGCGTCCCGAAAGTAAACATAACTTGTCTTAGATCCAGGTAATGCCAATGCTCAACTCACGGCTTTAGCTCAACTCATGCCGCTGGGTTAAAAACACAAGAATACCTGACTGCTGCTGATAGCCGCTACAAACTACGTCAACGTCGTTTTACTGGAGATAATAGATATCATATGTATATAGAACAAGATGCTACACGACAGACTCGACTGCGTTAGCAACATTGAAGTATTGAAAATCAGATGCGTTAGTAAACAGCCGCCATCTTAAAGCAGAAGACTTCCCTAGTAGGC
Organism: Corythoichthys intestinalis; assembly: GCF_030265065.1. NCBI lineage: Eukaryota > Metazoa > Chordata > Actinopteri > Syngnathiformes > Syngnathidae > Corythoichthys > Corythoichthys intestinalis. Next base: position 41,067,611 of record NC_080399.1, read on the forward strand.
TGTTGTGAACCTCCCAAGCGAACCTAATTAACTTTTCATCTAAAATACTCCTAAATCGGCAAAATATTGACTTGAATCTATCTTCAAAACAGTTTTAAAACTTTCACATGTCGAAAGTAGACAGATGGGAAATTATGGAATAACGGGAGCAATTTTGACAACTTTAACAGTTGTTTCGCAAAATTAAATGAATTGAATGTAGTTTAAAGCTGCTGATACAGAATGGGGACATAGTATTTTATTTACTGTTTTAAAATGTTAACTTGATACTGAAATAGTCGTTTATTTAAACCTGAGAGGCTTTTTATACAATTTTTGTAACTAATGCATAAACATTAAAAGCATCTAATAGCTTGGGGGATCTGTGGGATTTTCCACTGAGGTTGTTGGTGTGTTTTGCTTTTTTAAGACAGTTTACAATATTATTTGCACGTTTTACTGACTGATGCCATTTCTGTTTGTTATTTATAATGTTTTGTGTTTGTCACTGAATAAATAGGTCAGTTTCTTGTTACCAACCGTTGTGTGTTATTCAAACTCACCTAATTCAGCTGGCTAGTTGTTATCAAGAGTACTAAAACCTTTTTCAACATGAGTCTGACAACTAAGTAAGGAGGCTAAATAACTTTAAACTTTAACACATGCTCAGAAAGGTCGGTATCGGTATCGGCCAGTATCGGTAACGGATCGGAAGTGCAAAACAATATCGGTATCGGATCGGAAGTGTAAAAACCTGGATTGGGACGTCCCTAATGCACATCTATTGGAGAAACCAGCTTTAATTGATCCGGGAAGTTAAACGGGCTGAAGTCGGGCTCTACCTGAGTCTCACAAAGACAAATACCACATGTACAGAAACTATACAGAGTGTGTGCCGATTTTTTTCATATTTTTCTTTTATATCTCCTTTTTATCATAATTATTATATTTGCAGTGCTTAAAAACCTTTTATCAAAATATACATACAGTATAAGAGATTTTTTTGTTAGTGTTTGTTTTCGGTTGTTAATTTTTTTTTTTATACTTTGGGGGGAAAAGGGGAAAACGTCTTATATGTATCTCTTTCCCAGTGCTGTTGAATCTGAATAAATACACTGAACACACGCCAAAAAAAAAATAAAAAAAAAATATATATATATATATATATATATATATTAATGTAAATAAGCTCCGCCTCTACTTCATGGGGGTGGGGTCCATTAACCACAGGAACGAGGGATCACTGTATTTTTTTTTCTTTTCTGGCCTGTGATTTGCAGTCATTGATGATAAAAGATAAAAGACAAACTTGTTTTTAATTTTATAAAATGCCTGGTAGAGTTAAATGTACATCTGTCCAATTTCACCAATATAACAGTGACAACAAAAATAGCTAATTACACCTCAATTCAAGCGCTAATATGTGGCCAAAATCACTCAAGTCTTTACAGCAGTGGTAATTTTTGTGTCTCAGTCATCTGATAGTTGGAATTAAAGCAAACAAGGCGTTATTACTATTTTTTCTTAATGGCCGATTCAACGGTACCTTCCCTTTTGAAAAGCATTTAATGGCTTGGACATAGTGAAACTGGAAGTTTTGGGATTCAAAAGAGTTGGACAGAAGGACAACTACTAGGGTAGCGGCACTAATCATACCTGCTCCCCCCTGTTGGGCAGCGTCTGACACTTGATCTTTTCTTTGTAGCGAATACTCAGCTGCTCCTGCTGCTGTGTGCGCCTCTAAACCATGACAGGACAGGCAAGGAGGAGAGACTCTCACACTTTTGTTATGACACCACATAGCAAATATCCAATCATTTGGTTTAGTACTTCTGTCAGTATGGGATACCATATGTACCAACATAATTAAAGGGGGGCACACACAGGCTAGTATGAATCCACTTCAATGATTCTATGACACACCACGGGGAAATATGGTTAGTTGATCAGTGTCTGGAAGTATCTACAGGAGAGGGGGAGGTACACTTTTTACCTTTCTCCAAGCTGGTACAGGTGCTAGCCGCACTGGCTCAAGGGGCTTAGACGGGGTCGGGTGCAAAATACAGTCCAGATTGGGCAGAGAGTCCCCCTTTTTGGTTGTGTGTAGAAGATGAGGAAGGGTTATCAGCAATGGCAAAAAAGAGGCATGAAAGCCAATATGAAACAATCCATGACGGAAGGTGGACAAAAGAGAAATAGACACAAGGAAGTGATGGATGGATTGAACATACCTTATGTGATCAAAACTAAGGGGGGGGGGTCAGGAGAAGACCATTCTAAAAAGAATGGCACAGTCTTTACATTCCTATCTACATTGGCAAATGAAATTATTTCCATAAACTGGCCAGTTCAGCTGGACTTGCCAAGCTATAAGCATGTATAAAAGGCACAGTTGAATTGGTTTGACATACTGTACATGATGTACTCGGTACGGGAGTATTGGTAAGTATTACCTGGGACTCGTGATTTTTAATAACTAAGAAGGATGTTAGAGATCTTACGGCGTATTCACACGTGATAAGCAATGTTTGTAATTTAGTGTATCTCACCAACATTGCGGCCCCATACTCCGACACAGTGGGTGGTGGTAATGCATTTTGAACATTAGATGTCACCTGCCAGAATATATGACGTACTCAGGACATCATTTATTACGTTCGTTCTGGTACACAACACACCTGCTGCTACGCATATGTATAAAACAGAAAAGTGTAAACAAAAACGGGAACTGAACGCTTAGCGTTTTGACGATCAATTTCCAAATGCTGTAGTCCAATATGGGGCCGTAGCCTGGCAAGGAAGCTTTAATTTCTCCATGTACAAGATGCAGGCAAGTCAGTCTGCTCTTTTGTGGTTTGGGCTGGAGTTTAAAAATTGATGCTAGCGGTGGGGCTAACAAGTACAGACGGAATGTGAAAGAACCAATCACGGAAGCACGGATGTGGCGTAAACGAAATAAAACTCATGCTCTCGATTGTAGTCAATTTGTGAGGGTATGAAGAACGAGAAAAAAATAGCTGTACCAGCAATAGCACTATAACAGGGAACTTAAAAAATTTTTTTTTTTTTTTTTTTTTTAAATTTAAAGTGCCATCGGGTCCCTTACAGCAGGGAACAAAGACAAAAATGCACAAAACCTTGCAAAACGCCCATGACTTTAAAAAGAAATACTTAAAAAGACTACATCGCACACCTTCATGACATATCAAAAAGTCTCACCGCAAATGCTGCGATTTGTCGGTCGGTATAGGAAATCCAACTGAAAAACAGAGGACCAGACCGACTTACCATGTATATTATACACAGTGAAAGTCTGGGTCTTGCCAGGCAAATGGGTCCATATTATTTGGCCCTGAAAAACTGTCAATACTACTAAAAATGTACTACAATTCACCATTATCCATTACAGACATACATTGCCACACAAAAAAAGACTAATGTACGCGGAAAGGAAAACAGCGGAAAGTTGCAAAATTATAATTAGTAACATTGACAAGCAGATTCGCACAGGACTGCTAATATCAGAGGTAGTCTGTGTTTGGCGAATTACAGTCGGTAATTCGCGGCAAATTTTGCTTTACTTTTAAATCATAGACATGGTACATTCACACGGGATTAAAATCTCACATCGGTAATTACACATCACCAGAGGTCCCCAGTTAGGATTTTTTTAGTGCAAATATGGCTTAAGTGACTGTGACTTGAGAGGTATGTTTTTTCCGCCTCAACAATGCTGCCCACTATAACAGTCGTGTGCCCACTAATTTTTAAAACTGTGAATACCAGAAATGTGAAGTTGCCGACATGAAACGGGCACACTGCCTGACCAATGTTCATTTTGGATCTCATCTCACTGGAAAAGACTCCTACACCTCCTCCATCATAAAAGTAAAGTTTCTGTCACACCTGTTCAACAAAATATTGGATGTCGGAATTTAAAAAAAAAAAAAAAAAAAAAGTGCATACCTGTCTTTTGAGTCCTGAACCCTGGGCGGGAGCATTTTCTTCAAACTTGGCCAGCAGCTGATTTGCCATGACCTTGACTTTATTGTTGTTCACTGCAACAGCAGAGTCCATCTTCTTCTCTGACAACAAAGCATGGATACTCGCCTGTCTTTCCTCACGACCAGCCTTGGATGCTTCCTCCTGAGAAATAAATACCTAATATTTTCACTGTCAACTAAGTAGTTACATTTTCATTTATACACTTCTTGTCAAAAATATTCTTATTCACTTTTGGTGGATTTACTCTAAAGTCTGCAAGAAACAATGAAGTATACACCTTAGTGTTCCGGCTCAATTTTTTTTTTACAACATTTGCAACAAAAAAAACGCGCGTGTAATAGGTTGTGCTGTTTTCTTCTTCAAATGGTCTATTATACTTCTTTCAAAGAGGACTATTGATCATTTCAATATGAAACGAAATCAGCATATTGGTACTCACTTCTTCGGACTGGCTGGTTTTTCTTCTTTTCCCCAAACTGTCAACATCCTTTTCTTTTTTGTCCTGATAATGAAATATCATGTTATTCCTCCAGCTGCAACACCATCATTTAGGTTTCAAGATCAACACTGACCTTGGGGTTGCGCTTCCTTGAGATTGCTATGCTCTGACCAAGTTTGCTCAGGAAGGAGATGGGGGATTTGGTACTTGCCATGAGAGCAACCTTCTCCTCTGGACTCAGATTTTGATTATCTGAAAGAGATGACAATGAGGATGACAATACTAAAACATGTGCATGCAGTCACTCACATACGATTAGAGGTGATTATATTTGCCAATGCTGACACATCAATATAACATCTCAATGATGTCATACTATTAAGTGTGGCTCACCTCCAGGTGGCACTGTGTCCCTAAACATTTCATAGAACTGGCTGAGGTACATGACCATTGAAAGTTTGTCGGGCTCCACCACAGAAGACATCTCCTTGCCAGTCATGCAGGGTGAGATGCCAAATTCCCGCTCAGCCACATCGAAACCCAACTGGTTGTTCTTTTCCTGGTCTTGCTCATCTAGAGAATCAAAGTCACTGAAAGTGGAGAAAAAGGGAAACACCAACAATGATAAGTGTTATAAACATTTAAACACATTTTAAGAAACAATCCAGACATTAGGATTAATTTGGAACAATAAATAAGGTTGTATGTAGCGGGATGTCATCCAATTTTACTTTTTTTCTGAAAATCGCCATTCATTAAAATTATTGTTCCTATATTTATGCCAGAAAAAGATTTTCACATGTTGAAATGCTCTACTATACTGAATCTGTGGACCCATGTGTTGGTTTTCTGACAACAAAACAAGTCATGACTTTCTGGAACAGATTTAAAAGGTAAACCACCAGTTTCAAGTGTCAGACAATACATGTCTGCTACTTAAGAAAGGCCTGTTGTTTTGTGGCCTGATAGTGCCAGAGTGAAGGAATACATTTTAACACAATCTATAAAAACAAACAGCGGCTGGCGAAAACAAAATTTACTTAAGGTTTGTATTCAAATAGGCACCAAACATTCTATTGATGGTGACACTATCTTTAGTCTGGGACAGTTTCCAGTAAATTTCATCAGTGCAAAATGAACACGCATTTCAACCACTCACCAACATGACTGCAGAGATCCATTTAAAAAACTTAAGTGCATTCCATCAAGCGCTGAAGCGACTCTCAAACCTCTTTCAATATCCTTTTACACATTGTGTACATGTAAACATCTCCCACACTCAACCTTAAAAAGCAGCTGAGACAGCACAAAGAGCTTATGTTAACTCCATTGTTGCCTCAAGACACCATCATCCTACATTATAGCTCTGTGTGGGCATGCATGCATAATTTGTAAGTGAACACAGCTAAGTGAAATGCAATCTTGAGGAGCCTGCCTAAGTGTGGAGATTGTCACTTCATTACCAATGATTGACAAAAAATGTAAGGTCCCAAACCACACAATGAACAACATACACAGCAGGGCAGTCATTGCAAACACCAATGTAACCTCCCAGCAATCTAAAATTGGCAGCGCATGCTGAGCTAAGTTCTCTTTGATTTGTGAGATAGTACGTAAATCCCAATTTCAGATACTCACATGAGATCTGGACGGTATCGGTGGATAAGCGCACACAGTGCCAGACCACTCTTCCAAGACATGGTGAGGTCTTTAACGCAAACATTTCGGTATCCTTCTGTTTGTCTCTGGCACCAATTGAGAAGTTTACTGGATCTTGCTATGGATTCTGTTGAAGCAAAGAGAAAAATGTATTGGTTAGCTCATGATGTAAAATTTTGCATCGACCATTACCATTTTTGGGTAACCAATTGTACGCAACATGGAAATTGTATTTGGACACACTACTCAATTATCGCGCATTTTATATTTTGCATACTGTAATAATAAGGGCTAAACTACTAAGTACTCCTCTGAAGCTTTTGAACAACTTAATGTATGCAACTTTGTTAGATCAATTGGGGAGGGCCCATTTATTTTGTAGCATTAATATCTCCCAGTGCACACAGAAAAAGTCCTTCGAGAAACGCTTGCAAATATTTAGTGTGAAAACACTTCAGAAGTCTTATCTCAACCCTAATAAACAGCTTTGGATTAAATTTGAATTAAGATGTGAGCCTGGCCCTCTTGTCCAATACATAATCAATGCTCTCAATTCCTATGCTATAAAGTATTGTATCAAGTCTTAACAGAACAGTCAAAGGCATTACAGCTTCCAAGGAGAACTATTGTCCTGCTATTATGTATGTGCTAATAGCGTAATGACAGAGTGACCAAATAATTTTGACCATATAATGCATTTCTTGCTGGAAAATCATCTTCCAGCCTCGGTCAAGCTGAGGCTGTGTTGACAATCACAAAAGGCTATCATCCGTGACTTAATCATCCATGTTAGTACCAATATAAACTGGTCCATCAGGAAATGTAATGAACCATGAAGGGTCAAATGTTCATTGTCAGAGATGACACAAGATGCAAATGAAAGGTTAGGAGAAAAGGCAGAACTCAAATGCTGTTTAAGTTGAATTTACTGGAATCAGTCAATGACCAAGTTAGTAATTGCATGTTCCATCAGTTACAACATTACTCATTTTTACGGGAATCAGTCAATGACCAAGTTAGTAATTGCATATTCCATCAGTTACAACATTACTAATTTTAAGTATAAGACAGGAAAACACAAAACTTGTTAAAACTATTAATACCTTAAGAATAGCAATACCATGCATTCGAACTTTATGTTACCTTGCAACTGCTTCTCAAGCAGGCAGTTGTCTACAGTGGAAATAGTCCAGCATTATATAATTGGAGCAGCAGCAAAAAATTACAATCAACTGATGAATTATGAGAACGAAAAATATATTTGGTAAGAAAGAAAAAAAACACTTTATGGATTTATAAGATGAAGAGTAAATACAAACCATTCCTGATTAACTTGGGTGTTGATGAGTTGATCACATTCTCAATTTCAATGCGCATTTCTGTGGACTCTCCTGTGTCTAGAAGGTGCCGTACCTGCAAATGACCCAAGTTTGCATTATTTACTTTTTTTTTTTAATTTATACAGTCCTTTTGCCTATCAGATTTTTACGATCTAGCGGTATTTTGTTTCTAAATTATCATGTTACATTGCTTTATGTTAAGAGCAGTATTTATTGTACAGCACTTTGTTGCCGCGGCAGTTGTTCTTACAAAGAAAATTGACTGAATCATTGAAGTACATGATATGAAGAGAATAAAGCAATACCAACAAATCTTTGGAAGCTGTATCCCCCACCCCAAAAAAAGATGTATTTTATGGCAACATTCAGTATGTATGACAACATTCAGTATGAAGCTCTTGTATTAAATCTCACTAAATTGCAAAGGTTAACCAAATTTTGTGGCCTTTTTTAAAATGGGTAGATGGCATTAAAAAAAAAAAAAAAAAAAAAAACTCCCCCCCTCACTTTAAGACTTACCTGGCTAGGTCTAAGGAAATTAAGGCTAATATTGGGGTAGCGTGTAGTGGGATCTACGCTGTAGTGACTGAAGTTCTTGCTGACATTTTCTGGTGTGGTCTGAGGCAGGAGACGATAAATACTCTCCCTGGGCAAAGAGCAGATGTTTCAAAACAATTAGTCAACTTCTTTAACAATCCAATGCATTGATTAGTTCAAGATCTAACGATAGTATTAAGTATTACCATATTAACGAGAGCGCGCACAACTACAATATAGATTCAAATTATTTTCAATCTTTGAGATCCTCTCATCCTGTTCACACAATAAGAAAAGGTGGTAACTGATGGTTTAAAATTACACACGGCCATGTTTTTGAGATGAAAGGTGAGTGTTTGACGATGAATGATGTAAGTGTTGGCGTGCGAGTTTGACTTGTAGTTGCTTTATTGTTTCCACACACTCACCTCTCAGACAGCACTTCTAATGGTTGTTTTCCCTGAGCCCAGCTCTTCACCATCCATCCTGAGTCCATGGCTGCCAGGAAACCTCGGGCAATGCCAGTACCCATGGGCCAAAAGGGCTGGACACAGCAAAATATTACATATGACGACCAAAAATAGTCATGTAGAAGATGACCGACTTAAAATAAGTACAAATGTGAAAACCACTCACCTCCAGCAGGCTGTCTCCAACTAACGCCACCAGCAGCTTATGGCCGTTGCGCTGGCGCACCATGGCGGCGTTCTCAGACGCGTACATGCAGGTGAAGTCAAACATGGCAACATCAGGCTGGCCATAGTGGTTAATGGCAAAATCCAGTGTGGGCAGCTGGTGGTTGGTTGAGAAATCTGCTGCCTCACGGGCATAAGACAAGAGTGCAACCTGATCCACGTTTGCTCTTGAAAGAAGCAGCTCTGTGTCCGCGTAGTCCTACAAGAAAAAAATACTTTTAGTTCCTGTATTTGTTTGGCCTAATAATTGCCTGAACAAATTAACAAATATTTGAAAGTCAAATAAAAACTAATGCCTTGCATAACCAGCCTACTGTAAAAAAAACAATTATGAAAGGGTTACTGGCAGCATGTAACCATAGTCAACGGCAGACTTTTATTCCAATGCATATGTATCATAATGCAACGTTTACTGCTCCAATGCCTATGACGAAACTACAAAAAGTATGAATGTTTACAGATGTCCCGAGCCAATTACGTGATCGGAATTTGAGCCGATCGCGCCATTTTTCACAGGATCAGGATCGGATTTTTAATTAAAGATATATATTTGTTTCTCTGCTACATGTGCATACAGCCTTCACTCTCCCTCCTGCTGCTTTTCTTGCACACCATTGCACTGCAGTTTGCTGCCTGTTTAAATTAATGATGAGTGACAGTTGGCGAAGCTTTGATGTTGCCAAAGAAGCATGGGAGGGCTGACTTGAAAGACGCACATCTGTCAATCATCGTTGAGCTTGTTAAACACTAGCGTGTTCTAGCTAAGGCTAGGTTCATACCGCAGGTCTTAATGCACGAATCCGATTTTTTTATCATATCTGTTTTTTTGGCGTGCACGTTCAGACTGCCTTTGTCCATTGAGCCCCTTCAGGTATCACGCATGAGCACTAATTCACAGTCCGAGATGCGCTGATCAAACTGACCCACACGCGCAGGTTCAAAACAAATGCTGGCTTAACGCCTTTCTAGGGAGTTCATATTTTGATTTCCAAATAAGGACACAAATAAAGGACATAAATAATCCCCGTTTAGTTTTATATCGAAAGTTTATATGGATTGATAGCATGCACGCACTGTGCATGCATGACGCACACATACAGATTACGGACAGTTGCCCCAACTCTCGGCCGTGTAAGCAATCTTGAAATATTGCTCATTTGGAGCACAGATCCTCCCCACACTCCCATGTTTTTTTTTTTTTTTTTTTAATGACTGTTGTCAAACTTGCCTCTGCCCTATACGCCGCGTTCAAGCTAGGCGCTAACGCTAATGCACAGCTCCATCGCTAATGTAGCACCCTGTCTCTCTCCCTCTTTGTTGACGTAATTGTCGCATGAATTCCGATTTGGGGTACTTGACAGTTCAGACCGCAGCCACATCCTGGAAAAATGTGGCCCAGGTCGGATTTTGACCACATACGAAAGTGACCTAGATCGCATTTGAAAGGGTCTACTTTTCTGTGACCAGTCCCGTTCAGACCGTCAAGTTAATGCCCGACTTGAGTCGGAAAACACAAAAAATCGGATTTGTGCATTAAGACTTGCGGTATGAACCTCGTCTAAGTGTACTCCGAAGCCTGAGAGCATTTGAGTGGAATCAATCAATGAAGCATTTAATAAAGGTAAGTATTTTTCGACATTATTCTTGTTCAAAAAAATTTGGTGGGACAGTAACATGTTTAAAACTTATCATGATTATTAAATTTGTAGTGTTTAAAAACCATTTATTAAAATATATACATAAACGTTTTGTTATCTTGTACACACAAAATATTTATCTTTTTTTTTTTTTTTTTTTTTTTTTTTGGCAGATCGGGACTCGTTATCGGTAGATTGTCAAAATCAGATGACCCGGACTCAGGTGCAAAAATATGCGATCAGGACATCCCTAATAATGCTTTCAGTATGGTGAGATTTTTCAGTGCAAATTAACATTTCAATTTTGACTGGATTTTTACCTGTACATAATAGTTTCAATTCACTTTCAAATGTCATGAATACAAATATAGACAGTGGGGAAAAAACTGTGTCAAATATAGAGCATTTTTATGGGGAAAAGTAAGTAACAAGTGAACCTGTTTGAAACTACACTTTAATATGACAGTGCTCTTGTGTAACGTGAGGACTTCTTCACAAGTCTCTCAAACATGTAGCATCAAATCACTGCATGCATTGTGAGTGACCTGTTTATTCTGCAGGTTGTAAGAGCTACATTCTTCTTACTTCAAGCTCCCTTGGCTTCCAATCCCAGACTGGAGCTACTAGAAGATGAGAGCAGTGGAGGTTGTCAACTAATATATTGTGACGGAATTATGTGGCCTTACTTCTCTCCTGCCCAAAAATTCCGTATTCCTTTTTCTCTCCCTTTCCAAGAAGTACAGGAGAGTCATTGTTTTGACTTTGTTACTAAGAGTTACACTTCCTCATCTTGGAGTTGGTTGTACATTTTCCTAAAACGTGTCTAACGTCAGTGACATTTGAAGTAGAAAGCTAGATTGTTATTTTAAGACACCTTTAAAGTGGTTTATGACCTAAACAACACAAAACCCTGATGAAGCAGCTTAAATGTTTGTACTTTTTTTTAAATGATTTCCTCTGCAAGGGGACAAGGGAGAGGAAAACACTGAATTGTATAGGACTCTCAGTTCCAAGGGGCACAAATACTATGTGAGGCCTAGTATACACACAAAGATAAGAACCAGAACTGTTAAATACCTGAATATTTTTATCTTAATTAAAGTGACCTGTCATGTCACTAATAATAAATGTTTTAGGATTAAAAATAATATCTATATTTATAATAATAACAAATCCTAGTTTGTAACAGGTCTGAGATGGAAATTGGGTACTGGCCACTAGGGATGTCCCAATCCGATACTCAGTATTGGTATCAGCACCCGGCTATTTTTGTAGTATCGGATTTGGTCAAAAGATCGGATCCAATCCAGTAGTTGCGTGTTTTCAGTACAATAGTGCTATAAATTAAACCACTAGGCTATTATGTCTGCTGAGTAAGACTACTGCTCTTTCGAAATTAATAATAGTAACAGAGCATCATGAAATATTTTTGAGAAAGTACCAGCAGAGCTCAGTTTAATACAGAAAATATGCTTTTTTTGTATTATTTTTACCGTCTAAAAAAATAGGTATCAGATCGGTATCGGCAAAACATATCTAGAAATAATCAGCATCAGGACATCCCAATTGACCACGGCTGGCTCATTAGATTTATTCTATGTTCGCCAGGAAAAGAAAGAATTGAGTGAATAAAACAATGTTCTGCGTGAAACTACTGTCTACTCAAACATTTTAAAGATATTTGGCAATTCTACATCACACAAACACTGGCAAACACATACGATCAGCTTTTTGATCACTCACATGCAGAATGACTCCTTTCTCCAGCAGGCTTTGTTTTTTGGCAGTCATCACAAAGTAGTGTGTGTCATCTTTGTAATAGACAATATTTTCCAGGTCAATACCTAAAAAGAGCAATTAAGAGATGGCGCATTAATACTAAATACAAAATGTTTCCCAGTTGCAGCAGCAGACTGTTTTGCATTCGGCAGAGGACAAGAGAGGCAATTATGTGACACACAGCACATAATCACAGCTCCGGAAACAGCGCCATGTCAGCAAAAACTTGCACCAAACTGCGATCAAAGTGTTCTAATTGGACTGACAAATTGGGAAGGCTAGTCAGAGAAATGCGTGAAGGATAAGAGTTTTGATTAAAAATTCAAGTAGTGGTGTTCAACTGCAGAACATGACATTTTCAGCAGTACACACCTGTCGCTTCTCTGAGGTCTTGAAAAAACTTCTGATTGAAGATGAAGGCAACTCCGCTGATTTCTTCCACCTTAGCTTCGGCTGTCGTATTCCTGTTAATGAAGTTTGCGGTGATGGCTATTGCAAGCTTGCCACGGAACTCCTTGCGGCGAAAACCTAATTAAATGACATAGCACAAATCTAAGGAATAAATCTGGAATAAATGTTTTTATTTGTATTATATTTCTTCTTCTTTAAAGTCTAAAGGAAGTATGAATAATATTGCCATATATTTTTGGGATTTACTTTGGGCACATGAAGCAAACAATAGAAGATGACGGCTCACCTGGCAGGGTGTTTCTCCTTCCGTCTGCTCCGATGATCACGTCAAACTCTAATTCATTGACAGGGTGTGTCCTGGGGTGGACCTCAGCCCTCCAGCCTATCCCTGTGAACAATTGTAGATGTTTGTGTGTGTAATCGCATAAAAATTAAAAATCAGGAAAAAAATGGAGCAATTATTCGACTCACTTTCACTCTCCTGGTCCTCAGGAGGTTCAATAAGCGCTTTGAACTCTACGTTGACATGGATTTCAATGCCCAAGAGGAGAGCCACTTTGAGGAGCATGAGTTGAAGTTGACGAATACCTACAAAATAATATCAATTATTAATAGACTATCCCACCTCCAAATAACAAAATAAATCACTCATGAGAAGCAAATGAGTCAAATACAGTGATACCTCGTTTTTCGCGGTAAATAGGGACCGGAACCCGCCAGTAAGTGAAAAACCCCGAAGTAGCTCCCCCCAACCATACAAAAAAAAAATTAAAAACAAATATTTTTTTTTTTTTTTTTTTGGGAGTGTGTGTTCAATGTATTTATTTAGATTAAGCATTGGAAAGATATTATATATAAAAGACATTATATATAAAATACATTTTTTCACTTTTTTTTCCCCAAAGTATAATTAAAAAGACATATATATATATATATATGTTAACGAATGGTTTTTAAGCACTTCAAATGTAATAATTATGATAAGTTTTAAAACACGTTACTCTCCCACCGAATCATTTTTAAACAAGAATAAAGCCGAAAAATACTTGGCTTTATTAAATGCTTCATTGAATGACTCCACTCAAATCCGCTCAAGCTGCTCACTTACAATTAGTTGCAGCAGCAACTGTTTAAGTTAAACAATGTGCTTTGAAGTCCGCTTTTCTGGCAAATTCAAATATTAAACGTCTGTCAGTCATCGTTAACTTTAATAAGCAACTCCAGTGCACTCACTGCCTGACCAACAGAGAGCAGGGAAAGGGTGGGAGCGAGAGTGAGACCACGCGATAGGCTCGGGACAGCTCATCTGTGTTTGTTTTTTTTTAATTGAATATAAATCTGTGATGGACTGAGGGCGCAAAGTTTGAAGCGCGAAGTAGCGACGGTTCACTGTACTTCAAAACAAGAGTGGACAGTCATCACAATGTGCTCTCAACAACTTACTGATATGATCAATTGAACCGGCGCAGAACTTTCCGTAGAATTTCTTGGCCCCAAGACCCCTCAGGTCCTGTATAGTGAAGGGCCAAAGGTGGAGCACGTTGTTCCTGGAGAAGGCATCCCTCTTCTCCAACAGCACAACTTTGGCACCCAGGAAGGCCAGCTCTATGGCTGTTCGTAATCCACATGGCCCAGCACCAATGATCAGACACTGATGTTAAAGCAAAAAAAAAAAAAAAAATGGACTCAACCACCTTATGTTGGCTACATTAAGCAACAGCAAGGTCCAGCTTTGACATATAGTCCAGTAGCTATGGTGGGAACCACTGGGTACCTCACAATACGATTTGCGATACAAGGCTCACGATAATGATGATCGTCTGACAATATGGTGATGCAGCAACTATTGATAAATGGGTCAGGAAATGAATCTGAAATACTGTGACGCTAGGTGGCACAATGGTTGAGTGCTTGGCACGTCTGCCTCACAGTTCGGAGATCAAGGGTTGAATCCCTGGCTCCGTGTGCATTTTCTCCCAGTGCATGTGTGAGGTTTTTCTGTTTTCCATTGTACGTGCATTGTAGGCTCATTGAACGCCCAAAATTGTCCCTTGGTATGAGTGTGTGCATTAATGGCAGTTGTCTCCTTGTGCTCTGCGTTTAGCTACCAGCCAATTCAGGGTATACCCCGTATTACTGCCCATAGTTAGCTGGGATAGGCTCAAGCAACCCTTGCGAAGATAAGCGACTTGGAAGGTGAATGACTCAATTACTAGTAATATTGCAAGGCAACTACTAATGTGAAAAACAAGCTATAAGCTATTTCAAATTCTAAAAATAAATGTTTTTGCACTTTTGTGGACAATGTCAAAATCTATCTTCCTCACATATTATAATAATAATTCAGTGCAACATTTCTGTAAATAAATACAGAAACACCATATTATTGCAACAAACATGTAAAAATGACAGTCTTTCTTAACAGACACTTTTGCTGTGGAAAAATTCGGGAGCAACCTGTTGGGTGTCTGTATTCAACAGTGACTCATTTTAAATCGATATTTTAAACCTGGAGGGAGCTAATAGATAACCTAATGGGATATAAAATAATGCAATATATCACCATACTAGTATACTGTTACACACCTAATAGTAGCATTTCCAAGCTGTCGAGTAAGGACCCAAAATGGGTCTTATCGAGTGCTTTCAGACCAGTCCATAACATTGTTTTGTAGTGATTTAGATTTTGATTCAATCTGTACCAGTACAAAGACTAAGCGTAACCCAACTGCAATGTCATTGGTCAGGAATTACTCTTGAAGGTGTGTACGTATGGAGCTTCAAAAGCTGCATTTTCGACAATACCACAATTAAAGTATAGTTACAGAAATTCTCCGTCAAAAGATTCCAGCTGCATGTTGTCGCAACATTTTTTTTTAAGTACAAAAAAAAACAGCACTAGACTATGTGTTTCTCCTGCTGTCTGTAGTAGGGCCCATCCACAAGTTACAAATTCCTTAGATGTCTAGTACTTCCCAAAATTACTGATATGGTAAAATTTGGAGCTGTTAATTAGTGATGATCCATTCCCAAATACTCCAGCATTCAAATGAAAATGGATGTTACAATTGATTTTTAGAGAATATTTCTTGTCTGGCTTATGTCATTTGTGGATAGTCCCGGACGCAGACAGCAAGAGAAACAAAACATCAACCCTATTTTGTTTACAAGTTTGTAGAGACAACCAATGAAGCCGCAACCTTTTGTCGAACAGTTTCTGTAATTGTCAACCACATACTACAATTGTGATGTAGCAAATACAGCTTTGAAGGAGCGTTCGTGCATGGAATAACTGCATGTGAAGCGAGTATCGGACATCAAGCCAACTTCCATCCGCTACTCCAGAAAAAACAACATAGCATTATAACAGTGTGTGGCTTCTTTGTTTCTGACTAATTTTGTGATTAGTAAACCAGATGTGTCAACACAGGAAAACATCAAATTCTGTCGCTAATCCAAACTATGCTGGGAAAATATTAGGGCTGTAAAAATTATCACGTTAACGGGCGATAATTAATTTTTTTAAATTAATCTCGTTAAAATATTTGACGCAATTAACACACATGCCCCGCTCAGATTAAAATGACAGCAGTGTAATGTCCGCTTGTTACTGTTACTTGTTTTTTCTTGTTGGGCGCCCTCTGCTGGCGCTTGGGTCCAAATGATTTTATGGGTTTGGGGAGTGAGTATGGTGTAATGACATTAACAATGGCGAGCTACTAGTTTATTTTTTGATTGAAAATTTTCCAAATTTTAATAAAACGAAAACATTAAGAGGGGTTTTCATATAAAATTTCTATAACTTGTACTAACATTTATCTTTTAGGAACTACAAGTTTTTTTATCCATGGATCGTTTCAAGAGAATGTTAATATTGTTAATGCCATCTTGTTGATTTATTGTTATAATAAACAAATATAGTACTTATGTACCGTATGTTGATTGTATATGTCCGTCTTGTGTCTTATCTTTTCATTCCAACAATAATTTACAGTAAAATATGGCATATTTTATAGATGTTTTGAATTGCGATTAATTACGATTAATTAATTTTTAAGCTGTAATTAACTCGATCAAAAATTTTAATCGTTTGGCAGCCCTAGAAAATATTTGTATGAATATTACCTCAGAATAGTCAACAGTTGTTTACAAACTATGAAAAAAGTTACAATTTACGGGGATATTGGGACTTCAAACTTCCCAGATTTCGGACGACAAGGAAAAGTTTTTGCGTATCAGTATGTGGGGTGAGACTACTGAAGAATTTTCGTGTGGATTTAAAAGAATGTATAAATATAGGACAATTTAAGAAACTGTATAAAGACATGATTTTCCAAAACTATAAGGATGAGGGAGATATGGATAACAACTAGAGTGTTGTGGTTTTTGTGATATGGGACATTGTGGTTATTTTATTTATTTATGTTTTCTAGGCTGATTAATGGACTGGGCCTTGCAACATTTGTTTATAGGTAATATGCAGGGTTACATGGTGAGATTGTTAAGTGTTAAACAAGAATGTATATATTTAAATGTAAGGAATGGAACTGATATGTCGGGACTTAAGGACAAGGGGTGGGAGTAAATAAGTTTTCTCACTCCTTTTCGAATACTCATATTTCGTTTTTCTTTTCATTATTGTCACCGATCATTTGTACCTATGTATTAAGTAACATGTTCAACAACAAAATAATGTCCAACTGTCCGTTACAAAAAGAAGACGTAGCCATCTGATATGTGTACAGTTTGCCCATCACGCATGCTACTGACATGACACCTACCTACATACGCAATTCTGAGTGAGTTAAGGTGGTTGGTGCGTCGGTTTCTGTTTTCACTATAAACGAATCGCTGCCGAACTCAAATGGAAGCGAGCCAAGACCACGTCACCTAAGTGCTCTTGGCTCAGTTCTTTTGTTCCGCATCCGCTGTGTTCACATAGGCGAACCTATCTTTAGGGGGAAATGCACCAAACCGGAAAGTGTGAAAGCACACTTTATTTTCATTGAATTTTATTCATGCAGACTTCTAAAGATAAAATAGGCAAAATCTTGATGGTGAGAAAGAATTACAAAAAAAATAATGCCGAGAGTTGAAACACTCAGTGGTGAAACTGGAAAGGTACCTTTGAAGAGGTGCAGGCACGACCCTTCTTATACTCTTTCTGGCTGGCCCGCTTGTCTAACTTGGCCCAAAGAGCTTTCGCCTTCCAATAGTTGAGCTTGGATTTGAGTCTGTGGTAAAAGACCCTGTACTCTGTGGGCTTGACATCCAAGTGATCACACAGCTCCTGGAAGGCCTTGAGCGTGCCCTTACATGTGGTTGCCTGGACAAATTTATCAAACAGGACATGGGACTGGTTGACCCGTTCTCCTCCAGATGCACAGACTCCTCCATCCCCCATGGTCCAGACTCACAAAGGGCTGATAGGGCCCTTCACCCCTACACAGGGGTCTCTGGTCCATCCACAGCCTGTATGACGTTTTTGGTTTCTTTCCAGGGGAAGATCCTAACTTCCAGCCCCGGGCAATCTCATTCTGTCTGGAAAAGAAAGAGAAATAAACTGAATGAAACTTCTTATGTGTAGTACTGCATTTAATCCAAATCACATGCCAGAGTCGGGAAAGGCTGGGAAATAAGACTTGCCTAACTTTCCAGTGGTCAGATAAATAACAGTAAGTCCAACACAAACAGGAAGCTAACATCAATTTACTGATTTCTTCCTCAGTTTCATACTAACATTCTGTGTCATTTGGTTACTTTGTGCACTCTATCAAGTTCGTTGGGAAAAAACTGTGGAAATAGGTAACCATACATCTACAGGAAGTGACAGTTGGACATACGGTGCTGTCCCAAGCTTGCAACCAGATCATCTTCCACTCTTCAGCGAAAAGTATTATGGACAGAGGTCACTGGGGAATCTTGCTTTGTTGAAGAACCATCACAAAAAAAGCTGATACTAAGACAAATAATCAAAGTTAATATTGCCCACCCCACATAAAAAGTGCTGCTGGTAGAAAAACACAAAAGCCCTCTTCTCTGAGAATCAAAGTACCAGACACAGAGAGGGCAATTATGTAAACTGGAAACAAGCAAAAAGTGTAGGTAGAATATAATGTGACAATGCCATGATGTAATAAATATTTCATGAAAACTTATCCGATGATTACAGCTTTTCCACCCACTCACTTTATTTTAGCTTTACATTGAACAGATCTGTCACAAATGTGAAATGCATCCGTAGTGCTACAACACTAAAGTATCAATGTAAACAGAAGCGGCACAGTTTTATACCTATATAATTTAATGTGAATATATCTAACAATGCTGTCAGTTAAACACTCTAATAACAGCGTTAACGCAAACCCCCTTTGACACCGTCAATTTTGTTAAGGCGCGATTACTGTAATTAATTATGGCCCTGCCCACCCCTTGTAGTTTGGACTGAAAGATAATGCATGTGCTCCCATGGCCGCCAAAGTTGGACCAGAGAGCTAAAGTGAAATACAGGTAATCAGACGAAGCTTCATTTTGGATTTGAATGGACAAAATGGAGCGCGGGAGGCCGCTTGATGACCGTGAACCCGCCTGGTAACTTGGTACGATCCATTATGGTTGTTTTCGAGCATGTTTGGATGAAAATACAGCGATGAACCTTCTGGCGCTCCTGGCACAGCTCTCGGGCCGCCCGACACACTTTATATGCGGCCAAAAGCACACGGATATCCCCGTGTCAGGCGAACTGTAACTTTGGCTTTTTAGCCCAAAAGGTGGAACTCTGAGGCAGATTGTGGCAATTATTCTAATTTATTGAGCTGCAATGCGCTGGTAAACTGTGATGAATATAAAAGAATGTAAATGTTTTCAAGCACCACAAAAACCTCCAGCATGGAGGCTCCAGGCAGTTCGCGCTCCCCCTCACGGCCGCCCATGGCTCACCATTTTGGGGCACAAGGACATGGAGGATCGAGGTGAAATGCACATTCTAAGGAAAAATGTAACTTTTGGCGTTTTAACCCAAAATGTGGCACTCTGAGGTGTATTTGCTGGCGCAACCCCCTAAAAATGCACAGATAAGCTAAATAAATGCTTTAAAAGATGAGCGTTTTGGTGAGTTCAACCATTTTATCTAATGTTTTACTTTTTTATTTTTTTATTTATTTTTTTATTTTTTTGGTAATTCAATTCATAAATAATACTAAACCAATGATAACAAAACATATATTTTATTAAAGTGTACATGTACATAGAAATCTTAAGTGTATAAAATAAAGATACTGCATATAAAATAAAAATAAAAAAATTAATCGCAACAACTCCCACCCTGCTGCTGCCACCATACAAATAGAAAGCAATATATACCAAAATGTGAATCTGTAAGCGACACCTGACACAGAAGTTCCACTTCATATTGCATTACATTATGCTTTAGTCTAAAAATCAATCAACACGATTTGGCCACACAATTCAGTACACCACTTGCAAACAATTACATATGAAGATAATCTGGCAAGAAAAATTATTGAACAACATACACTAAAGTGCAAAGGTTCAAATAAAATACATTTATATGTGTAACACAAGCTAGTAGTAAAGGTGTGTTGGCACATTAAAACCACAACTGTACTAATAACTGTTTACCCAGCGCCACAGTTTCAAGATAGCTGGGCTTACAGTGTGCATTGGAGTGTATCCTTAAATGGCATTGTGTCCTGCGTGGCTGATGCTCTAAGGGCAAACCCAGGGGATGAAGCGTTCTGTAGTGACTCCTCTCCTTCACCTTTTATCAGGGTAGAAATGCAAGAGGAAAGAAAAAAAACTTTCACTCCATATACTGGGTACTTTCAGAAAAAGGCACTGTAGCATGAAATGAAGAACCCAAAATTTGATCAAGGCTACACCCAGACTACTCCCAGTTGTTAGTTCATGTAATAGTTGAAGTAATAGGCACAGCCTGGATGTGGTTTATTTATCCAGTTAATTACCTGTAATATGTCACACCTTGGTAAGAACAGATTAACATTTAAAAAAGACAAAAAACATGTCAAAATTAAAGAATAGTTTAAACTCTGAGGATTGCTAAATTATATTTTCAATGACAAATACTTGAAGGCTGACAAAAAAATCAGCAGCAGGAGTCACATGACACTGCTCTATAAATTAGTTGCAGTTTTGTAATTTCTGGTCGAGATTACAATTGTAATATGAAACGTTCCCTCTATATCATCGCTAATGACAAGAGTCTACAACAGTTATTTCATCCAGAAAATGGCTATATTCAGCCTTCATTCAAATGTGAAAAGCAGGCATGGCAACTATGTAGCCGAAAATGACAGAACCACAAGAGGAATGGAGCAACTATGCTAGAACACTGACGCACAGCTCTGCTGCTATCAATAGCACACACAGAGCCTGCTCCCTACAACATTCATGGATGTAGATTGCAGTGTGGTTCATGTGTATTGGCTCACTGCAAAGACTGCTATGGTGCAGTGTCGTGGATCTGGTTACTCGGACACTCCAACCTTCCCACCGAACTTGGACATGTAATGTGAGACTATACAACTAGACCAAACAGAGTCCTGAAAGACTGGTAGCAAAACAGTTGGGGGGAAACAGGAACAGAACCCATAGTTCTATGGTGCGAATTTAAGTATGTCAAGACTGCTACAACTAGGGATGTTCCAATCGCATATTTTTGCACCAGAGTCCGAGTCATCTCATTTTGAGAATCTGCTCAAACAGAGTCCCGATCCGATACAAATATATATAAATATATTTTTCTTTTATATGAACAAAACTTTCAAACACGTTACAGTACTGTACCGTTTACAGTACTTACCTCTTACGCCGTTTCTGCGTGTGTTGCGGAGTATAAAACATTTATTTTATATTGTAATTCTCCATTATTTTATGACTTTTCAGCCCTTATTTTTTTTTTAATTTATATCATTTTTTTAATTAAAAATTCGATCTTTTTCACCCAATTCCGATCCCCTGAAAATAGGCCCCATCGGCCAGATTTCCAATCACATGATCGGATTGGAGACATCCCTAGCTACAATTTTTATTTTATTTTTTGCCAAGCCCACCACTTTGGCATCCAAACGTAACAGAGGAGAGAAAAGGATGCACACCTACCTCAGTAATGGTATAAAATTGAAATTTGGGCATTTGGATGTCCTTGCCTCACTTCTGCCATATTGCAGCATAAAGATGTCCCGATCCGATATTTGGATCGGATCGGACGCCGATATGGGCAAAAAAACGCGCATCGGTATCGGATCGGAACACGGGAAAAATTCCGATCCAGACTTCCGATCCAGTTTTTTTCCCCAAAGTCCGGTCCGGGTTTTCCAGCGCACCGATTTACATAATCCATTCCAGTTTTTGCTTCGGTTTCCCTAAAATCCGGTCCGCATTTTAAGGCACACCTTCAACACACTACATTTACATTACAGTCTCCCAATTTACCGAGAGACTTTATCGGTAAAAATGTCAGTTGTGTGGGATCATTTCACCTTAAAGGAAGAGGCAGAGAGCAACATATGCCACAATAAAGTCAAGCGTAGTGGTAAAGTTGTAAGAAGTTTTAATGCAACCAACCTAATCAAGCATTTAGCGAAATACCACCGCAAACAATATGAGGAGTATGTTAAGAAAACCAAAGACAAAAAGAAAGGTCCTACGCAACTAACACTGGCAGAAACTTTTGCTATGCATGACAAACTAGCACTCGACAGTCCCAAAGCCCAGGGAATAACAAGAGTCATTGCCGAAGAATTCATTCTGGATGACAAGCCTTATCTCACGTGAGTAAAGACGCACCATCCAACACGCGATTCGGCTGCTGAAGATTCCAGAACGATTCACAAACATCCAAATTCCGATTATTGAAATATGTCAAGTAAAGCGGAATTAATACACAGTGCGGTCTTCGGGACGCAATGAGAAACTGACCGCATTGCGTCCCGAAAGTAAACATAACTTGTCTTAGACCCAGGTAATGCCAATGCTCAACTCACTGCTTTAGCTCAACTCATGCCGCTGGATAAAAAACACAAGAATACCTGACTTCTGCTGACAGCCGCAACAAATTACGTCAACGTCCTTTTTACTGGAGATAATAGATATCATATGTATATAGAACCAGATGATACACGACAGACTCGACTGCGTTAGCAACATTGAATTATTGAAAACCAGATGCATTAGTAAACAGCCGCCATCTTAAAGCAGGAGACTTACCTTGTAGGCTGTTGTAGTGAACCTTCCAAGCGAACCTAATTAACTTTTTATCTAAAATACTCCTAAATCGGAAAAATCTTGACTTGAATCTATCTTCAAAACAGTTTTAAAACTTTCACATGTCGAAAGTAGACAGAAGGGAAATTATGGAATAACGGGAGCAATTTTAACAATTTTAACAGTTGATTCGCAAAATAAAATGAATTGAATGTAGTTTAAAGCTGCTGATACAGAATGGGGACTTGAGTATTTTATTTACTGTTTTAAAATGTTAACTTGATACTGAAATAGTCGTTTATTTAAACCTGAGAGGCTTTTTATACAATTTTTGTAACTAATGCACGAAACATTAAAAGCATCAAATAGCTTGGGGGATTTGTGGGATTTTCCACTGAGGTTGTTGGTGTGTTTTGCTTTTTTAAGACAGTTTACAATATTATTTGCACGTTTTACTGACTGACTATGCCATTTCTGTTTGTTATTTATAATGTTTTGTGTTTGTCACTGAATAAACAGGTCAGTTTCTTGTTACCAACCGTTGTGTGTTATTCAAACTCACCTAATTCAGCTGGCTAGTTGTTATCAAGGGTACTAAAACCTTTTTCAACATGAGTCTGACAACTAAGTAAGGAGTCTAAATAACTTTAAACTTTAACACATGCTCATATAGGTCGGTATCGGTATCGGCCAGTATCGGTATCGGATCGGAAGTGCAAAACAATATCGGTATCGGATCGGAAGTGCAAAAACCTGGATCGGGACATCCCTATTGCAGCATTTAGGCATAAACCATTGACATTTTTGCAAAGCATTAAAATATACTAGGTTAAACTGTATTCTATACTTTAAACCATTAACCTGTTGCGACTGAATCAATAGCACCTCAGATAATTGCACTCAAGTATTACACTTAATCAGTAACCAAGATTTGACATAATCAGCAGAATTTAATTAATTTATCTACAAATCTATTATAAACATGCTTTTATCTCAGCTCTCAAGCTCCCCCATTTTGCTCAAGGCACATTACAATGACAATGTTGAACCTTCCAAACCTACACCAAGAATTTTTATCGATTCCGTATCCAACCACTGACACAGTTTGATTTAGTGCCCAAATTGGACAGCTTAATCAATTTTTACAATCAATATTAAATAAATTAAAGTGAATAAAGAGGGAAAAGAGTTACCCAACACATTTCACAATTTAGAATAAATTCACAACTCCGATCCTGTGAAAAAAGGCCCCATCGGCCCAATTTCCGATCACGTGATTGCATTAATGACATCCCTAGCTACAACAGTTTTTTATTTTTTGCCAAGGCCACCACTTTGGCATCCAAACATAACAGAGGAGAGAAAAGGAAGCATACCTATCTCAGTAATGGTATAAAATTGAAATTTGGGCATTGGGATGTCCTTGCCTCACTTCTGCCATATTGCAACATTTAGGCATAAAACATTGACTATTTTGCAAAGCATTAAAATATATTAGGTTAAATTGTATTCTATATTTTAAACTGTTAACCTGTTCGACTGAATCAATAGCACCTCAGATAGTTGCACTCAAGTATTACACTTGATCAGTAACCAAAATTTGACATAATCAGCAGAATTTAATTAAACTATCCACAAATCTATTACAAACATGTTTTTATCTCTGATCTCAAGCTCTACCATTTTGCTCAAGGCACATTAGAATGACAATGTTGAACCTTCCAAACCTACACCAAGAATTTTCATCAATCCTTATCCAACCACTGACACAGTTTGATTTAGTGCCCAAATTGGACAGCCTGATCAATTTTTACAATCAATATTAAATAAATTAAAGAGAATAAAGAGGGAAGAGTTTACCAACACATTTCACATTTTAGAACACATAAAAGGGATATGTTTCTTATGCAATCAAGTTGCTTCATTGAAAGAACACTGAGGAGAAATAAAATGAATGGTTTGGTGCATACCATAATCCCGTCATATCACCAAATGCTATCCCTAATCTGGTGCGTGGGCGATACAAGCTGCTCAGATGACAAGTAGTCTTTTGAAGACTGGCAGATATGAAAAGATGATGTTGAGCTCAAGCAAGCATAGTCATAAAAAAGATTCAGCACATTCAATAGTCATAACAATTTAAGCGATACTGAAAAACAAAATGCACCAGGAAATTTTAAGATTGGTAGCGTCATTCCTCATACAGTATACGCAATCAAGGGGCCTGTTATACATAACTGCATGCGTAATTGAGAAAATTGTTTGGCAGAGAACACGTGCGAGTGTTAGCTGCTGTAATTAATTGGGAAATCTGGTGCAACTTGTATGTTGAAGATGAGTATGAGGAAGAACTTTGTGGAAGAAAAGAGGAGAACGTGCAACATCAACTAGTGGATGCTGTTTTTTAAGCAGCCGTGACTTGCGTTGCACAGTGCAGGTTCCAAAACATCTTATGTTACAAATACAGTGATTCCTCATTTTTCGCGGTTAATGGGGACCAGATCCCGCCGCGATACTGTCCCACCGAATTATTTTCAAACAAGAATAAAGTAGAAAAATGCTTGGCTTTATTAAATGCTTAATTGGCTGAGTCCACTCAAATCCGCTCAAGCTGCTGACTTACACACAGTGAGTTGCCACTGCAACTGCTTAACAAGTTAAACTGATTGACGCATGTGGCGCTTTGAAGTTTGCGTCTATGGCAAGATCAAATGTCTGTCAATCATCGTTAACTTTTGATAAGCAACTCCATTGCACTGCATCACCAATAAAGAGCAGAGAGAGAGAGGGAGGGGAGGTGAGACTCCGCGATTGGTTCGAGACAGCTCATCTGTCTCATTTTTTTTTTGTATTGAAAAAAAAATCAGAAATGGACTAAGGGTGCGAAGTTTGAAGCACAAAGTAGCGAGTGATCACTGTACACCAGTCAATACACTGCCCAGAAAAAAAAAAAAAAAAGTCATCACAAAATAAAAGGTCATTTACTCTGGACCACCTTTAGCTTTGTTTATGGCAAGCATTTACTGTTCATAAGCTTCTGCAATGTCACAAGATTTATTTAAGGTGTGATTGGGCTGGACACTCTCTGGCAGCCTTGACCACCATGTTATTGCGGAAGTCCCTTCAAATACCTAAACGGTGGCGCCTTTAACTCTGTGTCTGATCAATAGATCTTGATGAGAATTTGTAAGCGGTTAATTAAAAAAAAAAAAAAAAAAAAAAGATTTTTCCAAGTCACTTCTGAATATTGTCATTTGTAAGACAAGAGAGTGTACAACCACTGAATTGGGCATAAATGTTTGAACGAATGCAACCATATGAAAAAATAAAGGAAGGCTGTCACTGAGAAAGCAGGCCCTCTAACGTAATCGAAGGAATTCCTAAAAAAAAAACAAAAAAAACAAAAAAAAAACCATAATGAATACCACTTTTGGTGACAAAATCCACTGTGATGCCATAAAATGCCAGCAGTAAACAGTGGACGAAATTGCAGCCGCTAAACCCAGTTTTGTCATATACCTACTTACCGTAAACCAGTAAGTAAAACCTAAATGTATAGTGGCTATCATGGATAGCAGCAGATTGTGACTGACACAATAACGAAACATTATGATAATAATTGAAACATTATGATAATAATTGTTTCAGACATGTAGATTTATTGTCTTGAGATAGAAAGGGGCTCAGTGATGGAAGTTTAGTAGCCAGCTCCAGATAAAACAGATGGGTTTTGACCTATCGGGAGTTTCCTCGAGAGGATTTCCTCTGTCCTGGCATTGAATTGCTGCCAATTGTGATGGGGACTGACTGAAACTCCCTCTTAACCAGAAAATTGTGATAGGGCCTCAGGTTTTACCCTTACAGACTGGGACTGAGAAAATTGTATCTCAATCAATGCATGGTTGTCTAACCAACAACACCTTTGGAGAGCAAAGCCTGATTACCTCAAAACTCACAGGTAGCAGAATGAAAGTACCAACAAGATATTAAGAATGCAGGGCATGCGCTGCCCACACACCTCATCGCCAACAGCGAACTGAAGTGGCATGTGGCGAGGAAAATATTTTTCAATCTTGACACAATGGCAAAGGGGAAATTATGCAAATGGAAGTTACTTTGTGTCAAAAGAATCAGTCAAAATTACAGAAATACTGTAAACAGTACAATACTCTCCTATGTTTTCAAACTTTTGTTCAAAATTTTTTTTCGGTGTAGGATCAGGACAGTATTGGCATTCTCAAAATCAGGTGACTGAATCTGGTACAAAATATGTGATTGGCACATCTCTGATGAGTATTATGATCGTGATGATTTTTTCAATGATTAAATTTACTAGTATATTATGGGAATCAGTGGGTTGACTGTGTTCAGGACAGGGACAAAAGTAAATGGGTATCAATTTTCTCAGTATTAAATGCAGAATTATGTGTCATATATAATTTCTAAGGATGTTTAAAAGGTGTTCTCATGCATAAACAGTAAATACATAAAAAATGATTAAGAAATAAACAATATATTTAACCAAACAAAAGAAGCACCAGTACATATTATTTACTCGGAAAATATGTACACTCATCTTTCAGGTTCAATGAGAGTATCGAAGAAAACTTTTGAGCGGAGAAACATTTAAAAAACTAAGCGGTCAGATGCAGTCAGATGATTTTAGAGCTATAATTGAAATACTGTGAAACCGCAGTGTTTTTGTCAAAATCTCATACCGGTACATGCCTGCTAGTGAACAGAACAGTGATCAGTGTGTTTCTGGCGTGTTGTCTCATACCTAGTATGTAAACAATATTTTGGCTAACTACACCCAAATATGGCTACAATATTAATATACTGATTAGCTGCATTGGCTAAGCCATAGGTTTCATGAACAAGTGCCAACCCTAAGTATGTTAGAACAATAGAAGCTATGCTGCGTCAATTCAGACAGACACGGGACTGATTTGGTTAAAAATATCTTACATTCTAATCAGCAGATTGATTGAACAGATATCCGTAAATGTATGATCTACTATGGGTCATCCTGCCTAAAACATAACTTCATTGATCACAGATGAACTCAATGTGCAGTCAAAACAAAATCTACACAGTGCTTGCTTTAAAGGTCTCGCTTAGGGAACCAAATACTTACATTTACATATGGCGGAAAACACAGACAAGGCTGAAAAAAACAGTTTCTGCTCTTGCACCCCTCTTTAAAATAAACTAGTGTATTTTAAGCCAAAAGAACTGTTGTGTTTGATAGAACAATGTCTATATGCTGCCATAGCAAATTCATGGCGCATTAAGCCCCCGAACTATTTTTAATTTGCCTGTTTTACCCTAGAGACCCCCGTTTACAGACGTCCCGCAACCGCTTTTGTTTCAACCAAGCCATAAAAAGAAGGTAAGCAATTATATTTATTGTTCAAAATGTCTGTCATTTTTTGATTAGAATCATTAATTGATGTCTAATATTTAGTTTTTTTAAAAAATGACTTTAAAAAATTATTCACTCGCATATTTTAAAACTTTTTTAAACAAATTACGTCGCATTGAAAAAAATGGTGTCTGTGTCTGCTCAATTATATATATATATATATATACAAATAATTAAACTACATATTTATGTTTGTATCATTGTGTTAGTCTATAACCCCAAGATTAGGTTCACCCCACAGACTTAATCTGAAACCATAATACAGTGAGGCAAATAAGTATTTAGTCAACCACCAATTATGCAAGTTCTCCTACTTGAAAAGATTAGAGAGGCCTGTAATTGTCAACATGGGTAAACCTCAACCATGAGACAATGTGGAAAAAAAAAAAAACAGAAAATCACATTGTTTGTTTTTTAAATAATTTATTTCCAAATAAGAGTGGAAAATAAGTATTTGGTCACCTACAAAGATTTCTGGCTGTCAAAGAGGTCTAACTTCTTCTAACAAGGTTTAACGAGGTCTAACACGGCTCAACTCGTTACCTGTATTAATGGCACCTGTTTTAACTCATTATTGGTATAAAAGACACCTGTCCACAACCTAAATCAGTCACACTCCAAACTCCACTATGGCCAAGATTAAAAAGCTGTCAAAGGAATCCAAAGACAAAATTGTAGACCAGCACCAGGCTGGGAACACTGATTCTGCAATAGGTAAAACGCTTGGTGTTTCAACTGTGGGAGCAATTATTAGAAAATGGAAGACATACAAGACCACTGATAATCTCCCTCGATCTGTGGCCCCATGCAAGATCTCACACCGTGGCGTCAAAATGATAACAAGAACGGTGAGCAAAAATCCCAAAACCACACGGGGGGACCAAGTGAATGACCTACAGAGAGTTGGGACCACAGTAACAAAGGCTACTATCGGTAACACAATGCGCCACCAGGGACTCAAATCCTGCACTGCCATATGTGTCCCCCTGCTGAAGAAAGTACACGTCCAGGCCTGTCTGCGGTTCGCTAGAGAGCATTTGGATGATCCAGAAGAGGACTGGGAGAATGTGTTATGGTCAGATGAAACCAAAATACAACTTTTTGGTAGAAACACAGGTTCTCGTGTTTGGAGGAGAAAGAATACTGAATTGCATCCGAAGAACACCATACCCACTGTGAAGCATGGGAGTGGAAACATCATGCTTTGGGGCTGTTTTTCTGCAAAGGGACCAGGACGACTGATTTGTGTAAAGGAAAGAATGAATGGGGCTATGTATCGAGAGATTTTGAGTGAAAATCTCCTTCCATCAGCAAGGGCATTGAGGATGAGATGTGACTAGGTCTTTCAGCATGACAATTAGGCCTGTCGCAATAACAAATTTTAGTGGGCGATAAATTATCTCATAAATTATTGCGATATGCGATATTATTGCACCCCCCCCCAAAAAATAATTTTTTTGAGCGTTTATTTATTTATTGTCATCATCATCGGTATCATTGACAGTTGCAAGATGTGATATGAGCCACCCGAAAAAAACGAAGAAAAGACAAGGGCTGCAGGAGAAGCATATGCTTATCAAGTCCCGTCCCCTTTTAACCGATTAACAATAACACAGTGAGAATACAGTATATATTAATAGACCAAGTACACCCATTTAAACGCAATAAATGTTTACTTTTAAATTATTAAAAAATACCTTTTAAGAAATCACAACTAAAAACAATAGACCATGCCTCTTTCAAGTAAAACTCAACAATATTAATAGAAACACATAATAAATGTCTTTTTCAAGAAAAAATAAAATTGCACTTAATAACTGAACCATTTAGGCACATACAGTGGGAAGAACAAGTATTTGATACATGATCAAATACTTGTTCTCCCCAGTGTAGGTATAAAGTTGCAGTAACAGTAATTGCACTTCAACAACAACAGAGAAAAATAGACTAATTAAGTAGCAGTAACAAAAATTTGGCTCCCAAAGGTATCAAATATCATCAAAGGTAAAACGGTCTCATTTCCTCAAAAATGTAGCGGACTTCACTTTCCGTGGGGGAACGCTATTTTGCGCTGTGTCGTCTGTATATATATATATATTTTTAACAAACTTTATTTACACAAAAACAAATACACATAATGGGCGAACAATTCACAAACAATCAACAGATTTACAACAACAACAAAATAATAAATAAAATGGTCGGGGTCATGTGTCATCTGTATTTCTCACATCAAGCGAATACCTCAAATTGTCACTTGACGTAACTAGGAGGTTCCGCTTGTTGTGATGCAGTTTTCTTACTTAGCAGTGAAAACTGTAGAGGATGATAGTGTTTCAAATGAGTATGTAGATTTATTCTGTTCGTCATCTTTGTTGAAACAACCTCCAGAAACATTTTGCAGACTGGTTCGTTCTCTTCCTCATTCTGCTCACTCATTGCTGTGCGCCGACAGTGCGTAAAGTGCCTCCATTTAAATGACGGTCACTCAAACTCAAATGTATAAAACGAACATACCCAGAAGTCAATGAAACAGAGCGCACAAGGAAGCTGAACTTTAAACAGCGCTGCTAAGCACGTCTGCCACACATCTGCCGCAAGCGCGCGCGCGTACGCACGCACGTGTCAAACACACACGCGCACGCACGTGCACACGAGGCGATAAATCGCAGCAGGAAATTTACCGTCTTCATTTTTATATACCGCGCGATAAATGGAATTATTGCATATTGCGACAGGCTTAATGACAATGATCCCAAACACACAGCCAGGGCTACAAAGGAGTGGCTTCGTAAGAAGCATTTCAAGGTCCTGGAGTGGCCTAGCCAGTCTCCAGATCTCAACCCCATAGAAAATCTACGGATGGAGTTGAAAGTCCGTGTTGCCAAACGACAGCCCCAAAACATCACTGCTCTAGAGGAGATCTGCATGGAGGAATGGGCCAAAATACCAGCAACAGTGTGTGAAAAGCTTGTGAAGAGTTACAGAGAATGTTTTGGCTTCCGTTATTGCCAACAATGGGTACATAACAAAGTATTGAGATAAACTTTTGGTATTGACCAAATACTTATTTTCCACCATGATGTGCAAATAAATTCTTTAAAAATCAAACAATGTGATTTTCTGTTTTTTTTTTTTTTTTTCCCAAATTCTGTCTCTCACGGTTGAGGTTTACCCATGTTGACAATTACAGGCATCTCTAATATTTTTAAGTGGGAGAACTTGCACAATTAGTGGTTGACTAAATTCTTATTTGCCCCACTGTATATATATATATATATACTGGACTGTCTCAGAAAATTACACAATATTCTAATTTCCAGACTGTCTCAGGAAATTAGAATATTGTGTATTCTAATTTCCTGAGACAGTCCTGTATATATACACAGGACTGTCTCAAAAAATTAGAATATTGTGTATTCTAATTTTCTGAGACAGTCCAGTGTATATATATATATATATATATATATATATATATATATATATATACTAGTCCTTCTAAAAAAATTAGCATATTGTGATAGTTCATTATTTTCTGTAATGTACTGATAAATATTAGACTTACATATATATTTTAGATTCATTACACACAACTGAAGTACTTAAAGTAAGTAAAATATTATCATATCATGAAAAGGTATTCTAAAGAAGCTACTAACCTAATCATCTCAATCAACGAATTAACTCAAAACCCTTGCGAAAGATTCCTGAGGCTTTTAAAAACTCCCAGCCTGGTTCATTACTCAAAACTGCAATCATGGGCAAGACTGCCGACCTGACTGCTGTCCAGAAGGACATCATTGACACCCTCAAGCAAGAGGCTAAGACACAGAAAGAAATTTCTGAGCGAATAGGCTGTTCCCAGAGTGATATATCAAGGCTGTGGGGAGGAAAAAGTGTGGCAGGAAACGCTGCACAACCAGAAGAGGTGACCGCACCCTGAGAAAGATTGTGGCGTAGGGTCGATTCCAGACCTTGGGGGATCTGCAAAAACAGTGGACTGAGTCTGAAGTAGAAACACCCAGATCCACCATGCACAGGCGTGTGCTGGAAATGGGCTACAGGTGCCGCATTCCCCAGGTCAAGCCACTTTTGAACCTGAAACTGCGGCAGTAGCGCCTGACCTGGGCTACAGAGAAGCAGCACTGGACTGTTACTCAGTGGTCCAAAGTAGTTTTTTCAGAGGAAAGCAAATTTTGAATGTCATTCGGAAATCAAGGTGCCAGAGTTTGGAGGAAGACTGGGGAGAAGGAAATGCCAAAATGCCTGAAGTCCAGTGTCAAGTAGCTATCAGGAGATTTTGGAGCACTTCATGCTTCCATCTGCTGAAAAGCTTTATGGAGATGAAGATTTCATTTTTCAGCACGACCTGGCACCTGCTCACAGTCCCAAAACCATGGGTAAATGGTTTACTGACCATTACTGTGCTCAATTGGCCTGCCAACTCTTCTGACCTGAACCCCATAGAGAATCTGTGGGATATTGTGAACAGGAAGTTGAGAGACACCAGACACCATCCACTGTGGATGAGCTTAAGGCCATTATTGAAGCATCCTGGGCCGCATTGAAGCAGTCATTTCTGCAAAAGGATTCCTGACCAAGTATTGAGTGCATAGCTGATATAATTAACTGAAGGTTGACTTTTTTTGTATTAAAAAAAAAAAAAAAAAAAAAAAAAACTTTTTTTGTATTGGTGATGAAATATGCTAATTTTTTTAGATGGGGATTTTTGGTTTTTGACTTTTTTGCCAAAATCATCAATATTAAAACAATAAAAGGCTTTGACTACTTCAGTTGTGTGTAATGAACCCAAAATATATATAAGTCTACTGTTTATCAGTACATTACAGAAAATAATGAACTTTATCACAATATGCTATTTTTTTTAGAAGGACTAGTATATATATATCCAGTGTCTGATTAATGACTCGAACGAATGAATGAATGAACATAAACATAAAAGATTGTTTTCATTTCTATTTCTAAGCAGTGACTGTTGATATTCTTTATAATGTTGGCATTGGGCTACCGAAATATTAGGAACCAAAAACAATACAACGCTGAGCAGCTAGCACAAAGGCAACCGGACGACATAATTCATTACAACTTGTTAATAGATAGACATTGTCAAACCAGCAGTGACTCATGTGTCAAGTCATGACATGGACCAAATAATAATTGGGCAATTAATCCATTCACAGAGGAGCATGTGTCACTGGAACAAATCTTGCGTGAAGAACGCCGCAGCAGGCGCAGCCACCCAATGTGTTACACGAGCTAAAGAAGCCTTATCTAAACCTGTCCCGTCTACGAACCACCAAAACGCTACTCAAAATTAGTGACAAAACAGTTGAAACTCTGCGACTGGCATTTAAATGCTGTCAACTTTACTACGGGCCCTTGTCATTGTGTTGTTGTCCTTTGGTCTTATGAAATAAGGAGTGCGTGACGTCGACAAACGAGGTGCAGTCCAGGTTCCGAGGGAACCTTGAAGAATGTTGTCAACGTGCGTGTTGTCAAGCGACATTGAGAACAACGACCACGCTTACCTTCGACACTTGTGTATTTATAATCCAATTTTTCGTCGCGATAAAGAAGCCATGTTTGCTGGTTAGTCCAGATTCCCTCGCAAAACCCCACCGAGTGAATGGACGAGGTAAGTGAAGGCGAGGAGACGCAGCCAAACAGGCGCAAAGGCTCCAGCGCCACTTGAAACTGACAGAGGCGGGTCGGTCCAAACCATTACGGCAGCATGGAGGGGTGACGGATTAAAGATACCCCTAACAAGACGTCAACACACCTTGGAAACAACACTCGACTTCATTGTGATGACAATTTGACGTTGTTCATTGAAATGAAAAGAATACTCACATTCCTCCCTTGTCATTTCAAAGGCACAATCCGAAAACTCCTGTGCCAACAGAGCAAACCAACGCGTTCGATCAACCGTCTAATCTGATTGGTCTATTGCAAAGTGACGTAAAACACTGCTTCGAGCTGGGTTGACAAATTAAAGAGATAGCCCCAGAAAAGGCTGGCGTTTACAGAGGCAAACAAGCAAAAGACATTGCTGCCGGCCAATCAGATATATTACTCTCGGCAGTAGTGGTTCCTAAACATTTTCCTGCAAGTACCACCTGAAAAAGTACAATACCCTGTGCTCGGAGTACCACAATCATGGCCAACATAAAACAGTAGAATAGTATGCAAAAATGTCCGTGTACCCGTTTATTAGGCAAGTGACTATTTTTGGTCATTAAAAAAAGAAAAAAAAAATTTTTTTTGTTCATTTAAAATCGACATCCCCGCTCAGAAAAAAAAATGATATTCTAACCCATTTAAGACTTGCATTTCTGTTTCATTTGATAGGCCAAAAGCTCGTTGTTTTATGTTCGTGCTCGTACAATGTGCGGCATGTACAAGCGGCGGCATTTACGCTTTTGGCCAGAGGTGGCAGTCGCGAGTAGAAAAGTGACAAACACCGTATAAAGTGATCCCTCATTTTTCACGGTTATTGGGGACCGGAACCCACCGCGATATATGTATGGCGGAAAACACAGACAAGACTGAAAAAGCAGTTTCTTCTCTTGCACTTCTCTTTAAAAGAAACTGCTGTATTTTAAGCCAAAAGAACTGTTGTGTTTGATAGAACAATATGTCGATATGCTGCCATAGCAGATTCATGGCCCCCAAGCCCCCAAACTATTTTTAATTTGTCCGTTTTATCCTGGAAACCCCCTTTACAGACGTCGCTCAACCGCTTTTGTTTCAACCCATCCATAAAACGAAGGTAATTACTTATATATGTATTATTCAAAATGTCTTTCATTTTAGCTTAGAATCATTAACTGATGTCTAATATTTCGTTTAGAAAAAAAAACAACTTTAAAAAATTATTCACTCACATATTTTAAACTTTTAAACAAATTACGTCACAATGAAAAAAATGATGTTTAAAAAAGTCACAGATATCTACCTCATAACTATTGCTTAATTATATTTTTTTGTTTCTGTCGCATTTTCTTCGATACGTTAGATGATAAATAATCAATCCAAACAAAGAAACATTGGGGAAAGGAAAAAAAAAAAAAAACGTTTAAAAGGGTAAATATATGATAAAGAAAATCTTGACCACTCCTTGATGTCTGCGATTTCTGCATCGTGACCCTTGATATATTACTATATTTCACCAATAAATTCCCCCAAAAATCCAGCTGTGAGCCTGTGACCATTCACAGATGTGTCTTGACAGCCAGTGATACATGCTACATGGAGTTTTTGGATCGAAACAAGGTAAGTACGTGATAATATCTCGTTAAAGTCATGGCGTCTGTAATTCTGCTCTCGTGTGCTCTCACCTCCAGATAGGGTTTTGCTGTTTAAAAAAAAAAAAAAAAAAAAAATTAAATGCCCTCCTGTTCAAAATTTTCTTCCCCCAGAAAATTGAGATTTTAAGCTTTCCAATGAGGTATCACACATGCATATCGGACAATTTTGAAATTTGGCCAAATTGGGGGTCTCAGAGCGGAACTTCAAGTCGCCTGAGTGTTTTATGCCATATATATATAAACAAGTTTAAATAAAAGGTTTTTAAGCACTTCAAATGTAATATTTATAAGTTTTAAACATGTTGCGGTCCCACTGGATTATTTTTAAACAAAAAAAAGTAGATGCCTAATCGATTAAAAAAAAAAGTAAAGAAAAATGCTTATCTTTATTAAATACTTCATTGAGTCCACTCAAATCCGCTCCAGCTGCTCACTTAAACACAATGAGATGCCACAGCAACTGTTTAACAAGTTATACGATGTTGACGCATGCGGCGCTTTGAAGTCTCGGCTTACAAGCGTATCTGGCAAGATCAAACCTTAACTGTCTGTCAATTATCGTTTACTTTGATAAATAACTCCAGTGCACTACATGACAAGAAAAGCGGCAGGAACGAGAGTGAAATACTACGTGATCGGATCAGGACAGCGCTATAAAATACTGCATTTATTTATTTTTTAATTGGAAAAAAAAATCTGCGATGAACTGAGGGCGCGAAGTTTGAAGCGCAAAGTAGCGAGGGATCACTGTTGCCTCTTTGAAAAAACTTCAATATTAGCTTTCATTAGGATATAGTCATTGTGTTTTTTATGTTATTGTTTATCTATAATTATAAAAGCTAAATGAATGAAATGAAATTAAATTAAATTGAATAAAAACACAAATACACTCTGGTTACGGCTCCGAGTAAGATTTTTTTTCATAGTATTTAACTCATTGCATGCCAATGACGGCGAGAGACATCCAAGTCATTTAAAGTGGGAGGACTGGCCATGAATGCTCATTTTTCAGTGCTTTTGAGGGCGCTAGAAGTCCAATCCATTTTGACTGGGAGGGTGCGAAATTTATAGAAGTTTATAGTTTTAGCATTAGCAGTACCTTTATTGAGTTAAATTGTATTACATTTTGTTCCTAATATCATTTAAATGAAACACTTCTAAATCATTTAACGGGAATCTTTAGTAGTTTGAATACAGCTGAACTGTATTTGATAAATGTACTGCTTCATACCGCTGGTAGTACTTCACTTTGAGAACCACAGCTCTACACAATGTAGTAATGACTGCCGTCATGTGTTATCTGAATCATAATATCGGAACGCAACAGAAAGACATAATTGTAATGTTGTTATAATAAGAATTTTCTTTTATTTATTAAAATTATGAAACTACAATTAGTGTCTGGTGACCATATCAGGGTGCACCCTGCATTTCCTTAAAATATTCTGGGATTGAGTCCAGCACACTAGCGAGCCCAAAGAGGGCAGGTGAATATTATTTTTATGTTGTGCAATGTTGTCCAGAACTAATGTTTTGAACTTTCTAGGAATCAAATGAGAACTCAATAAAATGATCGAAACCTATATTCAATAATTTCATATGTAGGACTGGAAATTCAGAACACAGGAAGAAGTGAGTGATTTCCAATAACTTTTTTTATTTTGTACCACACAAACTAGATTCATTAAGTCAAGGTAAGTTTAACACATTTTTGGTATTTCACTAGTTTTATAAGTCACAAATTGGGGGCTCAACTATGTACGAGCAGAACCAGACAGTGCAGCTTTTTTGTGATTATATATATTCAAATCTATATCTCCCATCTCTTTGCTCTGTATGATCTGCTCTCAATCTGGAAATGTACTTTGCCATTATGGAATCTTGAGCAGAGGTCCAAACCCCATGTGCTGGTTTTCTAACAATGCAAAGAGTGCTGGTGGTTGAGTGGCAGAAGTTGCCAACCAGGAAAAAAATAAACAACACTTGAGATAACAACCCGGGAAAATTACAGGTTTCACACAATTGCTTTTAAATAGCAACGCACAGCATCAAAAGAGTGACGAGTCAGCTTCCCAGACACAAGTATGCATCACTCATTAAGTTCATCCTGCTTTGACATCATTTCACATATTTGTCACTTCAGCACCCCAGAAATCCATGCAGTAAATTTGGATGACATTTAAAGCTATAGAGATGGTCTTCATAAGCAAGCTGGCTGTTTCCAAGGAAAAGGTCAATGGCACATTGTCCTGTACAGTGTAGCCTCAGGGGCGTCACTCTGTGGCTGCTGTGAGCAGGGCCGGAATGCACAAACATCCACTCTTTAGCAAAGCATGCACTGCTAGTTCAGTTGTTGTCATTCTTGACCGGGAAATTAGAGGAAAGTGTAGAATCAGTAAGCGGACCGTGACATCAGATATGCTCACTGAGAGGATGGAGCCAATGTTAGCTTTTTATATTGGCAAAGTTTATAGCTTGCAGTTATGAAAAAAAAAAAAACAAAAAACGCTCCAGATTAATTTTTCCACAACCTCAAGGACATTTTGTCTAATAGGTCGTCATCTCATTTTGATGCTCTATTTAGATGTGCTAATTAAACAAATCCCAGGGGGATTCTGGGTGTGTGAAAGGCGAGAAAGAAAGGATAGAGACTTAAAGCTGTGGTAAAATAATTGCATAGTTCGTGTTGCTTGGGATCTGCTCAAGGGACCCTGCTTCAGTTGTCTGTCTTCACTTATTTCACGTTCAACAATATTAAGAATAAGAATGATAAATATAATAATACTTCCCTTTGAGTAGTTGTGTGAATGTGTGCATAAAACGTTTACTTTGTGACTTTATATGTTCACGGTGAATGAGACCATTTCAGAGAATAAAACTAATAATAATATACTGTGGCTATAAACAATACAAACTGACAGTGATCTTTTCAACGAAAACTAGCCTGACCAGACAAACAGATACATGCAAACGCTATTTACTGTTAGTTCTATTGCGAATGACTGCCGCCAATGAGAGTTCAAATTTTGAACTGATGATTGGCAATAAAAGTGTAATTTGCTCAACCCAGTCAGTCATATTTTTATGTCAAATTATGCTGCTAATAGCACATGTGATGATAATGCAATGAATAATATCACTGAGAGTATTCTTATTCAACACCGTGACCTTTGCTAAACACATTGTAGTATAGTGAAGATCAGAAGTATTTGCACCCCTTGTAAATTTTGCAAATTCACCTACTTAAATGATAGGTAGAGGTCTGAAATTTCAATCATAGATGCATTTCTACTCATTTAAACATAATATAAAAATCCAGAAATCACATTGTATGATTTTTTTTAATGATTCACTTGTAATTTAATGGGGTTCATAAGTATTTGTACCCCTGAGAATCAGCAATAGTTATGACATTTAAAGAGTTGTCAGTCTACCTTAAAAAAAGTTCACATAAGTAACCATCCACCCACCACCCATTTGAGCTCAGTATTGTCACCTGTGCACCCCAGAGTCAGTCATAATCCAAATGCTACCATGGGCACGACCAGGGAGCTTTCGAAAGACACCAGTGAAAAAGTTGTTGAACTCCACAAAGCTGAAAAAAGTTATGGGACGATTGGAAAGCAGTTTGGTCAGAATAAATCAACAGTTGCAGCAATGCTAGAATGTGGAAAAAGGTTAAACATGACTGATAATCTACCTGAGACTGAGGTCCCATTTAAAATCTCTCCTCATGGGGAATCACTATTGATGAGAAAAGTGAGGGCTCAACGATAGCCCAGAAACCTGACAGATCAAGAGAATATTTGTGTGGAGAAATCCAGCCAAAATCCCTGTTTCCATATGTGAAAACCTGGTGAAGAACTACAGAAAGCACCTGACCTCTGTAATTGCAAACAGAGGCTTCTGCTCTAAATTTCAGGACTGATTTTCTCAGAGGTACAAATACTTATGAACCCCAGTAAATTACAAATAAATTATTGAAAAATCATACAATGTGAGTCCCAGATTTTTTTAAGATTATGTCTCTATTAGTGGAAATGCATCAATGATTGAAATTTCAGACCTCTACCTATTTTCTAAGTGGGTGAACTTGCAAAATCACAAGGGGTGCAAATACTTCTGTTCCTCACTGTATCTAGTCTCAATGAAGTTATAAAGTGTGGTTAAAAGACAATCCCTGCAAGCAACAAAACATTTCAATTTGACACAGAGTAATGTTAGGGCTCAAAAAGCTTTGGAGGACATCACAAAATACCGGTACAACATTTTGAAGTTAACCCTAGTTACACAAAACACAGCCATTTTTATGATTGCTGACAATATGTGGAGGATAAATGAAGCATTGACAAAAGCTTGTCTAGTCAAGGTGAGGCTGACTGAATACAAAACAAAGGACTTAACATGATGTCACTCCTGAACTCTGTCAGGTCATTTGAATGAATAGACACAAAAATAACATGTTTTAGGATTGATCAACTTATTCTGATGACAGTGGAGAACGAGATTATTTACTTACTGTTCTAAATTGTAGCCCCCACCCCCCAAAAAATATTCCTTCTTGGATTAGATCCTCTATTTTCCTCTTTCCTTACGA
The DNA here is from genome assembly GCF_030265065.1 of Corythoichthys intestinalis. NCBI lineage: Eukaryota > Metazoa > Chordata > Actinopteri > Syngnathiformes > Syngnathidae > Corythoichthys > Corythoichthys intestinalis. The sequence goes on from NC_080399.1 coordinate 41,107,687, forward strand.
GCTCTCCCTCCTTCTCCCCTTCCTCTTCTCACCACTGCGAGATGCTGCCTGGACCAGTGCTCGTGGTCATGGTTACCAAACTGCGGGGGTGGGGGGGTGATCAACACGTGACTGCAAAACAGAGCATAGAGGCAAGGAGAGGGTGGTGATGTCACCCGCTCACCGCTTCTTATATAGGAGGGATCCTCCTTGGCCTGCATGAAAGAACATAGACACAATAGGTGTGTTTTTTTTTTTTTTTTTGTAAGGGCGGGGTTCTATTTGAAGACACGAGGTCAGCAATAATTCCGTTCAACTGTATGATTTCTTGACATCCTGACTACAGATGTTGTGATACTTTTTTTTTTTTTTAAACTTCCAATCTGATTTTTCAAAGTATGTTTTGCAGGTACCAATATTACGCCTTTATTTTTAGACCATTAAAGATATTGCAAAAAATAATGCAACCGTTAATGATTAATCAGATTTTTATGTATTAAACTCATTCACTACCCGTCGTATTACAATGATGTTTATGATGTTCAACTGCTCATAACTAAAGAATGAAAAAGAGTAGAAACAAACTTTTTTTTATGATGACAGATGGGAATCGAATCTTTCTTTTAAGTCCTGTGGTGTGTGTAGCCATATAACGCATTATTTGTGGCACTTGAAAGAAGGGTTTATGTCTTGTGACATGATGTTTGGTCGTTAAGTGAGTCCTGCTGGTAGCACCTCAAGAAATGCTCAGTTAAAAAAATTTTACACAATTGATTGAATTGGACATGCTTGTTTTACAGTAGCCGAAAAGCTTTGCTTAAAACATACATGAATGCTGAATCGAATCAGTTCTTGTTACCAAACCTGATAGGCTATGCCAAAAATAGACATATCAGTCACCCATTCCAATACCAATTATCAGATCGGGAAGACACTAATGCTGACTGCAGTAGACACCTCGTATAGCTCATCTCACATGTGTTCAAATATGCGCTTTGGCCCAAAACCAAAAGAACCTAATGGCTATAAGACACACACTTGCTGTCCAACCTGCCTACTTATTTATAATATAATATAATATAATATAGTTCTCATCTGCAGGGGCAACAGGGAACTATTTTTAGTGTTGTTCAAACCACACTTGCTTAACTGCTACTTCCCTTTGGTATCGTAGCAGCTCATTCTTGACTCATTGATTGCCATTGACAGCGACAAAGGTCAAATCCATTTCAACTGGATGAGATGGCAGCAAATAAACAGTTGTTCATTGTTTGCTTTGCTTATATTAAAGTTAGTGAGATTCACTGAACTTCTTTTCTGGTATTGACAGTGACAGACATCCAACCCATTTGAACTAGGAATACTGGCAGTGATCACTACCAGCCCTTCTAGTTCAAATGGACTGCACATCTATTACTGTCAATGACAGCCACAAGCTTTGCGGAATGATGGTTGGGTAGAGAAATACTCATAAGTGATCTCATCATCTTCATGGTTGGTCATGAGCTTTTATGGTCCACTGGCCCATAAAAGCAGTCAACAGTAAGAGAGCGCTGCAGGACACTAATAGCAGCAGCAACTCTGATGTCAGTTTGCATTACAGCACCAAAAACATTGGCTCGACATTCTTCTACAACATTCCAACCCAAGAGCAATATCAACATTCCACCCATACAAAGCTAATAATGCTTAATTTTCATTGGCACTATCATCTTATTGACACTTACAGTATTGGAAGAAAAAAATGTTAAATGTAAAGGACTACCTACAGTATAATAACATTATTATTCTTGTGTGCATGTGCTGCAGACCTCTTGGCAAGGTCAACAGCATAAAAGTGGCATGGATCTAATTAAGTTTGTATGTTGAATGGGTACATTTAAACATAGAGCCTTTTCAGAAACAAAAAGCAATATTTTAGCCTTTAAATAACACAAATTCATGTAGTGCTTGAAAGTAGAATTTCGATTTTTTTTTCCCATCACGGCCATAAGCGGAGTTCAAGGGGGGGCCAAGCCACCTCTTGGTGGCCGAAAAGTGTCATTGCATGTATTTGACTTTCCTATATTTATAAAAGTTGTAAAGCAAGAAAAAAAAAAAAACAAAAATGAATGAAATGAAATAAAAAAGATATTTTTATAATGGGTCAAAATTATTTTTTTGAACAGATCATGTGACAAGCACCTTAGACGGTCATTTGCTTTGCATATTATTTAAAATAAATAAATTTTAAAAAAATAAATAGGAGAGGGCAATTATTTTTTTCAAATGACTTTTTTCTTTAATTGAAAACTTTTTTTTTTTTTTTTTGATTGAAGCAACTTTTTGGGGGATTGAATGATTTAGACACAAATGTCCTACCCATAATATGGCCCAAACACAAAAAGGATAGCTAAAATCAAAGAAAACATTTTAAATGAAAAATTAAGTGTTCAAATGCAAATTTTTGAGGCTCAAATATTTTTTCGCATTCAAAATCTTTTTTTTATGATTGAAAATTCTTTTTTGATTGACGTGATTTTTCTTTTGAAAATCTTTTTTTTTGTATGAAGCAACTTAATTTTTTGATTGAATAATAAAGACACAAATGTCCTAGCTAAAATGTGGCCCAAATACAAAACAACATTACTTCAATCAAAAAAGTTGCTTCAATCCAAAAAAAAATTTTTTTAAATGACTTAGATCAAAAATATATATAGAATAAAAAGCTTTCAAATGCATTTTTTGGGGGGTTTCAAATTTATTTTTGCATTCAAACACATTTTTTTAATTGAAGTGCCTTTTTTATTGAAAATATATATTTTGATTGAGGCAATTTTTTGTTTTGATTGAAGCTTTTTTTTTGGGATCAAATAATGAAGACACAAATCCACCTCCAAATTGTATCCCCTGGGCTCTGCCCAGGGGATACAATTTGTGACTGAGGTAACTACATAAGCACGACACCGGCGGGAGTACCATATTCAATTGATGATGATGATCTTGGTGAAAAGCATAGCTGTCCTGCCAGCAGCCTGATTTAGAATTCCCCTCAAGAATAATGGGAGACAAAAAAAAAAAAACGCTCATTTTCAACTTATTATTATAAATATTCCTGTAAGTTAATTATATTGCTGACACTACGTTTCGGGGTCATCAACATGTTGTGCTCTCCCTGCCCCAAAAGTCAAACTCGGCCTATGATCACGGCAAGCATCTCAGGAGTTAGCTGACGCAAATCACAATGTATAATGTAGGATGTAAGAATGTAAGGAGGATATAAAGCAGAAAAAAACATCTCGATGCTGGAGGTAAGTATTACTGCGTCTGTTTGCTAAATTTATCTCTTTGTTTTTAGATGACTTCAAGCTCTGACCATGTTAGAACTGAAACAGTAACAGTGGTCAGGGTGCGGCCACACTGAACTTGTACTTTATGGATCCTTAAACTATAACAATCTTAGGCTCAGGTCTCAGGCAGTCATTTAACTCCTTGTTCACATGTTCCCAAAACGAAAATTGAGTTTCAGAGGCAAAGGATAAACTCCTGTCGTGTTTTCATGGATTTGGTTGAAATTCCTCTGTCTCCAAAAAGAGAACAGTGTCAACAACCAATATATGCAAATGATTTTCAAGAGTGGGAGCTTTTACAATGGGGCATATTTGCGTAGAGTGGTGACATCACAACAGGGTGTTGTGCACTCACGAGGGCTGATTCACACCACACTAGTGCTCCAGTATGGCACACTTCCCTGGAGGACGTGTGCAAAGAACATATAGGAATGGAAGGAAATATTGTTTGTATGTCAAATTGTTTTTTTTGGGGGGGTGGGGGTCATCTTGAACCTAGATTTAAGTCTTCTCCAGATGCCTGCATGCAGCATCTTATCAAGCAAAGATCTTGGTGCCGAACAAACACACGACTATCATGCGCAGCTGTTTAAATATTGTGACATGTGATCTCTGGCTGGCACAAAGAGCTCTTGTAGTGAAGGGTGACTACAAAGATGGCCTAAGCTTATCCTAAATACATATACTATACTGCTCTTTCGTCTTTGTGTATTTATATTTGCAGTTCGTTTTACTTTACTGTACATTTTGTCATGCTTGGGATGATCGCTATGAGTACAAAGTAAAGTCCTTTTTTCAGGGGAAATAAATATAAATATTTGAATTGATGGTTCAGATTTTGGTGCAATCTTACAAAAAGGGGAAAATAATATTTGTTTAGAAAAGAGAACAAATTATAATTGGTCCTGGTTATAAGGTAATTGAATATGCATCGGTCATTCATCGCAATCAGTGACCACTAAGAGGTTTCTGTTGAAAAAGGTGTCACACCCTAAGTGTCATAGTCCGCTGTCGCGTCACCCAAGCCATATGTCGTCCACAGCCAAAGAATTATTTTCAAGCGAATCTGTTCCTGAAGCATTTTGTAAGCTATTTGTGTTTGTTTGCTACTTTGTGTTTTTGATAGGGTTATTGTCCTCCTCATTAGAATGATGTTGTGTTTAAGATCCTGCCTTGTTTGTTTCTATCCTGAGTGAGGACTTGCTTGGAAAATAAACACTTTTTGTTTGATAAGAAAACTCTGCATCTGAGTCCTGCCTTGAGTCTAGTCCTGACAAAAGGAACAGACATGGATCAAATTGACCTCATTTTTGGTTAATTGAAAAAAGTGTATTCACGCAATAATAATGAATGAAAATATTGTGCGTACAGTATATTGTACAGTTTGGATTTTTCTCCAAATGTTGTTCAGGAAAAATATTCCTCCAATGTCACACAAAACAATGAAAACATTATCATGCATGGCGTCACATCCAGTGTTGTTAATCTTACTGAAAAGAAGTAATTAATTATAGTTACAAATTACTTCTCCCAAAAAGTAATTGCGTTAGTAACTCAATTACCTGAATGTAAGAGTAATTAGTTACTTGGCAAAGTAATTGGTGATAATAACTTTTTTTTTTTTCCCTCAAAAAAAAAAAAAAAAAAAAAAAAAAAAAAAAAAAAAAAAACATTGGCCACACTATGTGAAGTTTTTCGTGGAGGTTTTTGGTACAACTGGCCCGAGCCCAATTCTTTACCCTAATTTACCCTTTACCCTGAATCAACTGTTAAAAGTTGTTAAAATTGCTCCCATTATTGCATTAGTTCCCTTCTCTCTACTTTCGACATATGAAAGTTTTAAAACTGTTTCATCATTTAAAGATAGATTCAAGTCAAGATTTTGCCGATTTAGAAGTATTTTAGAAAAAAAGTTACTTAGGTTCGCTAGGAAGGTTCTCTACAACAGAGCCGTCCTAAAAAGCCTACTGCTTTAAGATGGCGGCTGTCTACTAACGCATTTAGTGCCATGTCTGTCATTTTGCATCTAGTTATATATACAGTACATGTGATATCTACCATGTCTACCATATCTACCATAACATGCGGGCGTAGTTTGTCGGCTATCGGCTACAACATTTATTATTGGAGCTACCTAGCATCGCGTTTGCTCGGCGTCACAACTTTCTTGCCTCCTCCCCGCTCCTTCTCTGCTCTGTCGTCTCGGTGAGTCCGTCTCCCTCAGACTTTTCGACCAATATAGTAACGCATAGTAACGCATGCCTTTCCGTCCTCAGTAACGGTAACGGCGTTGCCAAGATGAGAAAAGTAATTAATTAGATTACCCACTACTGAAAAAAATAACGCCGTTAGTAACGCCGTTATATTGTAACGCCGTTATTAACAACACTGGTCACATCAGACCAGCATGTTCTAGAACAGCAGCAGCATCACAAGATCTGTGTTAAGCTTTTGAAAATCAAGTGTTTGAATCACAGAATAACTCATTTTCATTGGCAGCAAAAGAGCACATTGTAAGGAAACTATTTCGATTGCATGATATGAATAAAAACAGATCCTTGAAGAATGTAGCCATTCAATTACAGTAGAAGAAAAAACCATGTCAGATTGGAGCTATTTGAATGATTCCAATATGAAAGACTGACTTAACTGAAGTGAACAGGCCTTGTATGGTATGTATCGCATTTGTTTTACTTGATTTCTTGATGAGCCGTTAATGCACTGTAGTATGAAGAAACACCGGAAATCAGTTTTTTGTTATTTTTTAAATAAACATGGATCACCGCAAAGCTGTAAAAATGTTTCTGGTGAGAAAACCTCAACTGACCTGAGGCTCAACATTCTCATAACAATTTTTTAATGTTTGGCTAAACAGCAATTTATTGAAAAAAGCCATAATTGTTTTGCTGCCTGCAGAGGTTACAGAGCACATGCCTGGATGTCAACCAAAGGAATGACACCATCTTCACTGTCAGCAGGCATTTATCATCAGCTGTGGGTGTGTAGCAAGTTGGGTGACTCAGGATATAAGTGGGGTATGATTAAACGGATGAACTTAGACGCCAGCTTATTTCCATCCGTGCGGCGGCTCCGCGACGTCTGCCATCACTGATGCCATGTGACTTATTGAAATATAGAACACAGTGATCAATGCTTTGCCAAGAAGAAAGAAAAAGAAACCGGCCACATCTCACTACTTCCCTAATGTGTCTATTTAGGACGTAAATATAAGGCGGAAAACACAGACAAGACTGAAAAAGCAGTTTCTGCTCTTGCAACCCTCTTTAAAATAAACTGCTGTTTTTTTAAGCCAAAATAACTGTAGTGTTTGATAGAACAACATGTCTATATGCTGCCATAGCAGATTCATGGCGCATTAAGCTTCCAAACTAGTTTTAATTTGTCCGTTTTACCCTGGAAACCCCCGTTTACAGACGTCGCGCAACCGCTTTTGTTTCAACCCAGCCATAAAAAGAAGGTAAGTAATTATATTTATTATTCAAAATGTCTGTAGTTTTTGGCTTAGAATCATTAATTGATGTCTCTTATTTCGTAAAAAAAAAAAAAAAAAAAAAACGACTTTAAAAAATTATTCATTCACATGTTTTAAACTTTTAAACAAATTATGTCACAATGAAAAATATGGCGTCTGTAAAAAAGTCACGGATATCTACGTCATAAGTATCGCTTAGTTGTATTTTTTTTGTTACTGTCGCATTTTCTCCGATATGTTAGATGATAAGTAATCCAGCCAAACAATAAAAATTGGAAAAAAAAAAAAAAAACGTTTAAAAGGATAAATATATGATAAAGAAAATCTAAACCACTCCTTGATGACTGCGATTTCTGCATCGCGACCTTTGTTATATTACCATGTTTCACCCGTAAAATCCTGCAAAAATTCAGCCATTCACAGCCGTGTCTTGACATCCGGTGATACATGCTACATGGAGTTTTGGGATCGAAAAGAGGTAAGTACGCGATGATATCGCTTTAAAATCATGGCGTCTGTAATTCTGCTCTCACGTGCTCTCACCTCCAGATAGGGTTTTGGCATGGGTGTCCAAACCTGTCCTCAAGGGCCGCTGTGGGTCCTGGTTTTTGTTCCTACCAATCGAGCACAGACAGTTTAACCAATGAAGTTTGTGCTAAAACAAGCAGCACCTGATTGCAATCAACTGATTACACTGGTAAGACACCAGATTGGTGAAAGGTTGTCCTCATGATGGGTTTGAACAAAAACCTGCACCCACTGCGGCCCTATGTGGAATAGTTTGGACACCACTGGGTTTTGCTGTTTAAAAAACATTAAAAAATAAAAAAAATGCCCTCCTGTTCAAAAATTTTCTTCCCCCAGAAAATTGAGATTTTAAGCTTTCCAATGATGTATCACACATGCATATCGGACAATTTTGAAAGTTGGCTAAATTGGGGGTCTCAGAGCGGAACTTCAATTCACCTGAGTGTTTTCCGCCATAATAAAGAAAAGGAGACACCCATAATCAAAGAGCCACCATGTCCATAGCTTAAGGAAGACGTCGGGAACATATGGCTCGCGAGCCAGATCTGGCTCTTTTGACGGTTGCATCTGACTCGCAGACAATATTAATTAATCTTTTTTTTTTTTTTTTTTTTTAAAGTTTCCTTATACTCCTTTGCGCATTGCGGGAAACGGCGACCGTCACCGGTCTTATGCTGGTGTTGTGCAGTAATGAGCAGACCTAGATGTATATGTAATAGCAACCTAGATGTGCTACGTTAGATCACCCCAAGTCCAATGCCATTGGCTGCGTGAGTCCAGGGTGATCATGGGACACGTTGTCCATATACTACAACCGGCGATTAGAAAGCCGGTTCGCAGTAATTTTGGTGGGAAAGTGGCAAACATGCATGTCATTGTGTCAATCTATATTTTTTATTTATCTATCAGTCGCACTGGTAACGCAGATGAGGCAGAGACACTGTAGTCGCCGTATTTTGCTATAGAAAAAAGCGGCCAATGTGCGCATGTGCCTGAAGTAAACTTCCATCCGTTTTAGTTTCGTTCTCCACGTTTTTCAGCTAATTTTAGAAACCCTTTTGAGAAGATGCGAAAAAGAAAAAAAAAGATGAGGGGTATCGTACTTTTCAGCAGGAACTGACAGGGGAATTTGCCCTTGTGGAGAGTTTTTGACGACTTTTCGGTAAAGACCGTCATGATGTCAAATCAAATTGAGGCAACGCAAGTTAAGGAAATAAAATTAGCAACGTTTTTTTTCCTCTCGCTTTGGATGAGTCAATAGACGTAAGCAATTTATCCCAATTCAGCGTGATTGCAAGGTTTTGACAATGAAAAGGATAACAAGAGGGGAGAATCTATTCAAGTCCTTCACTGAGTTCGCTAAAGAAAAAAATCTACCGATTGATAAACTTGTTTCGGTGTGCACTGATTGTGCTCCGTGCGTGGTGGGGAAAAAAGGATTCCTGGCGCTTCGTGAACATGAAAAGAGACACATCCTAAGTTTCTCAAGGCCTGCATAAAAAAAAAAAAAAAAAAAAAAAAAAAATCATCAGCAAAGCCACGCAGCACCAGAAGTCGCATTAATGGTAAGAAATACTCATCATTGATTAGCAACAGCATAACAATGTTATTAAAAAGAATTCAGAGACTAACCCAAACCATTGTACTTTAAAAGTGTTGAAATTACATAAAATGCACACATTACTTGTATTTTTAGTTTTAAACATATTGTATTGTTCTCACGGAATTACATTTTAAAAAATGTGGTTTTCATGGCTCTCTCAGCCAGAAAGTTTCCCAACCCCTGGCTTAAGGTCTTGTCTACTAAGACATAAATATATATTTCAAGCATAGGTAGAACATGCAAATACTACAAAGAGGGTCTCAGTTTGGGCTACATTGTGAGGCAGACAAACCATTCCAATGTCCACAGCGCTTGAGTGATGGTTGAGCAAGTTTTAGCAATGTTATTTCATGTATGAGTTACAATGGGAACTATGACACCAGACATCAAATTTCTGTAAATTGAATTTGGTATGACATGTATTGCTCCAAATACAGTAATACGCAGGTCATATAAAAGTATTAGTTTGTACATAATAGAGGAGGAGGAAGTTGACGATATTTGGGGAAAAAAAAATATATAAAAAATTAGAGATGTGATCGGGTCCGATCACGCCATTTTCAAAGTATCGGAATCGGCAAAAAAATATCGGCTATGCCTTTTTTTAATACATATATATATATATATATATATATATATATATATATATATATATATATATATATTTTAATTAAATCGTTTTCTAATTGTATTTAACGTTACAGACATAATATGTTACACTCATCCAGTCTTTAGTTTAGGCTTAAGGTAGGGTTATCAAATTTATCCCGATAACGGCAGTAATTAATTTTTAAAAAAAAAAGATGTATCACGTTAAAATATTTAACGCAATTAATGCATGCACTGCACAACCCACTCACGCATTGTCGCGCTCAATCTGTAATGGCGCCGTTTTACCTATATAGAGAGATAAAAGGCAGCGTAAAATGAGTAGAGAGAATTTTGGCAGCATTTGGAGCCTTTTTTTAATTGGCTAAAGCCTTACAATCCCTCTCCCTACGATTAGAAATATCATGGGAAGGAATGTGGGGAAGCAAGGTAGTAATTGATCTTTTTCTTAACACCTTATGTTATTTCCCAACGCAGAGAAGATATATCAATTGGTAGCACTACGCACAGTCATGGTTCTACTTCCCATCATGCATTTGGGCATGGCTACAGTATCATTTACTGAAAGCTCAACAAATACACTAGATGGCAATATTTAGTCACAATATACAAAGTCACAAGTCTTTCTATCCGTGGATTCCTCTCACAGAAAGAATGTTAATAATGTAAATGCCATCTTGAGGATTTATTGTCATAATAAACAAATACAGTACTTATGTAATGCATGTTGAATGTATATATTCGTCTGAGTTTTATTCATTTTTTCTTAATGCATTGCCAAAATGTATATGATCGGGAAAAATTATCGGGAATGATTGGAATTGAATCGGGAGCAAAAAAAAAAGCAATCGGATCGGGAAATATCGGGATCGGCAGATACTCAAACTAAAACGATCGGATCGGGAGCAAAAAAACATGATCGGAACAACCCTAATAAAAATCATTACGGTCCTTGCAAGAGAAAAAACTGGCAAAATCTGCCATTGCACCTAGAAACACTGCAAAATCTTGTAAAATATCTGCCCATGTCTTATATTTGCACCTGATGTCACAGTAACAGTCGGCCGTCTTTGTTCATTAACTTTTCAAAAAAGAACAAAAATAGCTCGATCAGGATCATTTTGTAGACAGTACTGACTATCAGAGACAAAAGGGCACCCCCGGAGTCCACCTGCTGACCAAAACACCATCCTTGCTGAACACAATTATATACCCATTCAGAGTATTTGTATAACAAAAAGAACTGTGACTCATTTGCCATTCATGTACATAGATCATATCGTAAAGGATCCATCTTTTCTGTCTGAGAAAGTGTACATGTTGTCCCTCTGAAGGGACAGGAACAAGAAGGTTGACGGCTGCTGACAGCGGAGACTGAATGAGTGAAGTGAGAGCATGGGACAGCTGCCCAGCAACCAGAATCTCTCTTGTGAATGACAACTATTCACCTCCCCCCTCCCCCCATCAGCATCACATGAGCTTTGCCTCCTACTCGGCAGAGCCAAGTACAATCTCACACTATGCCCCCTGACACAGAGTGTGGGAAGGGATGGAGATAACTTGTACCGTGACCTTGAGGATGTCAAGTGTACACAACGGGCCAGAGTGTACTTGTGTGACATGGTGCAGGACAATGTCCTCATGGTTCTAAGTGTAAATCTGGTCGACTAACATACTACACACAGTGACATCTCTGCACACGTCCAAACCTAGATATCAGTCATAGTACCAATAGTACCAGTTGTTGCAAATACAGTATGTACACCTCGCCGAGAGTCGACATTTGTTGATGGGAAGAAGAATGATAGGATGTGCTTTCCCAGAAGAGGATCTTGTCCATTTCTAAAAGTGGAACCGGTGACACCATTTGGTGGCAGCCGGCCTACAGCTGGGTTCTGCTGAGTTAGGCCCAAGATGCTGCAGTGGCTCTTTTGACTCATCAGCACAAAAACTGGAGGCTGATGCACGCCAGTTTGTTTCTGTGATGTCAACAATAATGAAGCAAATAATACCACGGTCTAGCAAATGGAAAAAAACAGCTGTCCAGCTTGCACAGTCAATAAAATATTGTAGACACCTCACACCCTGTAATGTCTAAGTAACAGGTACAGTACATAAAAACTGATACATAACGCATATACACAGTATATCTCTACTTACAGTGCTGAATCTTCTCGTGTTGACAAAAGCAAGAGCTGCTTAACTCAGCGGCCTTTCCCACTATGCAAATTGCTTCCCATCCCTTCCTACTCCAAGGTCAGTGGCTAGAAGTACTTACTTGACTCCTCCTTTCCACAACTCGCCTCCACCCTCCCTACATCCCTTATTGGCTGACCACCCAGGCGGTAATGACCATCACGATCCAGATTAGGTGTGTTCTTGTTGTGCTTTCAAAAGAGGGTACTGGGATTAACCAAGGGGCTAGGGGGTGCTTGGATTGGAACCTCTCCCAAAAAGTCTTTAAAAAAATAAACAACTTGCATGCTAAACACACATGCACATATCGACTGAGTCGAATCATTTAAAAAAAAAATAACTCGGAGGTACATTGTTGTGTATAGATTCACCATACAAACCAAGTAGAGATGTTTTGAATGCAGTATATATTGTATGTAACCTTTAGCTGGACTGTAATCCCTATGGCTAGGCTCAGACTGACATAGTGTCAAGAGGAGACAAATCGGGGTTAAATAGCTTAGAAAAGGAGAGAGGCAAGACAGACAGGTCAAAAAATTCAAATTCATGATTAGATATAGTATGATTAGAAAATAATGATGAATTTCCATTGAAGCGCGCACCATTAAATCATTAGCGTTTGTTGCTTTGTCAAATGCTTATAAGGAACATGCCCTCCTGTAGTGTGCGGTTGGCTGGGATTTGCAGTGTTTAGCTGCATCACTCAGTAGATTTATAGATCCTTTAATGGGATTACAGGGAAGTAGCGTCTGATGGGATGAGATAGAGCCCGATATTTGCAGAGGACAAGCACCAGAATATAAAAAAAAAAAAAAAAAAAAAGTCAGGAGCTCTCGCCAAAGCAGCCTATTAAATTAATATTCAAACTAACTCATTTGCAGCCATTTATTGTCATAGACGTCCAATCCACATGAACTGGGAGGGTTGGCAGTGGTGTCTATTAGTCCATTAGTCAATGGCAGCAAATGTGTGCAAAACATATTAATCTGTCATTTTAAAAAAATGAATATTTCAAAAGAGTCATTTTTTCATCGCTGAAGACATGCTGTTGCATTTTAAAAAAAATTATTTTTCATTATATGATGCCGTTATTACAATTTAATAAGTTTAGGGTCAAAATGATTATTTTTTTTAAACTTACAGGTTTCCTGCGTGAATGAATATGTATGATTAATTAACAATAAGAAAAGTCTCATATTGGTTAGTGTGCAATGGATTTCTTTGTCCTTTTTTTTTTTTTTATATACTTTTTGTCTATAATAATAATATAATTTAATAATTTCAATTTTAATGTTACTACTGTGCTCAGTTGTGAACTTTGAATGACGGTATCGACAGACGTTACATCATCTTTAGAAAAATGGAGGAGACACTCTTCTTGGGATCTGTTGCCACAGTGTGTCCAATTGCGGTAATTACAGCAATTCACACTCGTCACATCATGCTGTTCTATGCTGTGCTATATATACTATGCTGACTCAAATTATGGGCGTGCGGTGTTGAAATCAATAGATCTACCGCCTTTGTGTAGTGATGAGAATACAAAAGCATTTTTTTCCTATTTCGTAAAACATGCATAACAGCATGAACAAGAACACAGAAGTTGTTGAACAAAAAGATCAAATATGGCCGAAATATGACATATTTTGTGTGTGTTATTGTTTTTGGTCATCTTAAGGTCACTGCATACAATTCGAGTTCTGCTACAATCCACCACATTCCGCTGGCAGACAATAATTCTAAACTGATTGGACAATAAATAGTTTGCACTTTTGACAAAAATAGAAAATTACTTCAACACGTGAACTCAACATACAGTATCAGGGGAAAGTAGTATTTCAATCTTTTTATGATGCTCATAACACAAGGCGAGGCCAATTAAAAAAAAAAAATCATAAAAAGCACATTAACGACATATTATATATAAAGTACCCTGTGTTGAAAGGCATTAACACAATTCAAATACTGCATGAAACAGACATAGTGATTTGGTAAACGTATTACTGGTCAAGTGTATCCTTCACCATCCTCAATCACACTCTAATCAATATTATTTTGGAAATCAAAACACAGTAGTCCGCATTCAGTGGAGCAAACAACATCTGAGCGCCAACTTTTCCTGTGTGATCTACATTTGAAAATAAACTCCAAGCCAAAGCATTTCAAAGTTTTACATTTCTAAACGTTTGTAATGAAATACAGTATACAAAAACAGATGATTGGAATGTCCAGAAAAGGTTCTCAGACTAATTCTGTGCTAGGTAAGATAATATGTAGGTAGCGTAATGAGTTTATAGTCTAGAAAGTGAACTGCTGGCTGTGTACAATACAGCGGCGTCAAACGAACGCCTTCACGTTGTCAAGGCAAAGCATGGCTCAGGAATAAAATGGAGATTAACCTTTCCTGTAAACAATGATTTCATGACAACGAACACACCGAACCGAATGGTCCTTCAAGGTGCAAGTCCTGGTCCTCATACTGTTCTTCATGTAATAAAAGTGTCCCATAGTGACACACTCGAGGTTATTCCTTCTCAAAATACTCCAGTGTAATTAACTCATTCATTGAGCTTTGATGGTGAGATAGGTCATTCGCTGCCAGTCCTCCCGGTTCATATGAAATCAACGTATAATCGCTGTCAAGGTTTGGGAATGAGTTAAATCTACAAAAGTGCATCCAGAAACATGAATGAGCCACCTTAATATTGAGATCAAACAGGAACAGCTCTCTGCTTTGCTTATTAGTGAGCTTCCACAGGAAGCATTGTCACATACGTAAGCAGGTGGGCTCGGCGCTACCTCAGCTATGGAACCCCTGTTTCTGTGACAGGCGTAAAAGCTCCTCGCGGATGGCCTTAATCAAGGAGGCTGAGGATTGGGTGGGAGGGCTCACGTCCAGTGTGAGAGGGGCTGACAGATAGCCTGCTCCAAGGTCGGGGTGGGCGGGAGGAGCTGACAGCTCCCGGAGGTCACTTCTGGCCATCTGCTTGATAGAGAAGGAAGTAGTCAGAAAAAGAGTACCATTTTTGGGACACGTTAATTTTGCACAAAAATAATTTCTACAACTACAAAAATTTTTTGTTAAAACTGTCATTTTTCAGGGGGTGGGGAGACAATTACAAGTCAGTGTTGCAGCATATTGGCCTCCATTAAAAAACGTGCTGTGGCGCAGGAACTATGCTTAAATAATATACTTTACTGGTCCTTGGCATACATCTAAGGGTGTTTGATAAACCTCTCCTTCTGTCAGCTTCACCAGCTTCACAGGTGGAGTTTGTCGGCGTCCTGCCCTGTGCCGTCCCGTCGCTGGTCCTGGCCCCGGGGTTTTCAGCTAGGGCTTGTCTGGTGGCGTCTGGTCATGCGTGGATCCCGTCGGGCGCACGCTGGTCTCGCGGGCGGGTGGGTCGGGGGCTGCGGCCCTTCCCCGGCCGGCCGGGGTGGGGTGGAGTGGGGCAGGGGTTGGGTGGTGTGTGCGGCGGCCAGTTCCCTCCTGGGACGGCCCGGCCAGAGCCACGTCTCCTTGTACCGGATACCGGGGAGGTGCCCCCAGGTGTCATACCGCGCATCCCTCCTGGCCCGGGGGTGGCCTGGGGGGGGTTGCGCCTCCGTCCTCTTAGTCTGTCTCCAGCCCTGTCCGCCTCCCTAGGCCGCAGCGGCTGCCACTGCCCTCCTGCTGGCGGGGTCGTCGGCGGGGCCTCGTGGAGCCTGCGGGGCCCTGGGTGGGGCTTGCTGTTCCTTACTGGTGAGCTGGACATCCCCTGGTCTCCGGCGTTTGGCGTGGCGCCTGCTCGGGGTGCGGGTGCTCGGACGGCGGGGGGAGGGGTGGGCAGTTGCGGGTGCGCCATGGGTGGTCTGGGGCGGGGGTTTATCGGGGCTCTGGCGTTAGAGATCCTTTGCTGGGCTGCGGGAGGAGGGATGGGCTGCGCTGCCCCCCCCCGGCGCCCGCGTGGCGTGTCCGCTTGTCTGCGTGGCTGCTGCGTGCCTGGCGGGGCTCGCGTGCGGCTGGATGTTATTGGGCTCGCTCGGGCGGGGGGTCCCGGTGATGGGGTGGCGTAGGGTCGGTCGCCAACGGGCTTACACTCACAAGGGATTCACACGATTACTGGGTTCTAGATCACAGAGATGATTTGGGTACACTCTACCCCTTTTTATCATTTAGCTTATAGACTCCCCCACCTTCTTCCCCCTCTTTCCCTGGTCAACAGGCCCCCCACATGGTGTCAACCGGAAATACATTTAGCTGACGATAGCACCAACATATTCGTAGTAAGTGTAGTTAGGTGTTCAATGTATTTCTTGTTGTTGTTTGCGTTTCTTGTCTTTCTTCTCGTGTTTCTTTTCTTTTGTTCCCCCATAACCCCTTCCTGTTCGCTGTTTTGTCAAAATAAATGAGGTATGTTAAATGATCACAAAGGGAGTATGACAGACTCTCAATGTGAAACATTAAAACTGTTCAGACTATCCGAGCACTTAGACTTCCATTCTCCGTGTCAAACAGCTGAACAGGACAGGTTAAAAAAAAAAAAAAAGCGCTGTGGCGGGATCCAAAAGATAAGTCAGTTATTTAACTTGTTGTACTCACTACACTGTTATCTGGTAAGGCTCCGCAATAAGGTTCCTCGTGGTAGTCGTTCCAGCTGATGTTTCCATTCAGTCCCGGATAACCTCTCACCCCAGCGGGATAGCCGTTCATTCGACCAGACAGGCCCACTTGTGTAAGATGATGAAGTTGGGCGCCTACACACACACGCACACATACACACAAAGACAGTAACGTCAAGTCTTTGTTATACTTCATCAATCTTCTGTAACCAATCTTAATTTGTTCTGTGTTGTGTGTCTCTCTCTGTCTTACTGAGACATACTCTTTACAGTAGATGCCAGATTCAATTTGTGTACGTAAGTCACAGGCCCACTCCAACTCATTTAATAACTGAAGAGAGACTGGGTCTTCAGGTTAACTTGACTGATGTGCTGCAGATGTTTGACATTTTTTGTGTCAGTTTTAAAGCACAACATCATGACTCTAATCTAAAAAGTTGCCAGGCATAAATTGGAGGAGAGGAAGTTGTTTTGGTTTCATAATGTGCCTTTCCTCCAAGTTATTTAGCTTAATGTAAGTGAAAAACGAAGAAAGGTTTTGGTAGATATCTTGATGTGTCTAAAGTATACCATGAGCCATACATTTGGGGAAAGAATGGTTAAAGTGTTATAAAATCAGTACAGTATATACACTTATGTACCCCACTTTAGTCTACAGACAAATCAATAACCCCATTGGCTGACTATGGTATCATTTTCATTTATTTCCGTTATATAAACATGACACACACAACGTTTAATGACTGAAAGACTCTAGACCAGGGGTTGGGAACCTATGGCCCATGAGCCAGATCTGGCTCTTTTGATGGCTTCATCTGGCTCGCAGACAAATCTTTAATTATTAAATAATTAGGTTTCATTATATGTCTTTGCACATTACGCGAAACGGCGATAGTCACCGGCGACTAGATAGCCTGCTCGCAGTAATTTTAGTGAAAAAGTGGCAAACATACATGTCGTTGTTTCTATCCATCTATTGATCTATCTATCAATTGCATTGGCAACGCAGATGAGGCAGAGACACTGTTCAGGTGGAGTCGCTGCATTTTGCTGTCGAAAATAGCGGCCGATGTGCGCATGTGCCTGAAGTAAACTTCCCTCGTTTTTAGTTTCGTTTTCTGCTTTTGTCAGCTAATTTTAGAAACCCTTTTGAGAAGATGGAAAAAAGACGAGGAGTATCGTACTTTTCAGCAGGAATGGAGAGAGGAAATTACCTTTGTGGAGAGAGCAGGTTTTGCGGTGTGTCTAATATGCAATGAAAAAATTGCATCTATGAAAAGGTCAAATATAAAGCGGCCCTTCGACACCTGCCATACAACATTTGCATCAAAATATCCTGCGGGGGAAAACAGGAAGCAAGCATGTCAAGCGCTACTATCAAGAGTGCAAGCTAGTCAGCAGCAACTCCGTGTTTGGAGCCAACAAGGTGACTGGAATTCGGCTAGCTTTGCTGGCGCGTTAGCAATTGTCAGAAACGGAATGCCATTCAAACATGGATGAGTATGCCAAAGCATTCATGCTTGATGTTGCCAGTGAACTTTTTGACGGCTTTCCAGATAAAGACGAGATATTTAAACGGATAAAAGCCATGCCTCTGTTGGCAAGAACTGTTCACGATCGTACCATCATGATGTAGAATCAAATTGAGGCAATGCAAATGAAGGACATAAATCCAGTTCCGTTTTTTTTCTCTCGCTCTGGATGAGTCAACAGACGTAAGCAATTTATCCCAGTTCAGCGTGATTGCAAAGTATTTTGTCGGTGACACACTATATGAGGAAAGTTTTGCAGTTTTGACTGCAAGGGACAACAAGAGGGGAGGATTTATTCAAGTCCTTCAATGAGTTCGCTGAAAAAAAAAATCAACCGATGGATAAACTTGTTTCGGTGTGCACTGATGGTACACCGTGCGTGGTGGGGAAAAACAGGATTTGTGGCGGTTCTTTGTGAACATGAAAAGAGACACATCCTAAGTTTCTCAATGCCCGCAAGTAGCTTAACCCCACCACGTATCAACCAGACTACAAAGCCATCAGCAAAACCATGCAGCAGCAGAAGTTGCATTAATGTTAAGAAATACTCATCATTGATTAGCAACAGCATAACAATGTTATTAACTAGAAAACCCAGTAGAGGCCGAATTGGCCTTTCTCCAAGACAAATACTCCTAATAGTCCCAAGCAATGGCCGATTTGGCCTCTCCTCCAGAAAAACCCAGAGCTAGCTAAAATGACCCAAGTGCTTTTGAATTAGCAAGTCGTCTGACACACAGCTATCATTCATATGTAAAAACAACCACTACACATATGTTGTGTTGGTATGCAGCCCAAGCGGAGGGGAACACACCTCGGTTGAACTATTCATGTGATAGTTTGTGTCAGTTCAAGTAAAGGTACATTTATTTATTTTAGGGCTGTCAAACGATGAAAATTTTTAATCGAGTTAATTACAGCTTAAAAATTAATTAATTATAATTAATCGCAATTCAAACCATGTATAAAATATGCCATATTTTTCTGTAAATTATTGTTGGAATGGAAAGATAAGACACAAGACGGATATATACATTCAACATACTGTACATAAGTACTGTATTTGTTTACTATAACGATAAATCAACAAGATGGCATTAACATTATTAACATTCTCTTAAAGCGATCCATGGATAGAAAGAGTTGTAGTTCTTAAAAGATAAATGTTAGTACAAGTTATAGAAATTTTATATTAAAACCTCTCTTAATGTTTACGTTTTATTAAAATTTGTAAAATTTTCAATCAAAAAATAAACTAGTAGCTCGCCATTGTTGATGTCAATAATTACACCATGCTCACTCATTGAGCTCAAACCCATAAAATCATTTGGACTCAAGTGCCAGCAGAGGGCGCCAAACACCAAAAAACAAGTAACAAGCGGACATTACACTGCTTTCATTTTAATCTGTTTGAGCGGGGCATGTGCATTAATTGCTTCAAATATTTTAACGTGATTAATTTTAAAAATGAAATACCGCCCGTTAACGCGATAATTTTGACAGCCCTAATTTATTTACATTTATTTATGGAGTTTCCACTTTTTACTTTTTTTTTTATTCAACCCACTTCTTCTATACTCCACACACAAAAACAGAGAAAAATGGCCCAAATGTCTACATTGTTTTGAAAAAAGTGTTTTAGAACTGCAATTCCAGTGTAACAGAATGAATTTGTGTCGCGAGAAGGGGGAAGGGACCTGTTCGGTGTCCTGAGGAGGGAGAAGGGACCTGTCGTGGAGGTGAAGCTCACCAGTTTGGTGTCATAGTACCTTCAGCTACATTTTAGAAGTAGAAACATGTTTTTAAAAAATGCAAGTTAGTACAAGAGAATGTGTGAAAACTTTTGAGAAAAACAGTAACAGACTGAATTTATGAGGTGAGAAAGGGGGAAGGGACCACCCCCGAAATGTTGCTTTGAACGCACTGAAACAATGACTGAATGTCCTAATAGTCCTAATAATTATGAAGGCGGTATGTACTGTACAGTGTTGTTAATCGTACTTCAAAAAGTAGTTACAAAATCAATTACTTTTTGGGACGAGTAACTCAGTTACCTCGTTGTTAGAGTAATTAGTTGTTCAGCAAAGGAACTGATGTTACGTTTCATGTTATACACATTATTACATCATATCTTCTAGAACATCTTTCACATCAACGATGTTAATGTTAACTGATTGAACTGATCCCCCCCCCCCCTCAAAAAAAAACCTCGGTCAGACTTTTAACTTTTTTTTTTAATACACCTATATAGGAGTTAACGATATACAACTTTAACTTTCAAAATGCTGTGAGAAAAAAAAGCCTTTTTGTTTTTCAGGTTGTACTGAAACCGCACCGAACCATGACCTGTATGTGTTGTCATGCCCCTAATTTATATTAATATATTTTTCAATGTGCAGGTGAGGCTCTGAATCTCCTACCTCTCCTGTCTTTGCTCTAGTTGTTTTGATTTTAAAAAGTAGGAGTACATGAATTCTCTGGGACTTATAAAAGAATTCAGAGACTTATTGTACTTGAAAAGTGTTGAAATGACATAAAATGCCTGCCTGGCACAGCCAGACTATTCTCCCTGTATTTTTCAAACACTGTGAGAAATAGTCTGGGACCCAGCTCATTAAAATCAATCGTCCAATCAGATTCATTTATTTGCGTGACGTGGGCTTAACGAGTAACGTCACTCTTGCGCGCCGAAAGTCGTGTCTACAACAACACAGATGGCGTACGTGAGAGCCGAGAATATGTTCCAATCAGCGGTAAAACCAGTTTTAAATGACCAAAAACACATCGAAAGAAGTCATTGACAACAGTCAACATGGCTCGCGCTAGCCATGTTGAATAAACTTCTCCGTTCTCCGCTCACGCTAATTACTTGTCGCTTTAACAACGTCACGTCTGCCCGTCGCTGATTGGTCCACTCCGCTGTCTGTTTGCTGTGGCTTGCTCCGCCCTCGGAATTTGATCCGCCGGACAGTCGCCAGACTCAATCGCTGGAACAGCGGTGAGTCTGGTATAACAGGCAAATAAAATGCACACATTACTTGTATTTTTAGTTTTAAACATATTGTATGGCTCTCACAGAATTACATTTAAAAATATGTCGTGTTCATGGCTCTCTCAGCCAAAAAGGTTCCCGACCCCTGATCTATACAGAATGAAACAACAATGCAAGAGTGATTTCCAGCTGTACCAGTAGTGCCCCCTACTGGCCGCGGCCGAGCTGACGTTGGCAGCTCGTCAGTGTAAAGGCCTCTGCTGGGGTAAAGACCGTCGAGCTGCTCCCCAGGCACTGCCATCTCTCCTGGGGGAAGATAGCTTAAAGCGCGATCCTGCCTGGAAAAAGATCACAACGTGGCTTTTTCTTTACACTTGAAAGCAATCAAGCATCTAAACCTCAAGTCACGCAATAGAACTGGGATTTTGAGGCACTGTGTGTGGCTTTAGCCTAATGCACAAAATGACGACTTGTTGACTTATTTATTTCAAGTGGCTATGGCCCAGTGATCTACTTTCCAGGAAAAAGCAAGCTGCTTGTAAATGTGTTTTATGTGCTGACATGTTCGTGTGCTTTAGTGTTTGAAGATAGCAAACAGACAGATGCAAAGACCTGTTCCATTAAACCAATGAAATAAAAATGAGACCTTAAATTATTCAGATGTTCGACTTACTGGATGTTTGAGGAAAAAGGACAAGTGGTGGATATTACTCATTTGCACCCCTTGCCCAGATACTGTATATAAATTCCAATGAATGCTTTACTAACCTTGATATTAAGCCTTGGACTAGAGGAGGAGACACACTCAGGTTGCTGAATCTCTGAGGAGATAAAACAGAAGGGAGTCAGTCATAAGGATGACAACATGAGATAAGAAGCTTCATAAAGCGGGCAGATGGTCTTCTGTACTAAAGTGATTAGTTTTTCTCCGATTAAACTTTGAAGCTACCTCATGTTGACAATGAACTAGAGAAAAAAATGAATGGGAAATTACTGTAAAATAAGGGTGCAACAACTAATCAATTAATCGATTTTTGTCGGCAGCGATGAACAGTCCCGTATGGGTCCTTATTTGTGTGCAGTGTAAGAGAGAGAGTTCACTGCTACACTCAGGTTGGGTTGCTGAATCAATAAGTGTTGAGAGTTACATTGTCTTTTGTGTTGTTTGATCCAGTGTGCCTCCGTCAGAGGGGAGTAAATGAAGCCAATTGTATTGTTTGTATTCTTTGTTGATGAGACGTTATTACTAGCACGGAGCACTAAGTTAGTTAGCGATTATGCTAATCAGTGTCTTAAGTGTCCGTTTGTATTGTGTTTTCACGAAGCATTTTAGCACTTGAGTTGTTAGATAGTCTCATTTCTTTTTAGAAAGACACCACACACATATAAACCCATTCATATAACATCTTTGAATACAAACTCCCATTCAAATTGTCAATTGGCATACGAGAGTGTGCTTTGAAATTGGGATTTGGATTGTATTTATGAACAACAGTTTGATAAAGAAAACTGATTCATTAAAGTCCACCGCCTCCTTATTCAATTTTGTTGTTTAGTTTGTTTGAAGAAAATGAGTCTGACATAATTTATATCAGCACTTTGCCGACAAGAAAAATGTCAATCGACAGCACTTTTGTTAAATTAGAATGAACAGGACTTTCGTCTGATTTGTGTACCGAGAAATTTGTTTTATGTTTTATACTCAGAACCGTTAATAAAAACTTTACCAAGTTTTATGTATTTAAAACAGCAGTTGGAGACTACAGTTACCAGTAAGTCAGGAAGCTGTAATAAAATATTATTTTTGAAGGTAATAGTAATCATTTTGTCTTTATTGTTACTTACAACATTCCTAAAAAAAACTTCAAGTTAAATTGTGAAAGCAATTGAAAAAAGTTACATTTATTTAATAAATCGATTAATCTTTTAATCAATCGTCCGGTTAATTGATTACAGAAATAATCATTAGTTATAGCCCTACTGTAAATACTTTTGTAGTTTGAAGGCACATAATTACCTCAAATTTGCCGGTGATAGCCTATATTTGTCTACTTCATTATAGTTAGGTACTTACACCAGTGTAAGGACCAAGACCTTGATAGGAGGGGCCCCAAAGTCTTGAGTCAGAAGAATTGGCGATGACCCCTGGCAGCGTCACACCAGCTGAACTGCCCTGTGAAGTTGGCGACACGAGGGCGAAAGCGTCATCTAGTAGTGAATGCATCTGCTGCCGCGCCTCCTCGATGGAGGGCTGCGGAGGCATGTAAGGTGGTGGGGGAGGGGCATGTCCGGGAGGTGAGCAAGCGGGACCGAGGAACACTTCATCTGTGGGAGATGGGCTTCTATGGGGCATGCCCGAGGCTTGGTCAGCATCTGACTGAAATGAATAAGAAAAATTTCCAAGTCAAGTAGTTTAAGTCAGTCTTCCGAGGAAACGTTGTGTTATATTTTCCACAGAACTTTTAACGACAAGCCAATCAGATTTTGATTACCACATAGGCCACATTGTTAACCCCAGGACACTTCCTATAAACAGCCTCTGAGTCTTCAGTGATGAGTTGATCTTTGTCCGCATCTGTCATTCCACCTCCGTTTAACGGATCCTTCATTTTCTGTTTGGGAGAGGACTTCCCTCGTGCACTGGGAAACAACGTCATATATCTTGAAATTGTATATATTGTATAAATGTATATTAAAAAATAAAATCAATTCCAACCTTTTTTGGGGTTCCTTGAAAATTGAAGGAATCTGAGCATTTCGATCCAAGATCTTATCCATCTGCATTTGTGCTTTATGGTAAATGTGGTCCTGCTCTTTGGCTCCTGCAAGATCTATGTCATCCATTGCAGGAAAGTCATAGTGGCCCTTCCTTTTGGCACGCAGACGGATCTTGTTCCGATGATGCTCCATCTCTGATTTCTGTCTCATTGCTACTTGGATCTGATGAGCAGACACACCGAGTAGAAAGAAGATAGGAATATTGGGTGAATGACGATGCATATGTTAAAATGAATAGTGAAAAAGGCAAACCTCCTTATTGAATTTGCTGGTTTCGGACAATTTTCCAGTGTCAGTGTGACTCAGCAGGGGTGGGACAGTCATGGGCTGCAGGGCAATAAGCTGCACTTTGTTGGGGAGTCTTCGGCTAACATCTGTGGCCCGCGACATCCGATCAACATGTTCAAATATGGAAGCGGACGACATCTGTTCATTGAGACCATTTGCAGGAGGAGGACCTGTAGAGATGGGATTTCCTAAGTTTAAAAGCCTTGTTTAAAGTACGTAGCTCCTACGTCTAAGTGACCAATTTGAATCAAAACGGGGATGTCTAGTCAAAGGGAATATTAGGATCACTACAAAACACTGATCTTTAATTCGACTGCAAAAACATTTAATTTGTGTGACTGACAGTTGGGCAGACAGTGATGAATGGTGGGAACAAGCGAAGCACAAAAGTAGCACAGAGACAAACAAAACAATTGGACAGCTGCTGGAACAAAAAAAAAAAAAAAAAAAAAAAAAGGAAAGACAAAGTCTTACCAATTCTATTTTTGCCTGCACCGCAATAGAAAGGGAAGACAGATTTATTCGAAATGATCCTTTCTAGCTGAACTGGATAAATGGAAATTCTGTTCTGTAATTCCATCATCTATATAGGACACCCTGTACAGTCAAATGTTTAACGTGCCTCTAAGGTAGGTCATTCGGATAAGTAACTCTATTTTGTTGGGCATGTGTCAGAAATGTATGCATCTTACACACATCAGCCATGTGAATACTCAGGTTTGTAATATTTGAGAACAGCAGCTCTACATTACTTGTCAAAGTCAAAGAAAACTCAAAAGTTTCATGACAAAGAAAATCATACAGGTACAGGAATCAGAGTTGTTTTCGTCAACGATGATAACATAAATATTTCGTCAACAAATAATTTTTTTCATGACAACGACGTCACGATGACGAGCTAAAAACGTGTCTTCGGAGACTAAAACATAACAGATGGATGCCGGTTGTCGTCTGACGAGACGAAAATTTGTTTCCGTCTAAAGTTCACAAGGTGTGATACTTTCTTATCGTATGTGTAGTTATGGTTTAGCGTTGTTCGGTTGTGTCACTCATGTGACGTGCTGCGCCTTCCCCTACACAGGTTTAAAAGTTTTAAATAGGATTATTATGTGAATTATAATCATATTTTGAGAGGATTCGACTATATACAACAATTTATCAAAGCGTAGGTGACGAGAAATTAGTCTTTTAATCTGCTGGTTAGCCACGCCTACCATTATAGGGCTCTAGCGTCCCCAACAGGTGGATGACGTCAGCGGAGTCACGATTTCATCTGATTTAGTATGCAGCCCATTGAGGGGGAATTATTCACAACGAGGCAAACACGACGAAGAGAGCCGCAAAATGTCATTGTTTCAGTCTCTCTACTCCAATATTTTTAAAGGATATTCTTTTTATCGAAGTATTTTCCCCAATAGCTAAATAAATGGCTTGAGAAGGACCAGTCAGCCCGTTGAGGGGGAATTATTCAGAACGAGGAAAACGTGACGAAGAGAGCCGAAAAATGTCATTGTTTCAGTCTCTTTACTCCAATATTTTTACAGGATATTATTTTTTATCCAAGTATTTTTCCCCAATAGCTAAATAAATAGCATGGTCATGACAAATAACAGTCTTGTGCTAAATGGAATATGAAATAATAAAAATCCATTTGTTCAAGACGACATGGTAAAATTACTCCATAATGGTCAAAACTGTCGACTTCACCTTTACTGTCGCACCTCCTGAACGATATTTTATGCCACCAAATCGGGTTTATGTAATTTCCCTTCCCCGGCTTCTGAGAATGTAAACAAACCAAGAGGCGTGACAGCTAGCCGACATGCTAACCTGAACAGAGTGATGTTTCAAAGTCTTCGAAGCGGAAAATTGATCGGCAAACCGCCTGGCGGAGAGCAATTTACAGCTAGTTTCTAGCTACTACGGACAGGAGAGCTCGCCGGGGAAGCAGCTGGACAATGACCGCTGAACATTTACATGCCAATCCATGATCAAACGTAAGTAGTGCTTTATTTAAAGATAGTTTGTACTGTTTACTTTGTAATCGCTGTATTCGTGGCTATTTTTAACTCAAAGTTGCAATTTCTGATCGGTCAGAAAATTTGACGGGGGTGGGGGTTGGGGGAGTTTGATAAGCCGCCGGTCGTCGGCCAAGGGGACAAGGAGCATATCACAAAATGCAAGCCACTTACATATTAAAATGATCCTAGTATTTGACATAATACAAAACACAATGTTTACTCACTTCCTCGTAAGTCCCATGGTCCCACAGTAGTAGGGCTCGTTTTGGCCAATATCCACCGGTGAATGGGAACTTTTGAAACCCCAAAAAGGTGAACACGCCTCTCCCTCCTACAGCAAGATTTTTCTGCAGCCGTTTGGCTGGCGTGATGCGAAAAATAAACGTATTAATCCGCAAAATTAATTGAATCCTTAGTCCTTCTCATACAACAGTACGGCTGTAAAGTGAAGAGAACTCCTTCCTCCGTACACGTCACAGTGCCCTCTTTCTCAACTCGAGACTGTTGAAGGAAGTCACTCGTTTTCATGGCGCGGGATTTCGAAAACTATATAAATATAGCGATCTCTTCCACACACATCAAAGCGGTCCATTTCATTCAGGAGCATAAAATACCGCGTGTATTATGAAATAAACATGCTTTTTCGTGTCACAGGCACTTTAAGTGCATGCCCATTCAAGGCTCCTTTTGTGAAACCTGTCAGGTGCTGCTTGGTAAGTTTTGTTTCCTTATCTTGGCTATGCCATGTTGCTTTAGCCTTTAAAAGGTCTATGCTGAGTGATCATCACACACTAAACTAACTTGTAGTGTTAGCATTAGCATTTAGAGCAGTGACTCAGTGCCTTCTTAAACTCTTGGAAAACGTTTTACATATAGTTCGTGGCATCTAGATGAGTTTAATTAACTGCAAATAATAGTAATAATAACTTTCCTGCTACGTAAGTGTGTATTATCATCATGAAGATGTCGATGTCCTTGTAGACTCTACAATTATGTGCTCATCTGTCAATGTTCATTCGAAATTGTTGGAAACCTTTTTATTTATTTATTCATGGACTAAAACTTCTGAAGTTTATAGACGGAAACATTTTGAGAATTGACCTTTATACAGTGCCAAACGCATTTGATATGTAGTGTGTTTTGACTGCAGGCTGCACCTTTATTGACAGATTTAATTGTATTTTTTTAAGATTGAAATTGACTGGATCCCTTGCTGCGGCTGATGGTAGGGTTGGAATTTGCAGATTTTGAGCCATTGTAAAGTCCTTCTGGCTGGCTAAAGGTATGTTAGTCTGTCTTACTTTCATAACAACATAGACAACTTGGGTGTTTAGCTTTTTTAAAGATTTTTGCTTGGTCCATTCACGATCCGTGCGTCTGATTAAAAAAAAATAATAATAAATAAATAATAATAATAATAATAATATAATATATAATAAGCGGCATGGAAAATGAATGAATATATATATATATATATATATATATATATATATATACACACGCCTACATATATATATATTTTGTCATTCGCTTGCCCGATCGGACATGTGCTAAATTAGGGCACTCGCCCGGCAGTGTTTTTTCCCTCGGGAAGAACTAAACGTCGAGCCCTGGATATTGTGTCCATGGATGATAACAGCTTTCCTAAGGTCGTTTGAGTTCATTTAGTACGAGTGATGAAAGCTGCTTGTTTGTATTTAAAAGATGTTGCCTCAGTATTCTGGTAAATGCTGCTCATACAAAGAGTACTCAATTCAGAAACACCATAACGAGTTACAGGCAAAGACTTATCAGTGGAAAAAAAAACAAGAGGTCATTCCTGTGTGGGTGAGTCAGGCCGTCTGCAATGTGCTGCATGTAGGCAGTGTGCCACAATGCTTTTGGCTCCAGAATGTCTCACGGTGGCAGTGCAACCTTCAATCTATCAACATGCTGTCAGAATAACGTCCGCTTTGTGTTTTCCTTCTGGTGACAAAATATTTGTTTGTTTCTTTCATGTTTTGTTCTACTTCCCCCATAGTTCTACAATCTTACAGCCTGCTCTTGTAAATATTTGGTAAGATATCGTCTTATTATTCACATATGCATCCGGTTTATTCTTTTCCGTGTTTGTCTTCCCTTCCCCCTCATCTGCTGTGTGTTGAGAAGTGGTTTGAGTGTTGCCAGGGCCACTTACCATTTAAAACATTGATGGGGATCTTACGCGTCTGCTTGCTGTCACTAGGAGTGGCCTGGGCTCTCAGGTTCTCCTCAGTTGACTCGCGCCCACTGGAGCGGTCACTCACCATGGAATCGCCGTCTGACGGCGAGATCCTGAGCATAAAACACACATTTTAATGAATAATTGATGCATGAGGATGGACTTGCGTGCTGGAATACTACCATACATAATCAAAAATAGCACTTTTCTCCAGCTCAAAGCTTTTGGGAGGGAGGCTTCACAGACAGAATATCTTTAACAGGTAAAAATGAAACTCTGAATGTAATCTACTGTTTTTTTTTTTAAACAACATAGTTGGAAAAACAGATAAGAATTTAAAAAATTAAAGGCCCACACAGCCTTGCATGTAAATAATTAATCAGCGAATCAGTCATAGCTTTGTATCTAGTCAGTAAGAATGCTGTTTCATAATGTCAGTGGGTTGAGGTTTCAAAATAATTTTTTAAAAAATCCTAAAACAGACATTGCAATTGGTTATTCACTTAAGGATATCACACAGCCTATTTATGATAGAATCTAAACAGGGTGCAAAGATATTGATGTAAATATTAATGATGTAATAACATTGTCTTATTATACCTTCTAATATATATTAAAACAAAATGTCAAATTTAGCATGGAAAGTAATTTCAAAGTTGATAATATAAGAATGCGTTTATTTCTTTCAGTTTTACAAACTCCAACAGCATACTATTTTAGCTGCAAGAAATGACAGTGATCATTCACTGATAGCAGTCCTAGTTCAAATGTATTGAACGTCTATCGCCGTAAATGTCAGCCATAAGTTCTCTCCATAAGTTTAACTTATGGAGAGAAGTTTATTCTTATGTTTACGTATATCAGCATGTCATCTCTCACTTCAGTTTGTTAAAACATTGAACAGAAAAACTGCACTTATTGAGAGACTGAAAATAGCTCTCATGTTAATTTTTGGAGATAAAAGAAACAAAGGCTTCCCCCTCTTGCACTGACCTTTCTCGTCTTCGAAAGCTGCGCGATGCCTTGGTGGAGGAGGCGGAGTTTTTGGATATGGGGGTAGGGACATCCCCATTTTGGGAAGGACTGGGGCCTTCTTTATCTGAGATATTTAGAGGCGCCGCTGAGATGGATTCCTGGACAACTATGACATCATCTTTATTCTGTTGACCAAGATGCAGCTTGGCAAAGTCGAAGCCTTTCACACTTGGGGCTTGTAGCTGTAAAAGAGACACTTACTAAGCAATATTGATTTTTACTCTAAGGCAACTTTTCACTGAAAAGCAGGGTTCTATGGTTGTGGCATGGCATGGTTGCAGAAAATAAAGATTTCATTGAATGATGAAATCTTCAAGTTTTGCAGGGGTATGACATTTGCA
This sequence comes from Corythoichthys intestinalis, assembly GCF_030265065.1. Lineage (NCBI taxonomy): Eukaryota > Metazoa > Chordata > Actinopteri > Syngnathiformes > Syngnathidae > Corythoichthys > Corythoichthys intestinalis. Next base: position 41,137,213 of record NC_080399.1, read on the forward strand.
TGACAGTGGTGATGCATGTGTGCCACTTTATGCTAGTGAGGTCAATGAAACGTGACATGCTTTCTATTGATGGCAAACTGTGTCATGCTTGTCTGCCAACCCGTACGGGACTGCTGACCTAAAGAGAGTCTGTGTGTGTATACATGTGCAGTGTGCAGTGCCATACAAACAATGGCAGCCTTTGACTTCAAATTCACACAGCAGAGATGAAGACCAACTTTTTTCTAACCACTCAAATTGAAGGCAGGGATTGAGGAGGCTAATAAACTATTCATCTGTCACACATAAATTGCTATTTTTAGCTACAACAAACAAACTCACATCTACAAAGCGACTATTTCAACACTGAGATATTTGGAACCTCTACAAATGTAAAACAAACTAAACAAAACAACTACCAACATGACAGAGGGCAAAGCATGGTCTTAATGTCCAGTGAAGCCACAAAAACATCAGTCTGTGTGGCCACTACAGCCTGTACCTCCTGCTTGGCCCTTCTCCCTTTTGGAAACACCCTCATTCTCTCTTCTTTCTTCATCTCCTCTGTTCTCTTTTGCGTTGCCATCTTTTCCTGCCAACTTTTGTCTTTTGCTTTGACTAGATTCTTCTCAAAAGTCTCACTTTCTTCTTTGACATTTTCTTCTTCTTCCTCCTCCTCCTCACTGCTTGTACTGTCTTTGCTCTTTAGGGTTCGCGTTCCCTGAGCACAAGCAATGGTCGACAATCCGTGTGTAACATTGTTTCAACATATCATAAAAGTGCACACATTCATACTACAAGCACTACTCTGCATCTCCTATTCTATACCTTTTGGCTTTTAACACTAATTTCCTCCTCCTCAATATCTTCATACTCCACTTCTTCCTCTTCATATGTCCATTCTTCTTCTTCTTCACTACACTCAATACCACTTTCATGTTGATGAGACTGGTGAGCAGGGCTCTGAGATGTAGCAGACTGTGAGAAGGGTGAGTGGCATTATGTGTCAGGTTAGAATGTTAAATAACATTCCTTTGCACATTAAAAAATCACATCAATCTGGGTTCATCACGAGCTTTAAAACCAAAAATATTTGTTTGTAGTGAAGAAACAAAGCCGGAAGACACATTAAACATTGCCAGGTAAGACAGGAAGCCCCCAAAAACTTGCTTATCTTTGTAATGTAATGCTTGCTATGGTTTTCTTCTGATATTAATGATCTACCGTGGGATATTGCTTATCCTATTCTGGGTTTCAGGAAGATGGAGTTTATCTATACAGTTGTCAGGCCAAAGATGGCATTCACACACCAAGCCAACAGTTGCATGTACGAAGACAGACAACCGTATAGCTAATTCAATCCTTGTTAAAGTAATGAAATATTTACTAGAGATGTCCCGATGCTGATTTTTTTTTTTTTTTTTTTTTTTTTTTTTTTTTTACTTCCGATCGATTTTTTTTTCAAAATATGTTTTGCCGATATTGATCCGATACCTATATCTGTAGAACAGGCAAAAATAATGCAAACCCCCCCCCCCCAAAAAACATACTTTTTGTATTAAACTGAGCTCTCCTGGTAACTATATTACATGATGCTCTGTTACCATCATTAGGTTCTACTATGGACGTCCATGATCCAATCACATGATCAGAAATCGGGCCGATCGGGTCATTTTTCAGAGGTGGATCGGATGAATAGGATCGGGTTTTTAATTAAAAATTTACAGGAGTATTTATGTTTTTCTGCTTCATGCCCATACAGCCTTTCACTCTCCCTCCTGCTGCTTTTCTTGGTCAGCACACGGCAGTACCCTGAAGGTAGCTATTTAAAGTTAATGATGATTAATAAGGGTGCAGCTTTGATCTTGTCAGAAAAGCTTGGTAGCTCCAGCTTCAAAGGCGCACATGCGTCAATCATTGTTTAGCTTGTTAAACAGTCGTGGTAGTGTGCTGTGGCCACTCATTGTGTGAGAGGCTGTTCTCAGCAGCATGAGAGTCAAAGCGTGAGTGAATTTCAGTAGACTCACTCAATAAAGCATTTAATAAAGACAAACATTTTACACTGATGGCGAGACGATGGGGCATTAACATTTAAAAAAATATATATATTTTTTTTGAACCACATTTTTTTTCAGTATCGGATGGGGACTCGGTATCAGCAGATTCTCAAATTAAGGTGACTCAGACTCTAATTCGGGTGCAGAAATATGCGATGAGGACATCCTTAGTTTTTAAACAGCAGTAGTATCACTCAGGTTACATATTTGCCTAGAGGTTTGATTTACAGCAGCTGAAAAGCCAGATGGTACTGAAAACACACAACTACTGTATCGGATGCAGACTTGTCACCAAATCTGACACGGTCCGATACTCCAAAAATTGCCATTTCGGGGGCCATCCCTATTACCTATAAGGTTAATTTCTCTGATGGAATAATGAGGTGGGGATTCTGTGACAACCTGCAATTTATATAAATGTATAAATAAACCCATTTAAATATATAGTACCTTCTGCCTCTGCTGGATGGAGGTCATGGCATCTGGCTGGAACTCCAGCTTGTCTGTCCGACACAATTTTAGGTAAAGGATAGCAATAATGATAATGACCACCAGGAGAGGAATCACTACTCCAATGATAATCCACATGTTGGTGTTCTCGGTGTCAGAAGGTAATGATGGCACCTTCTCTACAGCTGTAACAGAGAGGAATTGAAAGCATATCAATATCAAGCATTTGTCTTTGTTGTTTTGCAAGTTTTGCAAGGTGGTGATGCAGATTTTCTTTTGAAAGTTGGCTCCATTCTTCTGGCTGTAATTTCAATATTATCTCTTGCTTCATAACTTAAATTTAAGTTTAAAAAAATGTCAGCGTGGGGAATATAGTCCCTTGAGGGAGTCTTATTAGCCTGGTGTCTTATCTTCAGAGTCTGGCTCTTGATACAGTACTTTGCAATGCATGCACAGGAAGCTAATTAGCTAACAAATAATCACATAGGGTTTGAAGTTGGGGTGTTTATTTTTGCTACACATACGGGAATAACCTGGTTATTCTTTTGTTCAAATAAGAAACTTTCTAGACTGTCACTGATAGAAGTAATGAAAAAACAACATTGAAGTTAAAACCGTTTGAAAATTCACTCAAACATTTTTATTGTGGTGTAGAGAAAGAAAAATACTTAAAATGACTTGGGGTAAAGAAAAGCACAACTTTTGATGACTAAATGAGACTGCAGCACCTGCCAACTCATATTTTTGTTCAATAGGATCTAGGTCAGGGCTCAGAAAGCCACTTTAGAATAATCCAGTGATTTGTTCTTAGACATTCTTGAGTACTTTTAGCAGTGGGTCGTGGATCTTTAGCTTTCTGACAGCACATTTCATTCCAGAATTGATGTTTGTGCTTATGCTGGATGCAGCAAAAAAGCTAAAAAAAAAAAAAAAAGTCTCCTTCATACTTCTTAGTAGGTACAGTTTTTGGCACGCTACCAGAAGCTTTGTTGATTTTTAATATGCATTTCAAGTTAGAATGGCACAATGAAAAAGTGGTTAGCATGTCTGGTTCACAGTTCGATTAATTTGTTCCAGAGCCCAAAAATCTACGCTAAATCTTTAATAAATACTGCTGGTACAATAACAAATAGCAATTACACATAGCAAAACAAATAAATTGTGAATACAAATCGTAATAATAATAAAAATAATAATGATAACAATTATGTGACGAATCGGGTTCCAATATAGCAGCTGTGTTTTGCATGCTCTTCCTGAACATACCGTGTGACTGACAACAGAGTGAGAGAGCTGCGGAAAAGTTTTTACTTTCCCTTTTCATGCTGTTGATGGCGTTGGCTATTGCGGACAGCAGCTGTGTTGTGTTGCACATGTTCTGAAATAAATGATTAAAAATGTGTCGAAGCTAGCGACTTCCTTGCCAATATTGCAACAATAATAATTGTCACCTTAACTTATAAAGACTGGTGAATGGAGATTGGAGGAAGATCGTAGACATATTCCATCATTTTCATCTTAATTTCAATGGTAAGAGTCACCTTTTTCCTTTTTTTCACCACCTGCACTAACATTCTTGGGACACATGTTAATTTCTCTTGTAAGAAAATTTTCTGTGCGTCTGCCTTGCGGGAAAACAATGAAATCGCAGTGTCGTCATTAGAGGTCTGCAAAATTTCCGATTCTTAGATTATTCGCGATTCGGCCGTGGAAGATTCGAGAACGATTCACAAACATCCAAATTCCGATTATTTGAAATATGCCAAGTAAAGCGGAAGTACGACACACTCAGCGCGCCGCGCGGTCTTCGAGACGGAACGGAGCGAGAGTAGCTAAACATCATGCTTCTCATTACCCGGCCCCTCAGGTAATGCCAATGCTCAACTCACGGCTCTAGCTCAACTCATGCCACGAGATAAAAACACACAACAACATACCTGACTGCTGCCGAAAAGCTGTTACAAAGTACAGCTACATAATGTTACGGTAGATATCATTTGTATAGGACTAAATGCATTATAGATTCGGTAGCGTAAGCAGCATATCTATAAAAAACTAGATGCGGGCGTTAGTAAACGGCCGCCATCTTAAAGCAGTACACTTCCCTGCAAGGCTGTTGTAGCGAACCTTCCAAGCAAACCTAATTAACTTTTTATCTAAAATACTCCTAAATCGGTAAAATATTGACTTGAATCTATCTTTAAAATAGTTTTAAAACTTTCACATGTCAAAAGTAGACAAAAGGGAAATTATGGAATAACGGGAGCAATTTTAACAACTTTAACGGTTGATTCACAACATTAAATTAATTGAATGTAGTTTAAAGCTGCTGATACAGAATGGGGACTGGAGTTTTTTTTATTTAATGTTATTTTTGTATATTTGTTTACTGCTATATGCGAACTTGATACTGAAATAGTAGTTTGGTTTAGCCTGAGAGTATTTTTGAACAATTTTGGAACTAATGTACAAAACTTTTAAAAAAAAAGGAGTAAAAAAAAAAAAAAAAAAAAAAAAAGGAGGGGGGTGCATCAATAATCGTTTTATAATCGAATCGGAGCCTCTGAATCGTAATCGTAATCGAATAGTTAGGTGCCCAAAGATTCCCAGCTCTAGTCGTCATAAATCGTCACATTTCGAGCATGTCTTCATACATCGAGAAAAATGACCAAAGAGTCAAATTTTACGTCAGATGTCGAAAGGATCATGTGTTGATGCGATCATATGTCAAGGTACCACTGTAATTGTATACAAGTAAATATTGTTTTACATCAAACAAGTGTAAAAATAGTTATTTTATGTGTAATCGAGCTAAGCATAGTGTTCCCTTTCTTGTTCTGCCCCTTCTTCAACTGGAGTTTGAACCCACACTTTCATTGTGGCGGTCAGTTGTGCTGACTACTGAGCAAATAGCACAGTCTATATCCAGCTGTCAGGACACTCTTTTAAGCTCTCAGGGAGTCATGTTTTCCTAACAATCTACACACAGACCACTTCCTCCAAATGGTCTGCAGTAGCTCAGTAGTTAGCATGTTTAAAGGCCAAGATAATTGTTTGGGTTCGAATCTGGACTGCCATCACCATAAAGACCGTTCAATTAAACAGTATCAAATGTAACAAAATGAAAAAAAAAAATCATCATGAGTTTAATTAAAAAATCTGAAAAAAAAATCTCAGTTCTAAGTTACAGTTACCGACACACTATACCGTTTTTCAAAATTATGGTATCCACAAGCAATAGATCAGCAAACTGTTATAGTAAAGATACTCACGTTGTGCTAAAACACCCTCAACACGATATCCCAAGATGATGGCAGCCTTTTGGACATCCAGACTGTTGAGAATGCTGGCCATTTCAACAGCAGGGACCCTTTGGCCATCAGGGCGCTCCACAAAATAAACAACCTCCAAGGGATTGTCCATACCAACAGGCCGGTTCACGCTCACAACCTTTGAAATGACATTACCATTTGCGTTAACTTTGTGATCAATGCGGGTTTCACTACCAATACATTGCAAGGTTGACATACAAAGTTTCAAGACACAGAAAGTCATTCACATGTACGTATGTTAGTTTGCAAATAAATAAGTATGTTCACATTCAACGATTGCAACATACCACTTCTATGATAAAATTGAGTTTCATCTATGCTGGAAAACAATTCATATACTGTAATAATGAATAATTGTCAATATAGCAATCATTATTTCATGAGTTCAAGTGTTTTGTCTATGCACAAGACGCCTCTGGATGCTCAAAGGCCAAACCCAGTTGGCGGAGTCTGAACTACCGAAAATCAAATGCAGGGCATGTCTGCACACTCTAGCTTCCAAAGGACAATCCAGTATAAAAACGTGTGATACAGGGTAAACAGAAGTGTGAAATGTTTATTGTTGTTGTTTTAAATTTCATTATCCTTCAATTGACTTCCTCTTTCTTGCTTTTTTTTTTTTTTTTTTCCACAAAACTACTTACTGTATGACAATTATAGTCACAGCGAAAATAAGAGCCTCTTTGATTTCAGAGAAATGGGTATACACTGATCACTGATTAACATCTTCTTTATTTTTTTACTGAGCCAAACAGACCTTAACTTGAACCTCCTTGCTATAAGTCTAGCAGTTGCATGTTCCCCACTGATTGAATGCCAATATTTTAGTTTCTTATAGCAAGAGGTTGATAGCTGGCTTTTACTCAACAAACAGTGATAGCGTTTACCGTTACACAAAGACTGCTAACCTGACCTGATGACAGTTCAGCCACAAGATGATCACTACAGCTGGTGTGTGTCTCTGCTCATTTACCATTGGCCAATATCACATTAACCATAGATTTCAAGATCGGTTGACAGGATACGGGGTTTGGGGCCCTTAGGCATATACGAGTCTCCATGAGCAGTGACATAAAAAAAAAAAATCAAAGTCGTCCCCTAATAAAATCCCGATTATTTTTTATTCAAGTATAACAAAACTTAAAATGGCTACTAAATTCTCAAATTTTACGCTAGATGGACAAAAATCACCAAATGCAGAGATAATCACCTACATTTTCAGGCTCAATAGCAATATTTAACATGTATAGGTTTTTGCCCAAAATAGCGAGTTAATTTTATTTTGTGGAGGTTTTCAACACCTAAAAAAATCACTCAATTCAGAAACCTAATATTTGAGGAAAGCATGCAGAGTCATATTAATTTTACTCAACAAAAGCAAATCCAGCATTTTTCTATATACAAACACAACTTATTAGGGCCCGAGCACTAAGCGTGCGAAGGCCCTATTGTTTTGCAAAGGATTTTTTTCTTTTTTCAGGGCAAATGAAAACGGCCAATTTGGAGGCCTGAACATGCACGAAAAGTCACCAAAATGTGCACATACGTGCGGAAATTTGTAAATTTCGATAATTTTGCAACGTTGCAAAAAAAAATGTAACAAAATGGCTCAGTGGTGCCCCCTTGAAATTTTAAAATTGGCCTATAACATTAGAGTCTGTCAGCGTAGAGCGATGAAATTTGGGGAGTCTATACCTTGTCCAAAACCGCTCCAAAAAAGCATTTATACCCATATTCCAAACCCAACAGGAAATCGGTTATTTTGGATCGAATATGAAATTTTTATCGATTTACAGGGTGCACATTTGAGACCTTTTCGACGAGGGAGTTAGTTGGATCATCTTCAAAATTGGTGAGACTGTTCAGGAGACATATGAGATCTTAAGTTTTTAAAATGGTGCGTTTTCATTCACGGGTCTGACCTGGGCGTGGTGCCAAAGTCGACCATTTTTTTCGGCAAAATGACAAATTCAGTAAATGGCTAATAGTTCCTTGACACAATGTTCAATTGTTTTCATATCTGGCATGTATGTGCGGTATCCCACCCTTAACACGAGTGCATTGAAATATTACCCATTAGGCTTAGCGCCCCCTAGTGAGAACAGGAAATGCCTTTTTTTACGGGACAGGTTCCTCCTCCAAGGGAAAAAAATCTGTTGACCTCAAACCTGCATCAGGGGAGCCTTAAGACCTGTGTTTAGGTGCCTGATGAAAAATATTGAGGTTTCGTTGAAGCGGAGGGGTCATAACAGGAAAGTGAAAATGACCGTCAACAATTTGTCTCGCAAAAAACTTTGAACAGTCATAACTCGGCAGCTATACAACATATCTGCGCCAAACGTCCCGTGCTTGTTGAGAGTCATACCCTGAAGGGTCTTGTAGGGGTCATTTGCATCAACTCTACAGTGCCAACTAGTGGCGACAGAAAGGAGTTTTAAAAAAGGCCTTTTCTATTGGGTTTTTTAAACATAGAGCAATGAAATTTGGGGAGTCCATACCGTATGCAGAACTGTTCCAAAAAGTCTCTTGCACCCATTTTCCAAATCCAACAGAAAATCGGGTATTTTGGATCGAATGTGAAATTTTTATACATTTGTAGTATAGTTTACATTTGGAGGCCTGAACATGCACGAAAACTCACCAAATTTTGCACATACATGCGGTTTTCCATGGATTTCGATAATCTTGCGACGTTACAAAAAAAATGTAACAAAATGGCTCAGTGGCGCCCCCTTGAATTTTTCAAAAAGGCGTTTCCTATTAGGTTTTTTTTTAACGTAGAGCAATGAAATTTGGGGAGTCAATACCTTGTGCAAAACTGCTCCAAAATGTCTCTTGAACCCATATTCCAAACCCAACAGGAAATCGGGTATTTTGGATCGAATGTGAAATTTTTACCAATTAACAGGGTGCACATTTGAGACCTTGTCACAGAAGGAGTTGGTTGGATCATCTTCAAAATTGGTGAGACTATTCATGGGAGATCTAAAATTTTCAAAATGGTGCGTTTTCATTCATGGGTCTGACCTGGGCGTGGTGCCAAAGTCGGCCATTTTTTCGGCAAAATGACAAATTCAGTAAATGACTAATAGCTCCTTGACACAATGTTCAATCGTTTTCATATCTGGCATGTATGTGCGGTATCCCACCCTTAACACGAGTGCATTGAAATATTACCCATTAGGCTTAGCGCCCCCTAGTGGGAACAGGAAATGCCTTTTTTTACAAAACAGGCTCCTCCTCAAGTAAAAAAAATCTATTCACCTGAAACCTGCATCGGGGGAGCCATAAGACATGTGTTCAGGTGCCTGATGAAAAATACTGAGGTTTGGTTGAAGCAGAAGGGTCCAACAGGAGAAGTGAACATGACTGAAGCCATTTTGTCTCACCACAAGTTTTGAACAATCATAACTTGGAAGATCTACAAAATATCTGCGCCAAACATCTCGTGCTTGTTGAGTCATACTCTAAAGGGTCCTGTAGGGGTCATTTGCATCAACCCTACAGCGCCAACTAGTGGCAATAGAAAGTCACTCGTTTTTCCAATACATGTCCAGTTCTTTTCAGGTTGGTCATTGTAGTTTCAAGACCTTTTGAAATACTTATTTTACGGCCCATGCCCACATGTCTCTCTCTGTTGCCGTGACGACCCTTTGTTCGCCATTAAAAGGATTTTTATTTTCAGAGACTCAGGCAGCTTATAGAGCCATAGAATTTGGCACACTTGGTCGAATTGGCCCAGTTAGAGGATTCATTTTGGTTTTGAATAAGGGCTTAGCTGCACAGCTCAGTAGTGGCTCCTTTTTTGTAGCACTCTCTCCAATAGGGGTTTTTATCTCTTAGGTGTGTGAATGTAAAGAGGCGACTTTCGAGCATGTTAGGTTCTAATGAGATGATTAGAGAGGAGGATCTGCCACCACCCTGACCTGCACACTGTCCGAGTTGCGTGACGTCCGATTTGCGCTAGATTGTGAGTGCCCGTTCAGTGCTGCTTGCACACCTAGTTTAGGTTGAATTCTGATGTCACTAATGCTTCAGCACGTCTTGCCGGCTATCTGGCCCTCGTCGTTTTTAGATTGAAATGTTACATAAAATAAAACATGTAAAAGACGATTTTTTTTTTGTATGGACGCAGAAATGTCTAAATTACTACTTCTTGGCCAAAAAACGGGCAGCTGGCCAAAAATTAACTGATCACTCGAATGTAAAGTCACGCTACTGTGTATGGATACAACCTGACGGACATCACAAAACAAAGAGCTTTTTAAGTTGAAAATTCTTGTAAATAAATGCGTACAACATCCCGGAATTTCTATAGATATGAACATAGAACAGTCTAGATTCTTGGTTAAAAGCAAAAAAATCTATTAAATGTTTCTAGTTGAAATTACGCTGTTCTGTAATCTAACGTGGCAGCCGTCACAAAACAAAGAGCTTTTAAGAGCTTTTTTTTGTTTGTTTTAAAGCAAAAAAAACGGGCAGTTATCATTTTACATAAATATTTCAAGCTAAATTTAGGCTAATTCTTTCCATGTATTTTTTTCCACAATGTTTCAAAGTACATGCATGGGGCTCTTTTGTATAAAAATTACATTGAAACCTCGACAAAATCACTCTTAAGAAACTCCTGCCTGCCTGTATGCGATAAAACATTCGTCCTTTTTCCACCTAAATCCCGCGCTTGAACGCAGAGTGTGTTTGAGTTTATCACAGTGAAAGTCAACTCTGCCAGGGTTGGCCCCCAATGGGAAGGCGTGGCGCAATGTTTGCAGGAGCTGTCTTGTCAACTGATGGGGAAGACTATGGATTAACCTTTCTTTGTATTTTACTACGTTTGTGTAAATTGGGTCAAAACAGAGACATAAGGAAGAAAAAAAAATTTCAGAAAAGGACAATGATGTAATCTCATTAGAAGAGAGGTTTAGAAATGTAAAAGAAAGGAAACAAACGAGGCTCCCACAGCGTCTGGATCTCTTTGAGGATGGTATAATAAACAGGCACATAAGCCCTTTATATGAAAATATAAAATCCATATTCATGACTCTTAAAACACATAAGCACAGGAAAGGCTAAATTTAGAGCTAAAATCATACAAGCATACAAGCACAGTTTGCTCACTACTGCTTCTGAAGTGCTTTCTGCTTTTTATGATAGAAGGAGATATGGAGGCCTGGCACACTTAGGTTGCTACTCGGCCAGGAAGTACAGTATTTAACACTTTGGCAATCTTCCAGTTCAACAACTTTCTGTATTGCATTTCTCTTTGCTCTGATGGCTAAATCTTTTACAAAACACTAATCTGTGACAGAGGTTAGATAAAGAAACAATGAAAAATTGATCTGATTTTTGCAGCTTTGGAACAAACAGGAAGCATCAAGGAGGGCCACAGGGAAGGAAAGAAACAACACTTGATGCAGTAGTGGTTTATGAATGGCTCGCCTCTGGGCTGAATCGGATGCTGTTGCTATGGGGACATGGCCCCATCTAACTGCCTGTGAGGCTGATGAGCAGGTGCAGGGCAACCCCACAAAAGCTGAGCCTGATTAGTAAAGCAGTAAGGATTTCAGGGGTTACAAAAACACTGAAAAGCTACTATAATGAGCTCTCAGTACTTACATGGTAGCAGGATAGTTTAGACTTGCATCAGGCAATGTCAATTTATAAATGGCACAAGGAAGATATTTTTCTATTTTAAGTGTTCTGTATACAAAACGGTTCATTTGGTATATAAACTAAAGAGCTTAGTAGAATTATATTGTTCTGAAGTGGGAAAAAAAAACATCAGTTTTTAACATTTGCAAAATTTACCTGAATGCTGTTGTTGCCAACATTAGTTGCCCTCTTGACACGTCTGACCGATCCCATTGCCTCCCCAAGTAACATGGCCATCCTGCGCTCTATGTTTGCTTGAAAGGTCCTCTGGCCGACTTCACTATCCAGCACTCCCAGGAGAACTATATTTATGAACAACAGATATGGTGAATACACTGTACATTCCCGAATGAACGTTTGGTAGATGATCATCCAGAACTCAAAATACCTTACCTGTTCTCACCCAGGAGGAACGAAGGAACTGGCTTGTGTTCAACTTTGGATAATGGAAGGCTTTTTAGGTGGGGAGGAAAAAATCATGTCACGGCATTGTTTCAGCAACCATAAGAAGGTCAAATGCAAGAACTCATTGTGCCGCACAGTTAAGTAAAAACACTATTATTTTGATTTAAAAAAAAAAAAAAAAAAAAAAACTTACGCTCAGCAATCTGCTGAACAGGAAAGCCCATATAATAGCTGAATTCCACCTTGGTGAGCTTCATTAGAGCAGTGCTGACTTCTGACCCCAATAGATAACCTTGAGGGCTGTGCACAGTAAATGTGATGTCCACTGGATACCTCCCCAGTTGTTGTTGGTTTTTAGGAACAGCCATGGTAATATTGATAATCTGCAGTACAATGTGACATTAAAATTATTTTTTTAGGACTACAGGGCAAATTCAGTTTCATCATTATTATCATGGAAAGTCTTTTCACTCTCAAACATTCCGTTAATTTAAATTACTTTAGGTTATACAATTGGCAAATTTCACCTTGGCCATTCTAGTTAAATTATCCCTGAAACGTTCCCATTCTGCAAAACGAATTACTACAGCAATCATAATACAGTTAAAAGTTTAGGTTAAATAAAACTAACAAAATTTTAGCAACTAGACGTTTTATAAATGATGATGCGGAATCCTTTCAACATTTATTCTCTTTATTGATACCAAAAGCCTCAGTTATGAATAGACAACACAGATTTTGCCTGCAGACAACAAAGTTAAAACAACAAAGTTAAAACATGGATGATTCTCAATACTGTAATTAAAGTACATCAAAGTACAAAATTACACTTCATGTTTTCCACTTACATGTACTGTGAAATTGGTCGACACCTTAGAGCGCAGACACACTTCAGTAAAAGCCATGGTCAAACCTCTTTCAATGTGTTCACTGAAGTTACAAAATCGTACGTCAACTTGAACAGGAACAAACTGTAGCACTGCACATATGGAGGATAAGAAGGAATTAAAACACAGTAAGAAAACAATATAAATATAAAATATGAATAACATTTACATTATTATTTTTAAATTTTTTAAAGCTAATTCACCTGTGTGAACTTGATATTTATTGTCTTGTGTCATCCAGTGGGGTGACAGAGGCAGGAAGTGCCGCCCTGACCTCCGTAAGGCATTGATGACAGATATTGCTGTGTACACAACTGGATCAGATACAACCCGAAATACAAACTTTGGTGGTAGATCTACAACCTTGAAAAAAAAAGCAAAGTTTACTTTGGACAATAAGTATAGGACTCAAGTTATGAGAGTAAAATAAGTAGATACACAACTGTGCACTGTTATCTCAACATTAGAGTTTAGAAGGGAAAATAGAAGTTTTTCCAGATCAATTTGCCCCCCACCCTTGTTCCGAGCAAGTTATTGATGCAAAGGAACGGTGAATGAGCACCTCTTCAGTAAACAACACAACAATATTCACAGGGATAGACTACTAAAACTACTAATATTACTGCAGTTTGCTGAGTTAATTGGTATTGAAACTCATTTTTCACATGTTTGTTTGTTTATTAGGTGGGCCATGACGTACACACCAGAAGGGACATTAAGAGAAGGGGCATTGAAAAATGAAATCATGATGCCAAAATCGTTACATTCTTTACACTGGATTTAATTATTATGTTTAGACTACCATCATTATAGTTAAAAACACATCTTATTTTGGTGTATTTTGAGTGGCTGGAACTGATAAATGGATTTTCCATTCATTCAAATAGAGGCACGTTGTGAGTTAGAATTTCAACTCAAACATCATGTTCCCACTGTAATTGCAGTATAACTAAAATACGGCATCTTTCTAAATATACTGTGGACAAAAACAATGTACCTGTAACGCCACAGATTTGTTAAATTCACGTTTCAGGATCTCTTCCACTTCAGATGTGACGTGTTCAACTTTGGCCCCAGAAGGTAAACCTTTAAATTGAAGGATGAAGTCAGGCGTATATACTTTAGATATATTTTCCCACATCCTGCATGGTGAAATAAGTACCGTCGTGTACAATTTTGCCTTCAAAATTAATTTGTCAATCTTTTCACAGTTTTTTGCAAAGATACCAATGAATTATAATTTCATAAGGGAGAATAAAATGATTTACCTATTTTAACTAAGTACTCAGGCTTCTCAGGGTTGCAGAGGTACTGTGTAGATGTCAGAGTTGTAGTCTGCCACTCACCACCCATGACAGAGGTAACGTTGACTGTTTGATGGGAACTTGCACTGGCATTTGGAAATGTGGTGTTGGGCGAAGTTGTATTAGCGTCACTGTTGGTTGGAATCAAGGTCATTGTGTCTGGATTGTCAAATTCATCTTTAGTCACTCCCTGATCTCCCAACATAACAGGAGGAAGCACTGTAGCATTGGATGAGCCTGAAGTGATATTGATTGCTTGTTCAGTTGATGGACGAAGGTGCTCAGTAGGACCAGAGGAGGCAGCTGTTGCAGTAAGGATTGAAGTAGGGTTTAGGACCTCTGTGACAAACCACTGGACGTCTGTCAGAGACAAGGTAGAGACTACATCATCTGGTAATAAATCTAAAGGGCTGGGACGTATAACTACAGAGCTGTGTGGGCTGACAGTATGAGTGCCTAAAAACCAATCTGTGGTTAACATATGAGTGGCCCAGATCGAAGAAGAGGGTTCAAGAAACGGCGTTGTCACATCAGAATGGTGCAAATAAGGCTTTGAGCTGTTGAAAATCTCTGTTGTTCCCAAGATAACTGTTTTACCCTGAGGTTCAAACCCAGACAAATCATGATCGAAGTCCTGCTCAGTCACACTTCTGTGATTGCTGATGCTGCTGGTAGGCCTGGTATCAAAAGAACTGGTGGACAGCAAAGTGACATTACCTCTTTGTTCAACTTCTCTCACTGAACCAGAGTTCTCCTTAGTCAGCTGTGTGGTATAATACTCCAAGCTGTTCATGTCAGGTAACAGGACATCAGTGGGTTGAATGCTATAAGTATCCTGCCAATCCATGCTTTCTGATGATTCTATTAGCTCAGTACTAATTGTGGGAGTAACTTCCAGTATGTGACCTATTGTGGTATGAACAGGAGAAAGAGAAGAGTGATCCACTGATGTCAGAGGTAAGTGTGTGGAATATTCTATCATCAGGCTTGAAGTTGGCAATACACTATTAAGATGATGCAAGGATGAAAGGGATGTGCCGACCCTGGAGGGAAAGGCTGTATTGTAATGTTCTCTATTGTCCTCTTGATCATATGTGTCGGGAACCTTGGTTACCAAGGAGTTGTCATCGTCTTCAGGATTTAAGAATGCTATTGTCTCCAAAAAATCTCCACTCCCCCAGTCAAAGTCAATGGTATTTGTGGGGTAGAAGTCCTCTGGCGGAGCTTCCGTCAGTTCAGAAGTAAGATAAGGGCTGATAAAAGGCACATAGTAGCTTGGGGATAGAATCTCATGTGCGTTGGGGAGAATATCCATCGGTTTACTCTTTGTCATTGTGGAGCCACTTGGGCGGGGCTGGTTCTCTTGCTGAATTGTACCCATTGTAGGGTATAATACTACACGATCTAAATGGTAAGCTTCGTCTGATGGAGTGTCACTGAAATCCAGTGGATTCATGGGTTCGCCAGGAACTCTAGTCATTGTTGTAGCAGTTGACTCACTGCCTTGAACATTTTGAGCTTCTTTTGTAGAACTAAGCTGTGGCACTGTTGACCTTTCAAATGCAGAAGGCCTTGATCCATTTAACTGGGGCTGCATCTGAGATATTAAAGGAGTTGGCAAGAGAGTTTTTTGATTGGCAGATTTGATCTGGGCCTCATTCCAGTCAATGGAAAGTTTCGCTTTCTCAAATTGTGGAAATGATCTCAAAGCCAGCTGAGATGGAGGTAATGACGGAGTAGAAAGAGGCTGGGATTCTTTTGCATTGAGATTACTCGGAGTGAAGGATTCATGGTGGGATTGAGGAATGACTTGTTGAGGGACACGCGTGTCTTGGCTCTCTAAGGCATTCGTAAGGAAGGGTGGTGAAGGTGACAATGATGGCCTTGTTGGACTTGAAACATCTCCAAGAAATCCCTTGGTTTGGTGTGTTGAATATAATAGACGCTCATCTACAGAAAAGAAAGAAAATTATGTTTTACATTGAGCAATGTGAACCCCATTGACAGTTAAAAATGAAATATCAGAAGAAAACAACAAAAGCTGAAACTAAAGTGATGTGCACTTGGCCATTTAACAATAATAACAAGTGTTTGTCTTGATTGCTAATTGTCACCTTGCTAGAGTAACAATTATAGATCTATCAACCTACAGTAAGCACTCAATGGTCTCTTACATTTGCAGAGTATCTATGTATACAAGTATGCCTGAGAAATACAGTAGCCTGTGGATTGAGGTCACACGATGGCACACAACCTTGTCATGTCATTGCAGTTCTCCTCTGAAGTGGCACAGCAATACATTTGTGACAGTTCAACAGGCAGTTTTATTCTATGCATGAATATACATATATTAAATATGTCACTGAACATTCTATTTCTCATCTAATGGAACAAAAAAAACATGGCGTGCTTTGTTTGGTTTTACTAAAAAAAAAAAGGTAAATGGTGTTATACTTGTATAGCGCTTTTCCACCTTTCAAAAAAAAGAAAATCACATTGTTTGATTTTTAAATAATTTATTTTCAAATTAGAGTGGAAAATAAGTATTTGGTTACCTACAAACAATATTTCTGGCTGTCAAAGAGGTCTAACTTCTTCTAACGAGGTCTAACGAGGCTCCATTTGTTACCTGTATTAATGGCACCTGTTTTAACTCATTAAAGACACCTGTCCACAACCTCAGTCAGTCACACTCCAAACTCTACTATGGCCAAGACCGAAGAGCTGTCAAAGGACACCAGAGACAAAATTGTAGACCTGCACCAGACCTGCAATAGCTAGAACACTTGGTGTAAAGAAATCAACAGTGGGAGCAATTATTAGAAAATGGAAGACATACAAGACCACTGATAATCTCCCTCGATCTGGGGCTCCATGCAAGATCTCACCCCGTGGCGTCAAAATAATAACAAGAACGGTGAGCAAAAATCCCAGAACCACACGGGGGGACCTAGTGAATGACCTACAGAGAGCTGGGACCACAGTAACAAGGGCTACTATCAGTAACACAATGCGCCGCCAGGGACTCAAATCCTGCACTGCCAGACGTGTCCCCCTGCTGAAGCCAGTACACGTCCAGGCCCGTCTGCAGTTTGCTAGAGAGCATTTGGATGATCCAGAAGAGGACTCGGAGAATGTGTTATGGTCAGATGAAACCAAAATACTACTTTTTGGTAGAAACACAGGTTCTCGTGTTTGGAGGAGAAAGAATACTGAATTGCATTCGAAGAACACCATACCCACTGTGAAGGATGGGGGTGGAAACATCATGCTTTGGGGCTGTTCTTTTGCAAAAGGACCAGGACGACTGATCTGTGTAGAGGATAGAATGAATGGGGCCATGTATCGAGAGATCTTGAGTTAAAATCTCCTTCCATCAGCAAGGGCATTGAAGATGAGAAGTGGCTGGGTCTTTCAGCATGACAATGATCCCAAACACACAGCCAGGGCAACAAAGGAGTGGCTTCGTAAGAAGCATTTCAAGGTCCTGGAGTGGCCTAGCCAGTCTCCAGATCTCAACCCCGTAGAAATTCTGTGGAGGGAGATGAAAGTCCGTGTTGCCCAACAACAGCCCCAAAACATCACTGCTCTAGAAGAGATCTGCATGGAGGAATGGGCCAAAATACCAGCAACAGCGTGTGAAAAGCTTGTGAAGAGTTACAGAAAACGTTTGGCCTCCGTTATTGCCAACGAAGGGTACATAACAAAGTATTGAGATGAACTTTTGGTATTGACCAAATACTTATTTTCCACCATGATTTGCAAATAAATTCTTTAAAAATCAAACAATGTGATTTTCTGTTTTTTTTTTTTCCACATTCTGTCTCTCATGGTTGAGGTTTACCCATGTTGACAATTACAGGCCTCTCTAATATTTTCAAGTGGGAGAACTTGCACAATTAGTGGTTGACTAAATACTTATTTGCCCCACTGTATGTATGTATGTATGTATGTATGTATGTAATGAGTGAAGGGCTGAAGGCTAACACTTTGTATTGTGGATCTGCCACCTGGCCCTCTGAAATGTGGCCGGCCACACTTTGTTGACCAGGCAATGTCTGTAAAACAAACCACTAAGGCCTGTACAGATGGAAACCGGCAAATATATCACAGGGCCATGAATGTCAAGTTATATATTGTAATCTTTGTATTATCCTACTTAGAATTTCTGTGAATGATCTTTTCTTTCGTTGGCTCCATTTTTATGCATACTGAAAAACTGTGTTAATACAGATAACCAGCATTAACTAAGATTCTATAATTGTTGATTTTTTTTTTTTAAGAAGTTTCATATTTAGTACTAAACTGTAAATGTACTTCTCTGGTGCCAAGCCAGACAGACAGATATTGTGACAGTCTTTTCAGCACACATTTTCATGCATGCACATTCCCATCCATCTCATAATGACCACATGCCTAAAAATGTGAAACAGTCTCGTTAGTTTGACAACACAAAAGAATTAATGAAGCAGAATTTAATTATTCATGGGGTGAAAAATCACAGGCTAATGAGATTCCACTTCGATTCATCTGACCCTTTATGTTTGTCAAACATTCTCTTATTAAATTGTACAGGATATGCATTAAGCAAACTCCGTTTGAAAAAAAATTCGATATTCAACAATCGTTAAAAATCTAAATGTATAATTGTAAATATCTCCCAGTAAAGTGTGATTTTTGTATGTGTCACTATATCTCACTACAATTAATTTATTGATAATTTCCAAAATTTTCCTTAAAAAAAGAGATATAGAAAATTATGGGCTGATATATGTGCCATTAGAAAGGAGATCTGAATTACTGAAATGCTAAACTTGAATTTTAAATACGTAACTTGAATAGTGAAAATATAAAACTGCTTTAGTCCCCTACATCGAAAAATTAACTGCTTTCAATAAAAATAAAACGCAAAGCTCTTTTGCTAATTTTTGAAGGAGAGGAGTGCGTTTTCTCGTTGGCACCATTTAACTGTTTGCATTACTCATTCACACTACATTTAAATAGATAGCACTTAAACCATAGTTTAAGGAAAACAAGCAGATTATAGGCCATAAGAGATAAACAACGCCTTCTTATCAGTTATCACGGAGATCCAGCGCGTGTGTCATACAACTGACTGAGCAAGATTGACGCACCAACCCTCGCAATCAGTTCTTCCGGACAGTCCAGAACAAATGGCGGCACGCTCTGTCTCAACACAAGGAACACAGGAGAACGCCCGATATGCAACGTATAACACAACTGATAAGACTCCAAGAGTAGCCCTGAACTCCAGACTTACCGCTGTTCCAGCTATTGAGTCTGGTGACCGTCCCGCAGATCAAATTCCCAGGGCAGAGAAAGCCACAGCAAACAGACATTGGAGTGGACCAATCAGCGACGACCGACAAGAAACTCTTGCGCGAGGACGTAAACACACGAGGAGAGCGGAGAACTGAGAAATTTATTCAACATGGCGAGCGGGAGACAGACTTTTCTAGCGACTCGATGTGTTTTTGGTCATTTAAAACACTAATTTACCGCGGATAGAAACATATTATCGGCTCTCCCGTTCGCCATCTGTGTTGTTGTGGAGACGAATTCCGACGCGCAAGAGTGACGTTACTCGTTAAGAACACGTCACGCAAATGAACAAATCTGATTGCACGGACGATTTCGTTTGTGCTCATGAGGCCAATAAGGAGCTGGGTCCCAGACTCTATAGCTGGAACTGCGGTGTCTGGTTCGGAGTGAATAAATTATGAAGTTGTTTTCAGTGAGCCTTCTTTAAACCTTTCAAAACGGAGTCAGTATAAAAGCTAAAGGCTAAGGTGAACGCGCAGAGTTTGGCCTTCTGGCCGGATTGTGGGGATCTCGCCGCCTGGGTCGTTGGAACTGCACCAGCGGGAGTCTGGCGGTCCGGCTGGCGCAATTCCAGCGGTCTGGCTAGAAGGTCAGATTCCTTCATTTTCAACAGACAAGAAAGTTGAATGCAATTGCCCAACCTAATCTTTGACATGACGTTGACATTTCACAATATTAAATGACAATTGGTTAGAAGCAAATGCGTAGGTTTGCATAGGGACGGTAGGGACATAACACTACCAACTTTTCAGGATGCTCAAATTTTCCCCATCAAATTTTAAGCAACCTTATTTGCATATATAATGTTCAGTTATATAGGTCATTTAGATTGTCATCCCACATGTTATGATATGTTGTATATAATTGACACTACCATAATTAAGAGAATTATTTTCAGTATGTTCAAACTTACATTTAACCCTTTTCATTTGCTTAATGTGCCAGTCCATTTTCCCCCCTCAAGTGCATGTTTGATTAGCTGATGACTTGCAGTTATTTAAAATGTATTAATTTATTTTCTACATTATTTATTTAAAAATGTTATATGTAGCTTATGCAGACATTTTTCTCATATAATCATACATTAATCATAATCAAGGTAAAAAGTTCATTTTTACAATTTATAATGAAGGCAACACATGCTGTATGTATCTACTATATTAGCCTACTATCAAAATGACTAAGTTGGCTAAAAATACATATTGAACCTTCATGATTAAATGTTTTTTTTCTTTGCAATGCATCCTATATAGAATGACTCACCACATGTACACTCTTTTCTATAATGGCACCACAAGTTTAACTTCCTTACAATATTATTAAATTGGAAGAATGTTTGTGTCATGTTTGTCTTCCTACAGTAACCATATTAAAACAAAAAATATTTTTTCCCTTCCCCATCTTTATTCATTTTCAAAACTTTTTTTTAAAACGCTCCAGGGAGCCAGTAGAGCAGCGCTAAAAGGTCGCATGTGGCTCTAGAGCCACGGGTTGCTGACCCCCGATTTAGACGATGTTAAGTCGTTTATAGACAAATATTTTTTTTTTTTTTAGCATTCCTGGATAGTTGAAAGATTATTAACAAGTTTGTACTTATTGTGTGTGTGTTAATATAATTTATGTTCAAATATTGCAATTTCAATTTGCTAATAAAATCCAGACATTTATTCTGGACGTTTTCAAAATTCATCTTTACTAGTTTTTGAAAACAAAGGTTTGAATCGAACGGCTTATCACCTGAACCAATACACGTGAAAGTGAGTATAAGTCAATACAGATTTCTTTTGCATTGATCATTTAGCCTATCAATTAATGAGGTTCATATTTGTGAGAAATGTAGCCCTAAACCCAGTTCACCCAATCTGTTTGATCTCATTAATGTCCCATCCCCTGCAAAAACTGTACATGGAGGCATAGCATGGAGGTTGTGCTGTTATATCGTCCCTAACAATGTTGAGACCAAACCTACGCCCTTGGTTAGAAGACAATTTTGAATGTAATCGTATTCTTCAACTTATTTTTAGCCCCTAAGAAAGGGCAGTGGACTAAATAATAAACCATTCAATTTTGGTGTACATGATGTACAGTACAGAAACAGCTCGTCTTATCATTTCTTTTAAACTGTGTTCCTTGGTTGAGGTTTACAATGCTAGGGCTAAAATGTATTAGTTACTTACTTGGCTTACGCTCCACCCCTCCAGTGCTCTTAGTTGTCTTGTTAAAAGGAATTTGAAACATACTATAGCAGTGATTGTGGAAGAATCAATATTGCAAAAGGTGCACTTTCCTCTCCTGGATGCCCAACCATAAAAGCTAACCAGATAATGTTTGAATGACGACAGTCGTCTACAATTAAATCATAGAAAATCCCCCTTGCTTGCCTTCCTCCTCTTGGAATCAATTTGGCCCACAAAGAGAAAGAACAAACAAAATCTGAATACCTTAAGTATCAGATAGAAATGCTCGGCCAGACAGGACGTGACAGCAGTGATTGAATAATAATACTGCAGTTGCGTATACGGTATGTAGTATGTTCATGAAGTGAGCTAAAATAAATATCTTGCACTAAAAAAATAGCGAAATCCATGAAAGATCACACATGCAAGAATAAAAGCTCATTACTAAACAATAATGAACATTTGAAGTTTCAAACACTATTTTCTGCTATTATGAGAATGATTTACAAAACTATCTGACATGTAATGTAAACACAAGTACACAAAGAATTTCTTGTACCTGCTTGAATGCATATTGGAGAAACCTGATTGCAACAAAAAAAAAAAATAATGTAACGTTCTTATAGTTAAAATGAATTTAGTTTTGCTGTTAATGATAAGGAAATACAGGTACACGTGGTTCTGAACACTAAGCATGAGTGTTTATTTTTTCCGCTGCAGAGCCTAAACCAAGGACAATCGAGCTCCTGCTGTTTTTACGTTAAGGAAAATGTTTAAAACAAGAATAACACCATTATCTTTATCAAGCATGGCTCAACTAGATCACATTTTCAAGTAAGGACTGCCATTGACATTGTGTTCGGTGGTTTGCATAGTAATTCAAAGGTAGGATTAGGCCAAAAATGAGAGATATAGCATATTAACTTTGCCAGACATACTGTAATTTAGACCATCATTCATTTAAAGTGAGTAAATAACACACACCAGTCTCAAGAAAGCTAGAAACACAAACAAAAACAAGAAGGCACTTACAAAAATCAAATAGTCTCATCATGTACTTATCATAAACAGTATGTTCTGGCCATACTATTTATGCTTGCTTGCTCATGCTTATAACCTGCGCCCTAAATAATATAATTTGAATATTTATCAATACAGTACCTTTATTTTTTTTTTATACCATCTTTCTTCAACAGGAATGTAAAAATGTTCCTTAACATATTGAAAATCTTTGAAATTTAAAATACATGTAAGAAGAATTGGAACTTACAAATGAGAAGTCAACCAGTGTCACATAATGGATGGAGTAGGGCTTTGCTATGCTTTTGTGTTTTTCTTTATGGCTTGTACAAAATCAAAAGAATACTACAGTATTAAAATAATAACCTTGTGGTCTGTGGCATTTACTGTACATATGTTTTGAGACTTTTCACCATTCACTTGAATGAGAAAGAGTCTCAAAACCTTTGACAAAGGGTGTATTTGAATACATTATGTACATAAATACTATTGCTTTATGACCCTGTGAATGTTAGAAGACCCCGAGTTAGGCTTTTGTAGGCTTCCAGGCATCGATCTGATAGTAGCCCCCTGCTCTATGAATAATGAATGGCCATGTTGTCATCGCATACGGATCGAATTTCTTGACGCAGCTGATAAGCTTCATATTCGCTGGCCGGCAGTTCTGTGATCTCATCTAGGACAAAAAAAGTGGTCTTTTTTCAAAATTCTTTTAGTCTCATTTTAAAGTAAATGTTGTTGAATTCAAAATTGCCAAGAAACACAGACTAAAGAGGTGACACACATGAGGAAAGTGCTGTGTCATGTCAGATCTGGAAAAGCAATTAAATGCAGGTTGCCTTGCTATGTTTGACCTAAAAACTTGAAGGTGAACTCGGAAATGCAAGAGACCTCTTTTGAGGCAACAGTTAAGAAAATGAAAAATGGATAAGGATTGTAGCCTATGGATATTTTAACAGAAGGACTAAATAAATTGTATCCAGTCGGGAGAAACTGAGGATATAATTGCTCCAAGGTTGTCTGTCCATCACACGATTTCTGTGCATGCTGAACATTGGTTTACACTTGTTGCCTTTGTTATGTTGCAAACATAACATAATTTTGTTGCCATTCAAAAATTATACATTTCATTCTAGTTGACTTAAATGGAAACTCCATTGTTTTTGTTGAAATAAGCCACAGTATACAGCTATCCAGGGAACTACTACTTACTCAAAATATACTTCTTACTTAAAATGTTTTGCCTTTTGCAGAGGACATTGTAGTGGTTTAACCTGCTCAAAAAAGAGCTCTTAAAATGACACTGGCCAATCCAAGACTGGATGGAATTCTTTTCATATCTATCCAAACCATGGTAAAGCAGTCTTTTTGCACTTTGTGGGAGAATGGTCCATGAACAGGACTGCCTTCATTTTAGTCAACCAAAAGTATGCATCAGATGCTTTGCCATAAGAAGAGAAGACAGACATATTACAAGACACTAATCGAGAGTCTGAGAGTCATTTAAAAATTTGCTGAAAACAAACCTCAGCCAACTAGTAGATGTGACATGAATATTTTACAGAGACTTAAAGGACAATACTATCAAATTATATAGTATGTGGCCATTTAAAGCCAAACCAAAAACAGATCGCTAGGGTTTGGCCATTTAAGCATGGAATTATACAAAAGAATTTTGGTGGTACTTACATGATGATGGCAGAGAAGAAACATTCTGACTTTATGATAGATTCATATGTTTATGTACTGCATAAAAATGTATTTTCGGACTGAAACTAATATTTTGCTAATCAAATAATCTGGGAGAAAATGCTTTTTTAATTAGTCGCTGAATTGGATTACACAAATTCAGCAGAAATGAATAAAACTGAAGCTAACTAGTCTAAATTGTAGTGGATACTTAGACTTTCTTTGATTTTTCTTAATGAATTACAGAATCAATGAATGTTTTAGAGCTTGGACAGGTTTACACTTTTCATATAATTTATTCTTTAAAGTAACATTTGGGCGATTAAATGTCTTCTTGAAGTATGAAACTTATTTATTCATTAGGGATGTCTGGAAGACATTTAATAGTTTTTACATGGTTGACAGTAATTATTTTTGGACTATGGAATACATTCAAATACAATTCATCTCAATGTACCAAATCAAAGGTCAACATGATCACAGAAAAGACTGGTCAACTTTGGAAGTGCCACTGTACAGTATGAGAAATGAAACCAATGTTGAGTTTTAATTAACAAATAAAGCTGCAAACAAAGGTGTTATTGCATAAACATGTTTGTTGCTAATTCTCCACTTCCTGACAGCCAGCCAGTCACTATAATCCTATTAGCACAAAATATCATGGATTTCTGATTGCTGTTAGCCGGGTCTTTTAACTAGGCAAAATGTTGGGGGATGGTGTGAATGGACCACTGTCACCATCTATAAAAGTAAGTCTAGTGAAAACACCAACCTCCTGCTTTGATCTAAACCATTTCACTGATTAGGGCAAAGTAGATAATTCAACTGGTGTAGTAATTGTGCTACTTGTAAATCATCATCATCATCCTTATGAAGGTCATGAAGCAGTCATGGCTTTTAAAAATCAGGAGATTTTTTTCTTAAGCAAACTACCAGACTACAAATGTATGTGTAATTGCTTAAAAAAAAAAACATAGTAAAGAAAATGGAATTTTCACAATTGTCTTGAAGGCTATGTGACATTAACTTTAAATTACATGCATTAACACAGATTTTAATTTTAAAAACAACTTAAATGTTTAAATTCCAACAGATGGCTGACATTGGGCTTTATTTTCTCTATTTTGGAGTTTAGGACTGCTTTGAAAAATATAATGCCCCCAAAAAAATTAAATTGAGGGACTATTTCAATCATGAGGTTGTTTTATGTTTGTTACAAGAATTTGTTCACTGCCATTTACAGTATGTCTTTTTTTTTTTCATATTAGTCATTGCGATCAAATCCAACAGTGCTGTACATTTTGTATTGCAGAACACAGAGAACCAGACCACACACATTTAAGCATGGATGGAGAAATACAGTGCTGCAGTGTCGTGTTCCTCGACAATAGTATTCGATGACATTGTGCATCTTGGAGACAGGTGTTCCTTACCTGCAACAGGCGAGTTTGCCGCTATCATGTTCATCAACAAAATAAACCCCAGAACCATGGTTCCTGAGCCACAGGCATCCATAAAGGTCTTGACTGCCACCACCAAACCCACAACGGAGACCAATCCTGCCATTTTATGGTGGTGGTTAGCTCAAGGCATCTCAAAATAGTTCAAAGGAGAAGGTTCATCCAAGAGGACAGGCCTTATGGTGTTTCAGGTTGGAATCTTCTTCTGCCACACCATGTGAGTTTTTTGCTGTAAATAAAAGAAACAATGTAACACCCCCAAAAGATCAGCTCATTTTCGGTTTAAAAGTTCATAACCATAACAATGACAGAGCATTGTGTTTCATCTGTATTTTATTATTTTAAAACATTTTGACAGTTTTTTCTGAAAGGTTCATTTTAAAACCAAAGGAACACAACCACTTGTTTTAAAATTAAGTGTACTGTATTACAGAGTATACATTGAGCACTTGCCACTTAGATTCTGTCCAAAGTTTTGACGTTGGAGCTCAAACTTCAACAAGACACCCAGGCGTATCGAAATGATTTTCAAACAAATTGTTCGAATTATCTACCACACGCTTTACGATATGAAATAGATGTGAATAGAGAGGAACATGGATCACATTGCTAGCTTCCATCCTGATGGAATACAGACTCGGTACAGTATCTCTTTTGACTTCCATCCTTTCTCGTCATTTGCAAACTCAACTTCTGCAAACAAAATACTCGGCAACATGCTTGCACAAAATATTAGTTGTGGTTACTATAGCCCAAATCCTGTTTTAACATGATCACAAACCATAATTATTCCATCAGACAGCTCATGGCTGCGCATGCAGACTTACCACAAACACGGCGAAAAACTCAATGAAATCCTTTGTCTGGGTAACAATAAATCTAATTACATGAACCGGAAGGAAAGGCATGGGAACACTGACGTGCTAAGATGCCTATGTCGGACTTAAGTTTTAAAAAATGTATACAAACGTGTTGGCCACCAGCATCATTTTTGACACTCGTGTGATTACTGCAGTTGGTCTCTTGTCCAGGACGAGAATTGGGTTAGTCCCGCCTTCTGTTTGGCATGATTCGTCGATAATCCTGTAAACGCTGGTTTTATTGGCTGTGCTAGCTGCTTGTCAAAGCATTTTTCAATTTAGGTTGGTCGTTGTCGATAAGCGTCTGCGGCTCCCACGGCAACCTTGACTATATAAGCAATGATGCGCAGAACACACACAGCTATGAAAAGAAAGACGACAGAATCCTAAATTATGCATATGCAATAATTTTTCTGTGAATGCCTACATAGTTCGGAATCTTTTTGAACAAGAAGCTGTTTGCTGGAAACTGTATGCTACTCAAGTGCTGCGTTTTATTTTCGTTGTTATGTTATTTAATCGACTGAGCTAATATTTTTATATAATGACCTAAAAATCATCGGGCAGAAATGACGTCACCCTGGTTAGAATTAAAAAAAAAAAAAAAAAAAAAAAACAGGGCTCGTCAGTGACATCATCTTTGTGAGGTACTCGTCTTGGTGCACGTATCCATCTAGTGGTAGAATCATGGGAGTACATGATGAAAACATTTATTCCTTTCAACATTCATTTATACAAAACAAGCTGTATCTTAAACATTTTATTGTTTAAACGTCACATATGAAATAAAGATAGTGAGGAGAAATAAAAAATAAAAATATCAACAAAAGATGATAACAATCAATAACCTACAATGAAAAACATTCCAGTACATTTTAGTTAATCATGAAAATAATATAAAACTGTTGTCATCTTAGAGTTATTTAAACCACATACATTCAAAACGACTTTATTTTAGGATGCACCTAAAATATACTATAGTCTTCCTGGGTCATGACAGTTGATTGTCTTGTTCTATTCCCACCAATTTGCTTCTTTCCATGGTCCTCAAAAATGCATACCGAGGACACTAGTCCTTGCAATCAATTATACTCACACGCGCACACATCTCTGTCTCCAGACTCTCTCTGTCTGTCTGTCTGTCCGTCCGTCTGTCCATTCATCCAATATACTGTGTGTGTATATATATATGTATATACATATGGCGGAAAACACAGACAAGACTGAAAAAGCAGTTTCTGCTCTTGCACCCCTCTTTAAAAGAAACTGCTGTATTTTAAGATAAAACAACTGTTGTGTTTGATAGAACAATATGTCTATATGCTGCCATAGCAGATTCATGGCACATGAAGCCCCCAAACTATTTTTAATTAGTCCATTTTACCCTGTAAACCCCCGCTTACAGACGTCGCACAACCGCTTTTGTTTCAACACAGCAATAAAACGAAGGTAATTAATTATATTTATTATTCCAAATGTCTGTGTTTTTTAGTTTAGAATCATTCATTGATGTCTCATATTTCGGTTTAAAAAAAAAAAAAACTTTAAAAAATTATTCACTCACATATTTTAAACTTTTAAACAAATTATGTCACAATGAAAAAAATGGCGTCTGTGAAAAAAAGTCATGGATATCTACCTCATAACTATCGCTTAATTGTATTTTTTTTATACTGTTGCATTTTCCCCAATATGTTAGATGATAAATAATTGATTCAAACAAAAAAAGTTGAAAAAACCGTTTAAAAGGGTAAATATATGAAAAAGAAAATCTCGACCACTCCTTGATGTCTGCGATTTCTGCATCGCGACCCTTGTTATATTACCATGTTTCACCCATAAAATCCCCCCAAAAATCCAGCTGTGGCCATTCACAGCTGTGTCTTGACACTCAGTGATACATGCGACATGGAGTTTTTGGATCGAAACAAAGTAAGTACGCGATAATATCTCGTTAAAGTCGTGGCGTCTGTAATTCTGTTCTTGCGTGCTCTCACCTCCAGATAGGGTTTTGCTGTTTAAAAAAAATTTTTTTTTTGAAAGATCCCCTTCAGCTCAAAATTTTTCCTCCCCCAGAAAATTGAGATTTTAAGCTTTCCAATGATGTATCACACGTGCATATCGGACAATTTTGAAAGTTGGCTAAATTGGGGGTCTCAGAGCGGAACTTCAAGTCACCTGAGTGTTTTCCGCCATATATATTAAGGGTGTAACGGTACATGTATTTGTATTGAACCGTTTCGGTACGTGGTGCTCGGTTCGGAACGGAGGCGTACCGAACGAGTTTCTGACGTAATGTAACCCTTACTTTTCGAGGCTGTGAGTCGATCTGGTTACAGTTTCTTTGTGTGGATTATATTTACTCCGTCTTCTCTTCTATAATGAGGACCAACACAGTACGACGGTATGACCCAGAAATGTCAACGGCGCGACAACGTGGCCGCCGCGAGAACGCAGTGAAACGCGGGCGTTAAAGTCAATCAGCCAATGCACACCAGTCGCAGTGAGGGCGCGTGTTAGACGCGTCCCAGAAGCGGCTCAACATGACACACGCGAAAAGAACGGCAGAGTTTATTATTTGACGTGACCCTCCTGCGTCAATACTACTACCGGTAGCTAGGATCGGGCAGAACGGAAGTCACTCGTGTAAAAATACGGTGGATCCGGTCGAATTTCAAACTAATATGCGATTCGTAACCCACTTTTTGAGTCCATCAGATCTCTTGAGTGGTAAATCGGGGCACAGTTGACTTGTCTTTGTTGATTTTGTCTTCTCTGCTATAATAATAACCAACACGGTCCAGTGTTCAATACAAAACCCTCCTAGAACAACAAAAAAAGTAAGAACTAATATTCACATAGGAACTAAAGTTATACAACATAAAATATACAATA
Organism: Corythoichthys intestinalis; assembly: GCF_030265065.1. Classification (NCBI taxonomy): domain Eukaryota; kingdom Metazoa; phylum Chordata; class Actinopteri; order Syngnathiformes; family Syngnathidae; genus Corythoichthys; species Corythoichthys intestinalis. Next base: position 41,166,723 of record NC_080399.1, read on the forward strand.
TAAATGAATACTACATCACATTTGTGAAATATAAACACATAATAAAATAAATAATAGACGATTTAAATAAAATAAATTGAAATGAGCTAAAACACCTGTAATTAAATAATAAGAATAATACACAGATCATGCTTACACAATTACATTTATTAATTTCTGTGTGGCGCTTTAATTTGAGAAAATCCACCAATAAAGCTTTTGAAAATCGTTCATAAGAAAAAAAAATGATTCATTGAGGCATTTCATTTGTAAAATACATGTTAAAATCTTTGTCATTGGGATTGCTTCTCTCTTTAGCACAGGATTTCTTTTTTCTTCTTTCTTTCAGAAAGAAAGCTGACCAATACGCGGGGTCTGAAAGGCAAATTGTTGTTGGATTATCTTTAAATACCCACTACTTTTTGAGAAGAATTCTAGCTTTGTATAGGCTAATGTTCCTATTGTTGAAAGCACAAATATGTGTAATAAACAACTAGCACATTTATATTTTGCATTTTGTTTTCTTACTGTACCGAAAATGAACCGAACCGTGACTTCAAAACCGAGGTACGTACCGAACGTACTCATACAATGTGACTTCCGTATTTTTTATTTTTTAGAATATGTCTCTATAAGTGGAAATGCATCTATGATTGAAATTTCAGACATCTGCCTATTTTCTAAGTTGGTGAACTTGCAAAATGACAAGGGGTGCAAATACTTCTGCTCCTCACTGTATATGCATCTATACGGAATAATATGTACAGTAAGATCAGGTCACGAAGGCAGCGATATATGTAAGTGAGGTTTGATATATGTGTGTAAAGTAGTTTATAATTTGTACCAAAAACATTTGACGGAGTTGTTTCAGTGATTAGCAGGGGTGAAAGTGGCTAGAATTTCTTTCTGGAACTCCCTGGCATAGAGGTCATCACAGAGCCAGAATTATTTATTTATTTAATTTGTGGGGGTAGGGGGCAAACCTCCTAAGACCACCAAAATGCAAAGAAAACTGTTTTTGGCACAGTTATACCTGTAACACACAATAAAACACATCTACACGGCTACTCAACATTATTTAACTCTCTCCATTCGCTTAAAGATCTGATCAATTTTCTGTTGCAATGTCCTTTTTTTTTTAAAAATCACATTAACTAAAAGTTTTTGTTACCCCTCTGGTTTGTTATTTTGTTGTTGTTGTCATTCCAGAAAACACATATGCATTTGAACCAAACAGAGCTGTGCTGATCACATGTGGTTTGCTGTTGCTTTTACCGAGACGGCATACCGGACTGGCCCACTTTCACCTCTGGTGATTAGTAATCCGAGCCAGCTATTAAACCCATGAACAAAAAAATCAACAAAGACAACAAACTTGTGTGACTTAACAGTTTATTGTAAATCCAAGACAAAGTGTGATTACATTTCTACACATATACAATATGCATATGTGAGCATACAAATTGTCATTATTAACTCGATTCACCTCGGAGACCGAAAAAATGATCAAAAGTAACAGTGAATAACAAGCTATAACATGGATTGCGCTCCCCTCTCACCCCACTGTTAATAAAGTGGACAATTCAAATAACTACAGCCTTCTATTTGACCAAGCTGCTTCTTGTCCTGCATGATCCGGTCAATTTGTGACGATATAATTAGACGATATAATTAGTTGCCCATAGCCTAATAGAAATCCACTCCATTTTTCTACAACGAAAATGATTAACAGAAGCACACAATGTCATAAAGGTAACACAAGCGCTTAGTAGCAACTGGTTAGGGCGTTATAATTAATCCTTCTTGTCATTATATTCATTTTAAAACTCTAGAAAGCCAGTTAAGTATCCATTCTAACAACATATTCAATTAGAACAGGCTAGAGCATACACAGAACACTACATCAACAGATAATAATGAAAAATAATGACACATCACATCCCAAGAAACAAACAAAAATAAAAAAAACACACACACACAAAGTGGGAAGTGTACAAGGAAATACTGCAGCACACATGATTTTCTAAACAAAATTATTTAGAAAAGGAGTTCTATAGTTTCAGAAGTGAGACCAATGTAATTCCACTATTATTGCCTAAATTGTTTGAAAAACAATTGTGTGGCAATCCCCCCTTAAAATAACATAATTATGGATTGACCTCCATTTGGATAGCTTGGGAACATAATCAGGAAAATGTCACTGTAAATTGAGCTTAGACGGTTTCCTTCTTAAACATGACGACGATAACTGTTGTTTTGGGGTGAAAGGTGGACATGATTTATAAGTAGAATAGAGTCGACAATTTTCAATTTTGAAATACAGATTACAACCAACCTAACTTACTGTATAATAAAGCAAATAAGGAGACTGTCTGAACAAAGTTTCCATATATTTGAACGGAAATAAAATACCTGAATTGCTTATGGTAATCTAGACTATCACATTAAGATACATGTGACTATTTAGTGAGAATCTGAATATACCCCAACAAAAGGAAATAAAAAGTTTCTTGAGAACTTATAAATGTCAGGGTTCCAATTCAAACCCCCAATTCAAATGATGTAAATTGTCTCATGGGCCGTACCCACTGGAATGTTTATAAGTGGTCACCAAACCTTTCTATTATTAGAGAGTGGAAAAGAATGAATTACTGCCTTCTAGAAGTATCTCTAATTTAAATGACACTTAAGAGCTTTGGAGGTATTATTGGTTAATGCGAAGGGCAGTTCTTAAAAAAAATGAATATGACACAAAACATTTGTACTTTATTCAAGCACATTTTGGTAATCATAAGGTCTCTCGATCTACGTTGGTGCTCTCATTTCTGACCCACACATAACTGTTATAATAGAACACACAACATTGGTTATGAGAAACAAAATAAGCAACAGCATCATACAGTTATTTTCCACAATGTCTTAGCAGGCTATAGAATTTGAGAAAATAGATTCTCTAATCACAAGGATTATGATTTTTGACATTTCTCACAAATGCACTCTTGCTAGAGATGGGGTGTATAATTATTGCAAAATGGACATAAATATCCAAGGATTTTTCAGATGTCAAATGTGACATCACATTCATATTGTGCGCGTGCTCATGCTTTTAAAGGTATTAATGGTCTCTTTTCTGTTTTAACCTCATTGTATTTCATGGCGTGCTTTGTACAAAAATCAGCAATAATTACTAGATAAGCCAATTTGAGGAACCCTTTGGGGGCTGAAGTGAAAGGGGGAAATACTAAAACAATAACTGAATAAAACTGCAACTCAGATTATGCCCTGTGAAACTGTGGCAACACAGATGTATAATGTATATTGTATTTTACGCACATGTACATATAGTAAGTTTGGAGTAGGGGTTGAAATGTCCATAAAAGCACTTAAAGCATTTCAACATGAAATCAGCACAATTGCAAGACTTGAAGTCAATGTCTTGCAGGGGCTGTGCTTGCACATGGCTGATGTGATCTCTTTGGTGGGAGGAGGATAGGGTTTGAACAGTGAAATCAAGAGTGTGGGATTGAAGGACAGCAGTCGTGCTTACCTAATGCTAAATTCCCGCAAGCAGTGGAATGTTTCAGTAGTCTGTCTCATCACAATTTCAATAGATCTTCTCTCTACATGTGTGCTTAGTAGATGTTTCGAAAGAAGTCAACTGATACGAAATAAAATGTGAGGCTAAAATGTAACCAACAATGTCATGCGATCAAATGGGTGAGTTTGAATGAAAGAAAGAAGTACCAGGTTGTTAATCAAAGAGAGGTTTCTTCAAACAATGGTTTGCCTTTGACCTCAAGTGTGGCCCTCAAACTACAAATATTCCATGCAGGGCCCATCGACTGTTAAAAAAAGAAGGTAGGGCCCCACTGGAATGATGACACAATTTCTGTCACTTCTACTAAATGCCAAATATTGTAAAAATGAGACATATAATAGAAACACACACATTCTGATGGAACATCCACAATAATATTGCAACAATCTCTAATCGAAATGAACACACGCAACGGCCATTAAAAAAAAAAAAAAAAAAAAAATCACTTCAAAATGCAAGTACTATGGCGTGAAGGAGAAGGGAAGGCTTTCACTAAACCAGCAGGAATTCTCAAGTGGCCACTGTGGACTATATGTATCGTCAGCTAGAAGAAATTAAAGTTAAATAGAGCAGCAAATACAAGCCACAGCCCTATTGATTCTCTCCGTGTTTCAGCCTAGTGGTGTACCTGCTTTGAACTAAGCTTATTTTAACTTCGCTCTTCCAGGTGTATGCCAGCCTTCTTGTTGCGACACTGTCCTGTCATCTCACTTTACAAAATACAACAATGCCAGCAGTAAGGGGATTCATGTAGCTTGAAATATGTGCAATCAGGTAAAGGCTTCTACCAATCATTTGGCCTCAGTGTTACTCTCAACCTGCTCAGTGCCAACTTGTTACCATTTTATAGTCCCAAAGATAGAGTTGCCATCATACTCTATCTAAACAGAACCAGTGCTTTTCAACCAGCGACCCTGGACACTTCGCTCATGACTATGCAGTCTCCTTCCATACTCATAACCTCAAAAACATGGCACATTCACTTTCCGTCAGGCCCCTCTCAGACGCTTTAAAAAGACAGCGCGACCTCTGGTGTATTAACTGTAACCTATTCAGCCAACACGAGAACCAAATAAAATGCTCTTGTGTGAACTAAAATACGAATTAAGAACAGAGACAGAGTTCTCACGTAGGTTTTGTAAGGGAAAAAAGGATTAATGCTTTGTGGTGATGCATTCCGGCAAAATGATGCAAACAAAGCAGACGGAATATTGCGACAACAACGGTTTGTACACTAAATGGATATCTTTTGGCTGGAAAGAAGACAAAGGTGAGTGTAAACTGTGTTAATGACAAATCTAAAATGTAAAACTCAATTTTAAAAACAACTTACCTGACAGTGAGTCAGAATTATTATTTAATATCAAATGAATCTAAGGTAAAAACAATGCAAAGCATGCCCAATATATATTTTTTTAAATTGATTTGAGTGTTCTGATGTAGAATTAGACCAAGATTTTAAAATGTGCAAAAAATCTCTGAAAACTGAGAATATTTTACTGCAATTATGTCTACATATATATATATAGTTTTTGTCATTTCCAGGTAAAAGATACGCATTAAAAAAAAATTGCTTTCAATGCAAAATTGGCAGGGTATGATTCTGGTGGTAACAGTAAGCAAATATATAAATATCAGTATCATTAAAATTTCCGCACTGGCGTACCGCAAGCATGCTATTTTTAGACAGTGACGTTGCATCGTAAAGTTTATTATAGACCCGCCCTCGCATAGAAACAATGTTAATTCTGCTACTTTTCTTCGGTAATCTTTCAAAAACGAAGATGCCGATCACACATTGCTTTTTTGGAACTTGTAGAAACGACTCTAGACATTATGACATATAAAGGATGTTTTCTTCATACATTTCCCGAAACCAAAAACTTGGGAAGAAAAAATGTGAAGAATGAATCGACTTGCACGGACTTTTAACACCAACTCGGTAAATCCATTCACATTTAATATGCAGTAATCATTTTGTTGGGTTGGCATGGTCTTTCAGAGGACAAAGAGGTAAGCCATTTTGATATTTTTAACTTATTTTTTAGCGTGACGTTGTGCCGTGCTGCTTCTGTCTGACAATGACTGACCTGAAAAGAAATAAAATGGGATTTGACTGCCAGTTACCTTTTCTGTTGTTAAAAAAAAAAAAAAAAAAAAAAACTTAAGTAAGGGGGAAGTGTAAAGAAACTATAGAATTAAGATTTGTTATCAATGAAAAAATTAAAAGTGTTCGTTGGCTGTCACTGAGCAGCATTTGCGATCTCTACACAAAATATAAATTACCCCCCAAGAACGGTCAGAGATGTAGGACAACCAGAGGATATAATATATAGGAAAGACAGGGCTGGTGGTAAAGGATAGCTTGTTGAAACAGGAGAATGTAATTGTCAGTCGAGTAAGAAAAAGGTGTCGATAAAAAAAGCTAAGGCTATGCTAAGGTCTGGTCGTTTTTTTCAGCCCTCGACTCTCAAGCCATCTCTTTAACTGAACATTTTTATGTACTTCCACATCTTTGCAAGTGAATTTGGCACCAGGGACGTCATTTTCGGAGAGACTTGGTAGGTTTAGCTTTGTAAATATCTCATTCGTACACAACGTCCATTCATTTACTATTGGGGACAAAAGGTGACATGTCCTCCCTTAGCAACAGTAGCTAATGTCATGAATATTAATGAGCGGAAGTGACGTGTTGCTTGCGGTACGCCATTACAGTGCACTACTTTTCAGCAATTTTTTAAAATAAACATCTGACTTTTTTTTTTTTTTGAGAACACGCTGTTACATCAACACCACATACATAATTGGCATTTCAATCCAGTGAGTCTGGAAGAAGAATGATGATCAATATCTAGGACTTTGGTACGTACCCCTGGCAAGTTATTGTATCTCATGCACACACATAATAAAAGCGCTCAATATCAACCTGATGACATGAAACCTCCTTCTCTGAAGGACTTGAAGGACCATGGAAAAGCAGTGGGAGCAACGCTTACACCTGGAAGAGATCTAGGTGTCCCCATCACGAGCTTCTCAAAGCAGGACAAAAAGTGTGTTTCTCCTTTGTGTTGCGTGGCATTCCAAGCGGAGTAAACTGTGTTGTTACATCTGTAAGGCACTACGAGGGAACAAAATCTAAAGGAGGTGGACTTCACACATGGTTGACAGAAGCACACACACACGCACACTCACATTGTACATGCCTATGTTATTATAATCACTTTGTGCAATCACATTTAAAAAAAAGGAACGAGGAACAAATGTATCTATTGATAAAAGGAAAGAAAGTGTTTTGAAAGTTCTAGAAAGAAATGGGGTGCAGACTGCTACATTCTATGAATGGGCCCAGCGAAGACACCTATATAAGCTAAAACCTAAGTTTTGTGGAACACAAAAGAAATATAGCTATAAATACATTACAAAAGTTTGTTGTCTTCTGTTGGTTCAATTTCCAAACACCTCCGGCTCTAAGAGGTGGAGTGGAGCGAGTCGTCTCTTTTTTCTCTCGACACCAAAAGTGTGGAAATATTAAGACAGTTCAAGGCCATCATTTTTTTTCTTTGAAGAGCAGCAGGTTTCCGTATTTCACCTTTTCCCAATCCTCTTGGAATTTCGAACTTCCAGTCCGTAACCCCTGTTCAGCAGTCCCTTCCCAATTAGAATGGGCAAATAAAAGAAAACTAATCTAGAAACCCTCCGCCGTCCTAAAAGGTTTTCCCTGTAACACTAACAAGACATGACTTTCCTCATAAAGTAAAGCAAAAACAAAAAAAAAATCTAATCAAAGCTAAGATGGCCCTTTTCAGATAAAAACAATCAAAACAAAATCACCTCGAAATGTAATGGTTTTCTTTTTCCCTCAGAGAATGACTGTGAATCATTTTATTTTCTTCTTTTTCTCCGTCATATCTTCAAGTCATATGGGGCAGATTGATGAGGATTGCAAAGTCCTCATTCACTGTTCACAAGTGAGGTTAACGGAGCGTTGGTTGCAGATGGGGATAAGGGTGGTCGGTGTGTGGAAGCAGCAGTGCCAAGTCGGCCTCTCCAGTGTCTTCTCTAGAGGTAAGGGTACTGGTTGACCTTGGTGGGGCTCAATGGATATCCAGTGTAGACGGCAGAGGCGGGCGATGCGCTGATATAGGCCTGATGGGAAAACTGGGCCTGGTATTGGCTGTGGTGCAGGGTAGGCGAGGGCAGTACGCGGTGTCCCACGCTGACCGGAAGCTGGTGGACAATGCTCGGCGGGTAGCTCCCGTGCTGAACCGCGTGGCGCGCCGAGCCCTGCGATGCCACCAGGTGAGCCACCGTGCCGCTGGAGCCCAACGCGGCTGGGGCTGTGTAGGTGTAGAGGTGAGGCTGGCTGGAGAGGTGCGTAGCGGCCAGGTGGGGGTGCACGTTGCCTGTATGAGAAGGGCTGTTGTGATGGAAGGAGTATGGAGCCTGAGTGGCCATAGTGGGGGCTATGTAGGCTTGCTGGCGGCGATGACCTCCGTTTCGGTCTGCTACCATGTGCTGCTGGGCCTGGAGGAGAAGATGAAAGATGACGCAGGGTTTCATTTCTGGTTTCAAATAAAAATTTCTGCCGTTTTCAGGTGTAAAATATTCCGTCATATATTTCATTCACTGTGAACACGGAATTTAACTAAAACATTTAAAGTATTTTTTTTTTTTTTTTTTGGTCCAAAACTTCTTTTCAAAATTTAAAGGGAACATCGGACTTAAAGACTTTTAGGCTCGAACAAGCCACAATTGTTTTCTCTTACTAAAATATGTTATTGGAAACACATAAAATATTGCCATTGATTTAAAAATCTATAATATTTAGTACATGTTTTGACCTATGGCGGGCGCCATGTTTTATGGACGCTCGGGTACTTGGGTAATACAGGGTTACTGCAATTCCTTCTACGCGGCGAGACGTCTAACACATGCGTTCATCGGTTAAAAGCGGCTACTTACTATTTGTGTTTTTAATTGAGTCTTTTATCACCTTTTATTGCCTCAAAAGAATTTTTGCATGTGTTTTCCTCTCATACTTTTTAAGCATTGTGTTTTCTTCTTGTAGCTTTAAAGTAGATTGATCTGTTGAGCACATTAGTCACGTAGTCATTAGTCACAGCATATTTAAATCACCCATATTTGATATTACTACGTTTAAGTATTTTCTTAAGGCATCGTTAGAATGTTCTGTCTTTATGCATCTAAACAAAACAAGCTGAACGCGCACGGTAGTACTTGGGGTGTCAAATTCGCCTCTTGTAGACGTTTTGCCGGTGTAGCACCTTTTGGCAGAACATCGGTTTTTTTCCATACTCTAGTCTCATCACGTCTTTCCTGTTCATTTCAATTTTGCTTCTCGTTTTGTGAAATATCGACAGTGCTGTTGTCATGGTCAGTAATGTTCCTCTTGGATTTAAATTAAAAAGGTTGAACAGATGACATGTTTATGTCGCACGAGTCATACTCTGGAAGGCAGGCAGCGTAACCACGTGACGTCACCGCCCTGCGACGTCACCAACAATGGCGACCTACTAGTTAAACTAATTTTACAAATTGTATAAAAATGAAAACACCAAGAGGGGTTTCAATATTAAATTATTTTAACTCATAATGACGTCTTTCCATCCATGGATCCCTTTAAGATCTGAATATGAATATTACTTGAGTTAATCAAGTCAAGTAACATTTATTTACTGTATATAGCTCTTAATCACAACAAATGTCTCAAAGGGTTTCACATGTCCACAGTTGACATGCAATTACAACATTCTCTGATCTGAACCCAAAATAGGGCAAAGAAAAACATCAAAATCCCAACAGCGCAAAATAGGATATGATAATGATATTGAGACATACTAGTATATGATTTCACCCTGACAGAAAGGTTGTTAAACGACCTAAGAGGAAGTAGCCTGAGCTTATTCCTGTTTGTATGGACGTAAAGTAGGAAGCAGCACGGAAATATTGTTAAAACCAAGTCTTGCCCCCTTACTAGTGGATATGGCGATATAAATTTCCATTTTTTTATTGTTCAGCTAAGCCAGCGACTTATACTCAGGTGAGACTAATATATGTTCAGGCATGAAAATGGGTCATAAGTTAAAAAGGTGAGAGGGGTGTGGAGGAAATACGTTCCGGTACACTGTACAACTAGGGCAGTCCCAACTAATTTTCTCCCGATTAGTCAGCCGACTATTTTTACGATTAGTCGACTAATCTAATAATATTTTTTCCCCTTTATTTTTTTTACTAATTTAGCAATTACATTTTTGATTATGCTTATTAATTCACAAAAACATTTTGGAAAACTTTTTATTAAGTACAAATAAACACGTAACTAACAACAATAAATCACAAATAAATAACGTGGATAAATGCTGATACCATTAACTTGTGCAAAATAATGGAATGTAAACAGATTCAGAACACTGACTTGGCCTTTCCAACATGAGTCAAAACAATTCTTTAAAAAAAGATAACTAGCATTATTATTATAGTATACTACTATACTGTATATAATAGTATTATAATCATTGCCAATCAGATTTTTCATAAAGGGTGTCATTTTAAAGCTATTCTTCGTGTGGATTAACTCAGAAATTGTTATTTATATGACGAACATGACATGCTTTTATTTTGAAATGTTCACCGGAAATACGTTGCTAAACCGCTAACAGTAAGGTTTACAAGCCGCAAAAAAAGCTGTTTTTGGCATTGCATGTGGTGTCAGTAATCATTTTTTTCCCGTTCGCAAATATTGTTAACCAGCGATTTTTCATGTTTGAAGTGTCACCTTTTAACCGCAAGTTTGCTTTTTGGAGAAGACTGCCAATATTTTAAACCAGGCTAAAGTAGGTTGTCTTTTTTCCCCATTAGCCTCAATATAGCAATGCTAACGTTTACAGTGTTTAATATAGATCTGTTTCCCTACTTTTATGTCTGAACTTTAATTCTACGGCGTGTTGATGACCAATAAACATCTGTGAAAGGAATTGGAGTATCATATGCCATCAACAAGCAGGTGTACATGCACGCACAAATGTATGCACGCGACGATAAAACACAGCCGTGAAAATTACCTCCATCATTTTTATTTACCGTGCAATAAATGGACTCTAGTTAGTTAGATCGACTTACTATCTGCCAACTTGTAATTGTCTCCTGTCATCTTCCAAAATTACAACTGGGTGACGGCACTTTAGGTGTTCATTCACGGCCGACATGCAGCCAAGCTTGACATTGAAGAGAAAGGACACAACAGTGTACCCTCCTTTGTTTCAGTGAAATAAGTCAATGTTATGGCCACTCTGGAGCGCTTTTTTGGCTTTGTGCCACTTTCAGCGCTTGCACACCAAGCGTCCGACATTAAAAACAATCTCCCGAACCCCCTCCCACTTAAAAATTACCTCCTCAGAGCTACACAATTCACGTAGGTCACCCTTTTTGACTTAAAAATGACGAACTTCGCCAAAAGGTGAGATTCTCATCTCTCTAAGTTAATTTTTCACACTAACAGCTACGACAAAGGTGGTCTATGCGTGCCCTTTAATTCCAGCGTTGACGGAGTTGTTCACAAGTAATACTGAAAATAAAGACTTCAAAGGATTTGGTTGTGATTTGGATTGAGATCCTGAGTTTTGTAAACAAGCAGTTGGGCTCTCTGGGTTGTAGTTATCTGAATACCTGCTAATATGTTACACCAACAAATTACTGAGGGTGTGTAGTGGCGCAGGCTGCGTGGGATTTATTCCCACTCAGTGGCGGTCTGATTGTGGGTGAGAATGTTTGTCTGGCTCTGTGTGTGCCTACAAGTGCACGTAACTGGTGACGAGTTTAGGTATAGTCCACCTTTTGCCCGAGGACATCTGTGATAGGCTCTGGCACCACGTGTCCCTGACAAGGATAAACAGTGTTGAAAATGGATGGATGTTACGCTAACAGATGCCTACCATATGCACATTTTATTGTTAATACTGTCATGTAAAATGTTTGTTCTTGCCCTATGATTAAATGAAATTCTCCTCAGAAATGGGACTAATACTCCAGGGCAATTTATACAATATGTCCCCCCTCGTCAGTGTGCATTTTTTCGGCTGGTGCGACCTATACTGGGGTTCTACTTACAGTTAGAAAAATATGGTACTATACGTACAAACTGCAAATTAAAAGATGTTCAGTCTAGAGTTCAGACATTTTTTATTTGTCATTTTACCTGGCTAAGATTAAGAGGCTGCTGCTGGAGGGGGTGTGGCCCTGAGCGCTGCTGTCTGTAGGATGTAGTCACACCACCTGGTATCTGAGTATTGCCCGAAAGCACTCCATTTGAGGATTTAAACTTATAAATGGAATTCTGATGGTTCATTGTATCTGCACAGAAGGAAGGGAACGTGTTAGTCATTGGAAATTGCTACATTAAAATCTTTGGAGAAGCAACAAGCTATCGTAATGTGTTACCTGGCATTAGGCGTTCGCATTCATTCACAACCTCGCTAGTTTGGGTTTTTAGAGGGGGTATGATGATTGTGCGTGGGTTTCCGTTGTTGTAGTTGTCCAGTACAGCAGTCTTGGTGTCGCAACTGTTATTGTTGTTGTTGTTATTGATGGGTCTTGACTCCACAGTGTAAGGGCTGTTGTTGGTGGAACAGTCGGTGTCAGGTGAGTCATGGACCGTCACACAGCTGATCACGTTCTTCCTTTGCTTCGATGACGAGCTGGAGCAAAAACAATGGGAGCTAGGTTACAATTTGTGATTAATATAGTTGAATGAAATACTAGAGACCGTACGTATTTGCCATAATGTCACAATATTTTTTGTACTGACTACAGTTCAACTGCATAATAAGTAAATACATAAAAAATTCTGCTTCAAAGCAATAATTATGCTTAATTAATATTGTCAGGGAAGTAAAGAGTGAACAATTGGATTAGCGTACTTATATTATTGTAGATTGCACTGGTGTAAAACAGCAACCTAAATCCACAGTACTATCGCTACATCTGAATATGACAAGCAAACGTTGACCACGATAATCAAAATGCTACAATAGTATTACCACTCTAGTAGTCCATGATTTCTATCCTCAATGAGGCAAATCATTTTAAACAAGCTCTTGAAAAGGATTACTATTAGGGTTGTTCCGATCATGTTGTTTTGCTCCCGATCCGATCCCGATCGTTTTAGTTTGAGTATCTGCCGATCCCGATATTTCCCGATTCGATTGCTTTTTTTTTTTTTGCTCCCGATTCAATTCCAATCATTCCCGATAATTTTTCCCGATCATATACATTTTGGCAATGCATTAAGAAAAAAATGAATAAAACTCGGACGAATATATACATTCAACATACAGTACATAAGTACTGTATTTGTTTATTATGACAATAAATCCTCAGGATGGCATTTACATTATTAACATTCTTTCTGTGAGAGGGATCCACGGATAGAAAGACTTGTAATTCTTAAAGGACAAATGTGACTTTGTATATTGTGACTAAATATTGCCATCTAGTGTATTTGTTGAGTTTTCAGTAAATGATACTGTAGCCATTTAACTGCTCTGCCCAAATGCATGATGGGAAGTGCAACCATGACTGTGCGTAGTGACACCAATTGATATATCTTCTCTGCGTTGAGAAGTAACATATGGTGTTAAGAAAAAGATCAACTATTACCTTTCTTCCCCACATTGCCCCCCACGATATTTTTAATTGTTGAGAGGGGGATTTTAAGGCTTTAGCCAATTAAACAAAGGCTCCAAAGACTGCCTAAATTCACTCTACTCATTTTACACTGCCTTTTAGCTCTATATGTAGGTAAAACGGTGCCTTTATAGATTGAACGCGACAATGGGTGAGTGGGTCGTGTAGCGCATGCGTTACTTGCATTAAATATTTTAACGTGATTAATTTTTTAAAAAATCATTACCACCGTTAACGCGATGAATTTGACAGTCCTACTTTAAGCCAAAACTAAAGACTCTGGAGGAGTATAAGACATTTTGGCTGTAACGTGAAATACAATTAGAAAATGATTTAATTAAAAAAAATATATATATATTTTAAAAAGGCATGTCGGATATTTTTTTACCGATTCCGATACTTTGAAAATGACGTGATTGGGATGCCGATCGATCGGGACATCTTTAATTACTATACATTCAATTGGGCAAGTGTAATTTCATTGCAAGAACACCAATATGTCACTGAGCATTTCTGAATTACATGAACAAAATTGAAATAGATCTAACACACAACATCAGACTGGACTCGATAAAAGTTGGCTCAATAAAATAAAAATGTAAGATTTCCTCATGACTATAGTCAAATGTTTCCAATTTTTAGCATTTAGTAGTAGCAATAGCTTTAATAAGGGAAAAATAATAGAAACAGTTGCCACGTTTACATGGAGCCAAATATTCCAATTACAATCGGAATATTTGTTCAAACCGAATAAATGTGTTCCATACAAACACCTCATTCGGAATGAACAGGCCCAAACCGAATGGAATTTCATTCCGATTCACAGGGGTGGAATATTCCTTTTCCCAAACCGATTAGAAGTAAAATTATATCATGTAAACAGGGAAGCGGAATGGTGTCTGGTTGCGTTCTTTCTGCACATGCTCCGTACTGACGTGGTGACGTCACTTTGTGACGTAAGTAACGTCACTTGCAACATGGCTTCCAAGCACAGCGCACCTAATTGGAGTCCGGCGGAAAGATTGTATTTAATTCAAACTTTAAAAGAATTGAATATAATTGCTCGCTTAGACGGGCGTAAAACGAGGAACAGTGAACTATTTAAAAAAAGTTCTCGAGAGGTTACACGAAGCCGGAATAGACCGGAGCGTTGACCAGATTAGAAACCGGTGGAAAACCGGCTACTACAAGGCAAAAGAGCAAAACAGCAGAAGCGGATACGACCCCACAAACACAACAAGTGGGTTAAAGTTAAAACAGCAGCACTCCGACGATCGATCTCCATGTTTTGCAACGTGACGCTTTGTTTTGATTAATCTGCGCATGTCAGACGGCAGTTGTCAAACGTCCTTTCGGAATAAAGGCAGACACATGTAAACGTTTGATCGGAATAGATGAAGTGACATGTAAACAGCTGATCTGAAATTTCCATTCGGAATGATTTGAATCGGTATGAATAAAAGTCAGCATGTAAACGTGGCTAATGACATTTCTTCCAAAACACATAACTGACCCTTTGTTTTGTTTGTGGTCATCCTCCTCATCTGTGTCACTGCTGATGGTGATGATGCTGACGGCAGGGCTGGGTGTGTCAGGGATGATGATGGTCTGCCTGGGGAAGTGCTGCTGGTGCGGATGGCTGCGGGTAGTGCTGGAGGCCTGCTCGGCCTCAATAGTTCCCCAGCCGCCACCCCCACAACCTTGTTGGGAAGGGCAAACAGAGGCCGTGCTGCTCTGGACTGCGCATCGTGGGGGCGTGTTCTCCTTCACCCTCTTGGAGCGTTGTGGTGAAAGCACCGCCTGAGTGGACGACACTTCATAGGCTGAGGTGTTCCTGTGAAGCACAAAGACTGAATTAGAAGTGATGTCAGACAACTGAAGCAACCTTCCCACCGCAGGGCGCGATGCCAAATTAAGGTTTGTTAATTCCGATATTTCTGTGTAGTCACTCATATAGCACAAACATATGCACCTTGCCAACCTTTTTTAGCCTGATAGCTTCATGTGCAGTATTAAGAAGCAAAAAGATTAGCAACCAGATAGCATAGAATAGAACATATCCACATTTACATGTGGTTTACATAATACAGTGAAATATGTCACATTTTATGTCACAAATCCACATATATATTCAAATTAATGACATCAATTAAATTTTCAATGACATTCTTATTATTACCTGTGTGTGGGAAAGAAAGTGAAGAGTAACATTTTTTATTTTACGCAAAAGTCATCATTATAGTGCCTCTAATACTGTGACGCACTGGTATGCACTGTAATTTGGCCAAAGTAATTGTTATTAACACACACCTGGCTGAATTCTGGTGCTGTTTGTTCTTTTTGGAAGAGGAGTTATTATTGGATGAGGGTTGCCGCATAACATGTGCCACTCCAACATTGAGCGTCTGGTTGGATGGGAGAGTGACGTGGCTAGCCAACAAGGCTGGCTGCTGCATGATGGGATTATAATGGCTGCCGTGTGGGTGGGAATTCCTGTTGTAGAGAAAACGGTTTTCAAACAACAATGTTAGAAGACGAGCAAGGTGAGAGCACAGCCTTAGACAAACATTTTTCACCTGCATAGCCATGTGGTATAAAAATATAAAATACAGTAAATTTGGTGAAACTGTTATTTCTTGTTCAAATGGCTTGGACACCTATTACCGTCAATGGCAGTTAGTGAGTTAACATTTCTAAATGAATGTGATTTTCAAATTTTAAAAATTTATGCTGCTACATCAAAATGTAACCAATTTTTGCATAAGAATAATAAGATGAGTGTAGCACCTACTTATATGAACAAAGGCTGTACATTCTAAATACTGTACTTTTTCCTGCTGATGAGCCAGCAGGTGTCTATAAAAACTATTTCAAAAGATAAATACAAGATGATTTAAGGGAGTAAATGAGGTACTGAGCAAAAAGGGAGGGGATAGGAGCTCACACCAACAGCCAAAGTGATAGCTCTGCAGAGGAAGTGCGACACTTTCCTTATTCTCTCTCTATGGACCACTAAGCTACCGAGGGAGTAGGGGGGACTGTGTGGGCTTCGTCACAAATGGACATTTGAGAATACGCCTAAACATACTGTACAGTACATTTCCCTATAACTCTGCTTATTTACAAAGCCGCATCCAGCTTCTCTGCCGGTAGATTGCCTTCTTGCTTCACTCCATCCACTCGTCAAAGCGTCACACTGACACCAGTCTCTTCATGTTCGTCTGGCCCATCCCCCTGAGGTTATTCTGCTCTTATAAATGCACTTGTGTTCTTGTGAGTCGATCAAGATAAAGGACGGGTTGTCAGGCAGATACAGACTCCTCAGTCAATCAAGTTTCCAATTTCTTATATTACTTTTGGACCTCTATAGTAGCCATAAACACAATTGTGTATTTATTGTTTTAACCAGATGACATGTATCTGTGATTAAAGTCTTTCAATTTCAAAAGTGAGAAATTACAAAGTTTGGACAAATATTTTCATTATATTACATGATAGTTTGTCAAAACCTTTGCCTGGAACTCTGTGTCTGCCTGTTTAATGTTGCCCTAAGTCAGGGTTGCAAAATGGAGAAAAAAAACTTTTTGTCAAGAAGTTTAGCTAGCGTTTTTTGAAAGTACCATTAAAATAAAAAAAACAAACAAAAAAACTCATCCGTCACCACTGACGACAATCCATTTTAAATAGGAAGGCGAGCAGCAAACGATCACTACCAGCCAGTGTTTCATTTGTAAATCATAAACTGCCCGAATGCAAAGTACATATGATAGCCCAGAGATGACGAGTCGGATACCAGTCCCGGATTTCAATGCTCACGTGGGCAATAACAGCGAGACCTGGATTGGTGTGACTGAGACAAACGTAGTTCTCAATTGGAAAAAGATGGAATGCCCACTCCAGGTCAAGGATGAGGTCCTTCCCAAACTAGAGGATTTAAGTATCTTGGGGTCTTGCAGTGTTGGTTTTGTCAACAATGACGAAAAAAAAATTATTTCGTGGACGAAAACATCTGTCATGACGATGACGGGACTATGACAAGCTAAAAATGTGGCTTGAGAGACTAGAACATAAAGAGACGGATGCCAGTTTTTGTCTGATGACACAACAACGAGACGAAAATTCGACGTAGTCTCTGTCATATATTCACGATGTCAATGTCAGCCTGACATTTTCATATTGTACATGGAGTACGTCAGCTTGCATCGTAGCAGTGTTTGGGTCGTGCCCTCATGTGAGATGTGCTGCACTTCTCCCTCATTCTCCTCACCGGACTTTAGGATGTGTTTCAAGCTACACTGTGCTCCATCTTTCTTGTTTAAAAACACAGAGAAAGCTTTGTTTTCTTATCTTGGCAAGAGAGAATACGCAATGTTGCTTTAGCCTTTAAAGGTGTGTGCTGAGTGATCATCACACACTAAATATACTAAAGAAACTATACTTATCATCAATGCTGAGAGGTGTTACAGTTAAGCCCCTTTCAAACATACGCTGAACTCTCGTTAAGTCCCGGGATTTAAATGGGCAGCCCATATGTCTGAAAGGAATTTCCGGGGTCGGCTGACATGGCGGTGACACGGATATTAACCGGGCTGCATCCTCGTATAATGTCCGATTTAACCAGGAAGCGGCATGAATGAAATCATCCGGTTAATTCCCAGATCAGAGCGTGAAGGCTGATGACGCAAATATCATGGCGGGCTGATCGTCATTCCCTCTTTCTTCAGCGTAAAATGAAAATCGGTTACCAAACATCGCAATTATTAACATGGCTAACTAGAAAGATAGCAAAATTAAACTGAAAACAACAACAAACAACAAATGAAATTAAATTGCGACTAGATCTTAGAGTCAAGGAAGAGACAGTACATCGTCCATCTTTGGAAATGTGTGGTTTACTTTGTTGACAATGCCGACCAAAAATGACGTAATGTCCGGGTTATAAAATCCCATCCCTCGCCCTGCCCACACAGAGAGCGCCGAGTCGCCAACACGGGACAAGTCTGAAAGTGTAATTAACTCATTTGCTCCCAAAAACGTATAAATATGTTCTATTTTTAATTGTTTCAGTGTCCCAAAGACGTATTTATACGTCTTTTACGTTTTTTTTCATAAGAGACATCTCTGGGTTCTGATTCGACTGAGCTCCAAAGCTCAAAGCTGAAAATCCATTTTAAAGCCATAAAACTGGCCACTGGAGGGCAGTAGTGCATTTGGTAAGACCCGCAACCCAATTCAACAGCAACGAACGGCCGGGCCGTACGGCTGGCGCGCCTGAGGAAGGATGCCAGGCGGCGGGCGACCGAGCAGAACAACCGAGAGGACGCCCGGGATGCCAGGCGCTGGACAACCGAGCAGAACGACCGGGACCACCAATGCAGCAGACCCCGCAGAGACTCAAAAAATCAATCTAAGAGACAGGCGGCGATGAGGGAAAAGTCTACCCGGCTGTCGCGGTGACAACAGCGTCATCTCGTGTCTATGTGTAAATAAATTGTTACTTTGCTATCAAAAGCTCTATTTGTCTTGTTGTTTATGTTATTTTGTAAAAGGAAAACATTATTCAGATGTTGGTGATGTAACTAAAGCAAAAAATAGCTGTGTTAAAGTCAAAGTTATGTTTGAAATGTATGCTTTCACAAAAAGCTCAATTTCTCTGTTTTTTCATCAGAAATTGGAAAATTGCTTAAACTAAGCTATTTTCTAATGCTGATTTCTAAAGAATGGAAAAAGATATGAACTTACGTTGTTTTCCTGCTGAAAGAAGAGAGTCTAATCTTTCTTTTGGTTGGTTCCATATTTATATAGCAATAGGACCAAAATCCAAAATCAGTAAAAATCCAGTAAAACGGCCGGGAACGAAGGGCCTTGCTCCGGTGAAAATGACTGGGAGTGAAAGAGTTAACTTAATTTCCTGGTCTATCTCCCCATACCTGAAAGCCATGGCAGGGGTAAATCCCGCGTCTCATTAAACGGGAATTTAGCACAATATAATCTGAAAAGCGCTTTACACGTTTAAAAAAAAATGATTGTAGACCAAATGGCAGACGAGACTCCTGCGTGGTAAAGTCGAAATCACGCAAGTCGGGTAGGTCATAACCCGGGGGCTACCTGTACTCCACATCTGTGGCAAAGTCTACAAGTTGATTATGACAAGCCGGTCAACAAAGTGGTGGATCTGCCCAAATAAGTCCCAGAACAAAGTGAGGCCAGACTCAAGAAGTATCGGATCCTGTTCTAGCAGGATCAGGAACAAATTAAGCCCTGCTGCCAGCCCCGAGATGTAATAGATTAGTTAGAGTCTATTGCTATCAGTGGTAGGCAAAGAGTTAAGCAAAAATTTAACAGCTGAAATATTTTGAAAGTTGGTTTTGTTTACCTCCAGTTGGCGAGAGGCTGCGTGCCGCTCATAGAGTCGGAGATGACGGCCGCATGCTGAACTGAGGTGTGGGTGAGCTGCTGCCAGGCTGGAGGCAGCAAGATCTGCTGGGTGCCGCTAGGCCAACCCTGCTGAGGTAAGACCAGACACGAGAGGGATTTAAAAAAGAGGAATATTTCATCAAAAGTGGAGATTTTAAAAGATAACGTAGAGGGAAACACATCCACTTATTGTGGAAAGTTTACCATAATGCATGAACACACGATATATGTGGATAATCCGGTTTAAGGGTTTAATCAATCAACATTTCAGTCACACAAACAGTCACACCCTTTTTGACACAAGAGATAAGACCAAGACTTTATAAACTACAATTCTTTGTTTCTCTGTGTGTATATGTGTTTCCACCTATGATAGATGAGACTTCATTTGATAGTTATCAGTAATTCAAGTTGGTGGGAAAGCTGCTGCTGTATTTGTAGAGCAAAGAAACAGGCATTGCTTGTGTGTGTGGTGGGGTCCATGTGTGCACGCGACATATTTGTTTAATACTCTGTGTAACCTTAATAGTTTAATGCAGTTGTATTGATTAGTACTTGAATGTCAGGGCTAATGAATGGTTCATTTAATACCGTTTGCACTATCTATTTACGAGGGCATCAGTATGCGCTGCAGTACATGTGCGTTCAATTAAGACAGAGGTGTCATGTAGAATGCCAAGCAGTTAATGTGTGCACATAATTTTCCAGTATTTTTTTCAAATATTAATCCCTACTTATGTCTATTTTCTTAGGTGGAGGAAGTTTCTTTCATATGTCAAATTCTGAAGTTGCAGCCTCACTGATTTCTAATGGGACATTCTTGCGTTAAGATGGCCTTTACATTTTAGGCCTTTTATCAACATGCCATTATGACATGTTAATACTATACATCCATCTCCTGGTTACTCCATCTTCACTCCTGGCTCCTTCCTCACCGAGTGTCTGGGTTGTGTAACTTGCCTGTCTGCCCTGAAATGGTAACCCACTTAAGAGGCCCTTTTTTCTCCTCACACTGCCCACCAGCACTATCAGCAGTCCGCCACCTCCCACCTCACCCAAAAGCTCCCCGGGTGAAAACCCTTTGTCACTTCAGGGCTCTGAAAGCTGCTGCTCTCACTCCCTGATTGTTTCCACATTTTCTGCATTCCTGCACCAGATAAAGGTTATGGTGGTTGTCCTGCCTCACTGCTTTGGGGCCTTCTTCAATGCCCACACCCATGAAGGCTGGGTATAATGGGCATGGTCGCGGGGAGGCATTATGGGGTTGTCTAGGGCATAGGTGGGGAGAAATCAAGCCTGTGAGACCTCCCACAGTGACGGAGTAAACACAAGGATGCACATACAGGCAGTTATTAGATGTGTTGCATGACGGGCCATATAAACCATCTGCTTATGTTAACGACTGCCTTGTGCCTTTACTTAACATGCGCGCACACTCACACAGAGGGTATACGTGCTGCTGACAAGCAGCCTAGGGACATGCACTTCAAGCGTCAATAAAAGTCACTTACATTTGCTGCCTTCTTAACAAGACACTTATTTGGTCCTTAGTTGATTTATCATGTTATTCATGTTCGAGAATTTGGCAATTCTATAAATTATCAGCTCTTTTGGGGCCCAATTCAAGCTTCCCCCTGACCTGTTCTGGTCCTCGGAGGCCACTAATTCAGAGCGGCTGATTCAGAAGCAGCCTGGGAGCTAATCACTATTTGGTATCTGGCAGATTAAGCCACCGTAGAAACACAGGCATGCTCTCGCACACATACACGCATTCAAGGGCTTTGCTGACTGTGTGCCCGCCTGCCTACTGCATGATTAACGGGAGATAAGGGAGTGTTTCAAAATCCAAAGATTCTCAAAGATATTTAAGCCTTCCTGGATTTTTCCATAGGGGAAAAAGGAAGTGACGGATGGGAGAAGTCGACGGTGCACATGTGCTCCCGTTCACTCTTACTTCCTATGACATTATATTAACAGCTAAAAGTCACCAGCTACATTGCGCAGTACAGGCTTCAGTGAAGGCCTTCTCTGCATGAAAGGCTCTTGTCCAATGTGCATCAAAGCGTGGCTGCTTCAGCCTCCAGCAGAGCGCAGACAGTCAGTGAGGAGGACGAAGAGAGGGGAGACTGAAAGTAATGCACGAGAGAGCTCAACCTAAATGCACTCAAAAAAAGGCAAAGGGGGAAAAAGCTGCCAGTAGGGCAACATTTGCAGCCTCTGTCGACACTATTTTTAGTTTCTCAGTGAAGATTTCAAAACACCAGATGCTTAGATTTGTTTTGTGAAAAACCAGCAACTGACAATCGTGGAATCTGCACCACAGCTTTTAATCAATAAGAGGCACGACAAAGGTCCTTGGAGGCCCGGTCAATTTTCAATTCAACCTCTTTAAACACCCTTTGCGATGCACTACAAAAGAGATCTGAGTTATCTGAGGTCCAATATCACTGAAGTGTAACTTTACAAATGTTCTCCATGATGATTGGAGAAAAAGAAAATACGCAAAATATCTTCCAATGTAACAACGACTTAATCTATTCTTCCAATTTAAGCTGGACTGGCCCACTTCTATCGACATTGAGTCTATTACTATATTGTCAATTGGAATATCTTTGTACCTGAGTGAGAAGGCCTGGTTGTATCTGCAGAGGCTGGGCGCCAGGGGCCTGCGTCACTATAGGAACAGCATTTTCCATCCGCATGGAGTAACTGTTGTGCTTGGATGGTGACGCCTGCAGTCCTGTGAGGCAGCAGAAAACAAAAAAAGGATGTCAACAAATTAACATATAAATAATGTTTACACTTTTCTACCTCTTATTAGAAGAATTATATTATTGTGTTAGTAAATGAACATAAATAAAAAGTATTGTCTCAAAGCCATCTTGTGTTGTGAGAGGTGTTGAACTGTAGGAGTGGGAACCTCTTGGTGCCTCACGATACGATACGATTTGCGATACAAAGCTCACGATAACGATGATCTGACGATATTGCGATACGATTATCGATACATTGGTCAGGAAATCATTCTAGGATATTCTACAAACAACTAATAAACAGAAAAACAAGCTTCAGCTGTGAATTGGAATGACTTTATCACTAGTAGACGTCCAATCCATTTGAACTGGGAGGGTGGCAGCGAATGAACATTCGTTCATTCGCTGCCATCCCTCCCACTTCAAACGGATTGAATGTCTATGGCCGTCAGTTGCAGCCAATGCCAGGCAATGAGGTAATTTTGGGCCATTTAAGGTCATTTACCTGTTGATGTTCAGTTACTTCCTGTTGATTTTGGGGTATTTTATGGGTCACTTCTAGAGGTGTGAATCTTTGGGCACCTAACGATTTCATTCACGATTAGATTCAGAGGCTCTGATTCGATTATAAATCGATTATTGATGCACCACAACCCCCCCACCCCGCCAACACACCGCTTTTAATTTTTTGAACACTAGTTCCAAAATTGTTCAATAATCCTGTCAGGCTAAACAAACTACTATTTCAGTATCAAGTTAACTGTTAAAAACAGTAAATAAAATACTCAAGTCCCCATTCTGTATCGGCAGCTTTAAACTACATTCAATTAATTCAATATTGTGAATCAACCGTTAAAGTTGTTAAAATTGCTCCCGTTATTCCATAATTTCCCTTCTGTCTACTTTCGACGTGAAAGGTTTAAAACTGTTTCATCATTTAAAGATAGATCCAAGTCAAGATTTTGCAGATTTTTTTTTTTTTTTTTAATAGATAAAAAGTAATTAGGTTCGCTACAACAGAGCCTTCTAGAGAAGTCTACTGCTTCGAGATGGTGCCTGTTTACTAGCGCGGGAAAGTCTGTCATTTCGCATCTAGTTCTTGGTATATGATCTAACACGGTCGTCGTCTGTCATTTCACATCTAGTTCTAGATATATGTGATATCTACCATAGCCGTATGTTGCTTGCCTGGCACGGCCAGACTGTTCTCCCTGTATTTTTCAAACACTGTGAGAATAGTCTGGGACCCAGCCCATTAACGGCTTCTCGAGCAAGGACAAAATCAACCGTCCAATCAGATTCGTATATTTGTGTGACATGTTCTTAAGGAGCAACGTCACTCTTCCGCGTGGAAGTCGTCTCCACAACAACACAGATGGCGAACAGGAGAGCCGAGAATATGTTCCAATCCACGGTAAAATCAGTTTTAAATTACCAAAAACACATCGACACAAGTCATTAACAACAGTCTGTCTCGAGCTAGCCATGTTGAATAAACTCCGCTCTCCTCGTATGTTTACTTCCGCACGCAAGTCCCTCGCCGCTTTGCTAACGTCACGTCCGCCCGTCGCTGATTGGTCCACTCCGCTGTCTGTTAGCTGTGGCTTGCTCCGCCCTGGAAATTTTATCCGCTGAATGGTGGCCAGACTCAATAGCTGGAACAGCAGTGAGTCTGGTGTACTAGGCTAGTATGTTGCCGTATGTTTGTAGCAACTTGCAACTGGGCACTGTTTGTAGCAGCTGATGGCCGCAGTCAGGTATTATTGTTTTTTTTTATTATTTATCTAGCAGCATGAGTTGAACATGATATTTACTCTCGGTCCGTTTCCCATTGCGTCCTGAAGACAGCGCTGACTGTGTTTTATTTCCGCTTTACCCGGTATAATTCAATATATATATATAATAGATGTGCTGGTAACGATACCGAAGCTATAATGCATCTACTCCTATATAAATGATATCTACCGTAACATAATGTGGCTTGTAGCAGCTTTTCGGCAGCAGTCAGTATGTTGTTGTTGTTTTTTTTTTTTAATCTCGTGGCATGAGTTGAGCTAGAGCCGTGAGTTGAGCATTGGCGTTACCCGAGGGGCCGGGTAATGAGAAGCATGATGTTTAGCTACTCTCGCTCCGTCCCTAATTGTGTACCGAAGACCGCGCGGCGCGCTGAGTGTGTCGTACTTCTGCTTTACTTGGAATATTTCAATAATCGGAATTTGGATGTTTGTGAATCGTTCTCGAATCTTCCACGGCCGAATCGCGAATAATCTAAGAATCGGAAATTTCGCAAGCCTCTAGTCACTTCCTGTTTATTTTGAGTTACAGAACAGGAATTGATCTGGGAATCCCCTAAATGAATAGGCAGTGACTCAAACTCAACAGGAAATGACCTCTAAATGCCCTAAAATGAACCGCGAGTGACCTGTAAATGCCCTGATAATCGGACAGAATGACTGAATGCTCTGGTTTCGAAAGAACGAACGTTCCCAGTCTAAATGGATTGTGTGTCGTGCACCGTCAATGCACCCTTAGAGTTAAATGAGACACTATTATGGTGGAAGATTTTGGTAGCAACTTGTTGGTTCCTTTGTATTTTATTTTTTCCACATTGACACCTTTTTAAAACGATATCTTGATTCTTGGCAGGAGCATATCGATAACCTTCTGGGATACAAAGTATCACTATATATCACCATTTCGATATTTTGTCACACCCCTGTTGAACTGTGTTACGTACTGCTTTTTTTATGTTACAATGGGGTAGTTGTTGGTGGGGTAAAAGTGACGTTGCCTGCTGTGCAGTTGGCTGAGCTTTGCAGTAAAATGCAAACATGTCAGAAAGAGTCTTTGCACATGGGAGAGAACACAAAAACTCACTAAAATGGCACAATTTTTACCAGATAAAGAAAGAGTATTAAAGCAATATCTAAATTTAAGCTTGATTGTAACCACAAAAAACGCATTGGATCCCATTGACGGCGATAGTTGTCAAATCCATTTGGTCAGGGCAGGGAAGTGATAATTAATTACCAGAACCCTCTTATTTCAAATGGATTGGATGTTTATCACTATCATTAGCACCAAATGAGTTGGACATGGACATATTTCAAACAGGAGGCCTAGTGTTTCTTCATAGTTGTCAGTGTGCTAATGCATTATGACCGCTCCACTCTTTACCTTGGAAGCCAGGAGGACAGACGATGAGCGCCTGCTGGAAGGGATCGGGTCGGGCGGCGCAGAGCTGAGGAGCCCCCGTCTGCAGGGGCATGCTCCGTTGGGCCACAGCTGCCATGGAGGCAGCGGAGGGCTGGTAGAGTGCAGATTGGTAGTTTAGTATGGAGACATCAGGACTTGCAAAGGAAAGGGTAGAATTGTTGGTGGAAGAGGGAGCCAGGTTGGTGGCCTAAAGGAATGATGGGATCAACATGGGGAAAAAAATGAGAAGGTGACAATAATGGGAATAGCAACGAAAATTGCTCCAAGGTGGGAAAAACAATTGAGATTAGAGTTGGATTGACAGTCATACTGTAGATGGAAACTAACAAAAATAATACAAACTGGAATACACTCTGGTAAAATAACGGCAAGAATGCTTAGGATATTAAAATATTCAGCCGTAACGGATCACCAACAATGTTTAAATTGAATTTGTGTATAAATGTTTTAGCAGATTCATATTTTTGTTTATTTTTCCCTAAGAATTTACAGTTATTTTTACATACCTTTCCCATGGGCATAGATTAGTCACAGATTTCACTGGCCACCAAAAAAAAGATGCCACATTGATACAAACAGTTGTTCTTGCGCAATTTTGAGATGCTGAATCAAAATCATTTGTTTTCTGTTAGAGGTAGGGCTTTTTTTTTTTGGCAAAACAGATTAATTTTTTCGTGCAATGCATAATTATGGCACAGGGATTTTTTAAAACAAAGTGGGTATATATAGCTGTTACACAAAAATAAACTGAATGTAACAATATGGAGCAAAATAATTCCTTTTATTGTGTTTTAGACAACTGCTGACACAGGAGCTCAACAATAGTGACAATGTGACATGTGCTGTACTGCAATGCAGCCAAAGTGCTCCAATAAGTAAAAATCAGTCAACTATGCTAATCATGACAACGATTCAGAAAAATGTATATAATTATGCAAAAAAAAAAAGTTAAACTGGTATTGGGTGAAAAATATATGAAGAATCTCTATAAAATGCCACTAATATAAGGATATAAAATGTGCCAATTGCATGAAATCTACAAAATAGAGAAACAACTGATGACGGATTTGAAATCAGCAAACAAAGATGAAACAAAACGAGTTTTGAATTCCATCAATTCAAATGTTCATTTAAAAAATGTTACAAAATTACAGTTAGCCTCTAAAATGAACTACTGAGAAATTTGGTGTTACATTTTGCCACCTACAAATCAATGTGGCAGAAAGGAGTAATTTGTCACATCCGAAAGTCATTCATCAATTATGTAACCTTTTTACGCAAGTCCAACATGGTTTGACCATACATAAGAAGTGTATAACTGCCAGAAAGCGTCGTAGAGTCAAACGGATGTTCGGCAACACCGTTTTCTCATTGTTTCCTTTAATGACTCATCAAATATTCATCGGAACATATGGGAAGAATTGCATTGGAACTTCATTTTTCATTTGCGCTCCTCAGTATGCTCGATTAAAACAGTGGGGGGAGCCTAATCAATGTTGCACTGTGACATTCATCATAAGTGAAAGAAGTTAAATACAAAGCAACAAGATGACCCGTGCTTTTTAAATTAATCGGTGGCTTATAAACTCAAGACAATTGCAAGATGGGTCATCTGTGAGAACAATAGCAAAAATGATGCCCGGTTGAATCATGAGTAGCGTGACCGTGATGCCTAAATAGACTTGAAGATAATAATATCTGGCAAAGTCAAATGTCAGCAGTTCCGCTTCCACAACATATGGGAGAGGAAATGCCACAAGCTAGATCTTAGAAATTGGAGAGAAGGGAAAAGGACAGAGGAGGACAGAAAGGAGAGGAGGGAATGAGATGAAGCCCGCGGTGAAGGGATTCTCCAGGCCTTAAAGCTTCAGAATGCAAGATAAGCAGGAAGCAGGGCTTGTCATGTGTGCAATCAGCACTTTGTGACAATCCCATAGGAGCTGGCTGCAGACTGAAATGCAGCCAGACAGAAACACGAGGCAGAAAAGCAGGATCGCAGGCCAGAAAATGTGCACACACGTTGAGGGGAAAAAAGGCAAACAGCTGGACATGAGCTTGTAAGCTCCTCACATTAAAAGTATTAATATGGTGTCATTTTGGCTAAAATGTTTCAACACCATTTACAAACATGATTTGACAGCATCAAAATCAAAGCCTGAATTTTTGATAGACTTTGGTCAAATATGTGATAAAATATAATATTGGCTGGTAATTTTATAGTGTTTACATTTATCGACTTTTTACAGATACTGTATTAAATCCAAACTCAAGTCCAAACGTACTGGTAGGTTGTATTTCACAACAGTAGGGGGAGCCCTGAGGCTAAAACACATGTATTGTACTTCACTGTAAAGTTAGTAAGCCTCCTAACATTAAAGGAAATGCTCAGTAACAGCATGCAGCTTTACAATATTCCAGACACATTTTACTCGCCGTTACATGCCATCTTTACGTGCCAGACCAAAGACAAAAAAAAAAGACCTTCACCTGGCTGTGCACAGTGTTGAGCTGGTTGTTGAAGGTCATGGTGAGGTTGGTGGAGGTGCTGGGGGCCACATGGGTGATGAAGGGCGTCTTGCTCTGGTTGACCGTGTCATACATGTTGGCACGGCGCTTACAAATCTCCATATTCTGGAAGCATGACTTCACACTTGAATTTGAGAAAGACACAAACGGTAAGTGTCAGATGCATGTACGCAACTCAAAAAGTTAATGAGACATAGAGGAAGACTGAGAGCTTGTACTGAGTGCTGTGTGGAAAATCGAGGAGGTGCGACATCGTGACAAAAGGGTGGTTGAGTGTTTCAATCGGTGTGATTCTCTTGTCCGCGTCGATGGTCAACATCTTGGTTAACAAATCGATGAACTCCCTTCTGTCGGCTTTCTCCGCCAACAAGTCGCTCCCCTCTAGATCTGATGTCATGTTCACCTGGAAGCACAAAGACACGGGCACGATCAAGCTTACATCATGTACACATGCAAAGTTCCAGTCTGCGGTGACATTATAAACATTTACAGTGCTATTTGTGTTGAAACATGTTTCTATACTGCTTTATGAAAACATATGGATGCATAAAAGCTAGGAACTGAGAATTGGAAAAAGAAGGGACTGCTCAACAAAGGCCACCATTCTGTGCAAACAGCTATGACAAAGTGGACCTACAGTACATAAACCATCAGGCGCCATATGACTTCAAAGCTTGCGGCCTAGGTTGGGGCAAAAGGCTGAGCGCACGGTGCTGCTTACATGCGATGCCATGTACAGACAAACACTTGGAGGTTGGCTTGGGGTCTTCTGTCTTGCACCTGAGGCCATAGCCATGTCAAACAATGGTGTTTCCATGAGCGGGAACCCATCTCATTTCTCCAGCTGATTGAATTTGCTAAAATTTCGAGTCAATAGGCGTTTTACAGTTACCAAAGGCTCTCAGAGACCGTGGGAATTTCCCATGGATCAGAATGTATGCATCCTGATAAACCTAGATCGTTTTCAAGTGAATTAGAGCCTATTCAAGAACATGTTCTAATGATTTGATATGTTGCTGAAAAGTGTAAACATTTTTACTTCTTTTCTTGTGTTGAATTTTTATTACCGCAGGTTTATTGCCTAGTGCAGAAACAGATCTGAACAGCTGTCGCAGGAATGGCAGAAAAAATATCATCAAGAACAGTTATGGGCAATGTATAGTCTTCATACATGTTTTTGGACTGTGGAAGACAGTTGGAAATGTTTTTTAAGCCTTTAACTAACCAGCCCTTTTTGGGGGGCTAAATTGGCATAATCAATGTCTCCCCCCAACTAAATTTGATTGGACTGTTCCCACCACCAGTTCCACAAAAACAAACAAATATGTAATTGAAAACATAACCTCATTAGTGAAGGAGGTGAATTATTACAAATCCATTGCGGCTTGCCAACTAGCAAACTAAACAAAGAGGCAAAAATTGGACTTGCCATGGCTCTTTCCCTGTGTTTAAACAAGCACCAAGGTCATGATATAGCTGCTCTTTGTTTAAACCAACAAGATTGTCAGGCAGTGTGAGGACAACAGGGAGCAGACAGGCAGTCTTGTTTGCTGCAACATGCAGAGGAACAGGTCCGCTTTCATAAAGGTGCGAGCGCTTATCTGCAGGCCTGCTGAGGGGCTATCAGATGTGCTGCCAGTCAACACCGCAAATCTGATGCCATTCTTTTTCGCCATGCATGTTATTCATAGTCTGTGACCACACCTCTCTGAAGTGATAAAGAGTAATCTGCGGGCGGGGAATAATCACATTGTCCATAGCTGGTGTGGGAAGTGACTTTGGGGAATGGTAGAAAACACAGTTTGTAATTCTTTAAAATCATTTACGTACACACATTCACTGCCACTAACTGTCTGTCCATTTTGGCAGTGAATGATCTAGGAGTGGGAACCTCTTGGTACCTCAGGTTACGATACGATTTCTGATACAAAGCTCACAATAACGATGATCTGACGATATAGCGATACAATGATTTTCGATACATTGGTCAGGAAATCCTTCTAGGATATTCTACAAAAAACTAATGAACAGAAAAACAAGCTTCTGCTGTGAATTGGAATGAGTTTATCACTAGTAGACGTCCAATCCGTTTGAAGTGGGAGGGATGGCAGCGATGAACGAATGTTCATTTGCTGCGACCCTCCTACTTCAAACGGATTGAACGTACATGGCCGTCAGTGGCAGCCAATGCCAGGCAATGAGTAATTTTGGGTCATTTAAGGTCATTTACCTGTTGATTGTACTTCCTGTTGATTTTGGGGTATTTTATGGGCCACTTGCTGTTTATTTTGCATTGCAGAACAGGAAGTGACGTGGGAATCACCCAAATGAATAGACCGTGACTCAAACTCAACAGGAAATTGACCTGTGAATGCCCTAAAATGAAAAGCAAGTGACCTGTAAATGCCCCGAAAATCGGACCGAATGACTGTGAATGCTCTGGTTTTGAATGAATGAACGCTCCCAGACTAAATGGATTGGGCGTAGAGCACCGTCAATGGCAACGTTTTTTAAAAAAAATGTTTAAATTAAATTGACACCTTTATTAAAACGATATCTCGATTCTTGACAGGAGCATATCGATAACCGTTTGGGATACAAAGTACCACGATATATCACCATTTCGATATTTTGTCACACCCCTAGAATGATCACTGCCAGCCATCCCATTCCTAATGAGGCACAAAGGTCTCCTTGATAGAAATATGGCCATAAGGGTGAGTACTGTTGGCCTTGCGTGTGAACATCTGTTGGATGGATCCACATCTGTATTTTAAGGAGCACTGACATGCCACTCTGGAGTGAAGACAGGGGTGGCAGATGGAGCGCAAAACACCTTAGGTGATGTGTTGCAAAGCCAGCAGGATGCTGACCTGTATACAGCTTTCCAGCACCAGTTAATCTGCCAATAAGGGATAGCAAAACAGAGGACAAGACAGCACCGAAATAGAGAAAATGCAAATGCCAGCCAAAGTCCCACCATTTGTCTTCAAGAAAATCAATAGAAAAATGTTGTGAGTCTTGTGACATTGAGAGCTATACATGTCGAACAGTCGATATGTGCGAGGTTTCTGTTCCACTGTAAATAAGTGAGTCAGTAATGCACATTACAGAATGTTTGCCAGCAGTCATACAATTCAAGAATAAGGAGACTGTGGGGCAAAAGGTTTTTACGTTAAAAACTTTAGTCAATGTCTTGTCGGGGAAATCAGAGTAATTTGGGCATTCGTAGAACCACCTCTGAAGTTTGACAATTACTTTACCTCTAAGTTAGAACACATGGCGAAGCACTGTCGCCCTATAGATGAAAAACTGTAAGAGCTACAGTATTCAAGGAGCAATGTGAGATCCTGTTTATGATCCGCTCTTGAAAGAAAATGTATGGTCAAGAATACACACCTAGCGTGAGACATAAATGTTTTTTTATTAAAAAAAATTTTTTTTTTAATGAATAAAAAAAACTTGCTTAAACTACATGACATCCAAGAGTTTATTCAAGTTGCAAGGTTCAGCTAATTTATTGGATAATTGTGATGAATCGAGATCAACTGAAATTAATTACAGAAAAATGTGCTATTTAATAAATTATCCTCTTGATCTATTAGTATTTTATCGCTTACTTCTTTGGCGACCCTTTGATCCAAGGACGTAGGTTTGATTTTGAGGTTGAGAGGGACACAAAACTGCTCTAAAGCAGCAGTCCTGAAAGTTTGTGTTTATATATACAGTATTTTTTTTTTTTTCAACCATGAATGTAATTGATTTGTTTTTAAATGCTGTAGTTGCTGTTTTCTACACAAATGAAAATATGAAAATAACTTTTACATTTTTTAAATATAAATTTTAGGCCATCTAGCTGTCTCAGTATTGAGCATCTTACTTGAAAAAACCTTTACATACTTTGACTCTTGAAATCTTAAAATCTTTTGATTAACATCTACAAATCCTATATAGCTTGTGCGTGCATGGGAACCAAAAACAAAAATGTAAATGGCATTACAAAAGGTACATTCACACCGGATTTTTAATTTTTGTCGCTAATGACACGTTTATAGAAAAGTCAGACGGAGTGGCCTTTTGTTTGGAGCACCAGTGACAAAAATCCAAAGTCCAGTGTGAAAGCTCAAGATAGCAGGTTGCAATTTGCAACTTGCATGTAGCTTCCGAAGCAACCGTGCTGGCTTTTTTGAGCAAGATGGAGTGACTGCGGGGACAGCCAATCACATGTGGGTTAAGTGAAAACCCAATCCCAACCCAATCAGGAAAAAATACTGAGGTTAGCGGCGGAAGTTCTAACAGAGACCCACATTTAACCCTTTGTGTGACAATAACATGGACCATACACAACAGACAGCAGAGGTAGTGACTGCATAGTAGTGGCTGAAAATTGGAAGGGATGTGTCCCTAGCATCCCGACACAATAGTGTACCACACAAATGCTATTTTTAGACCGCAAGGTTGCGTGACATCGCCATGGTAAACCGGAAGGGGGTCAACATAGTAGCACACTCGCATACAACCCATGCTAGTACTGCTTGTTTTCTGCCGTAATCTTTCAAAAAAGAACATGCCGAGTAAACACTGCTGCTATGGAAGTTTTAGAAACAACTCTAGAGTTTACGACATATGAAGGATGTTATCTTTATACGTTTCCCAAAGCCAAAAATCAGGGAGAAAAAAGTGAACAAAGGATCAATTTGTGCGAACGTCCAAAAGACCAGTTTAACGCCAGCAAGGTGAAGCCATTCACCTTCATATGCAGTCAACATTTTGTTGGGGGCCACAGACCTACAGATGACAATGCTGATCTATTGCCTGCCAGTGCCTGCCCCGAAGAGGTAAGCCATTTTGATATTTTTACTTATTTTTTAGTATGGCGTTTTGCCTAGCTGCTTCTGTCTGACAATAAATGACCTGAAAAAGATTTAAATGGTATCTGACTGTCACTGTTGTTACCTTTTCTGTTGTAAAGAAACAACTTTAGTAAGGGGGAAGTGTAAATAAAATAATCAAATTAAGATTTGTGATTAATGAAAAAATTAAAAGTGGCTGTCGTTGGCTGTCACAGACTAGCATTTGCGATCGCTACACAAAAATAGCAATATAAATTACCCGAAAGAACGGTCAGAGACGTAAGATAATCTGAGGATATAATACATAAGAAAGACAGGGCATATGTTGGCAAAGGATAGATTGTTGAAACAGGAGAATGTCGTTGTCAGTGGCGCAAGGCAATGTTAGTAAAAAAACACACGAGAAAAAGGTGTCGATAAAAAGCTACTTCTGGATCAGGTTGGCTCTTTTTCCCGTCTTTTCAGCCCACTACCCTCACGCCATCTCTTTAACTGAACATTTGTATGTTCCTCCACATCTTTACCAGTGAATTTGGCACTAGGGAAATTTTAGCTCATCTTGACATCTTGTTCGTACACTATTTACATGTGTCTAGCATGAGGAACAAGCGCGAGTTTAACCCTCTCTAGCAACAGTTGCTATCGTCATGAATATTATTGCCAAAGGTGACGTGTTACGTACGGTAAGCTATTCTACGCCCTTGCTTCAATCTACACTATATCAGTCTTCCAGTTGACTTCAGTTAGATAGTTTCAGATTTACTCAAATTAGATCTACTTGAAACTAATGCCTCACTACTTGCCTCACAACAGAAAGAAGGTTCATTATTTTTCTGGCATCCACAGTCCTCTTGTCTTTCAGGGCCTATAGCTATGTCATCCATAATACACGTAGGGACAGATGTCCACAATACTGACTTGTTTATACGGGAGCATAGAAAGATGGGCAATGTAAGCAGTTTTCTCCCACAACACGCTTGTTCAGCTTGAGCTCCTCTATGTTTTCCTTGTAAGCCGACTCAGGCCACAACAGGGAAGGGAAGACAAGTGATGGAGCTCATTGCGTACAAGACAGAGATGACCCATGGGATACTGACACCCGTGCAGGTTGTTTTCATTGAACTATGTGCCGCATGTATGCGTGTTTGCATGGCAACTGTAAATTCAACAAGCCCAGGCAGTGATCAAATCATGCACTAGCAGAGAGCATGTTATTCCAAACAGGGCTAGAAAGCAGCCGTGGGCCCTACCGGACAGCCGTAATTGTCGCTATCATTTATGTACCTGCATGTACCCACATGGACAATTTCCAGAGCCCGCAGCTGGTTGTTCATCAAGATGAGCAAAATACAAAGCAAATAGTACACCAGCTTTGTTGTTATCAGAGGTAGAATCAAGTAGGATCGTGATCAGATGGGACTCTTGGTGAGGCAAAGGGGCCTAGGAGAATGATTGTAACTTTCCATTCCTTTTGTTGGGTCTGGTAGGAGAAGCAGAATTTGGCCCAGCAAAGCAAACAAATACTCATTGTCGTCTCAGTGTTACGCATGTCCTATCAAAATGTCATGGCTACATGTGAAGTTTCCCACCGAGGACACAAACCGTAAGGGAAAGTGACATTGTAAAAAGTCTGGTTAATGGCCGCAATGGACTTTCTAAATTTATTGCAAGATCCTTCCTGTTCTTTAATATTTTCAAAACAGATTTAAACTGATGATAATTAAGGAATTTTGGTAACAGGAAGAACACAATAAAAGATATGTTTTTCTTTTTCCATTTCCCTCTTCATAATTATGGTCTCTTTTGGATTAGGATTTCAAACATTTTACAGCATATGACTTTTAGGGGAAACGCAACCCAGTTCTGTTCATGCCAAGGTGAGGCGAATTGAATCAAACTGCTTAAGTCAAGTCAGGATATTGTCATATCTGTATGCCTTCTCAGTTCTTTTTTCATTCCAGCATCTGATTCAGCTGGATGGGCGGGGCCGTTGCAACACACCTGTGGCGCATTTGGAGCGCTCATTATTTAAGGACTCCGGCCACAGTCTGCGAGTGTCGGACTATTGCTTGTTTGCGTGTTACTTGCCTTGCTTACCGCTGTGTGTGCATCATCCTTCGACCTTCCCGACGTTTCTACGATCGTGTCCTGGTTTGATCATTTTTACTTTTATGTTCTTTTGGATCTTGTAGTTAGAATTTTGTACTCTTCGCGTCTTTGAGCGTGCGCTTTTAGTTGTACCTTTTCATACTC
Source organism: Corythoichthys intestinalis (assembly GCF_030265065.1). Classification (NCBI taxonomy): domain Eukaryota; kingdom Metazoa; phylum Chordata; class Actinopteri; order Syngnathiformes; family Syngnathidae; genus Corythoichthys; species Corythoichthys intestinalis. The sequence continues at coordinate 41,202,020 of NC_080399.1, forward strand.
GCGTTTTTTGGCGTGCTCCCTTAGTTGTAAATTGGTATACTCGCAATTTTGGCGTGCTCCCTTTGTTGTACTTATTAAATACAAACATTCACTATTTCTGTTTCTTGGTCTGTGATTTGGATCCGCCTCAACGGCTTGCCGTTCACAACAGATATCAAGCGTGGCATGGCTAGGCAATCTCATCCCACCACTGGTATCATTCGATGTCGATTATTATTACTATTTTATATAGTTTTAAAACTATATGAAATAAATACGTAATATTAGGCGTACTTCCATCCATCTTCATTCACCTATCCGAGGTCAGGTTATGGGGGCAGCAGCTTAAGCATGGAAGCCCAGACTTCCCTTTCCCTAGCCACTTCAACCAGGTCTTTTATGAAGACCATGGAGCATTCCCAGGCCAGCATGGAAACCTTTTCTATTTCCAGCGTTTTCTAGGTTAGCCTGGAGCCCCCAAACAGTGTGACAAGCCCAGCACACCTCACCAGGAAGGCGCCCAGAAGGCATCCTAATCAGATGCAGAGGAGCAGTGGCTAGACTCTCAAGTCCCTCCCGGATGAGCTGCTGAAATTAGCAGCACTTGATACTTTGAAATGCCACCCGCAAACACTTCTCATGGTGAATATTTAAAACAGAAAACATTATAGACGGACAAAAACAATAATAACAAATCAAATGGAACAAACAATGGTAGTTTTCATTAGTACGTCAAAAATTGTCTTCAATTGTGTTTTAGCATTAAGCTATTGGGATTTTAAAAACGAATGAAGACTGACTTATTGCACAATATGCGTGATTTTCTAATAATGTGTTTTTACTTTTGCAGTTTACTGCAAAGGAATGGTAATAAACGGGTTGGAGATCATCAGCATTGGACTATTTGAATTGCAGTCAGGCTGCATTTCCACCATGCGTATCGGTTTAAGCTGATCACCGAAATCAATCTCAACTTTTTTGCAAACAATCACATCAATCATATAACTCACACAGCCCTAGTGTGGTTATGTAAATGCAGGATATTTCATTAGTAATAGTTGAGATGTCCTGTCTATTAAACGTGCTGTGTAATAGTAAAACAATATACCTGGGCCATATCATCCAAGCAGTTGAAAATGTACTTGCGCGCCTCCTTAGACTTGATCCCTGTTTCTCCCTCATGGTCCTCAGGAGTCTAAGAGAAATAAAGCAGATGTTCCTTTCAAACCCTTAACACGCTTCCCCTCCAGACCTGCACTATTTATATGTGACTCATTATAGACTCTTGTTGCTGATGGACAGCAGGACTCCGCTTGCCCGCTGAGCAACCCTTGGGTCACATGCAAGCACACATATAACATCCTATTATTGAGGTGAATGCATGCAAATGCACAGAATTTGTCAGATTGGAGATGACTCATCTATTCAGGTTGCTTTCATTCATGTGCACACAGTATGTTTGAAAGTGGGCTGTGTTAGAAGTAAAACATGGTAAAATATTCTTGAATTAATTAATTTATATACAGTATATTTAAAAAATAAAATAAAATAAAGGACAATGAATTTATTTCACATTGTGAAATAAAGGTGAGCTAAAGTAATTACTGTTATAAGACTTGCAGAGTACAAAGGACTGTTCATGGTGAATATGTAAATATTATGTATCTATTAGAAGAGACACCATGAGTGATGAGTGTTCGACAACATGCATGCATGCATTTTTTTTATATTAACACAAACATATGTATTACGTAAAACAGATAGACAAAAGAGACAGTTCAAACTTTGAACTGAACTAATATTAATAACATTATGTGTGTGGTAATGTACTGTAAGTACCAGGAAGAATTTTAACTTTAACACCCCAATTACTGACTCAGAAAAAAATCCACAGACCTAAAAATTGGACAAAACTTAAGTAATGAGAAAATAATTATTTAAAAAAATAAAAAAGTTAAATTCAGAGCAAGTTTTTAGGACAAGCGAAGGCTTAAGGCCCCAATATGGCCTTTTCTCATCCTGCAAGTTTATATATATATTTATCCATCCATTTTTGCATTAATGGCAAAGCCAGACATCCAATGGACAAAAATCTGAAAGAGTGCTTTAGGGAGGGTTGAGATATACTCTACACTTTAATTAAACTTTATTAAAAATCTTTCAGATAGTCTGTAAAAGGATTTTGCGGTCCTCAGACTTGCTTATCACCTGTACTGACAGAGTCTCAAATACTAAATTCTGTGTTTTTTTTTGTTTTGTTTTTTGTTTTGGGGGGGGGGGGGGGGGGCACACAGTAAAACAATGTAAATTCGGTTGAAAAAGGTAACCTGTGTGGTTTTGTTCATAATTTCATCATTTCAGGTGTACTGTACCTTCAGTCTCCAAAGAGGATATGTGGAGTCAGGGTCTCTGTTGAAGAACCTGGTGGTCTTTGTCCCAGCACTCAACAGATATTCTGCAGGCAGTCCCTGGGTCTGTGAGATGTATCTAATCTTCAAGACAGGAAAAAAAAGAGTAACATTTTAAGGATGCTCTTTCTAGAGTTTTGAAGATCAAAAAAAGAACATTTAGGAAACATTCCAAGAATCTAAGCAACAGTTCAAAAGCACCAATGATTTACAAATGAGACAACATTCTGCCAAGAAAGTGTTGAATCTGACAAGATTGTTTGGCATTGAAGCAGAACTCTGTCATGGTCTCGCCAAAGATTCTGATTGAGGGAATTCAGTGATGTCTCGCTTTGGAGCGCAGGGGCCCGCTAATTGGACAAGTGGCACTATGGCATATGTTGCTACAAACAGGCGGCGCTGTGCAAGCCTCGTAAGGGGCTACTGTGGGATTACGGAGGCCTATCCCTCCCAAAAATAAATAAATCCCATTGTCAAGCACACAGGAATGAATGCTTATGAAATGTCTACAAGCATGTCAGTTGAGTGTCCAATACCTGATCATATTCCGAGGCGCCGGGATACAGTGGCCATCCCAAGAAGAGCTCAGCTATTACGCAGCCCAGGGACCACATGTCTATCGCCTCACAGAATGGCAAACCCAAGATGATTTCAGGAGCCCTGTGGGAAGAATAATAAACATTTGTTAACTCAGTCGCTATCACTGTCGCTGTCAATGGCAGTAAATAAGTTTTAAATTGTAATTGGAAAAAAAACACCAACAACCATCTGAAGTGGGTGATGACTTTTTTCTCATTATATTAAATGTGATCACATTAGATTGAACTGTTGCAGTCATCATAGACCTCTTCCGTGACTGACAACTATATTAGTCACACACATACTGTAAGTGTGACAGGAGCACCAGCCATGCAAAAAGCTTTTTTTCACACTCAATGTGAGCTTGTCGAGAGACGGCAAGTGACTGAAGAGAAAACTCAGAGTATGAGAAGTCAGCTGTCCAAAAAAACTGGGTAATACTGTATTCTAGAGGTGCAACAATTAATTGATTAATTGACAACTAATCGATTAGCAAATTATTCGACAACTATTTTGATAACCAATTAATCGTTTAGGACACAGGTGTCAAACCGAAAGGGCCAAGTGGGTGCTGGATTTTTTTCCAACCGATACAACGCAGAGAGTTTAAACAATGAACTTCCTGCTGAAACAAGCAGCGCCTGACAAAGTTTAACTGATTACACATGTAAAAGATCTAATTGGTGAAAAGGTGTCCTCTTCATTGGTTGGAAGGCAAACCTGCACCCACTTGGCCCTTTCTGGAATCGGTTTTACACCTGTGGTTTAGCACCTTCTTCACCTTACACTTGTCTAAATTCTTTAAATTATAACCTACATATATCTTCTTAATTGTGGAAATATTATCAGATTTCTTCATTATATTTTTGTTAAGTCAAAGTAGGATATGAACAAAAATGTGCTTTTTTGGGGGGAAAACAACAATTCACATTTTTGCCAATTTTGGGACATCTTACTGTCTAAGCTAGCTTAATAAGGCTGCGATAACTAATCTATTAAATCGATTAAAATCAATTAATAAATTAGTTGCCAACGAAGTTGATAATCGATACAGCTGTAGACTACAGTTAATTCAGGAAGCTGTGATAAAATATTATTTTTGACGGAAATAGTCATTCATTTTGTCTTCATTGTTACTTACAACATGCCTAAAACAACTTCAAGGTAAATTGTGAAGGAAATTGAAAAAAGTGGCATTCATCCGATTAATTGATTCATCGTTTAATTAATCCCCCGATTAATTGATTATGAAAATAATCATTAGTTGTAGCCCTACTGTATTCCTGGATGAAACGCATCATCTTATGACAAAACTGCACATTAATAAAAGGGAAAAGAGGTGTTTTTATCTGATGATACTCATTTGATTTAAAATCGAGAATGTGGAAGCAATTATTACGTGTTGTGAAAAAGCCTCCACCCCTGTGATCATTAACTGCGAGCCTCCCAGTTCAAATGGATTTCACATCAATTGCCGTCAATGGCAGCTGATGTATAAATTATTCTCTCGAGCACAAACTGAGCTTCAGTCTGTATTATATTGGCTCCATTAGAGTTAGTTGTGTTCAAAATTATTCAACCCCCACTGTAGTTTAGTATTGTAGCAAGTCTGACATTTATATTTTATATTAATGACGATAAGATCAAATTGAGATGGGCAGTTGTCAAATTCAACCTAAATTACAACAATATTTTTGTAATACACCAACAAACACCCTTTTATGATTTCCACACAGGCAAAATTATTCAACCTCCTAAAGATTATTTAAATTATACTTTACCCTAAATTATTTCTAGAAAAGAACAGAGGTTTCAATCAGGTGTTTAAAAACGCCTGTATTTGCTAACGGAACCGTAACGAGCAACATTTAGGCCAAGAGTGTCCAACCCGGTCCTCTACTGTGATGTGACAGTCGTAGTATTATGTTTGATGTTAAAGGCAAAGAAGCAAGCTATCAAAAACTCATAGAAGATTAAGAAGTGATTAATGCTTCAGCTTTGGTAAGATGCTTGATTGCAGGTACAGTAAATATATTCGGGTTTCAAGCATATATGTGTGAGCTGGTAAGAAACGCTATGTTGACGAAATTGCTTGGATCCATTTTAGGCAGAACAATTCTGAGTTATACACTAATGCACAGCTCTGATAGTTCATATGGCTACGCTGCATGTGCCCACTCAAGCCGGAAGCTCTTCAAGTTCAGCAATGCGTAAAAACAGAGAGAACAAGACAGAACCAGAGATTTCAGGGATGCAGAAAAACAAGAGAGTAGAAAAGCATTGTTGCTCGTAATATCAGACCACAAATGTATAAATCGACATCTGCCAGTGCAACGTGGCCATCTCACCTGCTGATGGAGACCAATAGACCTTTTCCCTCTTTTCTAAATGGCTACAACAGATTAATAATTCATGCAGTGTCTGTTTGATTTAGACTGTTCTTGTTTGGTGCCAAAGAAAACAAATTGAACTTCAGTTGAGGGCATTTTGATACCTTTTAAAGTAACATAAAAATGCACATGAAGCCTTGGTTATGGTTATGGTGTTATACTTACCTTGTGTAAGCCAACACAACATTGTCTGTCAGTGTTCTTTTCCCCTAGCAAGAACCAATATTGAATGCTTTGCTCCAAAAGTTGAAAAAAATTGACATTTTGCTGACACAGATGATTCATCATCATGTAATCTGCACCACTTTAAAGTCATCTCCAGATGGCATTACATAGCACCTTTGGTGTAGAAATAAGCCAAATGCAGCGCCTAGTTTGTGCAAACCTCTGGTTGGAGTGTTCGAATATCAATGTGTTTCAAAACAAAAAGATAAATAAATAAATAAAATAAATAAAATGTTGACATCCAGGCACTGGGCCTCCCAAAAGAAAGAGTGTATGGAAAAGATACAAATGCTCACATCCTCCCAGCTGACTCGGTCATTGATAACATTAAGTTCCTGGGGGAGTCAGAGATGGCACCGCTCATGAATAGAGCCTTTCTTAAACCCTTCTCCCATCTCCACAGTCAGTCCAGCAACCCCCTACACACACCCTCCCGCCGTAGAACCCCTGTGCCAGCTAAACCCCCTTTCTAACCCCTTCAAACTAGGGCATAGAAGGCCAGACTATCCCTTCAAACCCGCCTCTCCGCCCCCGTTCTGCTGAACCGTGCCTGGGCCTGGCTGGCCCGCCAGCACACACACACACATACGCACACACACAAGAACAAACATGCGGACACACAGCTGACTTCACAGGCTGTGTGCATGTCAGGATGTATCCATCAGGCTGACCTTCCCTTAGCTAGGGTCTAGACGGGAGACTGATGGATCCCTGGAAGCCTAGAGCATTTACTCACATATAATATGAACTCACAATCACGCACACGGACCAGTCAGACAATCTATGCTAATGGATTAGCTCTCTTTCATTTCAGCTTCCAACACTTCATCATTGGCCCTAATGTAACTGTGTTCTTATTCAAATAGCCAGTCAGGCAGTTATAAGTGAGTCCCATGTCTACTCGACGTAAATAACATCAACAGAAAGCAAGACAGCGAGCCACTGGTAACAAGAAAAAGCACTTCATGAGAAAAGAGGCCATCATTAACTGTCCTCTGGAGCATTCCGCTTTCTTCTTTCCATACCCTTCCCTCACTTTGACTCTCACCCTCGCTCCATCCAGTCCTTTCCCCTGCCTAATGGAACAAGTTTGGGTCTGTGCTATGAATGGCTTCCTGACTCTCCCTAGATATTCATCTACATATTCATGCCCCCAAAGGGTCCTTCGCAGCCTTACTGAATGCACGCCATGGAGAAACATTTTTTCTAGCTATACGACATGGTGGCGGCGGACTGTGAAATCAATGTTTGGACTTCCATCCCTTGCTGCGCACCTGTGGCATTTAGAAACCAAAACCATTGTCAGATATGCTTACGCTCTGACTCTATCCAACAGCTACAACTGCTATCCTTACTTCAGCTGTTGCTTTTGGAATTCTGTTTGTGGCAGATATTAGATGCAGGGATCATGTAAATGCACAATTATGCAGGCAATTTCCATTCTCAGAGCATCTGCTCCAGGTGGTGGAAGGAGGTAACGGGGGAGGGCTTCATCTGGACAAGGCAAACTTTTTCACAGAGACCTTGAGAAATGTTTCCTCTCTCAAGCAAAGGCGACATTCCTGGCGCCGAAGGTCCTGAAAACAGTCCTGCCTCTCCTTTATTCCTACCTCACACTCAGAAATAGGAAGAAACGAAAATTCCGCCAAGGTAGTCACTGCTTTACCTGTACAAGTACAAGTGGCCTCAGTAGGGTATGAAATGCATTACAACAAGAGAAGTCAAAGCACAGGAAGGGGGAACAGAGTGAGGGATAGGCGCATGACATTAAATATGCAGCTGTCATGAAATAGCAGGCTAATTGCAACTGGGCTTGAGAAGGTGTAATTGCAGACGTGTCAAGCGTTTGAAAGAAACTGTTAATACCTCTAATATATCATTACACGCTGATGTAAACTATGCATTACAGAGCTCACATGCTTTTATTGGTTGAGCCAATGCAGCCTGACACAAAGTCCAACTGCTATGGAGAGCAGTTAATGCAGAAAGGTGTTTTTTTTGCTCTTTCATGCTTCTCATAATGAGGAATTGATCATGCAGAGTCACGGTACAGACTTATTGTCAGTGCAGCTACAAACACCAAACATTGACTGCTCAAATGTTTTTAGACAAGACAGAGACTTTACTGAGGTCTCTGGAAATGAGACCTATAGGAATTGATAACGGATGCAACTGTTCATCTGGAGGGGTCTCTCCAGACTCCTAATGGAACAACTACGTGTCGCACTTGTTTAAGATGGGCTATAGGTGGGTACTCACTCATTTTTCAAAGGATTGATGAATGGTTAATTATGGGAATGTGTCACAAAGTGAGGCTTGACAACAGATGTAGGGAACACAAGAGAGAACGCCTCCAGCCTTTCGCAACACTATTATGTTAGTTGCCTGACTGTCAGATAGTATTAGCTCGGTCTGTACTGAACCAGACATTGACCAATCCCTGAGGCGTTTGTCCAGCTTTGTCATACTTTTGTCTGCATGTAACCAGGCTTAGAGGAAATTTAAATCAGAAATTTGTATGACATTTAGATATTTAACTCTTTCAGTCAGTGCCTGAGATGTATTTTTACCACTATTATGTTTTCCACATAGATGGGTCACACAATAACAAAGTCTAAGACTGCTCTACTATGGATTCCAACGTTGTATGAAGACAACGCTAACTCATTGGCTTGCAGTTAAATTCACCAGCCATCTGATCCATTTGAACTCCCAGTCTGAATAGATTGGACTTCTACTGCCGTCAATTGAATAGAATGAGATAATAACAATTGTGCAAAAGTGCAGGGACTAATTTTTACGTAACGTGTTGAATTACTGGTTTGCTTCGAAATGTAGACGTGCCACCTTCATACTACCTTCATACAATGAAAATTCACTGTCTATCAGGAAATATGCAGTCACCCAATGAGCAAGCTCTTGTGGAGTAATACCAAACATATACGCGGGAATGCAAACAGACACTATTGCACCCTTACAAGCAGCCAGTCAACCAGCTTAACCAGCTGACGTGCCTATCATGAAGGCTGAGATGCATCACCAAAGCAGGCTGGGGGAGAGATGGAGCATCTTGGCCAATGAGACAGCAGGATGCACTGCAGGAATGGCACTGGCATACAAGTCAGGCAGATGAAATTTGTCTACTTGCTAAGGGAAGATGCTAAACAGAAGACTGAGGAAAATAAAGTGTATGACATGGGGCTCAAACAATTGTAGACGGGGGAGAAAAACAGAAAAGAAAGTAGGGATCCTTTGATGGATCTGGGGAAAAACATTTTTTTAGATGAAAATGTTGGGACAGGTACAACACAGAAAAATATATTTCTAAATCGAAGGAGTACACATTAAAGTGCATGTGACACGAAAAAGCATGTTTATTTCATAATACACGCGGTATTTTATGCTCCTGAATGATATGGACCGCTTGGATGTGTGTGGAAGCGATCACTATATTTATTTAGTTTTTTGAATCCCGCGCTTCGCGGGATTCAAAAAACATTCGGCTTCGGTCTTGCATTGAGGAGGAGGGCGCTGTGACGTGTACTGGTGAAGGCGTCCTCTTCACTAAACAGCCGTCCTGTTGTGTATGAGGACTAAGGTTTCAGCTGATTTTGCGGATTAATACGTTTATTTTTCGCATCACACCAGCCAAACGGCTGCAGAAAAATCTTGCTTTATGAGGGAGAGGCGTGTGCGCCTTTTTGGAGTTTCAAAAGGTTCCCAATCACCGTGGATATTGGCCAAAACAAGCCCTACTACTGTGGGACCATTGGACTTATGAGGAAGTGAGTAAACATCTTGTTTTGTATTATGTCAAATACGAATACAGAAATTACAAAGTAAACACTACAAACTCTCTTTAAATAAAGGACTACTTATGTTTGATCATTGACAGGCATATACCAGTAAAAAGCTCTCCCCATGCACATTAGCTGCATGTGAGCTGCACAACAACTGCAGCCGCCCTCCTCCGGGGAACGAACTGTAAAATTGCTCTCCGCCGGGCGGTTTGCCGATCCACAAAGACAATCGACAACCCAGTTGTCATGTCAAATAATCCAGGCTAGTTATGTGTGATTTTCCGCTTCGAAGACTTTGAAACATCACTCGGTTCGGGTTAGCATGTCGGCTAGCTGTCACCCCTCTTGGTTTGTTTACAATCTCAGAAGCCGGGGAAGGGAAATGACAAATGTCCGATTTAGGTGTCATAAAATATCGTTCGGGAGGTGCGACAGTAAAGGTGAAGTCGACAGTTTTGACCATTATGGAGTAATTTTGCCATGTCGTCCTGAATAAGTGCATTTTTATTGTTTCATCATCCATTTGGCACAAGACTGTTATTTGTCATGACCATGCCATTTATTTAGCAATTGGGGAAAATACTTGGATAAAAAGAATATCCTGTAAAAATATTGGAGTAGAGAGACTGAAACAATGACATTTTGCGGCTCTCTTCATCGCGTTTTCCTCGTCCTGAATAATTCCCCCTCAATGGGCTGAATAGTAAAACCGATGAGCCCAGTCTCCCGCTGACGTCATCCACCTGTTGGGGACGCTAAAGCCCTATAATGGTAGGCGAGGATAACCGGCAGATTAAAAGACTAATTTCTCGTCATCTGCGCTTTGCTAAATTGTTGTATATAGTCGAATCGTCTCAAAATATGATTCTAATTCACATAATAATGCTATTTAAGACTTTTTTTCTCCTGTCGTATGCTCTTTAAAGCAAAATGCACTCAGAGTCTCTCAAACACAAAGTAGGTTGGTATTCAAACTGCTTGCCTGTCAAATCGCCACGCAAGTTATTGTTGTTTTTCAGGTTGTTGTTGTTTTTGTTGTTCTTGTCTAACTTTGAAGTCCTACTCCTCCGTCATTTCTGAACTGATTTTCTTGAATCTTGGTAGTTATGTGGCATGGGCATTATCGATCCTCAAGTCGGATTTTTAATTTTACTGTATAAGAGCTAATTAGTTGTTTGCAGGATTATTAACCAGTAGAGGGCACCCTACTGTAAATTAGGAATTTGCTGGTAAAGGGCAGTGTGGACTTAAGGCTAATTTATGCTTCTGCACAGCGGTGATGGCAGACCTACACCATTAATGCAGACCCGATTTACGACCCTATTCCGTAGCCTGACGTGCACATCCAAAGAATTCTGACTACCCGTCACGTCAACGCGTGTGACGTGAACATTGTAGGACTATGATTGGTCCGCTCAGAACGTTGTTTCCGGTTCAGCACAACACCACTGCCGTTTTCAAACTTTCGCAAATGTCTTCTGGCTCGTCTACGCTTCAACATTTTGTATTAACAAAATTTGTTGTTCAATATTGATTAGCTGCAGCTGCAAATACACACGTTCCACATCCGTTGCCATTGCTGTCAATTACCGGAGGAAAAAAAAGGAATTCGACAAGAGTCACTCAAAACTAGAGGTGTGCAAAATTTCCGATTCTTAGATTATTCGCGATTCGGCCGTGGAAGATTCGAGAACGATTCACAAACATCCAAATTCCGATTATTGAAATATGCCAAGTAAAGCGGAAGTACAACACACTCAGCGCGCCGCGCGGTCAATGAGCAACGGAGCAAGAGTAGCTAAACATCATGCTTCTCATTACCCGGCCCCTCGGGTAATGCCAATGCTCAACTCACGGCTCTAGCTCAACTCATGCCACGAGATAAAACAAAAACACAACAACATACCTGAAGCTGCTACAAAAGTACGTCATCCACATAATGTTACGGTAGATATCATTTATATAAGACTAGATGCACTACGGTAGCGGTAGCGTTTGCAGCACATCTACAAAAAGCTAGATGCAGACATAGTAAACGGCCGCCATCTTAAAGCAGTACACTTATCTGCAAGGCTGTTGTAGCGAACCTTCCAAGCAAACCTAATTAACTTTTTATCTAAAATACTCCTAAATCGGTAAAATATTGACTTGAATCTATCTTTAAAATAGTTTTGAAACTTTCACATGTCGAAAGTTGACAAAAGGGAAATTATGGATTAACGGGAGCAATTTTAACAACTTTAACGGTTGATTCACAACATTAAATTAATTGAATGTAGTTTAAAGCTGCTGATACAGAATGGGGACTGGAGTTTTTTATTTACTGTTAATTTTGTATATTTGTTTACTGCTATATGTTAACTTGATACTGAAATAGTAGTTTGGTTTAGCCTGAGAGTATTTTTGAACAATTTTGGAACAAATGTACAAAATATTAAAAAAAAAAAAAAAAAAAAAAAAGGGGGGGGGGGGGTGCATCAATAATCGTTTTAGAATCGAATCGGACCATCTGAATCGTAATCGTAATCGAATCGTTAGGTGCCCAAAGATTCCCAGCTCTACTCAAAACCATACAAAAATAAAGCCACACCCCTCTAGTGGCATGGCGGTGAATTCCAGAGCAACGCGTCCCCTTGACGCAGAACCTCGAATGCACAGTAATGGTGTAGGGTCTACACCATGGGTGTCCAAACCTGTCCGCAAGGGCCGCTGTGGGTCCTGGTTTTTGTTCTTACCAATCGAGCACAGACAGTTTAACCAATGATGTTTGTGCTAAAGCAAGCAGCACCTGACTGCAATCAACTGATTACACTTGTAAGACACCAGATTGTTGAAAAGATGTCATCTTGTTTTGTAGGAATGAAATCCAGCACCCACTGCGGCCCTATGTGGAATAGTTTGGACACCACTGGTCTACACCATCACTCCGCTGTCACCGGAACGCAGAAGCATAAATAAGCCTTTACTGTTGGTGACTCATACTTGTTTAATTTAAGGCCAGATAAAGACACAATTGTTGTTCACGAGTCTTGCTCGTTTAATTTAAGGGCAGATCGAAACACAAAACTACTAAATAAAACACAGTGGACCCGCATCTATGGTGCCATTTTTGGACCATACAAAAAAAGTGTATTGGAGGCACTGGCATTGGAGCATCGCTTACGGCATTCCAGCCCCGAAGTAGACTGCAGTGCACGGGTGCATTGTGAACTCTAATCCCGCTGGGGTGTCGCTGCGAAGGACCAGCGAGTCTGCGGTACTTGTGCCAGTGGATTTTTTTTTTAATTTAATTTTTTTTTTCAAATTTATTTTCTTCATATGCAACCATACAAAAAAACAAGAACAGACAGAACAAATGTGCAAGTGGAATTAATCGATTTAATTTGTGTCAGGTAAAATGTGACAAAATAAGGTACAAACAGGAAATGCTCCATCACTAATTTGATATAATTTTAAAGGTTTAGTTAAAAACATTTTTTTCTGTTTGAAAAGCATAAAACTGGACAGCATAAAGAGAAGCGGTTCACTTGTCTTCCTCATCATTTTTACATTGAGCTCTCAAATCTTTTTCTGCGTGGTTTCCATTTTCGGAGCCCGATTTTTGATTCTTTCTATCAGAGCTGATTAATTAATTGTGGCCTTTTTGTACCCGTAAGTTCCAAGTTAGTCAGTTGAGGGCATGCCCAACTTCAGCCTGTTAGTGTGCTGGGGCACACTCCTGCTTGTTTTTTTCTGCAAGACTAGGAAGCATTAGTGCAATTCCTGTATTTTCTCCCAGCCTGCCTGGAACACGGTAGGAGGGAAAACATGTTACTGCATCAATCTATCCAATTCTATTGATTTATAAAGGCAGAGAGCGAGATCAAGTGATATCGGGAAAAAGGGAGGGCAGTCAGGTCGTATAGTACAAAGGTCGGTTGTGCGGTAATAGACGCAGTGGAGATCCTGAGATTCCATTTGAAATGCACAGCCTGAGCCACTGGGACAGCAGCTTATTGTCGCAGTGACATATGCCAGGTCAATGTATGCACATAAAAAATAAGTCATTCAATTTCAGTCGTTAACACTACAGCGGCTGACTAGTTGCTCAAACAGCTGAGGAAATACAGTGCATCTACAGTACATTCATTTCGACACCCTCCTTTCTTTCTTCCAGTCTCAGGGGGCCAATGCATTTGTGTGTGTGGGTGTTGGTGTGTGTGTGTGTATGCGTGTGTGTGTGTGTGTGTGGGGGGGGGGGGGTCCATGAATAATATGACACAAATACACACCGTTATGGTCGATAGAGGATATGCAGGTGCTGCATGAATGGACAACATTGACAACAAATTTACTGCCAAAAGATTTGTCAACTGAGTTTGAACCATTTTAATGTGCTGAATCAAAATATAACATTTATTTTAATTAATACGGTCACCCTATTTGACCATGTAAACATGCTTTATATACTTTTAAATTTGAATGGGTTTTGGGTACTGGTATTTTCACTTTATAGCAGGGGCTCCAATCCTGATGTGTGTTAGTCCATTCTTTTAAAACTTTAATTACACTAATATTCCGACAGTAAGAGTCAGAAAAAAGTTTGCTGACCTGAACAAAAGAAACAAATTACTTACAAAATTGAATAAAACATAGACAGCTTAAAAGAAAGCTGTTTTTGTAATCCAGTGATTGACTGACAGGCAGTTAACGCCATCAAGTCATTGGACACAACATACAGCAAAACAAACCGTAATGTTTTGAGTGAAGTCCTCTGACATTGCTGGAAAAAAAATTTAAACAGATGTCTCGATCACTAGATCATCTAGTTGTTAATGCCTCATGCTGTGAATTTTGTAGATATTGACTGGTTAAGCTTTTAATGCTGGCATAAAATATCCAACACACAACTTTAAATTCGTAAGCTCTTGTGTGGTGTACCGTTACATTAAAATGATGTATCGAGTGAGTGCATGCATCAAAGTAGGCTACGCAGGTAGTTTCACAAACACGTCCTTCAGCTCGTCCTTTGGAAGGAGTACAACATGTGTTGATCGGAAGGGGTTTTTTTCTGTCCGACTTGTGTGACCCCACCTGCCGTGCCTTCACACATAATTCTGCTGCATTCTTCCCTGACAAGAATGACAAATGTCATCATGTAGAGAGTAAAAACAACAGGATTACTGAGGCTTTATAGAAGACTTTGGACAACCTGGAGCCTTCTTTGCAGCCTGTTTAAGACGTCCGTCTGCCTCCTTGAGGCAAATACTGTAGTATCATGATGTCTGTATTTAAAGGCTACATGCACTTTTTAAAACCAAGTTAAAATTGTTTTTTATCATCTAAAGTCACTAAGGTCAATTGATCGTGCTCCCAAAACCTCAAGGATTTAAAATAGACACACCTTCTTTGTTGTGTTGAAAGCGCTTTTTGTAAAACGGTTCCTTTTCTGACACTGCTCCTAGAGTAAATGACTGACATACATATGGAAAAACAATCAGGTAGTCCAATTGATGAGGCATAAGATTGGCATTCCAGGCTGTCCAATCATTTCAGTCATCAGACATTTAAACATTTTACTTAAGTTTTCATACGTATTTTTATCGAATTGTAGGTATGGCTCCAGCAACAAGTATACCTGTGTTGGCAAAGTTTACCTTCCCTCTCGTAAAAAAAAATCCATATCTACCGTACGCTCCGCCGTAGAAATTACATGTAAAGGTGGAAACACACTATGGGTCACGCCACATACAAGACTTTTTGGAAACACACTCCTGAAGCCGACGCCTAACGGCTTTAGCCGACTGCCTGGCTTAAGTCTGAGTTATGCTTCTGCGGCAGACCTACACCGCCAAGACAGACCCGATTTACGACCGTTCACCGTAGCCTGACGTGCATCTCCTCAATTTTCGGACTTCGCGTCGCGTCAATGCGCGGAGACGTGACGCAAGTGGACTGCGATTGGTCCGCTCAGACTGTTGTTTTCGGTTCAGTGCGAAATCACCACCATTTTCAAGCATTGCTGTGCTACACGAAAAAATGGACCAAGCCGACGAGAGAGTACCATCACAGAGGTCCGCAAGTACGACAACCTCTACAATGTCTCGTCAAGACATTATAAAGATTGCAAAATGGCAAACAATTCGTGAAGATCCACATTCAAGCGTTTCATCTTGCACTGTTTATTTTTTTTTCTCCTTTGGCATTGTGTAACTGGAAGAAAACTAGAGGAAGTCGATATGTGTGCCCCAAAACCGTACAAACACAACGCCACACCCCTCTAGTGGCTTGGCGGTGAATTACAGAGCAACGCGTTCTCTTGCCACAGAACTATCGAATGCTCATTGACACCGTAGTCGCTTTGCCGTCACCGCAACGCAGGAGCATAACTCAGGCTTTAGTTTCAGCACTGGTTAGCATACGGTCGTCTGCCACAGAGGCGCTCATTCAATGATTCAATGCTCACTTAATAGACAGTAATGCACTATTTGGTTAGTTTGCGAAGAAGATTCAACCAATCAGAAGAAAGAGACTGCAGCCAAAGTTTAACATCACTGCAGGTAAGTGCGGGGTAAAGCCTGAGTTATGCTTCTGCATTGCGGTGACGGCGTAGCGACGATGTAGACCCTACGGCGTCAATGAGCATTCGATAGTTCTGCGGCAAGGGAACGCGTTGCTCTGTAATTTACCGCCAAGCCACTAAAGGGGTGTTGCGTTTTGTTTGTGCGGTTTTGGGGGACTCTTGTTGAATTCCTTGAGTTTTCTTCCGGTTAGACAACAATGGCAATGGAGATGGAACACTTGAATATGGATCATTAACTCATCAAAACTGAACAACAAATGTTTATCAATCAAATGTTGAGGTGCAGGCAACGCAGAAGACTGTTGATGCCGCACAGAGACTGGCAGTCACATTACAAATTCTAGCATCGGGTGGAAGCCAGCAAGCTGCGTTGTCCAGCGTTTTGTCTGATTTTTTTTGTCATGTCCTACAACCAGCCAGTGAAAAGCCATAGCAGAATTCTGCCGGCTATGGAACTTCCCAAACTTCGTTGGAATCCTTGATGATAAACACCGAGGCACTCTCAATCAGTGATTATGTATCAGGTGTTTAAACTGTCTGTTGAAAATTAAACAATAAAACAACTCTTTTGACACCAAAACTGCGCTTTATTCTTTATATACTTGAAGTATAAAACGTAAATAATTAACATACTCAAATTAAACATATGTACAAAATAAATGATAAGGTGCAACAACCAAAAATATGACATAAAGTGATTTATAAAAAAGCTGGCGGTTATTGGCCATCTGGGTCACTTCATCGTGTGGCCATTCGGTTCCGAACACACACATATTTGTCTCGGAGGTTCTTCCATTTTTTTATGCATTCGCTGACCTCCAGCCCCCATATTTTATGCATTCTCCTTTCTTGAATTGCTTGCCATTTGGCAAACTTAATAATGCCTTGATGAAGCATTGTACAGGTGGTCGTACTTGGGAACCTCTTCAATGATCCTCTCGTCGGCATGGTCTATTTTTGAGTGTAACGCAAAAATGTTTGTAAATGGCGGCGATTTCGCGCTGAACCGGAAACAACAGTCTGAGCTGACCAATCACAGTCAATTTTCGTCACGTCACCACACGTTGATGTAACGCCCAGTTAGGATTCTATGGAGGTGCACGTCAGGCTAAGGTGGAGGAGGGTCGTAAATCGGGTCTGCCTTGACAGCGTAGGTCTGTCGCAAAAGCATAACTCAGCCATAATGGGTTGGGAGTGTATGCGGGACCTAAAAGTTCGAGGTGGGAGCTCAGTCTTTGTAGTGTAGATAGGTTATCGAAGTACAAAACCACTTGCAGTAATTACCACAGTTTTGGGAAAAACGGCAAAACAACAAAATTACTTGCCAGTGTTCATGTTTTTTGGCTTCTTAAGGGTTTCCTCTCACTGACAACGCCTTGTATTTAGCTTAAATAAAAAACAAAGTACAGTTTTTGACAATACAGAAAAAACTATGCGCAGCAGACATTCTTTTCCCCTGTGTACAAGGTGAAAGAAAATTATTTGTCTACAAAAATATCCGTTGTAATTCATTTGGCCCAGAAAACCAGAAAAGGTGCACTCATTTGAGGTTAATCACCGCTCAATGGTAACTCCCCCACAATCATTTTCATTTCTTTTTATTATAAGCGGGGATTATTTTCTTCAATGTCCAGCAACACCATCACCAAATCACCATCAGCGTTTACGCTCATCGCTTGATGGAAAAGAATCATACTTTTTTTGTCAGGGCAGACTTACTTAAAGATCCAATTATTTTGAGCAAAATGATATTTTATTTGTGGCTGTTGTGACTTCACTTGCAATGAAAGCTTTGTATTCATGACAGCAAATTCATACAAAATTCCAACTGGAGTTTGTTGTGTGTATTCTATTAAAACCCTGCAATCTGTTTGAGTTGACATTGAATTCAAGATAGCTTTGTTTTCTTCGCATCTAGTTAGATCAAGATTCTGGCCCCAGCAGACTTGTTTCGGAATCGGTGCCAGAAAATAATCTTTCAAGCGCTCACCTGGGAAGCTCCCAAGGTAAAAAAAAAAAATACATTAAAAACAAAACAAAAAACATGAGTGCATATTATACATCACAAATTACAGTATACCATCAGTCTCCTCGACGCATATGTAACATTTAAATTCTGATATATCTGAGCATTTTATTATGTCGTTCCCTTACATGACATGAGGGAACATCTTCACAGTCCTCAGCCATTATTGTTGCGGATAAGAAGCCTTGTTTGGTTAAAAGTGTATGCACATACTTTGGAGCAAAAGCTCAACGAAGAGCGCTCAACATGAATTATAAACGAGAGCTAAACATTCCCCATTCCAAAAGGTGGGAAATCAAAACACACTGAAGACTGGGGACTTTTCTGTCTCTTTTGTGTTCGTCTCCCTTTTTCTCCCCTCCTCTCTTCAATGTGTGAGCAGTAGAGGGTTGCTGCTGGATGAATTCCAAAAGGACACAGTGTGAAATGAGCACAGCTTTGACCTCACACACCCCAAGCGCAGCCACTGAGATCACTTCTCGCAGACACGTTGGGCAGCATTGGCTGGCGGAAAAGAAATAGGACCAATGGGGATTCAAGTGGCGGGAAAAGGAGAAGGGAAGAAGGGAGGGGGCGAGGGAGTGGTGCCTCAACACCATGATGCACTTTAAGCGACCCTTTGCCGAAAAGTGCCTGGGAAACCTTAGGAACAAACACTTTCTGTCATTTCCTCCTGACAAAGCTCCTCTCAGTTGAGTGCAAATGTGACCAGTCTTGGAGGGAGGTTATTTGCCCAAATCAGTTTCTGCTGCACATTCCAGATGAAAAAGAGTTAGCCTAAATTAAGTCCCAATGTTATTTCTTTTTATTGGACAATCATTGACAGTGCGGGCAGAACAAAATACAGGCATAACACTTGAGCATTTCAATAAATGACACATCTGTTTGCTTGCTTTTAATAAGTACATGTGGATACACATGAGCACACCCATCGCTGCTAACAGCTGCATCCCCGAGGCCTTTGCTATCTGCAGCCCAAATACACACACTCACATCAGCCACATTCCACAGTCCTTGCAGGCCCCGAGGGCAGTTTTGCAGCTGGGCATCCAGTGGGCTTCTGCGGCTCTTGCTGCCTGCTTCCAACACTCAGTCTTCAATGTCACTGTGCTCACCTAAATGCAGGACCCATCCTTCTCACTGCCTGTCTAATGATTCTAAATTTTGTACTACAGACATTGTTCTGCTCATGGACTTTTTAATCCAACAGAGGGTGACCGAAAAACATTAGTTTGGAAAGAAAAACGATGTGATATGGTTTTAAAATCCCCAATCAAATCTCACAAGAATACTTTTTTTAAGACCGCCTAGAGTGACGTCTTAAAATTTCACTCACTTTGTGCTTAGTGTTCTTCTTCATCTTGGTGTGGACACCAACTCAAATTGCTACTCCTTTGTTATTCATGGATGGATCATAATGAAATTTACGAGGCATACGCTAGGCAGCAATGATCCTCTGAGATAGATTTAAAAAAAAAAAATTTGTCTCAGGGCAGATAAATTACAATAATTAACGGTTGACTTAAAATTGCTACGATTCACGGATAGATCACAATGAAATTTGATAGGTTTTTTTGGTATTCTATTCTCTCTTATATATGGCGGAAAACACTCAGGTGACTTGAAGTTCCGGTCTGAGACCCCCAATTTGCCCAACTTTCAAAATTGTCCGATATGCATGTGTGATACATCATTGGAAAGCTTAAAATCTCAATTTTCTGGAGGAAGAAAAATTTTGAACAGGAGGGCATTTTTAAAAAAAAATATATATTTTTTTTTAAACAGCAAAACCCTATCTGAAGGTGAGAGCACGCGACAGCAGAATTACAGACGCCACGACTTTAACGAGATATTATCTGTACTTACCTTTTTTCGTTCCAAAAACTCCATGTAGCATGTATCACTGAGTTTCAAGACACAGCTGTGAATGGCTGGATTTTTTGGGAATTTTATGGGCGAAACATGGTAAGATAACAAGGGTCGCGATGCAGAAATCGCAGACATCAAGGAGCATATCGGAGAAAATGCGACCGTAACAAAAAAATACAATTAAGCGATTGTTATGAGGTAGATATCCGTGACTTTTTTACAGACGACATTTTTTTATTGTGACGTAATTTGTTTATAAGTTTAAAATATGTGAGTGAATAATTTTTTAAAGTCAGTTTTTTTGAACGAAATATTAGACATCAATTAATGATTCTATGCTAAAAATGACAGTCATTTTGAATAATAAATATAATTAATTACCTTCGTTTTATGGCTGGGTTGAAACAAAAGCGGTTGCGTGACATCTGTAAACGGGGGTAAAACGGATAAATCAAAAATAGTTTGGGGGCTTAATGTGCCATAAATCTGCTATGGCAGCATACAGACATATTGTTCTATCAAACACAACAGTTGTTTTGGTTTAAAATACAGCAGTTTCTTTTAAAGACGAGTGCAAGAGCAGAAACGGCTTTTTCAGTCTTGTTTGTGTTTTCCGCCATATAACCGCTCAAAAGTTTGGGGTCGCTTAAACCCCAAACTTTTGAACGGTCGTGTAAACACTAGGTACATTCTTATATTCTATTCTATATGCATCAGCCCTTGGAGCAGAAGAACCCGGCCAAAATATTGTTATACATAATTCTATTAGACTGACATTTTACAGTTGAATATCCAGTTTACACTTTGAAACCTTTTATTTCAAGGCCGAAAAACTTCTGATTATCTAATAACTGTGCAGTCGTCTTGATACAGACATGAATGAATGTGTGAGGCTTGCAGTGAAGTCCCAATCAAACGGCTCCATTCAGAATATGTGTGGTATTAGTGTGCACTCACTCAGGTCTTGGGAAATATGAAAAAGCTCCACTGAAATCGAAACATACATGATGGAGAAATTGTGAAAACAGAAAAGCTGAACCCAAACAAAGAACTGGTGATACATTTCAATATTTAAATGTCAACGTGTGCATTGACGTCCGTGTATTAGAGTTCATCCATGCATGCCTGTATGTAGTGATGGATCCAGTTCATCATTTCAGCAAATGCCAAGTCCGTCTAACTGCATATGTCTCGGGCCATTTCCATATCCGTAAATAGAGACGACCTATCTGTCATTAAAGCATTGCCTTCATTCTGCCTGAGAGGCCAAGTAAAACCAACATCCCCACAAATATGCACTTTGCATCACTAATGATCTGACACAGACTACTAAATCTATCAAATTGACTCAATAAAGACGTCCAAAACAATGTGATCATGAATCTTTAGTTGTTGACAAAGAAATGGACATTGCCTAGTGCATCATGCATCCCAAACAGACCTGTGCCACTAAAACTTCAACAGCATTCAAGCTTCTATTTCAGCAGATCCCCTGAACTGTGGCACAGCACCTAAAGAGCTCCCTGGTACTTGAGATGCCACATTCAATTAGTTCCACAAAGAGATTCTTCCTTCGCCAAAAAGGAAGCTGGAATCTCATTAAATAATTTTCTTCTAGTATCTGCTTTGAAATATAGATCAGGAGGCTGCTGTCGGACTGCGGGGACCTTGGATGTAGCATCTCGAACCGTGCCAGTCAAGATGAGCACCGTCTCATAGATTAGTCTTCCTTGGTTTATCAACACGAACGGCTTACTCTATCGCTCACCATTAGCTCCTTTTCCTTTATTTTTCCTTGCTTTCTTCCATCTTTTTTCCCGTACTAAAAAGCCCCCAAGACATTCAGTACCTTTCAGTAAAATATCAACCTAAATAATCTGATGAAAGCAGCAGGGGAATAGAATACCACTCAATGATATTCATATATATACTGTAAGATAAATCACATTGCTAGGTTTAAATCTGGCAGTGAAATTTAATCGTGTAACATAAGGATTATAAAAAGCGGGGAAATAAAATACTTATTTTACACCTGGTAAAATGTATGTACAATGCCTATCATACGTATTCACCCCTTGGATGTTTTCTCTTTTTATTGCATTCATTATACAGTCATGGACAAAACAATTTGGTACCATAATTTTCGTACTATAAAGCGCACCTGACTATAAGCCGCCACCCACCAAATTTGACACGAAAACGTTATTTGCTCATAGATAAGCCGCTCTGGACTATATGTCGCAGCTGTCCTCATTGTATTAAAAGTGTCTATCATAAGACCAAATCAACTACCATGAATCTTTGAATCAATTGGCTGCAAAGCTTTATTGCTTCAAGAAGCTTCATTTGACAATCACTGTTCTCTTGGGGGAGACAATCAACCTCTGCTGTCAACACTGTTGTCGTCCAACATGCCTACTAGCATGCATTGCAGCGCTACAGATGTAAATCACATTCAAAATTCATGTTCTGTGCTAATTGCTGTTCTAGTTGCTGTTCTAGTTGCTGTTCTAGTTGTTTTATTAACTGCTAGTAATGGAATTTGGTAACACTTTATGTGACAGTGGTGCCATAAGACTGTCATAAGACCATCATAATAATGACATGACACTGCCATGAGCATTAATGAATGCTTATGACAGACATCATTTTGTGTCATCCGGCAAATTATCTCACTTTTGAATGGATGTAAAAGATCCTAGCTGGACATGGAGATGGAGTTACTGAAATCATTTTGTAGATGACACTTAATGACATCTGTCATAAGCATTCATTAATGCCCATGATAATGTTATGTCATAGTTATGACGGTTTCATGGCAGTCTTATGACGCCACTGTCAAATAAAGTGTTACCTATTAACCCAAATAAATCAACAAATAAGGAAAATGAGGGGAAAAAGTAGCGGCTTATAGTCCGAAAATTACGGTATTTTTAAACAGGAAAATTGTATTAAAAAACTTTTTATCATCAACGTGAAAATAGATTTCTACTGAGTAATGTCAAAGACATATAAAAAATATATAAAAGTAAATATTGTATGCATAATTATCTATCCCCATCAAGTCAGTATTTCATGATGTACCTTTGGCTGCAATCACAACAGTAGGTCTGTGTGGATAAGTCTCAGTCATTCTTGTACATATGTCAACTGCAATGTTGCTTCATTCTTCTTTGTAAAACTGCTCAAGCTCGGTCAGGTTGCACAGGTACCGGACATGAACTGCGCTTTTCAAGTCCAGCCATAAATTCTCTGTTGGATTTGCCTGGCAGTTGGAGATCCTTGATATAAATGTTTATCCCAGAGAATGAGCAATGAGCCACGAGACAAAGAAGTGTCAGACAGAGGTTAAAGGTTCATTTACCACATTCTGTAGTAGAGAGCAAAGAGGGTGTGGCTGTCCTAGCGGTGAAAGAAAAGTCTTGATCCTTACTGATTTGCTCGTTACTGTATGCAAATCCAAACAATCACAGGAAATGCCTGGCCCTTGGCACCAGCTAATTGCCATAACGATAAGCAAGCAGAGCTGTCTTTGGGCATTGGAGCAAATTAAATATTAGTTCCATGGGTTTGACCCCCCTCACTCCACGACCAAGACATGTTATAATTACTTCTAACACAGCACATCAGCACTTTGGAGCATGTGAGCCACTCTTGGCCTGGCAGAGGCAAATAAATGTTTTTCATATTCTTGGAGTAAAGCGTGTGTATAGGTTTACCAAATAAGATTGGGGCAGTGAAGAGCATGGAGAAAGATGAGAGTAGAAGCCGGCACTGGGGGAGGACAGAGATGGAGAGACGCTGGGGTATAATGTGGGAAGAGAGAATGTGAGCCAGCCACTCTAGACACTGCATGCTGGTAGAAAGACATCAAAATGTACACCCACTATTAGCATAGTGACCTAACCACTCTCTTCAGCCCTTTCCCCCTCACTTTTAGTAGACACGCAACATTGGGCAAGAGACAAACCAAGGAAATTAAATGCAAACAATGAAGGCTTTGCAAATGGGTGTTACCAAAGGGATACGTTTGCATGCACTTCCCTAAAGTGCAGTCGAGCATAACGCGGGTGAAGCAAACAAGCAAACACCCAGCCACCCCGAGCCCAAAGAGACGTCCTTCGGTCTGCTCTCCTCCGGGGAACCGGGACTGAGACCTTGAGCCACTCGAGGAGGCGGGGAGTGGTTGAGGACAGCCCTTGAGCGATGTGACGCATCTTGGATGACTGCCGGGCTCCAGGCTTGAGCCGGACACGTTCACTCGCTCTGTCTAACCTAAATGCTCACTCATAGGGCCTGACGAACCCCGCCGCTTTCTGTCTGTCTATTTCCCTCCATTTTGTCCATACTCCTGCTGGGCTATGTGAGCCTGCCCGAATATGTCTGGCTGTTTGTAGGTCAGTTAGGTTCGCCTTGTAGCACACTGCATGGCTGTGTGAGCACATACGAATCACTGGCCATGTCCTGAAACTCATCCAGCACAGTTGAATGTTTGTAATTGTACACACAGCTGTGCAAACATCCAGTAATGTCAATGCAATCTCATGGGAATTCAGTGGGAAATCATATAAAACATATATATATATTTACAGTATATTTATAGTAAAATAAGTAAACGCTTCACAGCACCTGCAGATCCAAAACTATGTTAATTTCATCAACAACACACCGCTTAATAATTTGTAAGGTTACATATCCAAACATATTCCCATTTTGTACTAACTGCAGTGCATTTTTATACTGAACATAAATCCATCCAAAATATTCCCAGTTTAAGTTTTTATCTGGTGAATCTCAACATTTTAAATGTACATGACAGGAAAGTGGCTAAGGGTTGCCTTTGTTAAGTTATCGTCACAAATGTTTTCATAATACTGTATGTTGTCAGGTGCCATTTCCTTGCCTGGCTCTGCCAGACTATTCTCCCTGTATTTTTCAAACACTGAGAGTATAGTCTGGGAACCAGCCCATTAACGGCCTCTCGTGCCGGTACAAAATCAATCGACAAATCAGATTCGTTTATTTGCGTGACGTGTTCTTAACGAGCAACGTCACTCTTGCACGTCGAAAGTCGTCTCCACAACAACACAGATGGTCAACGGGAGAGCCGAGAATATGTTCCAATCCACGGTCAAATCAGTTTTAAATTACCAAAAACACATCGACACGAGTCATTGACAACAGTCTGTCTCGCGCTAGCCATGTTGAGAAACTCCGCTCTCTTCGTATGTTTACTTCCGCGCGCAAGTCCCTCGTCCTTCCCTCGTCATTTTACTAACGTCACGTCTGCCCGTCGCTGATTGGTCCACTCCGCTGTCTGTTTGCTGTGGCTTGCTCCGCCCTGGAAATTGTATCTGCGTGAATGGTGGCCAGACTCAATTGCTGGAACAGCGGTGAGTCTGGTGTACCAGGCAAGCCATTTCCAACCATGAGGTCATCATGCACAAATAGAAATTCACTTTCAAAGAGAAGACAATGTTTGTTTGGTAAAAAGAGCATTGTTTTTCCTTCCTTCCACTCTTTTCTGGTTGTCACATGTGGATAAGATGATTCTATGAATCAATCAATTGAAAGACTGCACAAAGCACATGGCGGAAAACACGCAAGGCTGAAAACGATGTTTCTGCTCGTGCAACTAACTTTTAAATGGACTACTGTGTTTAAAGACAAAAGATTTGTTTTGTTTGATAAAACAATATGTCTAGATGCTGTCATAGCAGTTTCATCGCGCAATATGCCCCGGGACTATTTTTAATTTGTCTGTTTTACCCAAGAGACCCCCATTTCCTTGACAAATCACGACTAACTGCTTTTGTTTCAACCCAGCCATAAAAACAAGGTAAGTAATTACATTTATTGTTTGAATTTTCTATCATTTTTAGTTTAGAATCATAACGTGATGTCTATTATTTAGTTTATAGAAGAAAAACACCTTGAAGTTATTCCCTCGCGTATTTTTAACTTTTAAACAAATCACATCACAATGAAAAAAATTGCATCTGTAAATAGGTAATGAATATCTCCCTCTATCAATTTATGGGATTTTTTTTTTTTTTGTTACTGTCGCATTTTCCGGATATTTTATGTGATAAATAATCGATCCAAACAATTCATTTAAAATAACCGTTATTAAGATATAAAAACCAAACAAAGCCCGGTTGTGCCCATTCCCAGCTGTGTCTTTACTCTCGGTGACACATGCTACACAGAGTTTTTGGATCAAAGCATGGCAAGCACGCGATAATGCGATAATATTAATATAATATGAATATTATATAATATTATTTTATAATCATATTAATTATTATAAAAAACGGAGATATGATCCTTTTAATTTTAAAAATAGTAATGATATGATCCTTTTAATTTCAAAATAGTAATTATAAAGGAACTCGTTCACTATTCAAACTAAAAACTACAGAATTTTCTCCATCAGAGGACACTCATGCTCTTTGGATGAATAATGCTTCATATATGTAATTTTTTTCTCTTGACAGAATTAAATGATTTTTTTTTTTTTGTATGTCTTTGGCTTAATGTGGTTATGTAATGGGTTATTGTGCAGTATCATTATAACAACAGTTCTTTTAGATAACTTTTTGCAAAGAAAAAAATATTGTTTAGAAAAAAAATCTAACAAAAATATAAGCAGTTACTCACAATGTTACCCATTACTTGAGTATTCTTTTCACCAAATACTTTTTTTTTTACTGGTACTTGAGTACATTTTTTGGATGACTACTTTTACTTTTACTTGAGTAATATTATTTTGAAGTAACGCTACTCTTACCTGAGTAAAATTTTTGGCTATTCTACCCACCTCTGAAGTCATGTACATTACATCATTTAAGTCTACAAGGAATTGCACATTTCTGTAAAATCAGTACTGTAGCAACCCAATGGATGAAGTGTTGTACGTTAACGACAAACATTAGTTGGATGAATGTATAAAAGAGATTAAAACAAAAGTGCATACTAATTGGCAAAAAGGACATCCTGCGTTTCTACCAGCACAATTTTGAGGAAATAAATGAAATCACATTAATATGGCTTGACTGAATGGAACAACTTGAAGGAAAGGCTCCACCAGAAAGTGTGCTCTCCACCTCCTCATCACTCAGCCCAAACTGTCCCATGGACTTGCTGGAACCCAGAGGGGAGATCAAAGCCTGTGTGATCCAGTGGCTGACATTTCATCCTTGCCTAACCCCCTCCTCTGTGTGCCCTCTCCCCCACGTACGCTTCTTTATAGCTAATTTCTACCGTCTCGACAGCCACATTTTGAGTCATCTTTATAATTCCCATTCATATCTATTGCAGGCTAAACGTATGTTTTTTACTGGAAGCATACATAACGTTTAACAAAACATGACTTGTGAATCTGTGAAAGCTGGCAGTGAATGATTTTTCAGTGCCATGGACAGTGATAGATGTCCTATCCATTTAAACCGTTATCCATTTGCACTGGTTACTGCCAGCCCTCCCAGTTCATATTGGACTGGACATCAATGGCAGGGAATGATTTTAAGTCAATGTTCTTTAGGCTAAATGTGGTTTCAGAGAGTCATATTTATTTTAAAAGACATCCTGCTGTCCTCATCGGTGCTTTTTTTTCTCCCTCGTGTGGATGAAGCAACAAGACAAACACGAACGGGATTCCTTCTTTCCTTGGTGGAACAGGCATCTCAACAGCCATCACTATTGACCACGTCAGCCATGAGAGGGAGCACGCCAGTGTAACAGAGCAGGGGACCATTTTGGCCCACTTAACTATAATCAGTAAATGCACCTTGGTCGCAATTAGCGCGGGGCCACGCTGTAAGCAATCGCTTTGCTCACAGCTCTGACTGTGTTTTATTGTGCTCCGCAGGAACCTTCTAATGCAAATTGTACTTATCATAACCTAGCTGAACAATGGTGGTGTCCTTGCTCTTTGTATATTTAGGTCTCAAATGGTGGCAATTAGAATTGCCCAAAACTGCTCAGCAAACGTATTGGACAAAAATGGCTTTCCATATTTTTTTCAAAACCCTGTTTTATATTGTGTTGTAAGCAATTTAGGATAACTCCAGTCTTCAAAACCCCCATTGCTCCATGTTTAGCAAAAGCAAAGTGCTTTGTAATAGCTTCTGCAAAAAAGAAAGTAAGACTCAGAATGAGTCTACTGTGTTAAGTCCAACTCTAATAAAATGCATTGTAGTTTTAAAGCAGTAATTTCAAGTAATTTCTTCACATGCCAAATAGGGTCAGAAGTAAAGTAATTAAACATTGTCCAACAAATAAAGCATGAAAAAAGAATTTATATGTTGTATATTTGACAAAATAATCGCATTTCCGAAGTTCAAGCCTGAAAGGGGACGAACCCGGAAGTGATACGTCACACCGGGAACGCGATGGCACCTCCATACATACGGCCGCCATACAAAGCCCTTCAAACAATGATTCAAACAGCGATATAAGCGATAGATCGAGCGCAAGGGAGGAGATCCAAGTTTTTGAAGAGTTGGAGGAAGAAGAGGAGCTTGGAATTTTATGTTGGACCTAACTTGTATTAGCTAGACGCTAATCAGGATGCAAACAATGTGCCTAGACTACCTGACATGGAATGGAGACCCATCGAGATTACAACATTGGTAAGCTATAGGCTGTTATTATTTTCATGATTTGAAGATGCAGGCATTTGCACATAATTTTATGTTTTTGTCTATCTGATGACATTGTTAAAAAAAATAATAATCAGACTTCATGTTCATTTTGGCAGATCCGACAGCTCTCGTGCATATAAAATAATAATATAAAAACGTTGGGGGGAAAGAAGGAGATGAGTCGTTGTTATATCTTGACCGAGTGACCCAAACGACACCTTTATTGGCTTTTACAACTTTACTCAACGTTTTGCCAAGTGACTCTGAACAACAACTTTTCTCTCTTTTAGTCAAGGAGTAAGGCACAAACAATAACACATCTAAATGACATGCGTACCCTCTACTGGTGAACTCCCGTATTACAACTAAATAATATCCACTATATCACAGTCGTCGATGGCTTTCTCCACTTTATTGTGGCAACAATAAGAAAACAAAGTGGCGTCTAATGGCGTGAGGAATTGTAGTTTTTTCACACAAGCGAACAGATTACAAAGCACCACTTCAGTGTTGTCCCGAGACTACATTTCCCATGATTCACTGTGTGACCTGCGCGCTCGCTGATTCGCTGCGAGATTCACTCAATGCCAACACGCTAAATTGTCACCTGTCAGCGGCTCTCGCGAAACAAACTAGAAGGCTATCAAGCGATCACCGTGAAAGAAACGCCGAACCGTACAAATGCAATGCAATGCTAGAAGCATGAAGGTGGAAATACATAACAAATACAAATAAATGTGCACAAACTCACCGGCGGTGTGTGTCTCTTACTGCAACGTGACCGTGAATTACCGCGACGCTGACCCGCTAATGTGCACATCCATACCCCTTTCCCGATTGACAGTGGATTAACCCTTTCGGACAAGATCGTAGATGACGCACAATTTAAACACGCTTAACCTAGCGAACGTAACAACAACTATGATCGGGGATTGCCACGAGTTAACTTTCGGCTAACGTCGCTAGCTTATACTGTTCATTCCACAACAGTTGGCAGCTCTGCTTTGACAACGTCATCAGTCATCTATCCAAAAATCACACTTACTTTTTGGCAAATCCTTGATCATAAGCAGACCGGTTAAGGAAGCAGGCATCTTCGAAGTGTTTGCAGCAGAGAACACTACTCGATGATGGCATGAAATTCATTTGTTTCGTGCGAACAAAAGATGTCCATTTACGTGCCCTGCTATCCTTTGGCCACTCATACAACTTTTCGTTTGAGTGAGAACAAAACATCGCCACACACCGCCGTGGCATCTTACCGAGAAGCAATGCAACAAACAATACTGTTCTATGGCGGACTTCCCTCGCACTTCCCGGTGTGACGTAATTTCCGAAGATTTCCGAAGATTGCCGAAGAAAAGCATTTTCGTTGTCAAGGGCGTTGCTATGGGTTAAACAAAGAATCTGGAAGGGTTGCGTTAAAAAAAATAATGAAAATATGCTTATAACTGTTTAGCCATTGATATTATTCAAAAAGATGGTTGGCCAACCTTACTTCACATTACATTTTTAAGCAGGTACCACGCATGAAGTGTAGAGGAAGGTAAGAAACAGAAAAAAGCATCACTAGTTCTATAAATCTCCGTGAATAATCTTTCCAGAGAGCACCCCGCCCCTCATGTTAAATCCGTTGCGTTTGACTCCAGTTACCGCGACACAGATCAGGCTAAATGATGCAGAAAAAGAATGAATAGAGAAAGACTACGCAGTTAAAGAGATAGGTTTGTTGTAGGCGTTAGAATTCTAGAAATGATGTTTATCTACATCCAAATACTCAGCAGATTTGGAGGTCAGACTACAGAGAGAGAAATGTAAGCATCAAGCGAAGGGCAGCCACGAGATGGAAAGGATTGGATGGGAAAAGATAAATGAGCAAAGTGGCAAAAAGGGGAAAGAAGTTGAGGGTCACTAATGAAAATTTCTTGCTGCTCTATTTAGTTCCCAGGGCGAGCAGCACATGCGGTCGATGGCTGCGAGGATTCTTGACGCATCATCCCTTGTCCTCAAAAACATGAAATGAAGAAGAACACTTCCAAATCACATCTCAATGTGGGACGCCTTATCTCAAGCCACATTGTCACCATGGCGACAGTTTGGGGGCTTTTTACGCTCCTCGAGCCTCTGCACGGGTGTTATGTTGAAAACTTGGCATGAATATTGAACCGAGATAAGAGTAGTGAGAAAAAGCCTTAGAAAATGTCCCATTTTCACATTTTCCGAACAACAAGGCCAGGCCATGATAAGAATAAAATTTGAGGTCAATTCTGGATTCCAAAAGAAGCGAACATTTCAGAGTAGAGAGCCATGACTCAAAGCGAATCAGATTTTACATTTCTTTCGAGAAACCCACAATGTGCACAGCTGGTAGCTGCAAATGAATACCAATTTGTGTATCTTTGTTGAAGTGTGAGCTTCAGTTGAACCACAGGCTCTCGTGGAACAAAGGACAGAGGAAGCCGGCCGGGGAGGAGCAGAATGCGACCGGTTGAGCAAAAAGAGCAAGAGAGGTGAACGTGCGGGATTACGAGGGGCGCCTTTGGGGGGGTGACGAACGCCATTTGGGCCCACCTGGGCAAACAATAACCTTAGGGAGACCAGTGTGGCTGAAGTACACAACTATGAAACGCTGGTTGTCGTAGCAACGGTTTTCAAGCGTTTTATTTGATAACTTACATGATGTGATTATTCCCTTTATATTGGTGCACAATAAATAAATAAAAACAAGCTAGAGTACAGGAAACACTCACAAGGTCATGAGGAATGAATACACATATTCGTTTTAAATGTTACAACTCTTCACTTAAGCTTGCAGGAAGCCTTATAATTACTTTGGCAACTGAATTAAACGTCGAGTTGTTGAGGGACTCTGTATTTTATATCATTCATTGCATTTTCATGCAAACTTCACTAAACAGGAATGAAATCTGAGCGTGGGTGAGTGTACTTTAAAATGTTTCTCTAAGTTTACTGTAAATCTCCCAATGAATGTGGAAAAGCAGAGGGTGAAGTGCCAACTATTCTCATCTGGCTCCGTGTAAAAGACAAAAGTGTCTTTGTTGGAAGAGTAGCCTTCAATTTGATGACATATAGATCGAGGCTTGCAATGAAAGATGGTGCGTGGAATGCTGCCGTGTTTTCGAATGTGATGTAAGCGCTTTTCATTCCACTGAGGCACAGTGGGATGACGTGTTCTTTGTGTTTAGTGACTAGGGCCAACCTGGCGCCACAAGAAATAATTTCAAGCAATATGCTAGAGCTTCTGCAGTATACTACGCGCGAGTGTATTTCCAATAAAATGTGTATGGGTCGTTTAAAGACGGCAATTTTGGTCTGCGTACAGGAATATGAAGTTGTGTGTACACATGAACTCATTGGCTGCCAATGAGAGCGATAGACAGCCAATCCATTTTGACTTTTGTCTATCTTTGTCAATGACAGCAAATGAGTGAATGTCAAAACAAAACTAATCAGGCAAGCGCACACGCAGACTTTTTTTTTCACTTAAAATGTGCAAATATTGTTTTTAGCAATACAAGAGGAATGTCATCTCATCTCTGCTGCCTGGCAATGGTTATTTCAAAGGGAGCAAATATGCTCACCATAAAACAACCTTGCCCACTAATAACACTAACCTGTTTAATAATTAACCAGAATCCAACACACGCATCATTATTTTTCCAAACAAATTACATCTCAAGCGACTCAATACGAAACGGCACAGCAATACGTTCTCTGTCACCAGGAGTTATTAGTCATTTTAAATTATTTATCAAGCCAACGCAAGATAGGATTTATTTCAGAGCGGTTTTATGAATGGTTCTTCTCCAACACCATCTTGACAGCCTCCAGAAAAGCAATCTTTAAGAAAACATGCTTTGGTAGGAGACTATACGGTTGCAGTCAGTTCAAAGGAAGGGAAAAAAAACTATGCCCACCTACTATACTGTATATCTTAATGACAATAAACGGAACTTATTTTGTTTTATGATCATCTTGACTACAAATAAAAACTCTAACAACACAGTCTTCATGCTTTAAAGATGAGTGGCATAATTGTCAGCCACATTTTGGCTTGCTGAGTCTTCCTGAAAATACCCCACGCTGTACAGTATAAGAGCAAGAATCTCATTCAATGCTGCCACTGACAATGGAAAGAAGCAACATTCTTCAGAGAGTGTCGCCCTCAATTTGAGCTGTGGTTTGTACACCAGGTCCTGTCAAATGAGCAAAAGCATGAGAAATGCGAAATAAAATAAAAAAACATTGAGAGAGAGCAAGTTATTGCGATGTGTTAAGAAGGTATTTAAACACACAAAAAAAAACAGCAGTGGCAGGGAAGAGGTCATTAAAAGATCCATTTTGTCTGATGCATATTAGCCAAAAGACGTATTGCTTCAAACTATTTGTGTGTGTTTTGTTGACAAAAACACTGGAAGCCAAAAGTCACAAACGTGCTGATAAGGCATTTTGGAATTGTAAAGAGCTATGCGCGTGGAACTATTCTACTTCACTGATGAGATATTATTTATCGTCAAAGTTACAATTTTCTCTAAATTTTAATTTATTCACTGCCATTGACAGGGATAGTCATCAAATCCATTTGAACTTGGGATGCCTGGCATTGAATGATCATGTTTCATTGTCATTCGATCACTGCCAACCTTTCCTAGTCAATGTATTGGACGCCTATTACCTTTAGTGCCAGTTAAAGACTTAAATTATGAAATAATATTAAAGCAGTCAACAGAAAGAAGTTTTTTTTTTTTTTTTTATCTGTTTCCTTAATTTCTATGTGGTAATAGGCCAAGTTTACTGTGTGGTCATTTTTAGAGCAGATCTGGTTAATCTATCACAATCAATAGCAGCCAATGAGGTAATATGCACCCCACCCCCCCACCCCCCCCGCTTCTGAACTAAAAACAATCATTGATAGCATGGTTGTTCTGTCTTCTCTATTCCCTCACCTTCACTTCATTAGCATATAAATCCTTTTAGTATGTTGAAGAAGCCTTCTCCCTTTTTATTCCTGCATATTTTCTACATTTTTGCCTACATTTTTAGAGCAGATCTAGTTCATCTATCACAATTGATAGCAGCCAATGAGTTAATACGCACCCTGACCCCCCTCTTCTAAACTAAAAACAATCATTGATAGCATAGTTGTTCTGTCTTCTTTATTCTCCCACCTTCAATTCATTGGCATATAAATCCTTTTAGTATGTTGAGGAAGCCTTCTCCATTTTTATTCCTGCATATTTTCCATTTTGATTTTTAAATATTCATGCAAGTGGATAGAGGTGAGAAAAGAGAAGCAATGAGCGCATGGACGGTGGGGGCTACCCCCGTTCTGGAAGCTCCCTTCACAGTGATGGTAGGTACCCAGGAATGGTAGAAAGACGGTCAGCAGGACGCCTTATGATTTATTTAGACCCGAGGGTGCTGATGCCTGTCAGTGACTGATGCCAGCCAAACCCGCCTGCATTTGATTCCAGAGAAGACAAATGCATACAAGCTCTGCTGTAAGCGATTTCACCCAAGTCAAATCAATGATTTCAGACTTAAAATGAAAATAAAACATCCCGTGCTTGTTTTTATTATTCTTTGCATGGTTAGACATTTTAATGTCAATATTCTATTCACAGTATGGTGTCACGCTTTTCTTGACACCTGTAATCTGAAAGAGGTCACCCTGTTGTGCCCCCACCTCAAAAGCTTAGGTGAGCCAATCAATATTGAACCGTGAAACTATGGCCTCCCGTGGGCGTCTAGCTGACTTGCATCAAGGCGCCCTCATTTCCTCAACCTAATGACCTCAGGAATGTATGGAAATTAAACTGGGAGATGCATGAAGTGAACAACATGGAGAAACTCGCAGTATATACTATTTGTACAGTAGGTGCCATATATTGATGTTCGTAACCAGGTGTCTAAAGTTCGCTTACAGGTGTCTAAAGTTCCCATTTTCTCTGCAATGGGAGAAACGTTTCATTACTTGGCTTAAATGCGAGCCAAAAGCCGATAAGTGTGTATGTTGTGTTTCATATGGTTTACTAGTGGTAGTTAATCAGCAGAGCTGCAACATGTCTCCTACTTGGTCTGTGGAGACACAGGCGATAGCTGCCCAGAGGCACATTATAAATGAAAAACGTTATTAGGATTCTGTCACGCATACTAAGGTGTTATGGATGTCAAAAGAATGCACAGCAGTGACTATAGCAAGCCTTAATGATCATTTTAGCAGTCTTGAGGTTGTATCCCGATTAGCCAGCGGAACCTAGCGTCAGTGCCTGACTCCAACTAGGAGATGTGCCTGTTTTCTTTCATTACCATAGAGTGGCCCCCCACATATGTGCAGTGAAAAAATATTTAAATTTTAGTCCTGTGCGACTTATGTTGTTTCCTTTCTCGAGACAGGATACGGTATACAAAAAGGAATTGAAAGGCATGTATGCCAAAACAAGAGTTAGCGTATACCATACCACATGATCTTAAAGGGACCTCATCTGCATAGGCAATAACGAGGAATTTGTTGAGAGGAAAGGCAACACATTTGCATGTACAGGAAAGGGCTGCAAAATGGCAAGATTCCACAAAACTGTACTTCTATTAGGCCTGTTGCGATAACAAATTTTAGTAAGGGATGTCTCATACAGTAAGTTATTTACTGATATGCAATATTATTGTCAATTTTTTAAAAACCAATTCAACCACGAATGTAGTGACGACACAGCCTATTAAATCACCTATTCAAATGCAGTATTTTTTTCTTAAATAAAACACAAACTATATTTAAAAATATATAAATATAAAAAAACCTACACTCAATGCATAACGAGTCATTTTAAAGCTAGTTAAGTGCAGAATACGAAATACGTGAGAAAACCAATGGCATTTTTGTTGTCTGCCAATTAAAGCCCATTAAAAGTGTTTATTTGATCCAAAATGACTGTCATCTTGCCCTGCAAAGTGCATATGTTAACAAATTTAAAGCCAAATGATTATCATTTATTACATCATATTATCATTGCCAATCAGATTTCTTATAACCATGTCATTTTGAACCGATTCTCAGTGTAGAATCTGAAGTATATGAGATTACCTCCAGAAATCTGAACATGACGTGCATTTATTTTGAAATGACCACCGGAAGAGCGTTCGCTAAACCGCTAACCGTAAGCTTTACACTCAGTAAAAAACAACAAAAACAACATGCACTTGGCTTTTCAACATGCATGTGGTGTCAGTAATAGATTTTTTTTCTTTTGTTCGCATTGTTTTCAAATGCTGTAATCCAGCGAGTTTTCATGTTTGAAGTGCCTTCTTTTAACCACAATTTTGCATTGTGGAGAAAACTGCCAACAGTTTCTAGCAGGTTAAAGTGGTTAGTACATTGTCATTTTCCCATTAACCTCAATGTAGCAATGATAACGTTTTACAATGTTTAATATACACGTTTCCTTATTTTGTACTGGGTGTAGATGGCCAATAAACATCTGTAAAAGGAACTGGAGCCTCAAATGCAATCAACACGCATGTGTGCCGAGTGCACATGCAAACACATGCACGCGGCACTAAATCGCAGCCAGGAAAATTACCGCCCTCATTTCATTTACCATGCGATAATTTGACTTATTGCATATTGCGACAAGCTTAATTTCTATTGTACTTCACTTCCCCCAAACTCCACTTATGAACTTGAACAGCATCCCTGCACCTTTCATACATAGTTTAGAACGCTTCCACCCTGATGCTTAACAAGCGTTGGCACATGTAAGCATCAACAAATGCTTGGCAGAGCAGTGACTAACTTGTACTGTTGTCTCCCGCAATGAGATGCCGCTGTTGGTGCCTTCACGTGGGGCCACACTCAATGCGCTGGAAAGTCTGCTCTTGCTTGCCAGTAGCAGGCAGATAGATAGATGGACAGGTGGCATAGAGGCTCCACTTACCAAACGCTGTCTTGGCCTTTGATGGAGACATACATATTTCAGCAGTTATTATGGCTTCAGCATAAGGCTTGATGTCGTCAAATTCCTTCGGTAGCTCAGCTCACTCGCTTAGCTCACTCGTCTTTTACTTCAAATATACGAGCAATCCAGAATTGAATGAGCAGAGAAAATTAGATGGTTTATTTTGGTGAAGGCCTTCTTGAGACTGTGCCTAAACAGAATCTTTAGAAATACATAGAGTATTTGCTAACATGCAATCTCCTTGGAGGTCAACCTAATAATTCTGGTAAGAATGAAAGCATACTCAAAGCACTTTTGTATGATGTCAGTGTGCATACCGTTACTTCCAATGAATATAATTGCTGCATGTAAATATTTGTCTTGAGATGAATGTCATTTCTTCTGAAGCTCTGACAATTTCCTGTTACTGCGCATAATTCACAAACCTTCAACACACAGATAAACTGCTGACATCAGGGTGTGAGGATTATCAAGAATAATTGCCTTGAAAGCACCACATTCATTTGCAAAATTAATTTATCGCAAAAGATGTTGAATCCCTGTGGACATCGGGGAGACAGATTGCTGAGAATATAAAATCTGAGATTTAAAAAAAAATTTAAATATCACCTCTTTGGCTGCTATTTTAATGTCCAATCTCTGTAAACCGGCAGGGCTGGCAAGAAATGATCATGTTTCATTGCCAATAACGGCAACAGACCTCCAATCAATTTGAACTGTGGGTGCTGGCAGTGATCAGTGACTAATATGACCGAGTGGGGTCATTTGTGAATCCATTAACTTTATACACAAATTTTCAAGATCAATGATTGTTTTAGATTCATCATATTTATCATATTATCTTACATATTTTTCCAATAAAATAATATTGCCTTATTTAGACAACCCTTGTCTGTTATACTGTATTTTGTAAAACGCACATTACTTTGTATTTCTATGCATTTTTCTTTCATCAAAAATGAGAGCAACAAATCATAAAATGTCTGGTTTCTTTGCTCAAAATATGTATGGCAACAAGGTAGGAGGGCCACATGGTGGATGAGTGGTTTGCACATTCGCCTCACAATTTTGAGGCCGAGTGTTCAATCACAGGCTCTGTTTTTTCTGGGTGGAATTTGTTTGTTGTGCTTGTGTTTTTTAATCCTTTTAATCCTATTAATTGAACACTGAGAAATGTCCGTATATACGAGTGTGTGCCTGAATAGTGTTATGTCTGTATGTGCTCTGTGATTGGCTGACAAACAGTTTAGGGTGTACCTCGCCTACTGCCCATAGTTAGTTGGGATAGGCTCTAGCACCCCCACGACTGTCGTGAGTGATTTGTGGCCCAGAATGAATGAATGAATGAATTAAAGTGGTAGGATAATCATAGCATCAAAGTATAGTACAGTGGTACCTGGATATTCGATCGCCTCGACACACGGTCTTTTCGACATCCGACATAAAATTTGATTCGCCATTTGTTTCTACTTCCGACGACATGCTCGAAATACGATGACATGACAGAGCCGAAGACGGACGCACACCTGATTTTCTTGTGGAAGAAATCAACACAGATTCCAAGAAGGTTAGTGCAGGTGGTGAAACAAGGAAAAAGGTGCCGCTTACCATTGAAATGAAGATGAAAATGATAGAAAAATGTGAGCGTGGGGTGGGCATCCGTGAACTGGCTCAATAATACAGCCGTAGAATGTCGACGATCTCCACGGTCCTCCTCCGACCTCCGTTCGCTATTATTGTGGTAACATCGCCAAAGAAATCGGTGGCTTCGTCATGTTTTTATTACTCATTTCAGAACTTGTGCAACATAACACGCCTAGTCTCCGCCGCAGTTGACAGTGTTCTCAACAAAAC
This sequence comes from Corythoichthys intestinalis, assembly GCF_030265065.1. Lineage (NCBI taxonomy): Eukaryota > Metazoa > Chordata > Actinopteri > Syngnathiformes > Syngnathidae > Corythoichthys > Corythoichthys intestinalis. The sequence goes on from NC_080399.1 coordinate 41,240,330, forward strand.
ATTAAAAGAGAAAGTAATATCTCAACCGCACCTCTCTCTCTCTCTCTCTCTGTCAAGTCAGCGACGCGGTACGTTCAGGTACTTCGTAAAACACGTCCGCCACATTAGAACCCGATTTGTTACATTATTACAGGAATTATTATTATTATTCCAGTTTTTATTAATAATCTATTTGTTTTGCTATGTGCAATTGCCATTTACAATAGTACCAACAGTGTTTATTAATGATTTAGTGTAGGTTTTCGGGCGGTGGAACGAATTAATGGAATTATAAATTCTTATGGGAAAATCCTGCTGGACATACGATCATTTCAACTTACAAACACGGTCCTGGAACGAATTAACTTCATATGTAGATGTACCACTGTATTATATCTATGTACACCATGGTCAAAAGTTTTGATACACTTCACCATTATGTATAATGAGAACGTGTCTCAAAACCTTTGACCGTGGTTGTATGTAAACATTATGTACATATAGTATGTAAATATGCATATATACTTATATAAGTATAAAAGTACAAACACTTGTTTACATACCTTTACATATACACACATATAAATACTAATGTGTGTATAGATATAAAGCATTACAATCACTAAGTTATAATATAAGAAATCTCGTACCTCTCTGTGACCCCGCAGAAATTTGGATTATACTTGCCACACAGATCAGGTGATCCTTGCTAAATTTTATGAACAAATTTCACATATGTAGATTTTTTTTTCTGATTAAAATTAGAAAAATTGTGCAAGAAAATATATGCCCGGGTTGATATATGACCCTATTCAGGTGCTTTTCTTTTCTTTCTTTGTCATCCCCAAACACAATCGTAGCAGCCATCCCTTTCCTCACTGCCTTCCATCTAACTAAAAGTTTTTTTTTCCTAAAGAAGTATCTCAGAGATGAGACAAGACAATCCATTTATGTGAAGAGGTGTAAGCTTGATGAGAAGGCCTGCCTGTTACACCATCAGCTACGTATCAATTAAGTATTAAGTATTCAAAAAAATCAACCTACTTTATTTTCATAGAAATACAAAAAACTGCCTTAAATGTTAAATGATTATATTTCTGTCAATCAAAACTGAAGATCGATTGTGCAGTTCCCTAATGAAGCAGCTGAATTAAGTTCAAAATCATAGGCAAGATTAGTTTCATCAGCAGAAGGCAACCATGTATTCATGAGGCGCTGAAGCAAACAATAGTAAAACTGGAAGGAGCCTGAGAGCCGCTCTCGTAAATATCAAGCTTGAATTCGGCTTTTTTATTTGCATAAGTCAACGTTGTGGAAAATCCATAACTCATTTGCAAGGCTCTTTTGGAGTCGACGTCAATGTAAACAAGCACGCTATGTATGACATACAAAGTACAAACATCTGTGACTAAAGGGTATGAAAACCTCAACAAATGGATCTAAAGAAAACAAAGTCATAGGAGCTATATGGGTGTAATATCTAGGCCTATAATGCACTTGGCTGTAATATTACTTTTGTTTCAACTATGAGCCAGTGAGGGAAAATGCAAATATGCTCTTGCCACAATTCCTACTAAACCCTAATCTCACACTGTAAATCCACTTCATCAATCTAAAAGACCATTTGCCAGAGAGAAAAAAATAAAACATCAGAACACAAAGACACAATTAATTCTGCCAGGCTCAAAAAGATGAAAAAGTAATGTTTTGGCTAATGCATGAGAAATAAGGTAACACAAATCCAGTGTGGGCTGCCAAATGACAGCCCTGTGTTGTCTGTAACATGAAAGCCAACTGTACTATGTAACGGTAATCGTTATGTTTTCATCTCATCTGAAGCCATCAAAGACAGCTTAACGCTCACTAGTGAACCTTTGAACACCCTCTGAAATATAATAACGCTCATGTATCCCAATGTTTGTTACCTCAACTTCATGTGTTGCACTGACCATCTTCCATGAGCTCGCTCCTGACTTGCCTCAGTCATCAGAACCCATCGCACCCAGATGCAGGGTTTTCTATCAGATAGAGGGACTTGCTTTCAAAAGTAAACAAAACACAAAAAAGGACATCCGCATCACATTTAAATCCTTGATCTGACTTTAATGTTCAATTTTTTGGTTTTCCTTTCCCTTGCTTCCCAAAGAGGAAATGAAAGGATGATCTTGCTACGCTGCTCCTCTGATCACTCCCCCACAAAACAAACAAGAAGATTTTATGGCCTCATTATTGACTCGCAGCATTATTGATGCGCAACAACAGAAAACTGGTATAAACGTCTACATCAAGATGTGTTAGCGATACTCTCAGTACATTTGTACTTATGTGATTGAAACTTCAAATTGATAGATGTGTAGTATCGTATTACATGCCTTTTTCCAGGGGTTTGAAGAGAATCCACTTCCAGAAAATGCACAATGACAACACTGATAAACCGAGGAGGGAGGATCTTATATACATACTGCAAGCAGAAGTGCGCTGTGACATGAGAGATCATCAAGGGGGCAGAGGGAAATGTCTAATGTCACTTAACTGGTCCAAAAATGACTTTTTTTCTACTGTAACTCATTCACTGTAATTGACGGCAGTAGAAATTGTATGCATTTTGACTCGGAGGGTTTGCACAATGAACTCAAGGGCGTAGTTTTGCATAAGGACGGTAGGGATATAACACAACCAACTTTTCAGGATGCTCAAATTGTCCCCGCCAACTTTTAAGCAACCTTATTTGCATTATATGTTGAGTTCAGTTATATAAGTAATTTAGATTGTCTTCCCATATGCTGTAAGGATAGAATTGACCCCACCATTATTAAGTGAATTATTTTCATTATGTTCAGACATTTACCCCTTTTCACTTGTTGAATGTGCTGGTCTGTTTGATTGGCGGATGACTTGCATTTATTTAAATTGTATTAATTTATTTTCTACACTATTTATTTAAAAAATATTTTTATTTGCAACCCATGCAGACATTTTTTCGGATAATCATAATGTAAAAAGTGTTCATTTTTTGTCAAGTTTGCCTGTGCTTGTGGACATAAGCACTAGTTTTTTACCTGAAGGAAAACTGCTATTTTATTTATTGTTGTTATACACTAAAAGGTTTCTTCAGTTATATTCAATTTATTTATTTAGACAATGTTGAGTGGTCTTAAGAAAAATGTTGATTTTTTTGCATTCGGGATACGGTAGTTATGATATTATTAACAAGTTTGTATTTTTTTGGGTATGTTAAAATAACATCATAGACTTCACTATCAGATCTACTACTAGCTGATAGGGGTGTAACGGTACACAAAAATCTTGGCTCGGTACGTACCTCGGTTTTGAGGTCACGGTTCGGTTCATTTTTGGTACAGTAGAAAACAAAATGCAAAATATACATGTGCTAGTTGTTTATTACACACCTTTGTGCTTTCAACAATATGAACATTAGCCTATACAAAGCTAGAATTCTGCTCAAAAAGTAGCGGGTATTTAAAGATAATCCAACAAAAATTTGCCTTTCAGACCCCGCGTATTGGTCAGCTTTCTTTCTGAAAGAAAGACGAAAAAAGAAGTCCTGTGCTAAAGAGAAAAGCAATCCCAATGACAACATGTATTTTACAAATGAAATGCCTCAATGAATCATTTTTTTTTCTTATGAACGGTTTTCAAAAGCTTTATTGGTGGATTTTAGTTATAGCGCCACACAGAAATTAATAAATGTAATTGTGTAAGCAGGATCTGTGTATTATTCTTATTATTAAATTACAGGTGTTTTAGCTCATTTCAATTTATTTTATTTAAATGGGCATTATTTATTTTATTATGTGTTTATATTTTACAAATGTGATGTAGTATTCATTTATATTGTATACCGTAATTTCCCGAATATAAGGCGCACCCGTGTATAACGCGCACCCCAAATTTACTTGTAAAATCTAGGGATATTTATTGTACCCGTGTATAACGCGCACCCTAATTTTAGCACCAATAAATAGAAGAATACAAGAAAACAGAGCTCGTGTACAGATACAGAAATGTCATTTTACTGACTGGTGAAACACAGCACAAGCATAGCACATTGGTAGTTCAGAACATGACCATAAACTAACAATATGTACGGTAATAATATGATCTGATAACTTCTTGAACTTACCAGAATCCAGGAGAAAACAAAACAGATGTGACTTTTCTTTTAAAGGCTGCTGTATAAATTGCTCGTTTCATCATGATGAATAAATGTTTCCTCCATGGATTGATACGGTAAAATGAAAGTGAGAACGTAAGTCGGAAATCCGAGAGAGCTCATCGCTGTCGACACGACAGTAACAATAGGAATTATTGTTATTTGGGTTTGAGCTTCCCGAGGGACAGATATCGTTGACGGACACAGGAAGTCTGTGTTGTGTTACGTTTGTTATGGTCCGAGTTGCGGAGCTGCAAGAAACGTTGACTCAAATGAGTTCAAGAAACTAAATTCTGTACTTTATGAAGAGTGAAAAAAGCAGAATTTAACACGGACGAAATAATTCGGCCGATCAGAGTGAAGTATTACCAAAACAATATGGTGACATCACGTACCGTAATGGTTGGCAAAGGATCACCGCATACGTTTCTTCAACACAACCATTGACCGTGTCAATGAAAAAAAAATTCAGTGTATGTATGTATATATATATATATATATATATATATATATATATATATATATATATATATATATATATATGTATATATATATATATATATATATATATATATATATATATATATACAGTGGTACCTCGACATACGATCGCTTCGACACACGATCTTTTCGACATCCGACGTAAAATTTGACTTTCCATTTGTTTCTACATCCGACGACATGCTCGAAATACGACGACATGACAGCACCGCAGACAAATGCACGGCGGATTTTCTTGTGTGAGAAATCAACACAAAAGATTTCAAAAAGGGTGGTACAGGTGATGAAACAAAGAAAAAGGTGACGCTTACCTTTTAAATGGAATTGCAAATTATAGAAAAATATGAGCGTGGGGTGCGCATCCGTGATCTGGCTCAAGAATACAACTCCACGGTCCTCTTCCGACCACCATTCGCCAGTCTTTATAAGTTAAACTGATAATTATTATTATTGTGGTAAAATCGCCAAAGAAATCGCCAGCTTTGCCACGTTTTTATCATTTATTTCACAACTTATTCAACACAAAACGCCTACTGTCTGCCGCAATTGACGGGGTTCTCAAGAAAACATTGAAAGGGAAAGTGAAACTCTGTGAAAGGGAAAGTGAAACTGTTTCTGGCACGATAGCCCCGTGGCGCGTTCAGGTACAGCAAAAAACATCCGCCACATTAGAACCCGATTTGTTACATTATTACAGGAATTATTGTATTATTATTATATTTTTCCGATTTTTATTTGTAATGTATTCGTTTTACTATGTGTAATTGCCATTTGTAATAGTACCAGCAGTATTTATTAAGGATTTAGAGTAGGTTTTTGGGCTGTGGAACGAATTAATGGAATTATAATGTATTCCTATGGGAAAATCCTGTCGAAATGGTCGTATGTCGAGCAGGATTTTTCCATAGGAATACATTATAATTCCATTAATTCGTTCCACAGCCCAAAAACCTGCACTAAATCCTTAAAAAATACTGCTGGTACTATTACAAATGGCAATTACATATAGCAAAACAAATAAATAATAAATAAAAATCGGATTAATAATATAATAATAATAATAATTCCTGTAATAGTGTAACGAAACGGGTTCTAATAAGGCGGACGTTTTTTTCTGTACCTGAAGGCACCGCGGGGCTGACGTGACAAAGAGGGAGGGGAGCGGGTGAGAGTCTACTTTCGCTTTCAATGCTTTCTTGAGAACATCGTCAATTGCGGCACACTCTAAAAAATGATTCATGAGGCTAGTTGGTATGACTTGAAAACATGAGCTTTTTCAACATAAAAATGTCTTTTTTTTACTATTCATTGTTTTATTAAGTTGGTAACTTCTTTTATGGAGTTAATCAAAATTAAATATTAAGAAAGACGTATTAACTTAAAAGTATATTGTTTTTGAATAAGCTTTTCTGCTTTCACGTAACAAAGGGAAAGATTAAGTGAGTGAAATTTAATTACTATTCCATTATTAAGTTGGTGCAACTTCCTAAATTCCCATCACATGTGCATATTACCACGGGAAAAGAATTGGCCATTTTCTGCCTTACAATATTTGCAGTTTCAAAGAAAATGAAAACAGATTTCATTACCATACATCAAGCAGCATACTCAAAAAATTACAAAAATGTTTACAACATTTAAATAAATTATCTTAAAACAGGAGTTACTATTCAATCACCCTATATTGTTTGTACATTTGCAAACATTTTGTTGTACACTTGTTTTGCACTGTGTGTTGTTGTGCCATATCTGTGTATCAAAGTACTGGAAGTACACTTTTCGTTTATACCTGCACCTGAAGTGAACTGTTGACAATGTTTAGGATGTTTATATTGGTTTTGCTCTGCACTTTTATTTTGTCCATTCTTTTGAGTTTTGAAATATATATTTTTTTCCAAATAAAACTGGAGTTGCCATGTCCAATTTTAGAAAAACAAGTTACTCTTAGGTGGCACGGTGGCTGAGTGGTTAGCACGTCCGCCTCACAGTTCTGAGATCAAGGGTTCAATCCCAGGCTTCGGCCTTCCCCCCGGGAACTCCGGTTTCCTCCCACATCCCAAAAACATGCATGGTAGGCTGATTGAGCACTCTAAATTGTCCCTTGTGCCCTGCGATTGGCTGGCAACCAGTTCAGGGTGTCCCCTGCCTACTGCCCATAGTTAGCTGAGATAGGCTCCATCACCTCCGTGACCCTCGTGAGGAAAAAGCGGCATGGAAAATGAATGAGTTACTCTTACTCAATAAATTTAAGTACCATTTTGCATCAACTTTTGAGTTGAGAAATTAAAATGTAGGAGTTATAGCAACCTAAATGAAGTAGTTTTATTTCTTATTAATGCTAAAACTTGGACTTAAAAATTGAGTTGGTTCTACACAATAAAGCTTGTGGAGGACAATAAATAATGATGGTTCAACTCCACTAATTGAGTTAGTCCAGTTATAAAATTTATAAGGGAAGTACTTAATCATTGCTTAGTTGAATTTACTTAAAAAATTAAATGCAAATTGTTACAACAATTTTTTTAAGTAGAGCCAGTGGATTTTTTTTTAGAGTGCAGACAGCAGGCGTTTTGTGTTGAATAAGTTGTGAAAGAAATGATGAAAACGTGGCGAAGCTGGCGATTTCTCTGGAGATGTTACCACAATAAGAATTGTCAGCTTAACTTATAAAGACTGGCGAACGATGGTCGGAGGAGGACCGTGGAGATGTATTGTTGAGCCATTTCACCCCACGCTCATATTTTTCTGTCATTTGCATCTTCATTTAGAAGGTAAGCGTCAACTTTTTCCTTGTTTCACCACCTGTACCAACCTTTTCTGAAACCTGTGTTGATTTGTCACACAAGAAAATCCGCCGTGCATTCGTCTGCGGTGCTGCCATTGTCGTCGTATTTCGAGCATGTCGTCGGATATAGAAACAAATGGCGAGTCAAATTTTACGTCGGATGTCGAAAAGTTCGTGTGTCGAAGCGATCGTATGTAGAGGTACCACTGTATATATATTTCTGTCTTCATCCATGTACCCATGTATAATGCGCACCATGATTTTACAAGTTGATTTTGGGGGGAAAAAAGTGCGATATATTCAGGAAATTACGGTATTTTATGTTGGATAACTTTAGTTCCTATGTGAATATTAGTTCCTACTTGTTTTGTTGTTGTAGGAGGGTTTTGTATTGAACACGGGGCCGTGTTGGTTATTATGATAGCAGAGAAGACAGCAGTAAATCAACAAAGACAAGTCAAGTCTGTGCCCCGATCTACCACTCAAAACATCTGATGGACTCAAAAAGTGGGTTACGATTGCACATTAGTTTGGAAATCGACCGGATCTACCGTTTTTTTACACAAGTGACTTCCGGTCTGCCCGATCCTTCCTACCGGTAGTAGAATTGACGCAGGAGGGTCGCATCTCGCGTCAAATAATAAACTCTGCCGTTCTTTTCGCGTGCGTCGTGTTGAGCCGCTTCTGGGACGTGTCTAACACGCGGCCGCACTGCGACTGGTGTGCATTGGCTGATTGACTTTAACGCCCGCGTTTCACTGCGTTCTCGCGGCGGCCACGTTGTCGCACCGTTGACGTTTCTAGGTTATACTGTCGTACCGTGTTGGTCCTCATTATAGTAGAGAAGACGGGGTAAATATAATCTACACAAAGAAACTGTAACCCAATCGACTCACAGCCTCGAAAAGTAAGGGTTACGTTACGTCAGAAACGTGAGACAAACCTACACCCTTAAATGAACTACATGTCTAGACTATCACCATTGAATTATAGTAAATAAGTTAAATAATGTAAGTTTGGCCTTTGTCCGGTGACATATTGTGATAAAAAGAACAAATAAATCTTCTACTTCGACTTAGCAGTAACTCTGTGTATCCATGTTTTATTTGTCAGTGCGCAGTGAGATGAATTGCCATGTAAAATATGTGCAAGGCAACTAGCTTATTATAGATTGTGTAGGATTCTTACTAAAAGTGTATGCACCAAAGGTGAAAATGGCGTAAAACCCCCAAAATCAGACATGTAAAAATACTATAAATGTAGCTCCACTTGCGCACATGGATCTTGGCCTCTAAATGCCTATATTTAAGTAAAATCTTTCCATGTAAAGCACCATGTAAATATGAGCTATGTTGGCCAATGCCTTGTGAAAGATGAACGACAAGCAAAACAATAAGAAATGCATCTTGGGATCAAAATCGTACTGCTTATAAACAAGGCGGAATGGAGGAAGGGAATATTATTTGGTGTCATTGACAGTGTAAAGTAACAAAAAAAAACAACAAAAGAAAAAATGCTCGCTTTTATTTTGTATGTAGGAAAGGACTGTATCAGCCTTGCAATCCCCTCCCCTGCACCAGTGTGCCCATCACACAGTGAGTATGTCGGTGACCGTGAGTTTCTGATTGAGGTTCTCTGACAGGCACAAAAGGACTCCATCGCTATAATCAATGGTATATTAGAGCAACTTAGAACAATGATTGCTAGCTGATATCTCAAATGTTAATTTTGTGCTCACTTTTCAAGGCCAAGCCATGACTGTAATCATAACTCCTCGAGACTGAGATACATATGCAATTTACAGGCCTTGTTTTGCTTTTACTAGCGTATCGATACCACAGGTTGTGTCTGAAGATAGCTAAGGACATGAAATAAAAACCTTCTTGAATGGGAAAAAAAAAAATTAAATAAAATAAGTAGGGCTGTCAAAATTATCGCGTTAACGGGCGTTAAGTATTTTTTTTAATTAATCACGTTAAAATATTTGACGCAATTAACGCACTAGGCCCGCTCAGACAGATTTAAATGTCAGTACAGTGAAAGGCCAACTTGTTAATTGTGTTTTATGGAGTTTTACCGCCCTCTGCTGGCGCTTGGGTGTGACTTGCATATGTTATGTGGCGTATTGTCGCCCTCTGCTGGCGATTCAGTGCAGCTGATTATTTGGGTTTCGGCGCGCTTTTCTGACGTGATTATATGTCGACGCGAACTCACAGTCTCACACTAATAGACAGTGCTATTCAGACCAGCTAACGTCCGCATCCAGTATTCAGTGGCAGTTCTCATAGCCCCATCACACTGTTTGTGTCTAATACATGCACCGCTTGTGAGTTATATTCCTCCTTTGTTTCTATTCATGAGCATTAGATAGTTATTGATGATGTGTATTTGAATTTGTTCACATATATGGTGAAATGCAGTTACATTGTTAGATGCTTGTGAGCTAATTGGCTAGTGCTACTGCTCAAATGGACACGTGTGTGTACATTTTATGTTATTTTGTGATTTATGCAAGTTATTGACACATTGCCTTGTTATTTTCAGTTTTACAAAGATACAAGAAACGTGCTCCTGTCAAAAAGAGATGACTTCAGTAAAGCCCATGCAACTTTGCCACACCGTCTGAGTTCTTTTTGGAACTTATGTTCGCTATCTGTCAATTTGTGTACTCACACACATTGAGGACAGAATAGGGCTACTAGTTTATTTTTTGATTGAAAATTTTACAAATTTTATTAAAACGAAAATATTAAGAGGCGTTTTAATATAACATTTCTATAACTTGTACTAATATTCATCTTTTAAGAACTACAAGTTTTTCCATCCATGGATCACTTTAACAGAATGTTAATAATGTTAATGCCATCTTGTTGATTTATTGTTATAATAAACAAATACAGTCCTTATGTACCGTATGTTGAATGTATATATCCATCTTGTCTTATCTTTCCATTCCAACAATAATTTACAGAAAAATATGGCATATTTTATAGATGGTTTGAATTGCGATTAATTGCGATCAATTACGATTAATTAATTTTTAAGCTGTAATTAACTCGATTAAAAATTTTAATCGTTTGACAGCCCTAAAAATAAGTAAACTTACATATATGTACAATGTGTATTTCGGGGGAAATAAAAGAGAAAGAAATACCCAAAATTTTTGACAGAATGAGCTAGAGCAGGGCGGTAAACCGAAAATTTACCGGTACCGAAATTCTTTACGATGACCGACGTCATTTTGACCATGACGGTAAATTCAGTAATTTAATAAAACAAGAAAATAGTCTTTTCATCCCGCTTTGACTCTGTGTTGTTCGGCTATGTTCATTCCCCTTTAAGAAAGCAGCCAGTGTGCTTACGTATGGAGTCACGTGGTTATCAGGAAGCCAAACAAACGAGTCCGGTAGGCTAACGCTAGCGGCTAACGCTACAAGCAAACGAGATGGAGTGTTGCTTAAGGGAGGTTCGCCAAACTTTCACCCGACATTAAACTCTTGGCGGCACCCAGACGGGCTTTCACCCGCTGTCCTCCCGATTTCCAAAGAGGATGCTTTCAATGCTTTCTACTGGTAGCCAAGCCACAGGCTAACGCTAGTGGCTAACGCTAGCGGTTAACGCTACAAATGAACTTGATGGAGTCGGATAGCGGCTCTAAACTTGTCGAAACAGCTGAATTTAATGAGTGGATTGGTCTCGGACTGCATCTATCAATTATGCCGCGTTCCAGAAAAGTGGGATGTCGGACTTTTCCGACCTCCGAGTAGGAAAATATCATTGGAACGCCACTCGAACTGGGAGGTCCAAGTCGCGAAGTCGGAGAAAAAATAACTACTCCGACTTACAAGTTGTTTCAATCTGATGTCACTGGACAAAATAGCGCTCATGAAAACATATTGAATGATAACACAATAATGAAGTAAATCAAGTTTATTTGAGACGCCATGTATTTTTTTCTCATACAGTGAATTATCTTTGTTGTGCTATGTTTTTATATTGACGATCAGCAAAGGATGTAACTAAAAAAAGGCAGTTTACAGTGTGGGCTATAATGCAGCCGTTGTTTTTCCTCTACTATTTGATCGCTTATAGGAAGGCAGGTTCGCTGGAGGTCAAAATGTCTTTGGATGGCCAAAATAAAAAACACCTCGTCGCGATCAGCCATCTTTGTTGTCTACATTTGCTTGGAACGCTTTGAGGTCGGAACTGGTACCATCCGAGTGGGATAAATCCGACTTCCCACTTCTCTGGAATGCACCATTAGTTTATCACGTTATTGTGTATCTCTTGTCTGTGTGTGATTTCTCTGATAGCTTTTGTGATGGTAAAGCATTCAGCATAAAGTACAATCTAACAGTGAAAATGATAACTTTAATGGCCCCAGCTATTTTTCCTGTATGTGCTTAGTTCTGTGTCATTAGATCAATGCAGCTTTAATGTGTGTGTGCGTATGTATTAAAATATACACTGGGAAGAAAAAACCTGAAACCTTGCAGTAAACACTTGTGTTGAGTAATTATGTCACAGCAGCCATTAACAATAAGTTGTCTTTTTGAAGTGTACTGTTCAAGCTGTAAGTAATTTGTGTTACAATGACATGTTTGCAGAGGCATATTGATTTTGACAATGTACATTGTTCAAGTCATACAAACTGTTTTAAATGTTCATACTTGAATTCTTATTGTTTACAAAAAATTTTGTATACTTAATGTTTAGACTGCATGTACAATTGTTAAATATATTAAATTGAAAGCTGGTAAATAAATCAACAAGAAACGGTTAATCTGTATTTCATGCATTGATTCAGATTTTCAAATTATATAACGGTCTGCTTGGGTGAATTTATCGTCATTTATCGTTATCGAGGTAAATCTGCTCAATTTATCGTGATACATGCTTAAGGCCATATCGCCCAGCCCTAGAATGAGCATGATCTTGACAATTACAGGACAACCACCTGGCATGTTCCTGTGGTAATGTGTTCTGACTCTTGAGTAGTCGTATTCATAAACTACATAAGGTATACTGTCGCTTTGACACACCTATTATTTCCTTGACCTCAGCTGTGACACCAGGACGGATCTGTGAGCACAGCTCAAGTGTCTCTTTGTGTTAAAAGGAAAAAAGATTAATTCCTGGATGCTGCCTCAGCTCAAAACTAAACACGGTTTTGCTTTGGTTAAAAGAGATGTGTAAAAAGGTACAAGAAAGAAAGATCTTCCCAGTGAGTCATCTGGTTCTAATGCAGGGCCCACTGGTGTGGATTACCGGCACATATTACAGGAGAACTCGGGCTGACCCCCTCATCTTTATCTCGGGGGAAATGGGAGCCCTCTATAGTGATGAGGCTGAAGGTCCAGGCCCATGGGGATTCTAAACCCAGTGGGGAGGAATACAGGACCCTGGGCATGCAGCATGATTGATACCTTATCATGAGAAAGGATCTCTTTGTAAAAGTATTTTCCTTAATGCCTCAATCGAATTCAAGGATATCTATCACTTTTAACAAAAACTGCTCAATTAGAACACATACAGGGTGACCCAAAAAAAAGTATACACTCAGTTGACTGCTTGTTTAAAAGCCATTGAAGCATATCTAAATAGGTTGTCATGCTTAAGTGATTCATTAAGGTCCCTCAATGCAGCTGGTAATCTCTCGTCTCTACAATTCCTGTACTACTGCTGAAAATGAAGAAAACTTTAGCTGTACCTGAATTGCTGCGTGCTGGTCTGACACCAACTGAGATTGCAGCAAATCTGAGAATATCCAGATGTGCAGTCTACAAAGTTAAAAAGAAGCTGAAAGATACTGGAACAGCCTCACGAAAACCTGGGTCTGGAAGTGCCCGATCTGTGGGGACCAAAAAGTTGATTGACAAGGTGATATGTGGCCACCCAGAGTCCAGATCTCAATCCCCTGGATTATAGCATATGGGCAACTGTGGAGGACAGTGCCTGTAAGAAGCCACAAACTTCTGTGGCAGCCTTGGAGAGGTACATTGTTAGATCTTGGGAAAAGATGACAGCATCCTACATAAAGAAGACCTGTCAAGCGTTCCGCAGGCGCCTGGAGGCTGTTGTGACACTTAAGGGAGGACACATTGAAAAATAGAGTGTACTGTACATGTTCTTTACAATAATGTATAATTTGTGATTAAATTCTAATTCTAAGATGAATGAACATGGCATTTAAGTTGTATTATGGCAGTGTAAACTTTTTTTTGGGTCACCCTGTACACACATCATCTGTAACAGTTGTGCATCAACATCCCCAATGAAAGAGATTAACAACTCCAAAAACAAAAGCAGAATGAGGGTTGGGAGGAATTCTGCTACAACAACTACAGTAAATGGCCAATAAATCAGCTTTGCTTTGAAAACCTCTGAGTAGATACAAAAAGAATTCAAACAACATTCAGAAAGACAGGTTTTGCTCTCCATAAAATGATTAGGAACAAATTGAGGAACATTAATGACATGTTGCTGTTTTTTTCACCGGTTTAACTCTTACCTGTAGTATCTGGATTGTAGATAAGTAGAGCAGACAGCTTTGGAGACGTGGCTGGCTGAGCCAAAGTCAATGACTTTGACTCTATAGGGCTGTCGAGATGGATCTACAAGCATGATGTTTTCTGGCTTTAGATCAGCGTGGATCAGACCCAGACTCTTCAGCTTCATCAGCGCCGTTGCCACCTGCTGCAAAACCGGTCGGATGTATTTGAGCGGCAGCGGACTGAACTTGTTCTGCTTCAGGAAGTCGTACAGGTTCTGTTCCAGCATCTCAAACACCAGGCACGTGTGGTTCTTATGCTGGAAGCACTCATAGGCCCTCACAAAGTTGAAATCATCTGCGCTCTCTGTGCTGAGACGTGCTAAGATGCTGACCTCGATCTGACCCTGCCTTGCGTACGACGGGTGGTTTTTCAGGATCTTGATTGCCACGATCTCGTTGGTGCCCCTTTTCCAGCACTTAACCACCTGGCCAAATGTTCCTCGCCCCAAGAATTCCAGTACTTCATATGTGTTGGTCATGGAGCAGAGCACTTCATGCTGCACCAATTGGTAGTCGCCCTCATTGTTGGAGCTGCTGTTCTTGGACGTCGCTGTGGAGGCGGCAGTGGCTGCCGTCGCCACCGTGGCGCCGCTGGCTGCCCCGTTCTGGATCATCGGCTGACCGTGCTCCTCGATGATCTGCACACTGCTGTTGTTGTCGAGCTCCTCACTCTTACGCTTAAGCCCACATCGTTGGTAGGTGTCCAGGAGACTGACCGTGCTGCGGCGAGTCAGATTGTGAACCCCGGAACCGCCACCACACCCTCCGCTGCTGTTACTGCCTCCACCTACACTGCCCAGTAAAGAGCCCGCGCCCCCAGAAGCGCTACTGGCTGAGGCAACCACAATGTGGGCCGCGCTTGCTGGGAAGATGAGCGCTTGCTCGTATGGCAAGGTGGAGCCGGCTACCTGCAGGGAGCTGTTGATTCCTAGGGGGCCGCCGATGGCCGACACGTTCTTGCTGTTATTGTGGCTGTAGACTTTGCTGTGCGTGCCGTACCCTGTCATATCCCAGTTGCAACTCTGCTCCACCTTCAGTTTTTTCACGCTAAAGAAGGCACTTGATTGAAGAGTGTGAGGGGAGAACACTTGCACTTGTGAGGCCATACCTGCAACAAGCGGGCACAAGAGGGAGGGGCCAAAAAAGGCAAAATGAGAAGTTAGGAATTTCAGAGTGTATGAAACATGAGTGGTAGCTTGAAGCTTTAAATAAAGACAGCTTGGGTCAGAGCAGGTCATTAAAACGCCAAGCGTATATAGTGACGCATCACCATGTTAACATCATTACCCCACTAAAGACACGTATCAAATAACCTTTGAAAAAATGTTTTACCATGCTTTTTTACAATGCATACATCTTTAAAAATGCCGATTAAGTGGAAATGCACATCTATGGGAAAGAAGACTGGCAGGTTTGCACTGTTTGCCTAACGTCATTTAAAAAAATGTTCCAAATTTTCCAGGACAGATAGGTATTATAAAGGAAATTAAAAGAGCAAAAAGACTTTCAAAATAACACAAGACATGAGACTCCGAGACACAAACATGTAGTATACATACAAACAAGGCAAAACAAAAGTCCCAAGGAATGATTGCAATTTCCTCTTTCACTACACAAGGACACTACATTTATTGGGGCACAAGAACTCAATTTGGGGCAAAGACATTCTTGTTAAGATAGCTATAAGAGCATCAGAAAGGAACTGAACTGTATCTCAACCACAGATCCCGAAAACAACAAAACAAAAGCAAAACTGCACAACTGTGCACTTAACTGTTGGGAACAAGATGCCTAAGAGTAAGCAAAAGCCTCTCCAAGCAAACAACTGCCCAAAAATAGTCACTTCTTTATCTCCCTTCCTTCACAAACAGGCCTGTTTGTGGCACTGAAATGATTATCACAGCACACAGAAGATTATATGCAGCTCGTAGTTATGCTGTGCACTTTCCAGTAAACTATATAGGTGGACTCTAAACAAAATAAGAGCTTCCACCTGGCTATGCCTACATACACGCGTAGTTAAGTTTCATTGCTGATGAACTGATGCCTGATGGTAACTGTTTAGAGGAACCATACTTGGTAACGTCAACTAAAATTGAGGCCACCCACGTCACTATAAGGGTGCATATTACCACCCTTCCAGTGGGTAACTGCATTTACTACACTGTTTTGGAGAAAAAGTACAAAATGGAAAAATTATGTCCCCACACATGATGACTAAATGTTGTTTTGCCTCTAATTCTTTGCCATTTAGGCACTAGACCAGGAGTGCTCACAATTTTTTGTACTAAGATCTTACTTTTCAAGGAGCCAACCTCGCTCAATCTACCTTTTTTTCAAAAATTAAATCAAAGTTATCTAACCTCATATTTTTAAAAATATATATACTTTATACTGGCTGCTCCATCAAGTGATGGGATGGATGATAGGTTTATGTCTATTTTTTTTTTGCGATTAAATAAAATTCAACTTTATCTGTATAACGTCATAGAGCGCCAACAAAGGTCAGTAGCAATATTCCACAACAAAACATGATTAACTTTTAAGGTCAAAGCCTTTTTTGGGGGACGGTAGTGGGGGGGCAACAAAGCTCAGCAGCTATATTGCACAAAAAAACATAATTAAGCCTTGTTTTGATGCCGCGATCTATCCACACTAGCGTTGCAATCGACAGGTAGATCGCGATCATTGTAACGAGCACCCTTCCGCCGGATCAAACATTTTTATAAAGTATATATGTTAAAGCAGACATATTCATGGAATCTATTATACGAACAGGAATTATGGCGAATGGGTTCTTCATCGCTTTGTCCTGATTGATGATCCTGACAAGCTCAGTAAAAAGCTATCTGCTCTCTATTTGACATTGCTTCATTTATATTCTAACTCACTTTTTCTGTTCCATTTTCTGTTCTTTCCTCCTGCTTCGCTCGGATGTTGCCGCTATCTCTGCAGTCATCTGGTCTTAGTCCTAATGCTGTTGGATTGAAACTGTAGTGCACATTAGAGGATTTACAGTAAGCTTGACAAGTGTTACAGCTCATGTGGCACGTCCATGTGTCCTATATTACATTTTAAAGCTTGTTATATTCATGTTGCCGCATGATCATCAGGATGTATTTTTGTTCCACCTACCACAGAACGTTCTGCAGGTATGGATTGGGGTAATGAAGAACGTCCGTGAGGCTATTAGGGGCAAGGCTGTCTGCTAATCACATAAGCTCGGAAGGCCAGATGTCACTTCTTGGATTACTAATTCCTGTCCCTGTACTTTTCTCTAAATATAATTTGAATGATGCGTTGCGTCACTGAGTGGCGTCAACTAAATGTGACTGAAAGCTAAACAGGATAATCACAAGCGCGGACACTAGAACGGGTGGGCGGACACTGAGATTGCCAGTTCTTGTTCTTGAAAATTTCAGCCAATCAACTGGTGTAACGGATGAAATGGTTTCCTCAGATGTAACACTGTGGTCAAAGGGTTCACTTGATATTGGCTTCATGGTGCAAAGAACTGAAGGCCACACATGTCCCCAAAACCGGTTAAGAACAGGAATTAGAACGGGATGTTTAGAAATACACACTAAAACAGACGTGCCTTGTTATGAATGTGTCCAGATGCTTTTTTTGGCCATGAATGTTAAAGTACAAACAAAGTGCAGTTATAAAGCCCGTGGAGCACAAATAAGTAATTAAATGAACGAAGAATAAGAGGTCTAATGGCTGGAATGTTATCTCATGACAACACACAAAAAAGCAACAAAGTGATTAATTATACTGGTTCGGGTAAGCACAGCTCCTGAACCTCATGAAAAGTTCATACACGTTGATTATTTTAGAATTTGACCTGTTGTGCTGTCAAAAGTAACCCTTGCTTAAAAATGGGTTCTTTCTATTTTTGAGTCGTAACTTAACTTGTAAGACTGTAAAGGTCCTTTGTTACACATCAACAGAGCTAAAGCATTAGCATATCTAAACAAACAGATTGCAATTAAGGATTCACGAGACTCATTTTCCACTCTTTTTGAGGGAACATGTTAAAATGGTAATATTCGATGTTTTCAGAAAGATTATGTGTCTGTCAGGGGGTTGTTAATCTTCTTTTGGGAGGATCAGGGCTACATACCATGCGAGGGACGGCCTGAATACGAGGGAAGATGTGTCACTGACATTTTATCCTATGACCTGCTTCTGCAGTTTTATTCATTGTGTCATCTACACACTAACTGGTGAAGAATCATGTAAAAATAGCTTATTTTACTACAGAGACACTTTCCTTCACTAGCCCCTGGCTGTATTTGTGCGTGCAAAGCTGTTTTTCATTGTTTTATGGTTCAAATCCATAATAACACAAAATATTATTCCCTGTAAATATGATTCATACAAGCAAACATTTTATGCTCAGCCTGCACCATATTGAATAGGTACACAATGAGACAACATCCATCACCTATCCACAGACCAGAGTTGTGTTGAGGTGTTGAGATGGTGACTGCATATATTTGGACAACTTGCTTGGGCCGCAGGTGTGGGGGAAGGAAATTTTACTAGGCAATTAATTTACTTCTTTCCATCTGCAAAGTATTTCCTCACCAACATTGGATTTGAAGACCGCCATCTACTGATATTGAAGACCGCCATCTACTGATATCTCAGACAAAATACTTTAACATGTGGTAAGCAAATATTAGCAGTATTGCTATTTGGTATCTGCGAGTGCTAAAGAGTAAGTATTTCTGCTCAAAATTGAATATTCCTACTGGTCTTTCTCTCTCTAAAAAAAAAAAAAAATTGAATGAAACATTGCTATTTATAATGTGCCAAGCTGGTATGATGCCATGTTATTTAAGTACCGTGCCCTCCATAATTATTGGATTTATAATAATTATGTGTTTTTTAGCTTCTAATATATTTTCTTTTTTCTAAATAATATGGGACCTTAATGGAAAAAAAGAGAAAAATCCAACCTTCAATACAAGTGCATTTATTCAGTGGGGGAAAAAATCCCACAAAAAGAAATAATTATTTGACATCAAATAATGTGTGTCACAATTATTAATACCCCTGGTGTTAATACTTTGTACAACCCCCTTTTGCCAACAAAACAGCACCTAATCTTCTCCTATAATGTTTCACAAAATGGGAAAAGACAGAAAGAGGGATCTTCAGCCATTCCTCTTTGCAGAATCTCTAAATCATCCAGAGACCTGGGTCCTCTCCTCTGTACTCTCCTCTTCAGCTCACCCCACAGGTTTTCAATGGGGTTGAGGTCTGGGGACTGAGATGGCCATGGGAGGAGCTTGATTTTGTGTCTGGTGAACCATTTCTGTGTAGATTTGGCCATATTTTTAGGGTCATTGTCTTGCTGAAAGACCCAGTGAAGACCCATCTTCAGCTTTCGGGCAGAGGACAGCAGATTTTGATTTAAAATGTCCTGGTATTTCAAAGCATTCATGATGCCATGCACCCTAACAAGGTTCCCAGGGCCTTTGGAAGTGAAACAGCCCCACAGCATCACTGACCCACCCCTATACTTCACAGTGGGTATGAGGTGCTGTCTACACGCCAACAAGCTGTTTGGGAGGCATGCACGGAGAAAACCTTTCCTCACTCACAATCATAAACGCAAACGTCTGGAGTTCGCCAAGCGGTATTGGAGCTTCAACTGGGACCGTGTGCTTTGGTCAGATGAGATCAAGATTGAGCTTTTTGGCAACAAACACTCTAAGTGGGTCTGGCGTGCCACGAAAGATGCGTATGCTAAAAAAGCACCTCATACCCAGAGAGAGTACAGAGGAGAGGACCATGGTCTCTGGATGATTTAGAGAGATTCTGCAAAGAGGAATGGCTGAAGATCCCTCTTTCTGTCTTTTCCCATCTTGTGAAACATTATAGGAGAAGATTAGGAGCTGTTTTGTTGGCAAAAGAGGGTTGTACAAAGTATTAACACCAGGTAGAGCTGGGCGGTAAACCGAAAATTTACCGTCACCGAAATTCTTCACGATGACCGACGTAATTTTGACCATGTCGGTAAATTCGGTAAATTAATAAAACAAGAAAATAGTCTTTTCATCCCGCTTTTGACTCTGTGTTGTTCGTCTATGCTCATTCCCCTTTAAGAAAGCAGTGAATGTACTTACGTAGGGAGTCACGTGATCATCAGGAAGCCAATCAAACAGAAGCCCGGTAAGCTAACGCTAGCAGCTAATGCTACAAGCAAAACGTGATGGAGTGTGGCTTAAGGGAGGTTCGCCAAACTTTCACCCGACATTTAATAGACTCTTGGTGGCATCCAGACGGGCTTTCACCAGCTGTCCTCCCTTGTTCTCACAATTTCCGGAGATGGTGCTTTCAGTGCTTTCTACCGGTAGCCAGGCCATAGGCTAACTCTAGCCACTAACGCTAGCGGCCGCTAGCGGCTAACGCTACAAATGAACGTGATGGAGTCGGATAGCGGCTCTAACTTTGTCGAAACGGCTGAATTTAATGAGTGGATTGGGCATGGACTGCATCTAGCAATTACTATGTCGCGTTATTTTGTATCTGACTGTGTGTGATTTCTCTGATAGCTTTTGTGATGGTAAAGCATTCAGCATAAAGCACAAATGGCCCCAGCTATTTTTCTGTATGTGTTTAATTCTGTGTCATTATTGCTATCATAAAATCTTAAGTGTTTCATTTGCAGAAGATCAATATAGCTTTAATGTGTGTCTGTCTGTTTGGGGGTTCATGTATGTGTGCATTTATTAAAAAATGCACTGGGGGGGGGGGGGGGGCCCTGAAACCATAAAGTAAACACTTGTATTGAATAATTATGTCACAGCAGCCATTAGCAATAAATTGTCTTTTTGAAGTGTACTGTTCGAGCTGCAAGTCATTTGTGTTACAATGACATGTTTGCACAGGCATATCGATTTTGACAATGTACATTGTTCAAGCCATACACTCTGTTATAAATGATCATACTTGAATTCTTATTGTTTACAATTCATTTGTATAAACCTAATGTCTAGACTGCATGTACATTTGTTAAATATATCAAATTGAATGCTGGTAACTAAATCAACAAGAAACTGTTAATCTGTATTTCATGCATTGATTCAGATTTTCAAATTATATAACAGTCCGCTTGGACGACTTTATCGTCATTTATCGTTATCAAGATAAATCTGCTCCATTTATCGTGATACATGTTTAAGGCCATATCGCCCACCCCTAACACCAGGGGTGCTAATAATTGTGACACACATTATTTGATGTCAAATAATTATTTCTTTATGTGGGATTTTTTTCCCCACTGAATAAATGCACTTGTATTGAAGGTTGGATTTTTCTCTTTTTTTCCATTAGGGTCCCATTTTATTTAGAAAAAAAATTATTAGAAGCTAAAAAACACATAATTATTATAAATCCAATAATTATGGAGGGCACTGTAGCTGATACACCTAGCATCGTACTGCCTATATTAACAGTGCTGCAGAAAATGTTAGTGTCAATTAGGCATGTGCCGGTATGATATTCTGAAAGTATGATAACCTTAAGCCAAAATATCACGGTTTCACAGTATTGCAATTACAGCTCTAAAATTTGTTAATTTGAGATATCTGGGTTAAAAAAAATAATAATATTGAATTATTTTCCATAAAAAGCAAGTTTATTAACCTTTAATTTTGTATAAATGCAAAATCATATTGAAGGTATTGCCTCCTCGGCAGCCACCTTCTGCAAACATGTTTTACATGTCAGTTGGCTCTCCTCCGCTAAGCAGCAGTCATCTGCAACGTTTCTTTAGCCGAAGTATTCCTATACCAGCGATTTCGTTTTTGTTCGATGGGGGATAAAAGCTCAGGAGTTTCACCTCCTCCACCCAACGTGTAGCACAGCCGACTCACTGACATTGAGCAACAACCGGTTGGGGAGCGTTGAGCCTTGCAGCTGCAAGCGAGGGCTTTTCCATGCATTTTGGGACATAAAGAATAGCTTAACCATAGGGACATTATGACGGAAAATTTTTGCTGTTTTGAAACCTTAACATTTTCATACCACGGTATACCTTGACACCGGTAATCGGCACATGTCTAGTGTCAGTTCAATAATGCTCTGAGAATTGATCTTCTGAACTGTTTCACTGCGAACATACAGTGTATAAGTCAGGTTTTAACATTTTCTTGAATCTGAAACTGTCCTCTTGCCAAAATATTTTGCACATTTAGGTGAACTTTTTGGAAGCAGTTTTGAAGGCCACATTTTGTTCCAAAGTGACAGTGCAAAAAGTACCAACCAAAAAACACAATAGTGCCGTGTGGAGGAATCACAACACATTAGTGATTATATTTGAAAATAAATTATTAGCAGAGCACAATATCATTTTGTGTTCATCAACATTTTCCTGTTTGAATGGACAAAGAACATCCCAGAGACAAGCTGGTAGAAAGGGTAGTAGGAGAAGCTGTTATATAGAGTGGGTAAATGTAGAGCAACTCCATGTTTCAATGTTAAATTTCTGCAGGTGTGACACACAAATTTATTGACACAAATTTATTCATCCATTTATTCACTGTAATTTTCGTACGATAAACTGCTACTTTTTTTTTCTCCATTCCGAACCATGCAGCTTTTATAAAAGCATACCTGGCAGTCTTTGAAATTGTCTGTTTTTTCAACCTATTTAATAGTTTAGGTTGAACTGGAAGGTGGTTCTTTTGCATGTGTTTCGGTTACTTACTCCAGCATTTCATCAGTAATAATATTGTGGGTTTAAAAAAAAACTATCCTGAAATAAATTGAAGTCAACTGCGGAGGATCATATTGTCCATGTAGGAGAGTCAAGTTTAGTGGAGGTGCCAAATTCTGACTCTACACAAGCTTCTTTACTTGCCTGTGAATACTATTGAACATCCTGTTTGCTTTTTTAGCCCTCTCATGTCTTGCTTATTTATAGAGCAATGCATCACACGAGCTTGCAGCAAGATTCTGACATGCTGACTGCTGCTCCATCAGGCCTCGCGAGTTCCCTCATCCCTCTTAAAAGCCACATAAAGGCGAGCAGATTCATCTCGCAAACGGACACCCAGCAAAGCAATTATACAATGTTGTTGGACAAATGTACACAGCTTATAAATCAGTCGAATGTTTGCAATAAATGTAACACTTGGTCAAGTATGGCCAAAAATACGCCCCGGTGTACACCCCCAAAAAAAAGAAAATGCATCAATGTGTAAATCATTACAAATCTTTGTCGTCTTTTACAAAAGCAGCAGATTTTCACACACAGTGAAAAGAAGTGCGAACACTTTTCGGATGCAATTTGAAGTCCCCCCCACAACAAATGTGGAACGATAAGGCTACTGCAATTCTTTTTAGTGTGCCTATAAAACGCCTGTCGTGAGAAAACATTTGATTTGTTTATACTGCGAGGTCAGCCTCACCAGGCACGTAACTGATGGTAGTGGAGCTGCTTCAGTTGGATTTCTTATTAATCAGATCACGAGTGTTGCAAGTGTACAAAGAATAACACTTGACTTCTCTCCCTGCAGAGGGACCAGGAAAAAAAAGAACCAAAGAGAATTAAAGAAATATGTCATTTGCACACTTTTGTTTTAATTGGGAGGTTCATGTTTGTTTCTTTGTCCGGATCTCAGCAGACCACTTCCTTGTTGGTGGTGGATGACATAAAACATTACGAGCGGACAAAAGGGACTACACTATTTTTGGTTCTGAGGTGGCAGGGAGCAGCTTCTGTCTGTCCATTTACAACTCTCTGACTCCTGGAGAATAATATAAAGTCAAGTCACATCTATCAATTCCGCTTCACAAAATTTCATGGAATTTTAGGAGAATTAAAATAGCTTTTGCTGTCAAGATTGAATCCTTGGTGCAACTGCTGAAGGCGCAGCAACAGGAACAAAAATATCAGACTAAAGTGGTGAGCAGGAAGCAATAAACATACTGTGGTAAAACACAAAATGCACCTTTCACACTCAAGATTCGCCCACACCAAGACCAATCAAGCCTCGCTGCAAGCATTAAATCGTGTGTAGTCTTAATTACACTGGCTCTTTGGGCATGGCCTCTGACAAGCAGCCACACTATAACACTTATGATTTACAAAACATGAGAACCGACTCCCTATGTCACACTTCCTCTCAGGATCAACATTGACAGCTGGACTTCAACACGTGGGAAGGCATGAGTAGGCTCCATCATGAGCAAAAGCACACAACTGAAAAAGAGGGCATTGAAAAGGGGTGTGACACGTCATTTTGTGCAATATGTGCTGCCGACAGATGAAAGAGGTTATACAGTACTGTGAAAATGAACAAGGACCGGGTGTTGGCTTTCGCAACCCGTAGTTTGAAAAGAACTGCATTTGAAAGGCGATGACATGCAAGTAACACCATATAGTAGTAGATTAATAATGGAGATTCGAAATTGTCATTGGCAAAGTCGGACAGTTGTACAACGGAAGGATTTTTTTTTCTCAAAACTACATATCCCAGCTGACTGGACGAAAAGTGGGATACACAAGAGATGGGTCAGTTGTGCAAATGTAAACCCAAGGTTCATGCAAGCAAAGTGAGAAGTCTGGAGTCAAGATTTGAACCAGAATCTCAACTGGGAGGAAGAAGTTCTAACCACTATTCCAACATGCTGCCACTACTGTAGTTTTTTTTTTTTTTTTAATCACTGAAAATCATCTGGAAAATAAAGGTTTTAGAAATTGAAGCATTCTCCCAGATATTGACGATATATTTTTGGGGGGGAAATGTTAAAAAATTGGCAACACTAACGAGTGTGTAACAAACTATTCCGGCCAGTGCAACTTCCTTATAAGGGGCCCACGGTGACAGAATGGTAAGCACATCCTCACCATACTTAGATTGTTGGTTGAATCCCGGCTTCGGCCTCCCTGTGTTGAGTTACCATGTTCTCCCCACGCCTGTTTTCTCTGGGTACTCTGGTTTCCTACCACATCCCAAAAATATGCATGGTAAGCTGATTTAACACTACAAATTGTCCGTAGGTGTGAGTGTGTGCGCGAATGTTTGTTTGTCTCTATGTGCGCGCCGACTGGCTGACAACCAGTTCAGGGTGTACCCTGCCTCATGCCCGTTGTTAGGTGTGATAGACTCCAGCACCCCTGTGACCCTCGTGAGGACAAGCGGTTCAAAAGATAAATGAATGACTGTGTGAAATGTGTAAATAATATTGTATTAAATCGATACAAGGCTCTTTGAATCGAATCTAAATGTGGCAGACGTACTATCGCTAAATATTGCATTGTAATGAATTGCTGAGTTATAACCCAAAACACTAGCCCATGAAACAGCCGAGTGAGCAGTGTTTTGGGTGTGTTCATAAAGTCATGGGTCATAGTTTTTTGCCTGACAGTATCCAACAAAGGCACCTGGAACACTGCCTTGTCTTGCTGGCACTGCAAACACCTGCATGCACTCACCTCTCATATCAGTAAGTGAGAGAAGACCCCTGAAACCCACAGACATCGGGCTTTTCAAATGCTCCTCAACCATATGTCAGAACTCAGATGTCTAAACTAAATGCATTAAAACATAATCCTAAAAAACACCCAAGGGGATTAATGGAAAACCCCTCCCCTTGGAAACCTCATGATGAACCTTGACAAGTGAGGAACCGGTCCAACCTGAATAAGAACCACACGAGAGAGCAACTTTGCTTCCTGTATTTGCAAAACACAGCAAACTGATAAAGAACCACATCATAGACCTGACAAGGTTTTGTTCACAGGGAATTTGAATTATTGGATCTGTCTCGCAGGTGCTCGCATGCTTAAAAGTAGGACATCTTGCAGCAAAGCCACCACATGTTGGATCATGAGAAATGCTGATACTAGGAAACGGAATTTACATGCAAATAACCACACAACCACTATGTGTCTCACCTCGGCGCTTATACACTTTACTGTATATGTCCCTAATGTAGTCTCTCGGGGTGCCCCTCTGCCTCCCCTCTGGGATCAAATATGAAGTGGGGATGCTGCACATGCCTTCCCAACTGACAAGAGTATGTGGAATTTTAGCAGAAGGTGTCAAGCTTTTTATTTGAGCTCCACTAAGATTACAAAACAAGATATTTGTGATTACTTATGTCATGTGGTGTTCCTTTTTGTATTTTCTTTGTCCTTATTGCAGGTACACATCCATATGCATGCCTATTACATCATTCACTGACACTGACATCAATAGGTGTCAAATCTATTTTGATTGGGCAGGTTGACATTCAAAGTTACTGCCAGACATCTAGATCCAATGGATTAGACGTCTATTGCCATCAATTGCAGTGAACGAGTTAGAATACCATAATCTAGCCTCATCTTCCTCTTTTTAACTCCTCCTTCCTTTTTGCAACATAAGGAAGTCTATGTTGCTGTACTGTATGACTTCGACAGATGATACCACACAGACACGCTCGCCAAGCAATTTAGCCAACCATATGTGTCCTTAATCCACCTGACAGTGTCTCATAAACCAGAGCACAGGCAATAAATACCATTTGCCTACTCAGCACCCTGCTTTCACCTGAGAAACATACCTTTTTTTCTGAGTCTTCATAGGAACAAACAGCAGCCAATAACTGCCAACTACTATCATTAGTAGCATTCTATATGATGATCATGATGTGCACGGACCTGCTCGATTCATTGCGGTTTACCTTTTGACCTTTTTGTGGGTTCATTTCATTCAGAGTGAAATGTTGGTGTATCACGTGGGAGCAAGCCGCTGCTGTGTTCCATCACAACAGCATAGGAGATATGATTCCAGATGTAGGAAAGAGACAGGCGAACGGAGAGGAAAGGGTCAACGACTCCGGTGACAGTCCCCCCCCCCCCAAAGCCCTTCACTACTGACCTCTGCCAGTGCCCTGGAGGCTGCAGAGAGGGGCTTCATCTCACCAACCCACTCCATTACTGACATTTTTTTACTCTGTTGGACTTTTCAACCTGTGTCACTCCCCACCTCAACGCCTCGCTGTATCTGGGGTCGAAGGGGGGGTCCGTTCAAAAGGTTGTCGAGCCGTGCGGTCAGCCTGGCTCGGAAGGCCTCCAGCTTTGAATTAAGGACTGGCTCCACGGCGCAGTTTAGAGCTGCCATTAACATGCATCTTTGGTGATCCATTTCTACGAGGACAGCTCTTACAAACATACCCGTGTGAATTATCCTGGGTTGCAGTGAGATCCACAAATGTGGTGCAAATATGGAGTAACATTCATGGCAAAATGACCCTGGGCTACACGTTGAAAGGAGACTGTTAAGAAAAGTAATATTGAAAAGTAAATTCACAAGAGCACTCAGAGGATGAATGTAGCTGGCTTTATGTTCAGTATAATGTGGCAACAATTTCATCTTTGAGATTGGAGGTGATTTAGGGCACTTTCACATTAGACCAAAAGGACCAGGGACCAGTCTGAGAGCTACCTCGCACCAACACTTGCAAATTACTTGTTGAAAAGGCTCAGTATTCACACTGCGCCAACCGAACATTCCAAGTAGCATCACTTAGTTGAAAGGCGCACTCACTGATTGGACAAATAAAAGAGGAAATACCTCCCTCCTGGGAGGAGAGGGAGTGTGCAGCGTCACAGCTGCACGTAATGAAGCATAAGGGCTGAATTAGGCTTATTCGTTGCTTTGACGGCGGAGCTACTGCGTAGACCCTACGTCGTCATTGACCATTCAAAGTTCTGCGTCAAGGGAACACGTTGCTCTGGAATTCACCGCCAAGCCACTAGAGGGGTGTGGCATTAACCTTCTACGGTTTTTGGGGACTCTTGTCGAATTCCTTTAGTTTTCCTCTGGCCATAGGCAGTAATGGCAACAGAGATGGAACGTATGTATTTGCAGCTGCAGCTAATCAATATTGGACAATAAATTCTGTTAATACAAATGTAATACTTAGAAGACGTTTACGAATGTTTAAAAACGACGGTGTTGTTGTGTTGAACCGGAAACAACATTCTGAGCGGACCAATGACAGTCCTTTGATGTTCACATCAAGACGCTTTGACGTGACGCGTACTCGCGTAGTGAGGATTTTTGGGAGGCGCACGTCGGGCTATGGCGTAGAGTTGTAAATCAGGTCTACGTTAACGGCGTAGGCCTGCAGTCACCGCAAACCAGAAACATAAATCAGCCGCATAAGTCGCCGCTCGGCCAGCGGCAGTGATGGCCCCCCCGCCATACTCGATTCCGAATGAACTGGAGTATACTGTATAAAAAATGCATGGGGGGAAATTAAACCACGAATGGAACCGCGTGGTACCCCAAGTCACACAGGAGATCGCTTTCACTTTGGTGACTTGTTGGACTGTCAACTGTCGCCACTTTCGAAGAGCGAGACGCATGAAATGGCCGCCCCGAGAGGCTCCACCTGTCTCGGTAACTGTTATAACCACAATCTGCTCCGCTTGCATTCTCAAATGAAGCAAGGTGCGCTTGAAGCGGACCGACACCCACGATTTTTATAGCAGACCAGAGTTCGTTTGTTTGGTCCGAACTAGAGTTCGGATACGCGTTCACATTTAGAGAACGAAGCTGATCTGAGAAAAAGAACTCTGGTCTGTTTGAAAAAGACAAAACAGTGCTTGTGTGAAAGTGCCCTTAATTTATAGGTCCAGGGCAAGATCCAAATACAGTACAAGCGCATACTAGAGAAACAAGTGATGTTGGTTACACAAGAAGCGACACACTTAACTTGTACATCTGAGAGCAGATAATCTGAAGCACATGCCAGTCCCATTTCTGAAAATGTGTTTTAACGCTGCAACATATTCATGCTCAGATGGAGCAAACAATAATTGAAAACACAACACAAGGTAAAAGATGGGCAAGAAGTGTATCGAACTAATTGGTTCAGTATTTCCGTGTTATCATAAACGAGACAACTTGGACTCCGAGACTGCTGATACTATTGACAGACCACAGTGCTGTCTGTTGCTCTCTGTTTGGCCTCCTGATGTTGAGCAGTAATAGGCCTGAATGCTTGTCTGAGCTTTGAAGTTCTCTGGTTATTAGCCAAGCATGGCGCTGTACCTGTAACCATCTGTGAAGCGGCCACAGCTGCACCACACCCCCTCCCTTCCGCTTCTTTCGGAGAGGGAAGCTTAATCAGCAGTGCAGCTTGGTCCAAATGTGGACGCGCTAGCTGTTGATGTTTCAATTGTATTTATTTTTCCCTTCCTCAATTGATGTCTAATAATTACACTATCCATTTCATCGCTCTATTTTGTTCCTGGGAAACAAAGGTGCATTTTAATTCTAATTTTAGAAAATGAAAACTGAACTTTTTTTTAAATCAAAATAATAAAATAATTGCGGTTGGATGCCATTGAGGCAATGAATGTCAAATCCATTTTAACTGGTAAATGAATGATGACTGCGAGGCCTCCCAGTTTAAAAGGATTTGAGGTCAGTATCAGTCAAAGGCAGTAAATGAGATAATTGCATTTGTTTTTTACAATGACATATTTTCTTTTTTTTTTAATTTGTTGACATCAGATATTTCCAAGGTGAGGCGGCATAGTTTTGCTTTGAATGCTCTCAACTCTTGTTTCTTTCTCTGAGAATACAGTATTGTATTTTTCCGAATAAGACAAACAATTTTTGCCTGAATCAGCATCTACAGTACTTTGCTCTTTCTTGCCAATTAGTGTTTGGGCTCAACTGCATCATCAATTCTACAAAATAAATTCAAGTTTAAGAACAAAAATATATTCTCCCAACCCATAATCCTTAAAGGCATAGACAACACCTAGTATAAATGACCTTCATTGTATTGCTCAAAGTATTTAAGGATGCAAAATGCAAATTTTTGGACCTCTGATTATGAAAAATAATGTTTAACACAAAAAAATTACCCCCCTTATGAGCACAGCCATTTTGTGACATTCGTTATACCCATGTACATTGATAAACACAAACACAGGTGCATGTGATGAGAATTAATGATTTCACACGAAAGGGTGGATAATCTGGGATACTTATATTTTATACACTAAAATATTAGGGATGTTCCCGATCCGATCACGTGATCGGAAATCGGGCTGATAGGGCCATTTTTCAGAGGATTTAAAGGAAAAGGATGAAAAGGGTGAAAAGGATTGGGTTTTTAATTTTATTGTATTTTATTTTTTAATTTTACAGGGCTTAAAAAAGTAACAAAATAATCCAGAAATTCAATGGCATTCCCAAAAGAAAAAAAAATATATATAAAAAGTTTTATACTCCGCAACACTCCCGGAAAAAGCAAAAAAGTATGTACTATAAACAGTACTGTACTGTAACGTGTTTGGAACTTTTGTTCAAATAAACTAAACAAAAAAAACAAACTTTTTTTCAGGTATCGGATCGAGACACGGTATCGCCAGATTCTCAAGATTAAGTGAGTCAGACTCAGGTACAATAATATGCGATCAGAACATCCCTATAAAATAGCATTAGCATTGATAAACTGTCTCCCCAAATGTTGGGTTGCCATTTCCTGGGAACACTGGCTTTTATCTATCTTTCCCCACTATTAAATATTGGGAAAAAGAAGTCTGTGTTTTTTCAATTTATTAAACAAAATTATTTCCGCTGGGATACGCACAAAAACGGTGTTGTCTGTCCCTTTAAATAATGTTGGACTGCATTAGGGAATTGGTTCTTTAAGTTATTTTTGACTGGCTGTACAATATGACAAAACACTCGAAGGGGCAAAGCTCAATATTATGGTGTAAGTTGAAGCCAGCGCATCTCTTTCAGAGAACGGCACATCCAATGAAAAATGGGGAGCCAAGAAAAACAAAGGGATTATGATTTGGCACAATACATACCAAAATATAAATTGACGTATGGGGGATTAGAAATGGAACAATGCAATGTGGATAAACCAACGGTCGACGATGAAGGGAAGTTAATGGGTGGGATGGCCACGATTAAGGATAGCAGAAAAGCCGCAGTAGCCAAACCATGTTATCAAACCGTCACATGCACACACATACACACACTACTTGTGCCGTACAATCTGGCAATCGGGCTGCTGCTAAAGTGTCACACAGGCACCATGTGTGCTGGCCAGTGGCTTCTTAGCTTATCAACAAACAGAGGAGGATGGAGGGACAGATAAAAGATATGTGTAGGGGGTGGGGCAGCCTAACATCGCCTATGTGTGAAAATTGAGAGGCTCATCGCCACTCTCATCATGCAACGTGCAGTATTTAGAGTTTGCAATATAATATGGAAACCCTACAAATCTCACTATTAAGTGATAGATGTCAAA
Source organism: Corythoichthys intestinalis (assembly GCF_030265065.1). Lineage (NCBI taxonomy): Eukaryota > Metazoa > Chordata > Actinopteri > Syngnathiformes > Syngnathidae > Corythoichthys > Corythoichthys intestinalis. The sequence continues at coordinate 41,271,617 of NC_080399.1, forward strand.
TCTATTTGAACTGGGTAGGCTGGATATATAGTTCAAATGGATTGAACGTCTATCGCTGTCAATGGCAGTAAATGAGTGAATGAGACATAATACTAGTAAAAGACTAAAACTATGTCGACAGCAAAGCAAGCTTCTTCCCATTTCCCAACACTACAATATCACTTTTTTAATGGCGTAATGTGAAGCATTGATGACATAAAAGCTACAAATCCTATAACGCAGCATAACAGCTGCTGTAGCGATATGTTACCCAATTATGCCACAGCTCCACGTACAAGCAGCTCCAATGCCGTATACCGGTATGTTTGGAAGCACATGAAAATGAACAAAAGATTTATTACAGTCCATCCTGAAAACCTTTACAGCACTGACGTTACCCCAAAGCAAAACAAATATGTTGGCTTTATATTTGATCATGTTTTTTCAAGTTCAGCAATGTTTAGTTTTACTCTGCTTCATAAGCATTTATTCCAATCCGCTCTAAAGTGGGTTTTGATCTTCTGTATGATTGAGTTTGACATCACTGCTCTGGAAACCTCTGTGTAATTATTGCCTAATGGGCCCAACAAAAGGTCTTATTCACTCACTTTCACACGGTAACATGTAACTCTTTGTTTGAACTGTGCCTAACATCAAAGCACAGGATGTGTCCGACTGAACAGAACCTTTCTATCGTACCTAATTATACTATTGAGCCATTTCTGACGGTATCACATTCACAGTCAAAAAACAGCATTCATCAGATATTTCCTCTATTTACAATCCTGATGCCTGAACTACAAAGGGCACATTTCTAGGGGATCGCATAAGAAACAGAAAATAGTTTCCTAAATGCTACAAATCCATCTGAAAACAAAGTACACACAAGTAGATGTATGTAATCACAGATAATCTTCCTTTTTCCGTTGAGCAAAAAATTAAATAAATGTGTTTTTAGATACTATCATGCACTGCTAAGCAAACGTCCACTTTGGGAAAACATGGTCACACACGTAGGTACAATTGGACAGTTTGAATTAGAAGTTAGCCTCATCCCTTTTTTTTTTTTCTTGATAATTGAATCGTGAGACAGAATTTCATTTTATCATGAAAACCCTGTTGTGTTCATTTATACTAGCAACTGGTGTTATGCTCAACATACTTCTCCTCTTTACTGGGTTGTATTACTTTTACGCTGTGCCAGAAGCAGCTGTTCCAAAGTGACACCACGTATCAACAGGAGCGCAAAAGGAGAAAAAGCGGTCTTCAAAACACTCACTCTTCTACTTTGATCTAAATGAAGTGTCAGCAACTGATGTGGTCGAGACAGCCACGCTTTCATAGGTCTGCAAAATGTTTCAGGAGCACAAAAATGGAGACTCGAGTGACTGCAGCGAGTATGAAAATCATAAAACCCCTTAGTTTAAGTATTTCAAGCCGATGTAAAAGTCAGAAGAAAGAGTCAGAATATAGTTTCCGTTTAAGTACTACAGGTAGAAACCGATAAGTTAAACCTTTTGAAACCGTCACTGCTCACATTCAGGATTGGACCTCCTGGTGTCTTTGCTGCAGTCTGACCTCATCTGCTTCCCAAACCCTCAGGACCTTCCTGTAAACTATTTTGAGAGAGCTTGACAATTAACATGCACACACAGCATTACAAAGAAACGTGCATTTTATCTCATGTGGTGACTGTTTTAAACAAATCAGTAGCAGGAAGAATGGTGAATTTCACGTCTTTCACTTTCACAGTTTATACCTTTCAAAACTATTTCTGACAAGGCCGCCTACTGAAAAGTCATCAGGTCACCATGTAGACCAAAACAGCATCTTAAAATGTAGATAGATTGGATGAACAAAATTTTAGGACACAACTGTTTCAACTGAGGAGAAGGCCCTTTTCTGTTCGCCTTAGATGAATCTGGTGTGGAAGAATAAGAAATCTGATCAAACACCTTTGGGATAAACTTGTGAAAACATCAAAATAATGGTTGAACACACAAAAACAAGCACGCAGTCTTTCCCAGAAGAGTGTAAACACAACTTCAAAGCACAAAATATTACAGTCATACTACAAAGTACACCAATATTCTTCTGCCATTTTGACTCCCTGTTGATGTAACGGTCAGGTGACCTCTACTCCTAAACAGATGACTTCTGTTCCTGGCAAGCAATTTTGTAAGAGTCATCAAGTTGTATTACGTCCCTAGTCCAGGACTCAACATACCAGCCTGAAAGACTGGGAATCATCCCCACAAGGTGTAATCAAACCGTGGATTCTGAACGCCCAGAAAGCTCTTCCTGCAATTCTAATCAACACTTAAAAAGGCACGACCTTGGACTGCAAGTCTGGGTCACGCCCTACGAGGAAGAGATCAATCAAGCGACTCCCAACCGGGGTGAGCGGAGGAAGGAGGGAGATGTAACTGGGAGTCATTTCTGGGAAAGTCACTCTGTCCTATGAGGAGAAACTTCCTTCCAAGTCAGGGCAGGGTACATTCCCTGTAGCAATGTTCCCCTTTGTACTATATTTGCTCACACAAGGTAAAAAGTCCCATCGGTTACTGTGGGTGGACTAACCAAACACCAGTCTGCCCCTGACACTGTATTGCCAGTCACTACAGTCTTTTTTCGCAGGATTTGAGTCACACTTTGTCCATCTGTCTGCTCATGAACCAATGAATCTTCACTGAAAAATACTGCTTGGCCAATGACCAGATTTCAACACAATAAACAAATGATGGCACACAATCTACACAAGCTTTTACCATATACATTCATATAAGCAAATAAACCTATCGTCACTGCCCCGTTTGGACAAAAGACAAACACAATGGGGTTGAGGGGAAGGTAACAGAAACAGACAAAAGTAACTAGAATGGTCAAATAGAACAGTTAATAAAAGTGAGAAATGAAATATGTTTTTGCTTATTTGTATGTTAGGGTTAGGGTCATTTCCTGATTCAAAAAGGATGGTGATAATTTGAAGGCGAAAAAATGTGATGATTTCACCATTTCGAATTCATATATTTACAGCTTTGGAAAGCACAAGTGTCAGTGTCATTCTGGTTTGTGTGGAAACGGCTTTGATTCTATTTGTTCACTACTTCCTGGTTCATAATTAATAATGTCAAATACAGTAGTACCTCGACATACGAAGTTAATTCATTCTAGGACCTTGTTTCTAAGTCGAAATGGTCGTATGTCGAGCAAGATTTTCCCATAACAATATATTATGATTCCATTAATTTGTTCCACAGCCCGAAAACCTACACTCAATTCTCAATAAACATTGATGTTACTATTGCAAATATCAATTACAAAGAGCAAGACAAATACATTATGAATAAAAATCGGAATAATAATATAATAATAACAATAATAGTAATAATACCTGTAATAATGCAACAAACCGGGTTCTAATGTGGCAAATGTGTTTGCGCTGTTGTACCTGAATGCATCGCGTGGCCAGAGGTTGCGCTAGACTTTTTCGTTGTCTGTCATTTTGACTGACAGGGTCATAAAAATCCGGTCATAATCTATTTTTACCCGTCACTTAAATTTTAAAGATGATAATAATGACATATTCAATAGTATTTACTTTTCATTCATTTTTAATTAATATTCTGTCCGAACAAGCTTAACAAAGAATCCACACTGTGCCATCACACATCAAGCAGATAGAGGAATATGTAACTTTTTCTCCGCAGTGACAAAAACAGCTGACTGTGGCCCCAGTAGGTAGGCTACATATGGAACAATGAAATTAACAGTTCACTTGCTGTGGCCTGAACGCAATCTCACACCTTCCTCCTGGTGCGCATGGACTTGAATTCCGTGCCCGCTTGTGCATAATCAAATGTCCCAAGTGGGATTGCTGCAGAGGCTATTGTCATGAGGTTTTGGACTTTTGCCTCGGACAGACGACTTCTCATTGCCGTTTTGATGTTGTTCTGGAGGCTGAATCCGCGCTCTGCGGCCACACTCTTTTTTCACCTCTTTTATCAACACCATCGTCATTTTGGGGCTTTTTGAAGAAACTTCGGACACTCAGTTGCCTTGACATTTTTCCGAGTAAGGCCAACGACGTCATGCATCAAGAGAGACAATAGCTAATTAATATGCTCACTTGCCACCCTGTGGTCTGGGGTGTGAATTGCAACCTGTCAAAAGGACAGATGGACTTCAGTTTTTTCCGTCACCGTTTTAAAAAAACGGTCAACGACGGAAAATATTCGGTTAACGCGACCCCTGCGCGTGGCTGACTTGCTAGAGTGAGCCTTTTTAGTTTCAGGGAGCCATATCATGGATGCGCACCCCACGCTCATATTATTCTATCATATCTATCTTCATGTCAATGGTAACAGTAAGCATCAACTTTTTTCCTTTTTTTAACCACCTGCACTAACATTGTTGGAACCCATGTTGATTTCTCTCACAAGAAAATCTGCCATGTGTCTGTCTTGCGGGAAAACAAAGAAACTGCGGTGCTGTCATAGATCGTCGTATTTAGAGCATGTCGTCGGCTGTAGAAACAAATGGTGAGTCAAATTTTACATCGGATGTCGAAAAGATCGCGTGTCGAAGAGGTTGTATGTCGAGGTACCACTGGATTAGAAACAGCACGTGATGTTCTGTAGCTCTGATCGATTTCCATAACACTTGTCCTTATAATGTTTTGTGGGGAAGGTGGTGTCTGTCACAGGCTCCAGGTGACTTTGAGCAAGAGGCAGCGTCTAATGAACTAGTTGGCAGTACCGATTGTATCTTATAAGGTTGCATTTCGGCACATTTCCTGTGCATCTTTATCATCGCAACAACCTATCCTTCAAGGAATTGCGTGTCATCTTGTTGGATTAGGCAAGGAAAGGCATGTGTAGGATAGGCTAAAATAGTACAAAAGCTTTCAAAGTTTCAGAAGTGGTTTTCACAACCCATTCAAATTACAATACCCCTCGCTTTTGCTCTAGTTTTAAACCCCAACTGAAAGATTTTTTTTTCTTGTCACAAGACGTCTGCAGTCGACAGACAAATTTAGAGGAAACAGTTCATCATTCAGGGTTAGGTTAATAGTTGTCCTGTGGCCAAGAGCGGGTAATCACAATGATAGGCCTTTTTTCTAGTTGATGCCCCCCCAAAATGTTGTTTCCAAAAGAGACTCTGGTCATTTCCACGGCGGCTGCACATAACAGCCCTCTCCAACTTTGAGGAGGAACAGGCAAGGTAATCAATTCCCCCTGGTGTCTCCTTTTCTTCCCTCTCGGAGGCGAAGAGGAAAGCCGGGAATGTAATTTGCACTAATTACCTTTTGCACGGGCGTCTCAAATTCAACTTTCCTTTTCATGTCAGAAAACCGGTGCCTCAAGGCGTCATCGCTCCAAATGAAAAAATGATAGGAATAGTTGAATCTTTAACCCAATGACTGCCATTGACAGTGATGGAGGGCTGGCAGCGACAGTCAAAACAGATTGGACATCAAATGCCGCCAATGGCACTGAAAGCTGACTGTTCACAGCCAGTCCTCCCAGTTTAAGTGAATTGGACGTCTATCATTGTAAAGGTAGGCAAAGCTGATGTTTAACAATGTGTAGCCTCCACAATTCAGCATAAGGAAGAACCCCCTTTACCTTTGCACTCCTTGTGAATGGCCATAAAAACAAAGAGGTACCCTTTGATGCCAGCAGAGGGACTACAGAGTAACTGAGGGGAAATATTGAACATGAGGCTAAACAAATATTAGAGACATCAGGACTCATTATTTGCTTAGTGACGCATCCGTTTGCATGAGGCTCCGATAAGAATGCAGGTGTGCATCACTTCATCAAAGAATACCAAAAGAGTTAAGAGAGCCTCTATTCTACATCAATTTTCTTTTAAGGAATGCAGACTACTAGCTGTATGACGTTTTCAAATCATAAACCGACTATTTCACAATTGCTGTTCGTACAATTAATTAGAATGGGCCAATTGCATTGATTTGGATTTACGACACATTGCGTGCCGTGATCGTACATCGAAGCTGTTGCCTTGATGGCAATTACAGTCACAGTGTTTTAAAATTTGCCATCTAAGTGACAGCAAACGGGTGAGAATTAAGGGGCGGCATCCAATGGGATTAGTCACGGACACGTCGCTGCAGCCATAGCGAATATGAAATTCTTATTTATTTTTGAATCAATACAGTAAGGCACCAGCATGACCGTGTGCTCATTGCTCTCCGGGTTCAACGGAAAATTAATGTGTTATAACACAAAGAAACGGGATTAGGACGTAAGCAATCGTAACGTGTGCCTTTTTTCATTCATTCGAAGGGCACAGGTTGGCTCTTTAGCAGGTGTTTGCACATATAATGACTTCTGAGTAAAAGCGTGCAGAATCGTTTGACAGCATCGTCACACTCATATTTCAAAAGCTGCAGGTCGGCTTCCCAATGTGAGCAGGAGAGCGCCAAGTAATGTTTCGGGTGAATGCAAAGTAAACACCCTGCGTGTTGAATGATTTGACAGAAAGACAAGACAGGCGTGACCCCCCCACCACCCCTCGCTCGGTCCCTTCTTTTCAATGGGGAAGGCATGCACTTACCTTCGTATACAGGGGCCATCGGTGCAAGGCTTTCCGTTATTCATGGCAAACGAGAAATAGAGATGTCCGCTCAAAACTCAATCAAAATCTGCCATCTTGAACGAGGGACGAGAGCACCGTGTCGGTCTCCTGCATTACTGGCCCGCTTCATGAGTAAGGAAAAAGGCTCCTAATTCCCATCCGGACCGGGGCGTCTTTCAAGCGGCGGTTCCGACTACGATATCCGCGAGCACACCTGCGCCCGCTTGCTCCTTTTGGGCTCCCGGAACGAGCCGCGACCAAAGGCTGACTTTCAGCTATTGTGCGACATGTCTGTGGAAGTGAGGAGTCTGCAAAAGTTGCAGAGGGCTGACTGAGCGCAGCGAGTTTGCTGTGCGAGAGAGCGAGCGAGCCAGCGAGCAAGGGATTAAGTCGATTATCGAGCCAGTCGATAGGCAGGAGGGAGGGCGGGAGCGACGCCAGGGGAAAACAATCGTCATGAAAACATGGATTAAGCCCCAGAAATTAATAAAGTTATGGTAGAAAACACAGACAAGACTGAAAAAGCAGTTTCTGCTCTTGCACTCATAAACGGAGTTTAAGAGGGGTCGGAGGGGGGGCAGTAAAGCAAGAAAACAAAAATGAATGAAATGAACTAAAAAAAGATATATATTATTTTTTTGAACAGATCATGTGACAAGCACCTTAGACGGTCATTTGTTTTTGCATATATTTTAAAAAAAATAAATATGAGAGGGCAATTCTGTTTTTTCAAATGATTTTTACTTTGATTGAATTTTATTTATTTATTTTTTTGATTTTTTATTTTTTTGATTGAAGCAACTTTTGGGGGGATTGAATGATTTTGACACAAATGTCCTACCCATAATATGGCCCAAACACAAAAACGATTGCTAAAATCAAAGAAAACATTTTCGATGAAAAATTAAGTGTTCAAATGCAAATTTTTGAGCCTCAAATATTTTTTTGCATTCAAAACCTTTTTTTTTTTTTTTTTTTATGATTGAAATTTCTCTGTCTCTTTTTTTTTAATTGACGTAATTTTTCTTTTGAAAATATCTTTTTTTCTATGAAGCAACTTAATTTTATGATTGAATAATAAAGACACAAATATCCTAGCCAAAATGTGGCCCAAATAAAAAACAACATTACTTCAATCAAAAAAGTTGCTTCAAACAAACAAAAAAAATAAATAAATAAAAGACTTAAATAAAATAAATAAATAAATAAAAAGCTTTCAAATGCTTTTTTTTTTGTTTTGTTTTGTTTTTTTGTTTCAAATTTATTTTTGCATTCAAGCATATTTTTTTTTTTATTGAAGTGACTTTTTTTATTGGAACTATATATTTTGATTGAGGCAACTTTTTGTTTTGATTGAAGCATTTTTTTTTTTGACCGAATAATGAAGACACAAATCTACCTCCATATGGCTCCGCCCAGGTTATACAATTTGTGACTGAGGTAACTACATTAGCACGACACCGGCGGGAGTACCATATTCAGTGGATTATGATCTTGGTGAAAAGTATAGCTGTCCTTCCAGCAGCCTGATTTATAATTCCCCTCAAAAATAACGGGAGACAAAAAAAAAACGCTCATTTTCATCTTATTATTATAAGTATTGTTAAAAGCTAATTATAGTGCTGACACTGCGTTTAGGGGTCATCAACATAATGTGCCCCCCCTGCCCTAAAAGTCAAACTCCTATGTTTCCACTCCTCTTTAAAAGAAACAGCTGTATTCTAAGCCAAATCAACTGTTGTGTTTGATAGAACAGTATGTCTATATGCTGCCATAGCAGATGCATGGCGCATTAAGACCCCGAACTATTTTTAATTTGTCTGTTTTACCCTGAAAACCCCCGTTTACAGATGTTGCGCAACCGCTTTTGTTTCAACCCAGCCGTAAAACAGAGGTAATTAATTATATTTATTATTCAAAAATGTCTGTCGTTTTAGCTTAGAATCATTAATTGATGTGTCATATTTCGTTTTTTTCAAAAAACGACTTTAAAAAATTATTCACTCACATGTTTTAAAGTTGTAAACAAATTGTCACAATGAAAAAAATGGCGTCTGTAAAAAAGTCACGGATATCTACCTCATTCCTATCGCTTAATTGTATTTTTTTCTTTTGTTACTGTCGCATTTTCTCCAATATGTTAGATGATAAATAATCAACCCAAACAAAGAAAAATGGGGGGAAAACAACGTTTAAAAGGGTAAATACATGAAAAAGAAAATCTTGACCACTCTTTGATGTCTGCAATTTCTGCATCCCGACTCCTGTTATATTACCATGTTTCACCCATAAAATCCCCCCAAAATCCAGCTGTGGCTTTTCACAGGTGTGTCTTGACACTCAGTGATACATGCTACATGGAGTTTTTGGATCGAAACAAAGTAAGTAAGCGATAATATCTTGTTAAAGTCATGGCGTCTGTAATTCTGCTCTCGCATGCTCTCACCTCCAGATAGGGTTTTGCTGTTTAAAAAACATTTTTTTTAAATGCCCTCCTATAAATATATTTTAATATCTTTCACAAAGAATAGTGTTATTATTTTTCTTCTTTGAAATATATGAAGGGGAAACATGATTTGAAACTGTGTAGGATTGTTGAAGAGCTTGAATTGGCTGATAGAACCTAAAAAAATTCTTTTACTATTATTATTATTAATATTATTTTAATATCTTTTTTTCTCCCTCTATCTCTACTTTTTTTTACTTACAGTTATTTGTGATTGTAATTTCTGATGTTGGATTCATGATTATTGCATAGCCTTGTCTGTAACGTTTAAAGTTGTTTAAGAATGTATCATGCCACTTATGTTGTAATGTTTATGTGGTTGTATTAAAAAATGATATTGCTGGGAGTCCATATTGATGAGTACTTTAATGTTAAAAACATATTGATGATCTCACAAATTAACAGTCGAAATATGCTGCGCTGTTCTTTAAAGTGAGACATTATCTCCCACTCTTTGCTCTTCTCATTCTGTATAAATCTTTATTTGAACCACATTTACAATACTGTAATATCATATGGTGCAACATATTTCCAACTTATCTAAAAAAAAAAAACAAAAAAAAGCTTGAAATACTACGGGGGGGAAAAGTTAAGACTTTCAACGCCACAACCTTCTGAGGCTTAAAGACCACAACTACTTTCAAAATGCTTCGGTAATGTATCAGATCATTCATAAACTAAACCATAAATTAGGTGACCTCATCCCAATCTCCCAATTCCTCGTCAGCACACATATACTACCAAAAAAAAAAAAATCAAATCACTGGGGGGAAAAAAGACAGTTAAAGGGTACAGGCTTTGGCACTGTGTGCAGAGGACCACGGATTTGGGATGAACTTGACAAAACACTTAAAATGTCCCACTCCATCTCCATTTGTAAGAAAAAACTCAAATCTCATCTCCTAGCAATGTATGTTTATATGCTGATTCTCTGAATAATATTACTAAAGTATCTAATATCAAATCCAATGTAACCAGGATGTTGGAATTGTCCATTGTTAATTGTATGTATGTGTATGGGTGTGTGTATGTGTATGCTGTCCAACTGGGCCCCTACTAAAAGCTTTAAATAGCTTCTTTGGAGTGTCATTTTCAGGCATCTTATCATTTGAACTGCTTGTATATGACCATGTACGTTATACCTCAAATGTGTGTGAATTAACTAAACTAAAATATTCAAAAAGAAAAATTTGATAGATTTATTTTTAATAATATATTGATTCGTTTCTCCTTTCTCTTTTTTCCATAATAATGCATTATTTAAAATATTTAATCATATAAAAGTTCTTAAAAAATATATGTAATTTTTTAATCATTTGATGTCAGTACATAAAACCTATACAGTAATATATATATATATTTTTTTTTTTTTAATTGTTAAATAGCTACTATTTCTTTTATTAGTTTAAAAAAAAAATGTCAAAACAGAAATGCTTGGTGTCAAAGTTAAAAATGAAAATCGTTTTTCAGTGCATAGCATAATGGCAAGAGTGGCTTCACAATGTTTTCATTTCTTTACTGATATCAAAACATGGTTTAAAAAAAAACAATCAAACACATTGATACGCAATGATCAGTTTTGATTAAATTGGTAGACTGGAATAAATTGAATAATGTGTTTATTTTTTTTGTGGTTTAGAGTCATATTCTATCATATTGACAGGTGCTTCTCATACTGTATATTGTTTACATCTTTGCGCTCAGAGGGGCTACATATGGAGGCAGTGTATTTTTTTGAGCTGCCGTAAATAACGACACAAATAATAAAATATTCTCAACAACAAAACAGAATTGACTCCCGCTAATATTATCTTTGAAGGCATAATTAAAATTGTTACCGTAATAATGGTGTGTATGTGTCAATTCCAACTGTATATAGAGTATTTGCTTTCTGTGCATATCAGTTGGATGATGCCGTGTGTTCGCTCATGTTTGCCTAAAACGAAAGCCTACCGTATGACGACAAAAGCTTTGCACATGCAGAATGAATTTGAATGGAATCGGATTACATGGGCTCACACCAGTGTGATTAATCTGTCATTTAGCAGCGACGCTAAATTGCACTCGCAGCATTATGCACAGCAATCTCGAAATGAAACACGTGGATGGAGACTTGTGGGTGGACGTCAGAGAGTGATGAATTAGTGCAGATCAAGTTCAGTCTGAAACTCTAATCCCGCAACAGAAATAATAGTTATTTTCTTAACCTCATGAAAGCATTCAGGTAACAATCATCTCATTGCCTGAATTTGTGATATTCTGTTTCATGTTCAGCATTTGCCAAGCTTTGCGTCCTCTTCTGCAAATAATTTGCTTTTGTCACACAGCCTGAAGTCTAAACACACACAGAGATCTGACCATTGGGTGGCTAAGATGACGCAAATGTAAAACAGGCTTCTGATTAGCTCTTAAACTAGATCTACCAAAGGTGGATCAGTTGATACAAATCCCTTTTGTATCCAGAGAAGGGTCATCCTACCCTAATCAGCATTTCTTTTGTGAGTATTGAGGTCCTCATTAGTCATTCCCATTCACACTCGCAAAACCACAGGGTTGGATTGCTCCAATTAGCATCTTGAGTGTTTGCAGGGCAGGGCTGGCTTGGTTTTGTTGGACAGTGGACCGCTCAGGCAGGCAATTGGGCAGACAACCTTTTTACATATTCCAAAAGCTGCAGTTTGCCTACAGTACAAGGACGGTGTAATAAAAAACAAAATAAAACATTTTTTATGTGGTGACGTATGACACTTCGCCCTTTTCCCGGGGCTAGGTGTTGGAGGTTGTTGCCGAAGCAATTTTTCCTTCTGCGCCTTCTTTGCCCCCACATGAGAGTGAGCCAATTCCTTAGCAAGACCCACCAAGAAGTCCACCCTTCTCCCTTGCCTTCTGGTGCATGTCTGATACAGCACATATGCATTCAGTGCTGCCATTTAGCTTATATTGTAGAACAGGGGTGTCCAATCCCGGTCCTCGAGAGCCCCTATCCAGCTTGTTTTCCATGTCTCCCTCCTCTAACACGCCTGAATCAACTAATCAGGATCGTTATCAGGCTGCTGCAGAGCTTGCTGATGAGCTGATCATTTGATTCAGGTGTGATAAAGGAGGGAGAAACAGAAAACAAGCTGGATAGGGGTTCTCGAGGACCGGGATTGGGCACCCCTGTTGTAGAACATAGGTAATAGCCATCTCCGTGTTCCTCAGTGTTTGACAAAGCCAAGAGAGCCATGGATTTACAAATATTCAAGATTCTAATTGCAGCTATCCAGAGTGAAACCCCACCTTCACACCTCGGCAGTGACTCCACAGGAGAGTGTAGGGGGGTTGTCTGCTGGATTGCTTGTTTGAGTGGTTTATTGTTTGACAAAGCCAAGAAGTCAGTTTGGTATCAGGGTCATTTGACGGCTTTCTGGTCTTTCTTTATAGCCCAAAAAAAAACAAGGGACTTCCAGTCTAAAGGACTGTTGGGTTCGAGCGGACCGATTATTTTTTTTTTTTTTTTTTTTTTTTTTTTATGCAACGAAACACGATGCAAAGTTATTTTCAATTGTTACTGTACATGATTCTCGGCTTTGTTCTTGGACCTGTGCATATGTATTGAGTGGTCTCCACTCCTGCTCTGACTGTAACAAAAGAAACTGTGCACACATGATTCTAGAAATGAAAAATACCGCACTTCATGTCATGTTACTTTTAACCCCTTCAGACCTGAGCATGCTGCTGAAGGACATGACGTGTTCGCTTCTCTAAATCAATAAATACACTGAATTTAGTTGCTATTGCCACTTCTGAGAGAGGATTGGTCGAAAATTTACCCATCAAAATTAAAAAAATCATGAGGTTTAGAATGCCCTCTTTGCTATTTTGGGGTCTTTAAAAATGGCTGAGAAAAAACGCAACTTCAAAAAGAGAAACGTAAGTGCTCATTTCTCAGTAAAAACAATGTAACATTAACATTGAAATACCCATATGAAAGCATGAAATATCCCCGACCAAAAAATTGCACTTTGTTCTGGTATTTGAGAAGAATAAAAATCAGCGAAGATTTTTTTTTTCCGCCCTGCAGAAAAAATGCGGGTCTGAAGGGTTTAAACTGACCTTTGGTTCACTGTTTTCAATATATCCATAGAAGGGGAAATTGTATCTTATAATTTTTCAGCACTGAGATTTATTATATGTTGGTCTTTCTAACTAATACAAGCAGCATGTGTAAAAAGCATTTTGTAAGGAAATAAACTGTAGATCTATACCCTGATATGATGACTTGTCCAACAGATATTTTAATGAGAGCTGACGATTTATTTCAACTTTAATTCCATCTGTGACAGATTAAGAAAGGTTGACAAAAGATGGACAGGCAGGCAGATGGTCGTCAACAATTCCATGGGATTAATCCATCGCTCGAGTTCATCAGGATAATTAAGTCTCAGGACATAAATAAAATCCCAGTGGGTAAATGATTAGGCAGTGTGTATACCATCACAATAAGCATTAATTCTATACCCCAATGCTCCTGTTAAATAACAAAACTCTAGAGTTGCAGTATAGTGTAGTTGTGATTTAGAGACACTATTCTAAAACATACATAGCAGGAGTTTTATTGTGTCACTGACCGGTGGAAAGTTTGTCTTCGGTGTTAAATGTTGACAACTATATAATAACGGTTAATATAACATATTGGGAACACATGCAGCAAAGGGAGCAAGTCAACATCTTCGGACAGAGAAGACAAGGGAAAAGTGAGACTTAATTAGGGGCATTTCTGTTCATACTCCTACGCTGCGTAAAACGTCATATTTTAGCTGAAGTGACTGTCTCAGTGGTTAGACTGTGCTTGTAATGAGGCTTTAAATAATTAAATAAGAATGCTGTGCAGACAAAAAAACACACACACACACACACACACAATTTCCAAGCGTCACATCTACAGGATGTGAAAATGTAATGAAATATGTTGATTCCTGATGAAGCTTCAAAAGCTTATAGGAAGACTCAACAAGACAAGTGGAAATTCCTGTCCATTCATCCACAATAAATATTTAAGTTTAAATCTGGGCAAAATGATTAGTTCTATTCGCATTCTGAATGATTCTAAACCTTGAATAAATTAATAGAAATGTCCGTAGCTTGTTAATTACAACACTTGTATTCGAGCTCGTTTCATAAGTGTGCAATCTTTGTTCTGTGGTCTGGTGTTTCCTGTTTTTATTTAATTATGTGCTAAAATTGACTGACAAAGGTACTGTATGCAGACACCCCCCACCCTAAACCATGCTCAAAGAATTACAAGGAGCACAAATTAGTTTCTTCTGGGTTTTTTTCCCCAACTCTCCCTTCTTGTCTGTCGATAATTTTCATATTCTATATAGTGTTGTTTACGTCAAAGATGATCATAACAAAAATATTTCGTCAACGAACAATTTTTTCATGACGATGACAAGACGATAACGAGCTAAAAACATTTCTTGGGAGACTAAAACATAACGACACGAATGCTAGTTTTTGTCTGATAAGACGAGAACGAGACGAAAATGCACCAGTTTCCATTGTTCACAATGTGTGATATTTATGTGTAGTTAGCCTGCATCGTAGCGGTGTCTTGTTGTGTCACTCGTGACGTGCTAAGCACCCCCAACTCACCTACTTGTGTCCTCTCCAGTCTCTCCATTGCTTGTTTTGGGACACACATGGTAAGATTTGTCTTCTATCTTGGCAATAGATAACATGCAATGTTGCTTTAGCCCAGTGCTTCTCAATTATTTTCTGTTATGCCCCCCCCAGGAAAACGTAAACGCCCCCCCCCCCCCCCCCCGTTGTCTATAAAATTTGTATTAGTATAATTACACCTCTGCATAACATTGTGTCCTTTTTAATATTAAAAAAGTAATACAGAACTTACAATAAAGTGTAAAAAAAAAAAAAAAAAAAAAAACACATCCATACTCTAAAAATACACTCAAGATAGGTTTTTTTGACTGTTTGATACTGAAAAATAAAATTTGATAAAATCTATAAATAATAATAAATTCAAATTGATTACCAACATTAACTCATGAGGACGATATGTCAAACAATTAGACTGAAAAAAAAAACAAAATTAATAGAACAAAAACGACAATGGACAGAGGGATGGTTTTTATTTTTGCTGCAGGCGGTATCAGCTCCTTTGCAATGGTGTGGGGCTATTCTGCACTGAGCAACTTGGTATGCCACCTTATATGATGCTAACAGTGCTTGCTAGTTTACTGATGCAGCACTGACAAAGCGGGACGATTGTTGGCAATATTGGGCACGTTTTCGCTGAAAAAGAAAATATTGCTGTCCGCTCTGAACATTTTTAGACAAAGTAAACAGACTGGTCTTTCCTCCTCTCCCGATGTACTAAAAGTCAAAGCCAAATGTCAAATGCTACATACGCCTTATCATATTTCCTCGTCTTATCTTTTCATATCTCCAGTGCTCTTTGCTGTGTGCTCTTCTTTGGTTCAAAAATATTGCGCACATGCTGAAAATGAGAGCGTCACTGCATGCCAACCACTGAGTGGATGTGAAATTACACTTTATTCTAGTACGGCAAAAAAGTATGTTCCCCAAGGTTACATGTGCCACTCCCCGCATCACTCTGTGCCACCCTAGGGGGCCCCGCCCCACTATTTGAGAAGTACTGCTTTAGCCTTTGAAGGTCTGTGCTGAGTGATCATCACACACTAAATGTAACTCATAGCATTAGCATAGCATTCGCATTAGCATTAGGCTATTGCTAACGGCAATTTTTTATTTTGGAGTGAAACTTTCGAATTTTAAAAACGAAAATATTGAGTAAACGGCGACTAAAAATAGACGAAATTAGTCTGAGCTTTCATCAACAAAAACTAGACAGACAAACACATTTTAAAATGACTAAAATATGATTAAGACTAATATGTATTATCGTCCAAATGACTAAGGCTAGTTTCATACTGAAGGTCTTAATGCATGAATCCGATTTTTTCGTGTTTTCCGACTCGAGTGAGGCATTAAATTGACGGTCTGAACGGGGCAAGTCGCATAGAAGGGGACCATTTCAAATCTGATCTGGGTCACTTTCGTATGTGGTTTAGAGACGATCTGGGCCACATTTTTTTCCAGAATGCCACGGTGGTCTGAACTGTCAAGTCTCCCAAATCGGAATTCATGCAGCAATTACGGAAGCAAAGATCGAGCGCAGCAGGCAGGAAGGCAGCGATAGCTGTGCATTAGTGGTAGCACCATAGCGCCTAGCTTGGACTCGGCTTTTATGCAGCAGGCAAGCTTGACCACAGTCATAAAAAAATATAATGAAGTAATAAGCCTGATTATGCTCAGTTTTCTCTATGTGTATCAAACAAGCACTATTAAGTATTGCCTACATGGTCGAGTCGAGGCAGATTTACTCACACGCATACTGCTTATGTGTGCCTTCTATCAGTCCACATAAACTTTGAATATAAGACTAAATGGGGATCATTAATGTCTGTTATTTGTGTCTTCTTTTTAGAAATCAAAATATGATCACTCTGGAATGACGGCTGACAGCCAGCATGTGTCGTGATGTGTGTTGTTTTGATGCTTCTGTGCATGTGGGTCGGTCTGCTCAACGGGTGTCGGACTGCGAATTAGTGCGCATGCGTAATACTTGACTGGGCTCAATGGACAAAAGCCGTCTGAACGGGTGCGCCAAAAAAACAGATATGACAAAAAAATCGGAATTGCACATCAAGACCAGCAGTATGAATGCAGCCTAAGACTAAGACGAAAATTAAAAGGGCTGCCAAAAACAACACTGATTCTACAACTTTAACCTGCTTATATAGTGAAATAGCTTTGACGCTGATGCAACCCAGTCGGCTTGACTTTTGAATGGTATAATTGAACAATGGTTTGCTTTTGGCTTTTCAAGGTGTGATAGCGATATGATATTTCTGAAAAGAGAATGCTCCATATTTCACAAGCCCGGTGTGTTTCCTCCAAACTGTTGTTTTTGTTCCATGTCACTCTGTGCCTGTTTGGGATGTTCGATCCTCTGTGTGTTCAAGTTGTCACAGGCTTTATGTTTCCGAGGGTTGACTTATGATATGAAATTATTGGGGAGCCAACATACACAACCTCCCGGGCTACATGAGATGGCAGAAGAGTAGGGTGTTATCCCAGTGTGTTTTTCTTTCAAACCAACAGACTTATTTCATTAGACATGTGATAGCTAAACATGTTGACTGTTATTTCCACAGTCTGATGAACAGTTTTTTTTTCTTTATTGAAAGTTTGTATACTAGGAAAAGCCATTAATGTTATTGCCAATTTAA
This sequence comes from Corythoichthys intestinalis, assembly GCF_030265065.1. Taxonomy (NCBI): domain Eukaryota; kingdom Metazoa; phylum Chordata; class Actinopteri; order Syngnathiformes; family Syngnathidae; genus Corythoichthys; species Corythoichthys intestinalis. Next base: position 41,289,023 of record NC_080399.1, read on the forward strand.
AAGAAAGTGACCTCATCTTTTGTCCAGCTAAGGTCAATTTCAAGCACCTTTAACAACTTTGGGAGTCAGAGTTTGCAAGCACTTCAAGGCCCATAAAACCCAGACAACTTGCATATCCTCGTCACACCGTGTCAAAGTGCTTTTTTATTTGTTGAATGTGTTGTCACAAAAAAGTGGCAAAACACTGCCAAATTATGGCCTCTATTTTCATGGAAAATTTTTCATTGGAAAATTTGCAAAGCTGCACCGGTAGGGGATATTGGAAAAGGGTAGTTAGCACTACTAATGGAGTGATCCATTCCCTGCCAATAACTGGTCACCATGTTCATCCCTTTTAAATGTACTGCAGTAGAGGAGTACTGCTTGTCTTTGAAATCACGCAAGGAGAAAGTGGTTTACTTGACAAATCCTGTTTGGTATAAATATGTTTGCGCTTACTTTTTTGAGAAACGTCTAATAAGTTTTTTTCATTTTACTTAAGGACTGTACTTGTCTAAGTTACTGAACATCTAAAACATAATTAAGGACTATTTTATTTATGTTCTGCTCACATTGCTGAGGGAAACAGTTTATTTACTGTAAGTGTTAGAACGCAAGTCTCAACATTGAAGATAGCAGCTATTCTCTATTTGAGGAAAAAGAGGATCAATCTAATAAAACAGTAGAGAATGAGACTACACAAAAGTCTCTGAAATTTTAACAGAATGCCAAATGACCTCAGGGTTTCTCTACTAGTACATTACACATCAACATTACACATAAGTATATTAAAATGTAATTTCAGTTCCTTGAAGTACTCGGGTCGGTTACTTTTTGCAAGGGCGTACTGTAAGTTTGGTCTCAATATTGGTAGGGACGATATAACAGCATAACTTGCATGTACACTTTTTGCTCGGGACGGAACATTAATAAGACCAAGCAGATTGCGTGAACGGGTGTCAGGGCTACATTTCTCACGAATATGAACCTAATTAATTAAGAGGCTGAATGATCCATGTTAAATAAATGTGTACTGATTTACACTAACTTTCATGTGCATTTGCTCAGGTGATACACTGTTCGATTCAAACATTTGTTTTCAAAAACTACTAAAGTAACATTTTGAAAACTTCCAGAATAAATGTCTAGATTTTATGAGCAAATTTAGGTTGCAAAACAAGAAAACTTTTTACCTCGATTATGATTATTGTATGATAAAAATGTCTGTATAAGCTACAAATAAAAATATTATAAAACAAATAACGTAGAAAATGAATAAATAAATACATTTTAAATAAATGCAAGTCATCTACCAATCAAACGTGCGCTTGGGGTAGGGGTGGGGAGGAGGGGTTCCGCAAATGAAAAGGGGTAAATGTTTGTCTGAACATAATGAAAATCATTCACTTAATAATAGTAGGATTAATTTGATCGTTAAAACATATGGGAAGACAATCTAGATTACCTATATAACTGAACTCTTTATATAGTATAATGCAAATAAGGCTGCTTCAAAGTTGGTGGGGACAATATGAGCATCCTGAAAAGTTGGTAGTATCACGTCCCTACCGTCCCTATGCAAACATACGCCCTTGCTTTTCAGTACAAAAATGGCAGGAAAAAAATTACTTGAACTGCCTTTATTTATTTATTTATTTATTTATTTTTATGTAAACAATGCTAATTGTGTCAATTAATAAAAGCCACCAATATTAATGATTTTTCAAATAAATTAGACTCTGAGTTTTTGAATTAAAAAAAATGAACAAAAGAAATGAATAAATTGTAAAAATTATAAAATCTTCGTAAAACAAATATACAAGTAAAACTGCACGTAAACTCTGAACCCTTAGCAGCAAAGGCCTAAACATGACAAATGCCCTAGTAAAGCTTTATGTTTTTGGCTAGAAAGATTAACTTACCCGCACTTTCCTCAGAAAGCACAGATATGGTTGCAGTGACAATATCAATCTAAATTTCTTTCATGTAGATGCAACGTTTATTGTCGGATAATGCCATTTTAAGTGTGTTACACATATTAGACGTGTTTCCTGCAACATAAGAGAAATGTCGACTCGACTTTAGATTTATCCATGGTCTTGCCTATTTGTCCATTCCTAGCTTTAACGGGGAAGCCAAAGTGTTCCCAAGCAGAAGACTGTTGCAAAGCAGGATTGTTTCTAGCTCAGGCTTCTCACTTGCATTTGCTATATTGTTATTTGTCCAGCCTGCAATTCACTCATGCACAGTCTTCTTTGTCAATAGCCACCAACATTTAAACCCATTTCATATACACCTGAACCCCGTTTAAATCCCGGCATTTAAATGGGCAGCACTTATATGTGAAAGCAATTTCCCGGGTCGACTGACAGGGAGATGAAGCGAACATTTACCGAGTCGCGTCTTAGTATAATGTCAGGGACTTTCCTGGGAAAGGGTGTTTGTGAAAGCAGGCATTAAATTGACGGTCACAGCACGATGGCTGATGACGTAAATATCATGGCGGGCCGATCATCACTTCCTCTTTCTTCGCAGTAAGATGAAAAGCGGTAAACAAACATCGCAATTTTCAACTTTCGCAGTAAGATGAAAAGCGGTAAACAAACATCGCAAGTTTCAACATAGCAAGCTGGAAATATCTCAATTAAACTGAAAACATCGCAAAATTACATTGCTAATGGATCGTGGAGCCGAGGAAGAGAGTCCATCGTCCATCTTTGGAGATGTGTAGTTTATTTTGTTGCAGATGTTTGGGTCCGCAACTGTGGAAACAAGGATGTATCTCAAACCAGAAAACAACTGAGAGATGCGTTCAAAGGTTTATCAAATACAAACAAAAATACACGCGATTGCGGAAAAGGGGGAATAACACAATGGGTCCGTGACAATAGGTCGACGGGGATCAATAATACTAACCTAAGCAGTTGGCAGAGCGCCAATAAGACAACAAACCAAATACACTCAAATAACAGCACGCCGTGGCGGATTTCAAAACGAGCGGAAGACAAACAAGCTAGCAAATGCACAAAATTTGAGTGTACAAGGTGTCGAATGGCGCCCAGCAAGTTTATATCTCGGCACCCTTCTCTTGGACCGTCTGGGCTTGAAAACAGTCTTGATGAGCTTGAATTGGCTGCAGGTACAACGTCGGGAATGCTCCCACAACCGGCTCTGGAACAAAACACGATCTGTCCAACAGAATGTAACCCTTTCCGGGTTATAAACTCACGACAGCAGCCCAACCTGCACAGAGAGCGTCGACTGGGCAACACGGGACAAGTCTCTGAAAGTGTCCAACCCGCGTCATTCCTGGGGTATCCCTCCACGCGTGAAAGCAATGATGCGAGTAAATCCCGCGTCACCTAACACAGGAATTTACCGGGATATGTGTGTGAAAGGGGCTTTAGAGGCATCAGTGCTGAAACTCCCCCTTAGGTTCTGCACAGAGTCCTTGGATTGCGCCAGTCCTAAATTTTTTGTGGAAAAAAATGCATAAAACCAAGTCTATGATAAAACATAAACGAAATTATCGACAAGTGAATTAATTCATTAACACTAATAATTAATAGTTCAACTGAACATGTAGAACCGTAGGTTTAATACAACCACGTGAACCCTTATACCCTTAGTTTAAACTCACTGACTGATAGAAGGCGGTCTGATTATTTGTCTAGAACCAGCCAGTGTCTGTTAAATGTGTTGCAGCGCTCCACCTGTTTCGTGCTTAAAGGTCACATTAGTCATCAAGTGGCAAGTTGTATAATGTCTTTTGTGGTTAAGATGAGTGATTGCTAATGCCTGAGAAAATACCCAGGATGATGTCATTGTCATTATGACATTAGTATGCCTTGCAGCTTGGAACAGTAAACCAGGATGCTGATTTCCCAGCTGTGTGCATGGTGCTTGAAACATGACAACATGAATTATGGACAAATATCTGAATCTGTGAATTGAGGATGTCTCCTTAAATTGCACAAGACTTCAAAGTTGGGGGGGGGGAAATCATAAATGGTCAACTTTTCTTTAGACTTGTGTGAGATGCCTAAAGCCCAGATAGAAAGGGAATATTCTTTGAAACAAAATATTATCACCTTTTATGCGTAAATATTTCTGGAATTCATAAAATAAGATCATCCTTGATCCCCAGAGAGGGAATCCAAGTGTTTCAGCAACAAAGCGTTAAGGAGAATACAGGTTGAAACAAGCATATTGGCTGTCATTGACGTTGATACAAGTCTAATTCATTTCAACTGGGAGGGGCTGCTAGCATTCACAGCCAACTGCCAGCACTGTCATTTAAAAATAGTTTGATGTCTATTGCAATGGCACAAATAGACGATCTTCACTGTCATTCCTCAAGATAAAAATTTATTTACTGTCTAATGCCATAAATGGCAGTAAATGAGTTCAATTATTGGAACATGTGAGGCACAATCTGTATGTCACGTTGTGGTATATCAAAGATAAATATAGATTTTCATGTTATCAAATAATCAACACGTATCGGTTGCAGCCCGCTGCATGACACCAGCAGGTAAAGAGTTGTCCTGTAAGTCCAAAGTTCAAATGAAGTAAATCATACACTGGGTTTGAAGTTTACTCATGCAAACAAAACAGTCTTGAAAACACTCAAGCTGTGTGCTGCTACTGCTTGACGTATGGTAAAAGTAGCAAAAATTTCTCTTCCATTCACACAGCGGCTGTCGCAGTTTTCCACACATCAGCCTAATTGACCACTAATGATGATGACCTCATCCTGTTTTTAAATGTTGCACACCAAAGCAGTTAAGCACACTAAATACTTACTGTGCACATGCAGGCAAACACTGAGGCGAGGACAGAACAATTTCTCCTCTCAGGGCCTGAAGTTCATTCAGAAGTCCAGAATGTAGCAGGTCCACTTTGGCACTCCTTCACCGGGCACGGGGTGAACCTCCACAGAACTCTGTCGTGGGAAAAGCAGAGAAAATATTTCATGACTGATCTGACTGATGAACAGTCTTCTGCTGGGGTTGTTGCAGCAACATCCTCTGCAATATTTGTTTTTAAAAATGGCAGTTGTATTGTTATCCTATACATTCTTATTAACAATCACTGGTGTTACAAGCGCATTGCGTTAAAAATAATGTTAAAAAAATGTTTCCACTTTCGTCGGACAATTAAATTTTAGCTTTAGATTATACAGACAAGTTTCCCGAGTGAAAAATGGTCGGCGCCATCTTTGATTATTTCTGCTCCAAACTTCCAGTTTAGACAGGACAACATGCGGTTTAAGTGCGGTTTAAGTAAGCAGTGTGTTGACAACTTTAAAACTGCATAAACAAACCAAAGGAACCCACTGAACCTCTAAAAAGGGATTCAGCACGACGTAGATGAGACTCCGAGACTTTCTGTGCTGTGCGTGAACTCCTGGAAGCGCCTCTATATATGGTTGGAAGTGGAATGTTTTGATTAGCGACCAGCTAGTAGCTACAACGCACCAGTGTGGATCTAGCTCGCCATACGCCTTAAATCGAAACCAGCTGCAGACAATAAGTTAAAGATGTGCTGAAAACCTAAGGCTCTCCCTAAAAGATTGTATGTTTGTTCTTATGGGTGATCATTTGTGGACAAAATTATAATAACGTGTGCAACGTGTGTTAAAGTGAGGTGTAGATTGATATGCTGACCACCTGAGTGACTAAAATAAGGCGAAATTACAATGTCACAGTTGCCGAATGCAGAAGGGCTGACTCAGATTTGGTTGTACAAGGAAGCACCACAAGGTATGTACTTTTGCACAAAAATAGTATGTCATTTTTTTTTTTTTACTGCACATATTGATCACGATAAAACATTTGGACAACATGATTCCATTTCTGGTTTTATTTAAAACGATTGGTGCATGTGCAAAAGAGGTCAATAAATCACAATTTATAGAATTATTAGAAAAATTTTAACGGAGATGGAGCATAAGTCGAGCCTTCCATCATCAAAATAGAATGGACGTTGTCTCGATATATGTCCATCGACGTGCAGTAAGTGTTGTTGTGAGGCACATCGAGTGGTCTTCCCTTGCCTAACAGCGTTTTCCACCTGTAAACAAATGAGAAAAAAAAACTTGTAACACTTGCATTTATGCGTTTACATAATTGTGCAATCCTACACGTACTGATTAGCAACAGGCTAGCAGCAGATAGCATGTGTTGCAGCCACAGCTGTACAGTAGTTGGAGTAAATAATATTAAACATCATCCTAATTACAATCATTATCATAATAACAATATCAAAGACAACAAATCCTTTCATACCCAAGATTTTAGATTTAATTTTTTTTTAGCACCAGGCACATGAAAATGCAGGGATAGGAAGAACATACTGTCCATAACACCAGTGGCAACATGGTGACATAAACACCCGATCTTTGTGGGGGGCACGGGCTTGGTTCCACATCTGCCTTCAGGAACATGTTGTCCTCCCATGTCGTGATGATGTCAGATGGATGCGGTACTTCCAAATTGGCTTTCTCAAGGGATTTTGATGAATGATGCCACTGCAGCTCCACTGTAACAGAAATGCGGAAGTAAAGCTGAAGTACCTCAGAAACATGTCTGTAGATTTGTAGTCCCCCCCTCCCCCCCCGCCCCGATGAAACAAATATAGAGTTGAATTCATAGAATATTGCTGTACATGAACCAATGACAAAGATTTTAACATGTATTTTACAAATGAAATGCCTAAAGTAATCTTTTTTTATTCTATTCTAATTTTATTCTTATTTTATTCTTCTAGCTTTATTGGTGGATTTTCTCAAGTTAAAGCGCCACACAGAAATTAATCAAATTAATTGTGTAAGCAGGATCTGTGTATTATTCTTATTATTTAATTACAGGTGTTTTAGCTCATTTCAATTTATTTCATGTTAATAGGATATTATTTATTTTTATTATGTGTATATATTTTACAAATGTGATGTAGTATTCATTTATACTGTATATTTTATGTTGTATAACTTTAGTTCCTATGTGAATATTAGTTCCTACTTGTTTTGTTGTGGTAGGACGGTTTTGTATTGAACACAGGGCCGTGTTGGTTATTATTATAGCAGAGAAGACAGCAGTAAATCAACAAAGACAAGTCAACTGTGCCCCGATCTACCACTCAAGAGATCTGATGGACTCAAAAAGTGGGTTACGATTGCATATTAGTTTGAAAATCGACCGGATCCACCGTATTTTTACACGAGTGACTTCCGGTCTGCCCGACCCTAGCTACCGGTAGTAGTATTGACGCAGGAGGGTCGCGTCTAGCGTCAAATAATAAACTCTGCCGTTCTTTTCGCGTGCGCCGTGTTGAGCCGCTTCTGGGACGCGTCTAACACGTGGCCGCATTGCGACTGGTGTGCATTGGCTGATTGACTTTAACGCCCGCGTTTCACTGCGTTCTCGCGGCGGCCACGTTGTCGCACCCTTGACGTTCTGAGTTATACTGTCGTACCGTGTTGGTCCTCATTATAATAGAGAAGACGGAGTAAATATAATCTACACAAAGAAACTGTAACCCGATCGACTCGCCTCAAAAAGTAAGGGTTACATTACGTCAGAAATTCGTTCAGTACGCCTTCGTTCCAAACCGAGCACCACGTACCGAAACGGTTCAATACAAATACATGTACCATTACACCCTTAATTCTTTGGGAAAACCTTGGTGCTGAAGTCACCCAATCAGTTTAACCCTAAAACTAATTATTTCTATTTTTTTATGGGAAAAGCGCTCTCGAAGGACAGTGCTGTCCAAAAAAACATCTTTCTTTGCTTCTGGGTTGAGAGGAAGCATCACATTATACTGCTGATTTTCAGAGATTAGAGCGAAGCGACCCCCACCTTTAGAAAACAGGACAGCTGCACCCGCACCATGAAATGAGGAAGCTGGATGCCTCTGCAGAGTGACTGCTGATCACTCGTTGGTGATAAAACACTCAATGCAATGTCCAGATTGTTGAGGAATGTTACCAAAGTTCTCGCTGATCCATAATGTTTTTTTCCACATGACAAAACTATCTGGACTACAGATCACATTTAAAAGTATTTCATCAGGATGACTGCCTGCTGGTTGTTCATGTTTGCTCGAAGATTGTTCTACGCTGCAATTTGAACCAGCAGGTGAGAAAGTGACGGAGGCTTACTCCATCTACACAATTGGCAGACCACGGTCCTGATCTGGACCCACATGCCAGTAAATCAGAAGTAAATGACACATTGGTAGCTTATTATAAATCTTTCGGGGGGAAATACATTTCATAACAGCACCTTTGCCCAAGGGGAAACACATTTTTGACAGTGTCATGTTTTTATTATATAATAATGAAAAAGAAAAGTATCACAGCGGTGGATTTTTTTATTTTATATTTTTACGTCTGAATGAGAGTGTGAAAATACTCTATAAATACTGTGACTCATCTATAGGCAAACAAAACATTTTTACTTCCTGACACAAGACTACCATGTGGTCATTTTTGTAAAACTCTAGGTCACCAAATTCAGTTAAATATAGATAGCATTGGTCTAACCACTTGGAATTCTTCTCAAGTATAGGCTATACTGTACATTAATCAGGTGCAATTTTCTTGCTCTATACTATATAGCAGTAATCATTTTCTAGATATAAAACATTTAGATACAAAGTGGTACCTCTACATACAAAGTTAATCCGTTCCACCATGTTTGTAAGTCAAAATGGTCGTATGTCGAGCTGGATTTTCTCATAAGAATACATTATAATTCCATGAATTCATTCCACAGCTTAAAAAGCTGTGGAATGAACTAAATCCTTAATAAATATTACAAATGGCAATTACACATAGCAAAACAAATTATATATAAAAATCGGAATAATAATGCAGTATATTAATATTAACTAATAATTCATTTAATAATGTAACGAATCGGGTTCTAATGTGGCGGATGTGTTTTGAGTACTGTACCTGAATGCACCGCGTGGCTGACGTGACAGTAAGATGGAGAGTGCGGAAGAGATTTTACTTTCTCTTTTAATGTTTTGTTGTTGTCTGCGTCAACTGCGGCGGACAGTAGGCATGTTGTGTTGGTTCTGAAATAAATGATTAAAAACATGACAAAGCTGGCGATTTCTTTGACGATGTTACCACGATAATAATTGTCACTTTAACTTATAAAGACTGGCGAACAGAAGTCAGAGGAGGACTGTCGAGATCCTAGACATTCTAATGCAGTATTGTCGAGCCAGTTCACAGCACGCTCATGTTTTTTTTTTCTCATTTCGTTCTTCATTTCAATGTTAAGCATCACCTTTTTCCTTTTTTCACCACCTGCAGTAATCTTCTTGGAACCCAGGTTGATTTCTCTCACAAGAAAATCCTCCGTGCATCCGTCTTGCGGGGAAACAAACTGCGACGCTGTCATAAATCGTCGTGATTTGAACATACCGTTGGATGTGGAAACAAATGGCGGGTCAACTTTTACGGATATCGAAAAGATCGTGTGTTGAAGCAATCGTATTTCGAGGTACCACTGTATAGAAAAAAGCAAAACCAATAACAGTCCTTCAAGTGTAATTTTTTGTTTTTGTAACGGTTTTTCTAGAACAGAATATGAAGAGTCTAAGCTTTTGCATTGGCTATGTCTGCAAATTCACATTACAGCAGACAAGACAAAAAAGTGGTTTGGCGCCATTGTTGCAGTTGTTTGCAAAAAGTGCTTCTATAATGATCACTGCTTATGGCAAGTGAGGGCCTAACAAGAGTCAGCAGCTTTGAGCACAACGGTTCACATGTGCGTGCACACGCATACACACACGGCGCGCACAAACATGCACAATGGCGGACAGGTCTGCTGACTGGGCAGCTTTGTTGACCTTCTGTGTTCCATCTGTAGCTTGACGTGTGCTGTCATTAGCTGACCTGACTAGCCAATGGATTAATGAGGGCTCACTGGACTGCTCTGGATCCTTGATCACCTATTAAATCATTGGCTGCCATTGATGGCGATAGTCGTCCAAACCATTTTGACTGTCAAAATGGTTTGGATGTCTATTGCTGTCAGTGGAAATGAAACATAATTTACACCCAGCCCTCCCTATTAGGATAATTGGATGCCCAACACCATCAATGGCAACCAATGAACCAATATCCAAAACATTTTATTCACGTAAATTATGAAAGAAAATGGTAGAACGGTTCTTTCCGAAACTCCACACAACTATAAAAAATATGAAAGAAACTGTCAAACATAATAAAGAAAAAAAGCCTTTGAAATTCAGATGTTCTAGATTGTCTGTCTCCTAAAGATTCTACAGTTATGATTGATTAAAAATGCCTCCACACTTGACAACAGATGACAAGATAAGAACATGGCAACTGGGAACAATTCTATTGTTCTTGACTTCCCAACCAGAAAGGACATTCTCAGTCATGACAAGATAAAGTTGGAAGACCCTTCCTACGAATGAGGGCCTGTGAGCAAAGCGCCTGCTAATCTTCACCCTTGTCTAATTTACGAGCCCTTTGACGTCAAAGGCCGAGTCTCCGTTCCGGATCCGTGAGAACACCCAGATTCTCGAGCCTCGGATGCAAGACTCACACTAACCTCGTGCTTCCTGTTAAGTCCAACATAATAGCAACACTGCATTGACGAACAGCGTGTTCTTCGTGACAAGGAACTTGGCTTCCCTAGGGCATCTGGCTGTAAATATCACTGTTGTTATTATTGTTGAGGTGGATGATCCGCTCTGTGGGGAAGGAATGCACAGTGGTGTGTGTGGGGGGCTTGGGGGGGGGGGGGGGGGGGGTGCTTGTGTGTGTGGGCAAGATCACCAGAGATTGCAGAAGTAGGGGGGATCCATGTGACCTGGCCAGTGAGAGGCTATGGATTAAGAGTCACATGTACAGAGTGAAAGGTAGACTGGAAGGAATGGTTTGTCTTTCTCTCCCCTCACGTCTGCATGTTTGCATTCCGTGACATAGCTGACCTGAAGTGTACACTACACAAGTATTTTCTTGATCCTTTGTTTCCTTTATCTCTCCGGTAAGGTCTAGTTGAGATACAGTAACTTTGTCTTCCAGGTTATAATCACAGTTAGCCTTTTTCTCTAATACACCCACCACTGATGAAACCATTTTTTGCATTGATCAACAAATTTGGTGAACAATTTATAGACATGTTTCCTGAGCGAAATATGGGCGGCGCCATCTTGGACAATGTCTGCCCCGAACTTCCAGTTCAGAAAAAACATGAATTACGGTTGAAGTAAGCAGTACGTTGAATACAGTATGTTAAGTTAAAACTGCAAAATTAAAGCAGAGGAACACACGTAATCTCCAAAAATGGATTCAGCACAACGTCGATGAGACGTAGATGAGATTGTATGATTGTTCTTGTCACTTCGTTGATTATTTGTGGACAAAATGATAACAACCTGTCACCCTGTGATGACGTGAGGTATAGATTGATACGCCGGCCACTTGGGTATCCAAAATGAAGTGAAATTACAAACTATATTATATTTGCCAAATGCAGAAGGGCTGACACGGATTTTGTTTTTACAACGAAATACTATAAAGGTATGTTCATATAAACAAAAACAGTATGTCATTCTTTTTTATTGCAGACATTGATCGCAATAAAACATTTGGACAACATGATTCCATTTCATTTTATTTAAAACGACTCGTGCATGTACAAAACAGGTCAATAAATCACAATTATAATAATGATTAGAAAAATATTAACGAAGGTTGAGCAAACGAGGAATGTGTTATATGACAGCAGAGTTTATGGGAGCTAAACTTTCACCCAACATTCGGCGGCATTCAGGAGTTGAGCCTTCCATCATCAAAGTAGAGCGCACGTAGTCCGATATACACTGTATCACCAGAGTGAGTACACCCCTTGCATTTCTGCAGATATTTAAGTGTATCTTGTCATGGGACAACCTTGATAAAATGACACTTTGACACAATCAAAATTAGTCTGTGTGCAGCTTATATAATAGAGTTAATTTATTTTCCCCTCAAAATAACTCTAAATATAACCATTAATATCTAAACCCCTGGCGACAACAGTAAGTACACCCCTTAGTAAATACGTACATCCCTAAATGTCCAAATTGAGTACTGTTTGTCATTTTCCCTCCAAAATGTCATGTGATTCATTACAGGAGTGCTGTCAGCATTGCTGCAGACATTGAAGAGGTGGGGGAGTCAGCCTGTTAGTGCTCAGACCATACGCCGCACTTTACATCAAATTGGTGTGCATGGCTGTCACCCCAGGAGGAAGCCTCTTCTGAAGACGGTACAAAAGAAAGCCCACAAACAGTTTGCTGAAGACATGTCAACAAAGCACATGGATTACTGGAACCTTGTCCTATGGTGTGATGAGATGGGCGGGCTTTCTTGTGTACCGTCTTCAGAAGAGGCTTTCTCCTGGGTGATACACTGTATGTCCATCAACATACAAGTTGTCTTCCCTTGCCTAACAGTGTTTTCCAGTTGTAAACAAACAAACAAAAAACTTGCCATCTACACGTACTGATTAGCAACAGGCTAGCAGCAGATACAGTAGTTGTAGTAAATAATATTAAAGATCATCATAATTACTATCATCATCAAAATAGCAAAAGCAGCGTTTTCCAGCTGTAAACAAACGAACAAAAAACTTGCCATCTACACGCACTGATTAGCAACAGGCTAGCAGCAGATACAGTAGTTGTAGTAAATAATATTAAAGATCATCATAATTACTATCATCATCAAAATAACAATACCAAAGACAACAAGTAGTTTCATGCGCAAGATTTTAGCTTTAGTATTTTTGAGCACAGGACATGAAAGTGCAGGGATGGGAAGAACATAACTTCCATAACACCAGCGGCAACATGGCTACAAGAACACCCGGTCTTTGTGGTGGCACGAGCTTGATTCCACATCTGCCTTCATGAGCATCTTGTCCTCCCCTGTTGCGGTGATGGCAGATGGATGTAGTATTTCCGAATTGTCTTTTTTTAAAGGATTTTGATAAGTAATGTAACTCCAGCTCAGCTGTTGTTTTGACTGGAGAAACTATAAAACAGAAGTTGCTGGCAGACATAAGGAAGTAAAGCGGAAGTACCTCGGAAACTTGTCTATAAATGGGTGGTTTTGTTATTGTGTGCATAGCATGATTATTGTTTTAGCAGTGCAAGGTTTTAGGAAGGATAGTGTTCGTAAAACTGGTACCTGTATATGAGCACATACAGTGGGGCAAATAAGTATTTAGTCAACCACTAATTGTGCAAGTTCTCTCATTTGAAAATATTAGAGAGGCCTGTAATTGTCAACATGGGTAAACCTCAACCATGAGAGACAGAATGTGGAAAAAAAACAGAAAATCACATTGTTTGATTTTTAAAGAATTTATTTGCGAATCATGGTGGAAAATAAGTATTTGGTCAATACCAAAAGTTCATCTCAATACTTTGTTATGTACCCTTTCTTGGCAATAATGGAGGCCAAACGTTTTCTGTAACTCTTCACAAGCTTTTCACACACTGTTGCTGGTATTTTGGCCCATTCCTCCATGCAGATCTTCTCTAGAGCAGTGATGTTTTCGGGCTGTCGTTGGGCAACACGGACTTTCAACTTCCTCCTCACCCCGTGGCGTCAAAATGATAACAAGAACGGGGAGCAAAAATCCCAGAATCACACGGGGGGACCTAGTGAATGACCTACAGAGAGCTGGGACCACAGTAACACAATGCGCCGCCAGGGACTCAAATCCTGCACTGCCAGACGTGTCCCCCTGCTGAAGAAAATACACGTCCAGGCCCGCCTGCGGTTCGCTAGAGAGCATTTGGATGATCCAGAAGAGGACTGGGAGAATGTGTTATGGTCAGATGAAACCAAAATACAACTTTTTGGTAGAAACACAGGTTCTCATGTTTGGAGGAGAAAGAATACTGAATTGCATCCGAAGAACACCATACCCACTGTGAAGCATGGGGGTGGAAAGATCATGCTTTGGGAATGTTTTTCTGCAAAGGGACCAGGACGACTGATCTGTGTAAAGGAAATAATGAATGGGGCCATGTATCGAGAGATTTTGAGTGAAAATCTCCTTCCATCTGCAAGAGCATTGAAGATGAGACGTGGCTGGGTCTTTCAGCATGACAATGATCCCAAACACACAGCCAGGGCAACAAAGGAGTGGCTTCGTAAGAAGCATTTCAAGGTCCTGGAGTGGCCCAGCCAGTCTCCAGATGTCAACCCCATAGAAAATCTGTGGAGAAAGTTGAAAGTCAGTGTTGCCCAACGACAGCCCCAACACATCACTGCTCTAGAGGAGATCTGCATGGAGGAATGGGCCAAAATACCAGCAACAGTGTGTGAAAAGCTTGTGAAGAGTTACAGAAAACGTTTGGCCTCCGTTATTTCCAACAAAGGGTACATAACAAAGTATTGAGATGAACTTTTGGTATTGACCAAATACTTATTTTCCACCATGATTTGCAAATAAATTCTTTAAAAATCAAACAATGTGATTTTCAGTTTTTTTTCCACATTCTGTCTCTCATGGTTGAGGTTTACCCATGATGACAATTACAGGCCTCTCTAATATTTTCAAGTGGGAGAACTTGCACAATTAGTGGTTGACTAAATACTTATTTTCCCCACTGTACTAGTGGTGTAGAAGGTAGAAACATACAGACAATGATTGCTCAAATGTTGCATATATTTATCCAAAATTATCAAATTCACCCTGCTTTTTTGTTAATGTTTCTCTTTTTCTACAGTGCTCATCCATTTTTATCAGTTTTTTATAAGGGAAAATATCCCCTTTCTTGTGCCTCAGTGGTTGGTTTTTCCCTTGTGTTGTTTGTGGCGGCTCAATGGAGCATCACTTAGCCGCCCTGTCACAGATTCCAAATTATGCTATTCAGCTGCAGCGATACTGTAGAAATTGGAATAACAGTGCTCCAAATGACTTGTTCACTTTTCAGTATTAAATAATGGTCTTAGAAGAATAGCGTTAATGTTGATGGATGTATTGTGTGTTGAGTGCAAAGTGTTTCAGTGGATAAAACGTCTCGGGTCAATCGGCACAGAGAGTGGAGGGATGCAGTATGTTGTCTTACTGGAAAGGACAGCGAATTAAGGGATGATCTTACTGATTGATTCTTCCATGTGTGATGTCTTTAAAAGGGCCGATGTGACCATTATTTCTAACCACTTTAGTCTCCTGTTGCATGTTTAGAGGTTGTGTTGAGGGAAGTGAAGGAGTTCCATTTAGGCCTTTTTAAGCTTGTCGACCTGAAAGCTGCGACTGAAACGGGAAAAAAAACAAAAAACAAATAGTGTGGCTGTAATTTCATCTGTCTTTTGTTTTCTTTTACTATCTTTATCACTGTGTTATCAGCACAGTGAAATAATGTTTCATTGGGGAATATTCATTGGTCTTGGGAGGGTGTTGTTGAATGGATTGGCCCGATTATGGATGCAACGGGTCTTCTTTTTGTTTTTAAAGCACAATTACTTCTCTTGATTATCAATTGGATGCGATGCAATCTATGGCAGAGGATCATGTACTGTGAACCAAACATGGATATAGACACACACAGAGTACACGCATACACACACACACTCGAGCATACAATAAGGGCATGTTTCTATAATGATGACAGCTCTGTGACAATAATGAACAACATCTAGTCTTTTATGGTGACGAGATTGGCCCTTGCTCAGTCAAAACAATTAATATTCATGGTTGGCTGGAGACAGAATAATAGCGGAGCATCTCAGCAGAGCCCCAGTAGGTTTGAGTGATAAAGGCATGAAGGCAGCAGAGTGTTTTTTTGTGTGTGCTTATTTTGAAACAGAACTTGGCTCATTGCAGGAAAGCCAAAGCCATGGTGGTCCGATCTGGTCCCCTTTTCTAACAACCATGATCAAACCAAAAAACAAGATCAATGTTCTGTTTAGTTTTCCATTTTTGGGCAGGGCTTTAGCCTAACCAGATTAGTGGATTCTTTTGGCGTGTGACTCTAGTGTTGTTTCTTGTTGATCAGAGGCACATTCTGCTCAATGCGATAAGCTTGTGAATTTCTTTGTTTACTCAATGGAAATGGATGAAGTCTATCACAACTTCCTTCTGCCTTTTGGGAATCTACGTCCATGTTTGTATTACTGTGTACCTAAAAATGGGCATGTTAATCATCTCAAAAGCTTTCAGCAGCATACACAAATCATTGCTCGCGTATTAGCCTTTTTTATGAGCCTCTAAATACTGAAAAAGAAATTCTAACTTGTATAATGTGTTGTTGTAAGCTAAAGTGATATTTGGGCTTTCTCAAATGATTGCAGTAAAATAATATAGATTATTTCAAATCATCCACTTCTATGTTTGTATGTGTTTCAGGTTTGAGTTAACGGAATTACAATGATTAACTTTGTTTTTCCACAGAGACTCCCTGTCAGTGGGGGTGTTTTTGAATGTAGCACATCTCGGTACATCACAGCAGAAAGACTTTACCACTAATATTATTACACCCAGACGCCACTTGATTACTTGTGGGTAGATCATGGCGTTGGAGGATTTGCGCACAAGTTGGATCCTAATAGCAGATTATTCATGAACTCCAATTGCATGGAATTACTGTGAAGTGAGTGGCTGTAATTACATGGTAAATCAAGCGTACCTTAGGTGGGTGGCTAAGATATGAAATTCAAATGACAGCAACATAACTTTATTTAGTCTCCTCCGTTCTCAGTGAAGGGTCATTTGGTAATCCAATTTGGTTAAAGAATACAGTGGAATATTGGTGTAATTTAACACTTTGTTTAATTTTAATAACTACGAGCCATTTTATTTTGACGACACAGTGATTCATATTCTCTCTCTCAATGACAATTAAAATCAAAACTGGTTCTTATTATATTTGTAATGATATCATATTTAAGACCCTTTAAGAAAGCAGACGTGTCAATTCAAAAGTGCATTCACAATTCAAACTCCACATACAGCAAACATATGTACACAATAAATCATGAAGTGCACCAACCAAAAATACGATATGAAGTGATAAAAAGCTGGCAGTTTTTGGCCGACCGTGTCACTGCTTCGGGTGGCTATTAACTTCCGAACACACACATACAGTACTTGTCTCGGTGGTTCTTCTATTTTTTTTATGCAATCGTTGACCTTGCCATTTGGTAATCTTTATAATGTCCTGACGAGACATTGTAGAAGTTGTCATACAGTACTTGCTCTTCGATGATACTCTCGTCGGTTTGGTCCATTTTTGCGTTTAGCAAAACAATGTTTGGAAATGGCGGTGATTTCGCGCTGAACCGGAAACAACAGTCTGAGCCGACTAATCACAGTCCATTTGCGTCACGTCACCAAGCGTCGACACGTCGACCAGTCAGAAAATTGTGGAGATGCACGTCAGGCTATGGCGAAGGGTCGTAAATCGGGTCTGCCTTGGCGGCGTAGGTCTGCCGCAGAGGCATAACTCAGCCTTTTTGTTGTTGTTTGTGCTTATTCTGTCTCTCTCTCCTATTCTCTTTTTTTCTGTCCCCCCGTAACCCCTTCCTTTTCACTGCTTTCTCCTAATAAACGAGGCACATTGAATGATCACAATGGGAGTATGTCATACTCCCATGTGATACACAGTGTTGTCAGTAACGCATTAACGCGTTACTGTAATCTGATTAGTTTTTTCAGTAACGAGTAATCTAACGCGTTCATTTTTCTGCACCATTCATTCATTCATTTTCCATGCCGCTTTTCCTCACGAGGGTCGCGGAGGTGCTGGAGCCTATGAACTGGTTGCCAGCCAATCGCAGGGCACAAGGAGACATACAACCATTCACGCACACACTCATACCTACGGACAATTTAGAGTGTTCAATCAGCCTACCATGCACGTTTTTGGGATGTGAAACCAGAGTTCCCGGAGGAAACCCACGCAGGCACGGGGAGAACATGCAAACTCCACACAGGAAGGCCAAAGCCCGGGATTGAACCTTTGATCTCAGAACTGTGAGGCAGACGTGCTAACCACTCAGCCACCATGCCGCCTTTTTTCTACACCAGCAATCTGATTAAAGTTAGTTTCCTTAGTGTCTCTGCGTTACTATTTTTTCATTGCCTCATAACGTATGTAGAATGAAGAATATTGTAGTCATGTACGAAGAGCATTTTGAATAGAAAACGCTTAAATAAAAGGTTCCCAGTACGTGTTTCCATGACAACCTCTTAGCTAGTTCCTGTTTTGGTCTCGCGTCACATGTGTTGTGGGTCTGAAGGCGTGGGTCAGTCGGGTGGACATTCGAGCTGTGTGTTGAGACGTTGCGAGGGAATGCTGATCTGTGGATATCCATGAATGAAGGTGAGTATTTTTCATTCATTCTGGAGGATATCAGCAAAAGGTTGGACCCCCTACATGCGCGGCCGTTTCGTAGCTTTGCCGTAGCAACGACGGGCAGTCATCGCTCCAAGTTGGCAAGCTTTGTTTACATCATATGCGTGTTGCACAATTATGCTGTGAGGTGATGTGTTCGTTTAGCATCTGTGGGATGTGTTGTAAGTCCGATTGAGTGTAAAGTGCTTAGTTGCCGCCACGTTTTGTGGCCAAATTGACCGCGTGTGTGTTGAGAGGAGTACTTCCGGTGTTCGGCTATTCCTTACTACGTGGCGAAACGTCCTACACAATGCTCAGCGCGCTTGCGCATGCATTCGCACGCATGCGCACATTGGTTAGAAGTGGCGAAAACTCACTATTTTTGTTTTTATTTAATTTTTTAGAACCTTTTCATTGCCTCAAAAGTACTTTTTGCATGCATTACCCTCTCATACTTATAACCATTGTGTTTTTTTGTGTTAGCTTTGAAGCAGTTGACCACATTAGTCACGTAGCATATTTAAATCATCCTTATTTGATATAACTACATTTAAATCTTTTCTTAAGGCATTTTTTTAGTACGTTCTGCCTGTATGCATCTAAAAAAAACAAGTTCAGAGCGCACGGTAGTACTTTGGGTGTCAAATCCGACTAATGTGGACGTTTCGCCGATGTAGGAGATTTTGGCACAACACCGGGTTGTGCACCCTCATCCGCGCCCGCCACCACCTTTGCAATTTTGTGCAGTCAGTTTGCATTGTTTTACAATGGCACTGATACGCTGTTAACCATAACCCGAAATTCAGAAGTTTTGACATTAGGCTTAATCTTAGAGTTAGCGGGGTTTAATTGGTCGGTGGAGTTGATTTCAACAAATTCCAAGCAGTTTGTCAAATATTTGTTAGTTTCAGGGCCCCGGAGTAGCTAAGATAGCACGAAATTCTGATATTCCCCTTTAAATTCAATCATCGGAAAGTCAATTACATGTGATGACATTTTTCTGTTGTCATTCCTATGTTGAGGCGGCAAAGGGAGAAAAATGGGTAAAAAGTAACTGATAGATTACTTTTAAAGTAACTTAGTTACTTTGATAATTAAGTAATCAGTAAAGTAACTAGATTGCTTTTTAAAAGTTACTTTGATAATGAAGTAATCAGTAAAGTAACTAGATTGCTTTTTAGAGGCGTAATCAGTAATCAGTAATTAAATTACTTTTTCAAGTAATCTGTGACAACACTGGTGATACATTAAAAATGTTCAGACCAATTGGGCACTCAGATTTCCATTCTCTGTGTCAAGCTGCTGAACAGATCAGGTTAAAATTAAAGAAGAAAGAAAGAAAGAAATTTGAGGATATGAAAGGCAAAAACAAGAGTATGGGCTGCAACTCGCAGCACCCAGAGTTAAATGAACATAATGTACTTACTGGTGCTCTGCCATTGGCTATTGGCTAGCAGCCTTTTGGGATCCATTTGGCTCAGAGAGACCTCTGCTGTATTTGTATGTGTGTATCTCAGCATCTTCATTCAACAAGAGGTGTTCTGACAGCTTTACGTGAGTGAATTAATTTTTATTCTTTATTCCTTTTTTTTTCTTCTTTTTTTTTGGACATTACGAATTTTATGTTTACTGTGCATTAATGTAATTGTAAAATCATGTATTTGTTAGATATTTTGATACATTTTTATGTTTTATAAAAGATTTATGTCTGAATTTTGGGGGGCTTGGAACGGATTAGGGCATTTACATGGAAAACACGCCTCTGCTTATGGAATATTCAGTTTACGAAACTAATTCCAGGACCAATTAATTTCGTAAGTAAATGTACCACTGTATCTATAATAAAAGTCGCTCAACCAAAATTAATTGGTTGTGAAATTTCATACTGTAAGTAATGATGTGCCTCCTTTAAACAGTTAACCATAAACATTGTCTATACGTATACTGTTGTTACTAAATAGTTTCATTGTGGAATATGGACAGCCCAGCATGAGCAGTGAAACTTCTAGTTTCTTCACCTTCCCTTCCTATTTTCCCCATGATGATCGTCCAATTGTGTTTTGTAATGCGTCACTCCATCCTGCGTCCTCGGCCTCCACGCTCTTTGTTTTGAAGGAGAGATACAACAAATGAGGTCGACTGTTTATTTCTCAACAACTGCAGCTAGCTTCCTGCCAAGCAGTTGTGTCCTCTATCACTCAATTACTTCTCTCCATAAAGACATGCAGATGGGTAAGAGTGAATATGGGCATAATGACTTATATGCATTGATATTGACCTCTCATAGTATGATGCACAAACTTATATCCTGATTCTAGTTTTGATGCCCTTACCTGCAGTGACTGGAGGTTAGCAATCAAAAAAGGCCATTTGGAACCATTTCTTTCGAGCAAAACCATCTTTGTCTGTGTTATCTTCCTCCATATTCTACCACACTCCTTGTTCAGTCAATCTGCAGCCCTCCCCCATAGCTTCTCGCTTGCACTGTGAGAATCGGCGGTGGTGAATGAGAGCTACGCGCAAATTGGCTTACCTGCCTCCCTTCTGTGTGCACACCACCTCCAGTCTGACAACGGGTCATATTTAGGCCATCAAAAAGCACCATAAAATACCCAATTCTGGTGTTTTAATGAGGACTTTGTTCCAGTAGTGATTATTCACCTGATATGGACAACCTCACAAGCATCCTGCCAAGCTTGGAGATTCAGTTTTGGCACATCTAATTCACACGCATGAAGTCCATTTCTTAATTTATCCAATCGGTGGACAAAAATCAGTGCCAAGGGGAGTTAGTGACTATATGTATCTTTATGACTCCAGTTCAGTGGTTCTTAATCTGGGTGAGTAACTCTAAGGGGTTCGGTAAGGTAAAGAAACGCAGAGCCCCGTTTTCGTACGTTGAATAAATCTAGGCAAAGTAGCTTTTAAAGACCAAATGTGAAGTAAGGCTGGCCAACAATATTTTTGAATAATATCAATGGCTAAACAATTATAAACATATTTTCGTTATTTTTTTTAACGCAACCAGGCCCGGAGTGACTAATCGGGAGCTTCTGGACGATTCCAGAAGGGCCGGCCGGCCAGATGGGCCGGTCCGGGTTTTATTTAAAAAAAAAAAAAAAAAAAAAAAATTACACTGTTATCATTTTTTGTTTGGTATTTATTTGTGACAGTGTCACTGAGTATAACTTACATTCTGTTACCGCTGTCCCTGTGGGCCGTCTAAAAAAAAAAAAAAAAAAAAAACAGTATTTTTTTCCCAGACTCATCCTCACGTGTGCAGACGAAAAATACAGCATGCAGCTCCGCCCCCTAATTGTAGTCTGTGTATTGAGCCAAATTAGCTGCTAACTCGGTGCTCGGATGGATAAAAAGAGCAAGGGTGGCGCTGAAAAATAAGAATTAAAAAGAAAAGCACTCGTGAAAGAATCGGCAAAATGCGCAAAAATAGCTAATTTTTTTCATGCAACGACCTTGCTGCCTCAAACTACAGAGGATTACAACGAAAGTGGTAAGGCCAGATGGCGAATAAAATGCAACTTGCACCGTGTGATACGACAATATGTAATTGTGGAAACTTTGGCTTCTTGTAGCACCTCACAAGGGATATGTAGCAGCAAGCATTAGCCATAATGAACACACCACAGGTGCAGAGCTGGAAGGTAAGATTGCCATGTCGTTCAGCGAGTTAACATTAGAATTAATATAATCAATTACGTGGCGTTTTTAAAGTGGAAATGGAAAATGGATAATAGTATCATTAGAAGTTGTTACAATGTGCAATACGTATTCTTTATTTTTCATATTGTTATGTTGCTATGTTTGTTTTATCTGTAAGCACTCATTTTGTTAATATTTGATGTTGCAGAAAAGGTCTTATTGATTCATTTATTTTAGGGCTGTCAAAATTATCGGGTTAACGGGCGGTAATTAATTTTTTAAATGAATCACGTTAAAATATTTGACGCAATTAATACACATGCCCTGCTCAGACAGATTTAAATGACAGTACAATGACATGCCCACTTGTTAATTGTGTTTTATGGAGTTTTGCCGCCCTCTGCTGGCGCTTGGGTGTGACTGATTTTATAGGCTTCAGCACCCATGAGCATTGTGTAAGTAATTATTGACATCAACAATGGCGGGCTACTAGTTTATTTTTTGATTGAAAATTTTACAAATTTTATTAAAACGAAAACATTAAGAGGCGTTTTAATATAAAATTTCTATAACTTGTACTAACATTTATCTTTTAAGAACTACAAGTCTTTCTATCCATGGATCGCTTTAACAGAATGTTCATAATGTTAATGCCATCTTGTTGATTTATTGTTATAATAAACAAATACAGTCCTTATGTACCTTATGTTGAATGTTTATATCCATCTTGTGTCTTATCTTTCCATTCCAACAATAATTTACAGAAAAATATGGCATATTTTATAGATGGTTTGAATTGCGATTAATTACGATTAATTTTTAAGCTGTAATTAACTTGATCAAAAATTTTAATCGTTTGACTGGCCTAATTTATTTTTCAAATGTATCATTTAATATAGTTTTTTTTTTTTTTTTAATCCATTTTTAAATTTGTTCAAAATATGTTGTGTTGCACTTGTTAAAATAGAGCCACCTTGTTAAACAACCATTACCTGCACTGAGTTGGAATACACAGAATTACAGCCCACGGCTTTAGAGAACACTGAACTTAACACGTGTATGCATAATGACATAATTTTAAATAAGTGGGCCGGTCTGAGGCATGAAATTCCAGGGCCGAAAATGAGTCCCACTCCGGCCCTGAACGCAACCCTTCCAGATTTTTTGTTTAACCCATAGCAACGCCCTTGACAACGAAAATGCTTTTCTTCGACAATCTTCGGAAATTACGTCAGACAGAGAACTGCGAGGGAAGTCCGCCATGGAACAGTATTGTTGCATTGCTTCTCGGTAAGATGCCACGGTGGTGTGTGGCGATGTATTGTTCTTAATCTAAAGAAAAGTTGTATGAGTGGCCAAAGGATAGCAGGGCACGTAAATGGACATCTTCGTTCGCACGAAGCGAATGAATTTCACGCCATCATTGAGTAGTGTTCTCTGCTACAAACACTTCGAAGATGCTTGCTTCCTCAACCGATCTGCTGATGATCAAAGATTTGCAAAAAAGTGTGATTTTTGGATAGAAGACTGATGACTTTGTCAAAGCAGAGCTGCCAACTGTTGTGGAATGAACAGTAGAAGGAAGCGACGTTAGCCGAAAGGTAACTCGAGGCAAAACCCCGATCGTGTTGTGGAATGAACAGTAGAAGCTAGCGACGTTAGCCGAAAGCTAACTCGTGGCAATCCCCGATCATAGTTGTATTGAGTTCATTTTCCCTAAAATTATAAATTCGTGAAAACTTTTCTTTTATCCCAGGCAATAGTAGGTGGTTTATTTACCTGACATGTTTCGGCGAACACGGCCGCCTTCGTCGGAGGATTCCGAAGGCGGAAGTGTTCGCCGAAACATGTCAGGTAAATAAAAGCTAACGTCGCTAGCTTCTGCTGTTTATTCCACAACATGATCGGGGATTTGTCAAAACTTTTCTTTTATCCAAGGCAATAGTAGGTGGTTTATTTACCTGACATGTTTTGGCTAACACTTCCGCCTTCGACCCTCTGGCGAAGGCGGAAGTGTTCGCCGAAACATGTCAGGTAAATAAAAGCTAACGTCGCTAGCTTCTACTGTTCATTCCACAACATGATCGGGGATTCGTCAAAACTTTTCTTTTATCCCAGGCAATAGTAGGTGGTTTATTTACCTGACATGCTTCAAATCATAAAAATAATAACAGCCTATATCTTACCAATTTTGTTATCTCGATGGGTCTTGTCTCCATTCCATGTCAGGTAGTCTGGACACATTGTTTGCATCCTGATTAGTGTCTGGCTAATACATGTACGGTCCAACATAAAATTCCAATCTCCTCCTCTTACTCCAACTCTTCAAAAACTTGGATCTCCTCACTTCCGCTCGATCTATCGCTTATATCGCTGTTTGAGTCATTGTTTGAAGGGCTTTGTAGGGCGGCCATATGGAGCGCTGCTATCGCTGTTCTCGGTGTGACGTATCACTTTCGGGTTCGTCCCCTTTCAGACTCGAACTTCGGAAACGCGAATATTTTGTCAAATATACAACATATAAATTATTTTTTCATGCTTTATTTGTTGGACAATGTTTAATTACTGTAATTGTGACCCTATTTGGCATTTTATGAAATTACTTCACATTTGGTCTTTAAGGCCAGGTTTCGGACTGGTTTGCTTCCAATTTACAGGCTTAATCCATTTCTTTTAACTGCTAGTCCTCGAGCTGATGGGAAGCGTAACTGGTTTGCTCAGCGGAAGGTTGACTCGCACTTAGTATGAGGGAATACAACAGACCAATGGGCAGTGTGGTCTCAAATTTTGACCTATTTATAAAACATGCTGTCAAAATGAGAGGAATTTTGAACATGAATTTGCTAAATTATTAGCTTGCTAGGTTAGATATATCGGTTTTAAATAGGAAAAAAATTGCCTTATTATCTAATTCCGAAGGGTATGGTGAATCCACATGTAAAAATGGTGGCGTCTGGTACCTTTAGCAAGGTTTAGAACCACTGCTCCAGTTATTTTATGACTAAACTAATTTCAACCACAACCATTGAAATGAAATCGACTTTAACCCAAATAAACCAAATTATGACTCCATTTCACTTCCTCAGTAACAGGAAGCCCCCAAAGTACAAGTTGGGCTGAAGCTGCTTTGCAGTGTAATTATGCATTTGATATGCCAATCAGACAAACGCTGTTGTTTGTTTGTTGAAGCTCAGTTGCTATGCAATAAGTTAAAGTGACTGTGACACAAAATAGCATGTTTATTTCGTATTTTATGTTCCTGAATGAAATGGACCTCTTTGATGTTTGTGGAAGCGATCGATATATTTATTCAAGTATTTTATTCCGTGCTACGAAAATTAGAGACTTCTAGCTACGGTCTCGGATTGAGGAATAAGGTGAATGTGACATCAGCGGACAAGTCATTTTCACAATACAGCCATTACTATCATATGCAGATGGACTGCAGGTTCAGTTGATTTTGTTGATTACCGGTAATTCGTTATTTTTTTTGCTTCACGCCCGCCCAATATGCTGCAGGCTTCTATTGCTACACCAGGGGGAGTGGTGTGAGGCTTTTTAGAATTCCTAAAGATCTTGTTTACTGCAGATAAAGGGCAAAACAAGTCCGACAATCGAGAGACCATCGGACGGACGACTCAGTGAGTAAGCTATGTGTTTTATGTTATGTCAAATATTCGGTTCATGGCAAACGCTTTAATAAGCAGATGGCTTGCCTTTTGTGGGTGACAATGCTCCTTGTCCACGGAGAAGGCCACGCGCCCAACGACCGGCGGCTTGTCGCACACTATGGTCGCCGGCCGATAAAGGCGTGCCTGTCGATAGAGGACTATCCTCGGCTTGGGCCCAGGGAGCCCCCCGCTCTCGTCGCCGGTTCTAGATTGTGTCAAGACTTCGACCCCCCCCTCCGCTCCGATGTCAGTCGGTTTGCCCACCGAGAATGCGCCATTTTCGGCGTTCATTCCCCTCTGCTTCCCCAGCAAGGAGCACTGCCTGCCTGCCGGGGCCGCAGCAGAACGACGAGCCGAAACCTGTTCGCCGCTGGGGGCTGGCCGATCGGTGAAGACAATCAACCCCGCTGCTTTGTGTGACATGAGTCGGGGTAGACTTGGAAAAGTCGCTCGGGTCACGTTAGCATGTAGCCTAGCGTTCACGCCTCCTGCTTTGTTTACGCTCTTTTCTACGTCTCCGAAGCCGAGGCAAGGAAATGACAAAAGCCAGACTAACTCTGGTGGCATTAAATACCGTTCGGGAGGTTTAAGAATGCAGTAATTTTGCCCTGTCGTACTGAATAAATGCATTTTTGATATTTCATATTCCATTTAGCACAAGACTGTTATTTGTCATAACTATACCATTTATTTAGCAATTCAGAAAAAATACTCAGATAAAAAGAATCTCCTATAAAAAAAAAAATTGGAATAGAGAGATTAAAACAGTGATGATATTTTGCTGCTCTCTGTCGCATTTTCCTCGTTCTGAATCTTCACCCTCAATGGGCTGAATTCGAAATCAGCTGAAATCGTTACTCTGGTGACGTCAGTACCCAGATGGAGGCGCTAGAGCGCTATAATGACAGGCAGGGCTAAAAGGCTGATTAAAAGATTCATTTCTCGTGATCTGCGCTTTGCCAAATTGTTGTATACAGTCAAATCGTCTCAAAATATGATTTTAATTCACCTAATAATGCTATTTAAGATGTTTTTTATGGTGTCACAGGCACTTTAAGTTCTATACTGAAATTCATGAGGAGCCCAAGATTCTACTGTTTCACCTTTTCTGTTTCACTTAATGGGTAATTTGGTGTGTGGAGATCACTGCTTGTTTGTTTATCTGTAGTGCCTATCATTGTCTTGACACAAGAAATTAGATTGTTGATCATGTATTAGGCATAAGGTCTCATATTTATTGAATTTCTCAAATCAAGTATGCACATATTAGTCTTCTTAGAATGAAGAAAACGTAGCACATCTCCCTCACCCAGATTCTTTCTCTCTTGTGTAAAAATCCAAAAATACACATGACCCTCTGCACTACGACAACGAGGGAAACAAACATGCTTTGTCACCCGTTCGTTGGTGCTTCCACTCACATGAGATGTCAAGTGCTGTGTCACTCACAGAAGCACAGTGTGTGACAGGGGCACACAAAATCTTTGTTCACTCTGCATGATATTACGGGGGGGTTGCTAAAGCGAGATAATGAACGCCCTATAGGGAGGTGCATTTTTATGTAACTTTACACTTAGAAGATTTTGTTTCGAGGCTCTCAGGAAGGATTTATTTGTGAAAGCTGAAAAATGTATTTGCATCTTTTATTTAGGAAAGAACAAGGACAAATGTGTGTACATGACTTAGAGAATGTTACCTGTTCAGATAACTTCTGACCCAATATTTCTAAAAATAAAAAAACATAGCAAGTGTAATTCCATTCAAGGAATTATCACAAATCTCCTACTGTAAATACAACATTCATTAGTAGTTGGACTGGACACTTTGGAAGGGATCCTGTGAAAAATCTTTTTCTGTAACCATTTTCACACTGCCAGTAAACTGTGGGAACATTTCTGGAAGATTCTTCATTGTTCTCCCATGTACAAAACACCGACCTTTCCTCTCATTGGCTGCATTTGACAGTGAATGATCAGTGCCACTGCTCCGATGACCATCAATGACAGCCAATGGGTCAAGAAACGCATGCTTGGATGCCTTTGGTGCAGAAGAACACAACTGGAAGACCTGATCTCAACCCCGATATTGTGAGCCAAGTTCCATGTCCAACATCTGTGACCTTTGACTTCACAAAAGGAGGTAATTTTAGGCCAAGCGTAGGAGAGGACAGTGAGTCTTGTCTGTCAACTCTGACGAACACAGTTCTAATTATGCTCCTGTCATTAAAATGACTCAGTGTGAGTGCCTTGTAGGCTTTTTTATTGCCGGATTTAATTTATGACTGCTTCATATCTCATTATTAATATGGTAATGGATCTCCTTGAAGAGATTAAGGGATGGAGTGGTTGATGGTGACAGTAAAAGCTATTTTGGATTTTAGAAACAGAGAGTGCTTCAGGGAGCTTCCACAGACAAATAGTGTCATTTCATGGCCGATTCTAACAACTCACACAGTACTTACATTTAGTGACAGAGACCGATACATTTCATCAGAAATATCGGAGTATGCGCGCTGCAGTGTTCTGTGCTTTCGAGGCCATGTCACAGTTCTCAATCACAGACATTTTCATTGTCTGATGGTAGAATTATAGAAAAGCAGCGGAAAAATGTCACAATATGTGATTGAATGGTGCGCACCCACATCAAATAATTCCCACTGAACCTTAAGTACGAGCAGCAGTCTAATACACATTGAATGACTTGCACATCAAGCAGAAGACTGTTTGTGGCTGTGTGTGAATAATGGCGGATTAAAAATTTGGAAAAACCCCTGAGCAAATCAATCAGTCGAAAAACATAATGAAACGTGCGTAAGAGGGAGATGAGGAAATATTAGATGGACTTTCTCATTCAATTGTCATCACTGATGATTTGGATGAAAAGTCTACAGTCTTGATTATGCCCTTTGTTCTTCCTTATTCACAGGGAAATCAAAATTCTATAGCAATCTTTGCTTTGTTTTAGATTTTATTATTTCATTATTATACTCTCATGGTTTTGAGAATTTTTACCTCCTAGATAGTCCACGCTTCCTACACTTGAGCGGCATCTCAACTTGGAACCACGTGACCTCAGAAGAGATTGTGAATGGCAATAGTTTTATGATGAATGTGGAAAAATGAAAGATGAGCATGGAATCCATGTTTTATTTTACTAACACTCAATTTCTCCGTATAGAATGTTACGTTATTGTTGCATGCAGTCAATGGATTTACAGCCTCAGTCACAGAACAATACATTTTGATTAATGTGCACAATATTTTATTATTATCAAGGCGGCATTGCTCGCATGCATAGTATGCTCCTATTGAATTTCATTATATCGGCATGCCACTGTGGCTGTGCCTTCTGCTTTTATGGAGCTAAACCCTGATGCAATCCAGCGATCAATACTCAGTGAGTCACACAAAGTGGACATAGGCCTGCATACTCTATGTTTTAACCTTGTTGGTTATGACGTAAACGCATTTGACGTGACATTTGCGAGAAGGCCTTGGCCTTTCGCTTTACCCTCTGATTCTTGTTTTTAAATGGACTTCATTACCATGGCCTCATTGGGATTTTGAAACGTAAAGAAATTTCTGATAATATATTCTTACAATACATTTATGCATTTTCTCCACATTCACATAAAGCACATCTCAATTTAAACAGCCATTTATTGTGTATGTTTCTGAAATGAGCCTGTTGTGTCTGTTTGGAAAGCAACACTTGCTTTTATACAGACCAGATGCTCGGATTTACCATGAACCTTCCAGGATTTAGTTTTCTGTCAGACACAATATGACATGTTTCAGCAACGTCTTTGCTTGTGTAATTCATAATGCAGTGTAAATACTGAATTTGGAGAATGAAAATACATGTTTCTTTTTGTCCAAGTTGAAAGCAATTACAGGAGACCTATTCAAGCCTTGATGTAATAAGCAAGGGTATAGGTTTGCATAGGGACATAACACTACCAACTTTTCAGGATGCTCAAATTATCCCGACCAACTTTTAATCAACCTTATTTGCATTATATAATGACTTCAGTTATATAGGTTATTTAGACTGTCTTGTTATACGTTGTAAGGATAGAATTGATCCTACCATTATTAATTGAATTACAGTACTTTCACTATGTTCACACTTACACTGACCCTTTTTACTCGCTGAATGTGCCAGTCCATTTTTCCCCTCAAACGCACGTTTGATTGGCTGATGACTTCCCCCCCCCCCACACACACACACACACATTCACAGCCTGACAGAAATACATTATGCCACCTCCCCCCGCCCTCCTACAAAAGACGAGGAATATTAGAATTTTCGTTCCGCCAGCAGCAGCCACTGTAAGTAATGTAAAAAGACGTCAATGTTGTGGAGGTGGGGAACACTCCACTAATTTTGCTACTGCTACAGTGCTTCAAGTCCATTTTACTCACTTAGATTTCTTGAAATAAGAAAAACAGCTGGCTGAAAATAAGCTTAACAGACTTATTTTAAGCAAAAAGTTTGTATATTTAATCTTAAAAGAAAAACTTTTTTGTCAGAAATGTTCTTAATTCAAGAATATTGTTCAAAACATTATTTGAAAGAATTTTTTTTCTTGACTTAGGTGAAAAATGACCAAATTTTAGATGTATGGGCGAATACGGACAAATAGTAATATTTATTAAAGTAAGTGGAAGAATCTGACACATGAATCTGTTAACTAGCCTTTAACACTCAAAAAAGATGGAGAAAATTATTTGACTAGATTTAACAAAAATTATCAAATTAAGATGTTATAAATGTGCAGTGTAAAAGTTATTATAGGTCAATACAGATTTATTTTTTGCATTAATCATTTAGCCTATCAATTAATTAGGTTCATATTGGTGAGAAATGTAGCCCTGACCCCCATTCACCAAATATGTTTGGTCTTATTAATGTAGTGTTATATCATCCCTACCAATATTAAGTCCAAACCTACGCCCTTAGTAATAAGTGAAATGTTTTCGCAGTAAGATAAAGAAATGGAAATGCAGGCATTTCCTGTGCTCTCTGAACCAAGGCAAGTACTGCAGCACTTTAAAATACATTTGACACTAACCAGACACTTGATGAATATAATCTGTAATTGTGTGCTTCTAATGTTTGAATATGTAAATGGAAGAGCTGTTTTGTAATCTGAAGTCGGGTTAAAAAACATGAAAATGTTTGCTTATTTTGCTTATGTCTAGCTGTGTTCAACCTAAGATCCGGTCTGGCAATGTCGCGTTTCACTGGCCATGTTCGGTACATGTAGGGCTTCCCATGTTCCAGTATCGTGTTATTTAACCAATATCTGTAGCTGTGTCTAAGCAGTATGGGAATCGCATGTCAAACCTAGTTATTCTAATATGCTTATGACAATGTTTGGCCAAAGTATCATTATTGTTTGACAAGGGTTTATTTGCTTTACAACTCAAATTCTGCTGATGTACCTAATGGACTGACATGCTGGTTTCATTTCTGAGTATATTGAATTGCCAGCCCTCAGCAAGGCCTTTCCTATCGGCCTAATAACCTTGAGAAGCACTGATCGTTATTGATACAACTTGAAATTATGTATTTGTAAACAGCTATTTCCTTCATTTCATAGCATTTGTTTTAACTAAACTATTGGTATATACGGATCACGAAGATAAAAGTCCTAATATTGCAGAAATACTTTAGTACAGTATTTGTTTGCTGAAGCTTAACCAAACAACTCCAATACAGTTTTTAAATTTGAACTTTTGAATTCCGTTTACACGGAAAGGTAAAAAGAACCAATTGAATTTATACACAAAGAAGAAAAGAGAACGTCTAATGGTAGGGTCATGTTGGCCGCAGCTTCGGCTGAACACAGCAGTGGAGCCCCCTCGCTGCGCGACTGCAGAGAACACTGCCGCTGTGACAGACTGCAAACGTGTTGAGACTTCAGCTCGAGATTTTGTGAGTCTGCCACTCACAAAAGAAACCTTCCATCTGGTCATTGGTGGAATCAGAATCATGAGTAAATAGTGGCCTAAAGAATACATTTTATATTATTTCAACCAAGTTTAATCCAAAAATTAAAAAGTGCTAAAGTCGGACTCCGTAAACAGTGGGTTTCTGTTTCTGCATTGTGGTCCAACCCCCACCCCTCACTTTCCCTTGAATACTCAGCAGTACATTAGCCAGAGAACTACTGTTACAGTCTTCCCACTCTTGAGAACAGCAGCAGGAGGCAGCTGAGTGTTCCAGCAAGCCCCCACTGGTTAATGGCGTACAGTCCTCTTGTCACCCTTCCACTTCATAACCAGAACTCCCAAGGAGCACCGAGGTTGCATTAAAATAGATAACACAGCTGCCAGACTACAGTAGTGGACAGTTATTTGTGATAAAGACTTGAAAGGTCGAGCTTTCCCTTTGACCCTACATGGGACTCAGTGCCACGACCTTCGAAACATACTTTAATCTCTAATCCGCTCCTTGGTAAAATACTGTATATGCTGTAGCAGGGCCATTCCTGACCAATTTGGTACCCAAGACAACATATTTGGTGGTGCAACCACCCCAGCCCCCGCAACAATAGCGACTTTCACCACAAATATTTAAACACTCACACTGTACTTCTTTTTCCACTAGCAGTTTGTGTGTGGGAAACTACTGGAGTTGGCGTGCGGACAACGTGGCTGTAAGAGATGGCCTGGGATGTACAAAGGTGGAAGGAAAATATTTCAGAAGAGCATCTACAAAGAGAAGAAAGTGGGATGTTAAATTAAATTAGCCATATATTTGCCATAACCATAATAGCGCCTAACTTTAGCAGCTGACTGTACAGTGCCTTCCAAAAGTATTCGGCCCCCTTGAATCTTGCAACCTTTCGCCACATTTCAGGCTTCAAACATAAAGATATGAAATTTAATTTTTTTGTCAAGAATCAACAACAAGTGGGACACAATCGTGAAGTGGAACAACATTTATTGGATAATTTAAACTTTTTTAACAAATAAAAAACTGAAAAGTGGGGCGTGCAATATTATTCGGCCCCTTTACTTTCAGTGCAGCAAACTCACTCCAGAAGTTCAGTGAGGATCTCTGAATGATCCAATTTTGTCCTAAATGACCGATGATGATCAATAGAATCCACCTGCGTGTAATCAAGTCTCCGTATAAATGCACCTGCTCTGTGATAGTCTCAGGGTTCTGTTTAAAGTGCAGAGAGCATTATGAAAACCAAGGAACACACCAGGCAGGTCCGAGATACTGTTGTGGAGAAGTTTAAAGCCGGATTTGGATACAAAAAGATTTCCCAAGCTTTAAACATCTCAAGGAGCACTGTGCAAGCCATCATATTGAAATGGAAGGAGCATCAGACCACTGCAAATCTACCAAGACCCGGCCGTCCTTCCAAACTTTCTTATCAAACAAGGAGAAAACTGATCAGAGATGCAGCCAAGAGGCCCATGATCACTCTGGATGAACTGCAGAGATCTACAGCTGAGGTGGGAGAGTCTGTCCATAGGACAACAATCAGTCGTACACTGCACAAATCTGGCCTTTATGGAAGAGTGGCAAGAAGAAAGCCATTTCTCAAAGATATCCATAAAAAGTCTCGTTTAAAGTTTGCCACAAGCCACCTGGGAGACACACCAAACATGTGGAAGAAGGTGCTCTGGTCAGATGAAACCACAATTGAACTTTTTGGCCACAATGCAAAACGATATGTTTGGCGTAAAAGCAACACAACTCATCACCCTGAACACACCATCCCCACTGTCAAACATGGTGGTGGCAGCATCATGGTTTGGGCCTGCTTTTCTTCAGCAGGGACAGGGAAGATGGTTCAAATTGACGGGAAGATGGATGCAGCTAAATACAGGAACATTCTGGAAGAAAACCTGTTGGTATCTGCACAAGACCTGAGACTGGGACGGAGATTTATCTTCCAACAGGACAATGATCCAAAACATAAAGCCAAATCTACAATGGAATGGTTCAAAAATAAACGTATCCAGGTGTTAGAATTGCCAAGTCAAAGTCCAGACCTGAATCCAATCGAGAATCTGTGGAAAGAGCTGAAGACTGCTGTTCACAAACTCTCCATCCAACCTCA
Source organism: Corythoichthys intestinalis (assembly GCF_030265065.1). NCBI lineage: Eukaryota > Metazoa > Chordata > Actinopteri > Syngnathiformes > Syngnathidae > Corythoichthys > Corythoichthys intestinalis. The sequence goes on from NC_080399.1 coordinate 41,322,809, forward strand.
CTGAGCTCGAGCTGTTTTGCAAGGAAGAATGGGCAAGAATGTCAGTCTCTCGATGTGCAAAACTGATAGAAACATACCTCAAGCGACTTGCAGCTGTAATTGGAGCAAAAGGTGGCGCTACAAAGTATTAACGCAAGGGGGCCGAATAATATTGCACGCCCCACTTTTCAGTTTTTTATTTGTTAAAAAAGTTTAAATTATCCAATAAATTTTGTTCCACTTCACGATTGTGTCCCACTTGTTGTTGATTCTTGACAAAAAATTAAAATTTTATATCTTTATGTTTGAAGCCTGAAATGTGGCGAAAGGTTGCAAGGTTCAAGGGGGCCGAATATTTTTGCAAGGCACTGTACCTGGCTCAATTAGGTGTTCGGAATGGGCACCAACTTTGACGGGCAAGGTTGAAAAATAAATAAATAAAATAAATTCATGAAGCACAGCAACTACACAGGACCATCCAATAATAATGATTTAAATGTTATAAGATTATAAACAAAAATGAAATTGAATATTTTAATGAATTAATGGCACATTTAGTAACACATGTTTGCATTTAAATCCATAGCACTTTTAGTCCCCCATACCACAGAACTATGAAATCATTAATTGCATAATTAATTGTGTAGGCATTTATTTAATTAACCTTAGCACTTTTAGGCAAAGCAAATTTATTTGATCAGCCCAATTTAACACAATGTAAAAGTGCTTCAGATCACATAAAAATCAGCAAGACACAATTTTAGCCCGCCCATACACTTTGTCTAACTTTCTCTAAAATGGGGGAAGGAGTAAATTTAACTGACACTAATCCAAAACTGGCTGAATACTGAAAATATTTCTAAAAAAACAGGCCTGGCTAACGTTACAGTATAATTTAGCTTTAGTAGTATGTCATCAAAACTCTACCTAACTAGAATATTCTAAATACCTGCTAGCATACATGTTTATGCAATTACAAAAAGTTTTTTTCATCACAACAAACCTCTGTCTTTTTCACGTTTATGCTCTTCTTCTTTCTTCGTATTTCTAAAATGCGACCCAGAGGGCTTTTGTCTTTTCATGACTTTGTCGCCGTAACGTCGCTCAATTGCAGAGGCTAAAAATAACACCTTCAGGTAGCTCGCTGGTCTACGGGAGGGGTGAGTGAGATTAGAGACTGTGGTGAAATTACTGCATCACAGGAAACGGGGAAACGAGCAGAAGGTGCATTAGAAAAATGATTTCATTATTATTTAAATACTTATTACTATATGTATTGTTTTTGTGTTGTTTTATTGTCATGTACTGTATAATTTTTGGAAAACTGCTATCATCAAATATTATTTGAACATTTTTCTTGACGCCCTTTTGGACGCTGTGACGCCCCTAGCATTTGCCGTGCTCGCCTTATGGACCGCATGGGTCTATGCTGTAGGATAACTTTGAGTGCGCTCAGAAATCTGGATTATGTAGATTCACAAGACCATATAGGGAGTTTTTTTGTTGAATTATTTTTGGCGCATGCGAAATTACTTACGGTGATAAGAAGTCACAAACATGATGGCAGGCAATGAAGACGCAATGAACAGTTAGCAGACGAAATCTGCAATATATAAACACTTTAACGTCTGAAGACAAGAGGACATTTAGAGAGCATCTTAAATATGTACAGTATTTGCGACAAAATCAAAGTAATTCAAAGCCTTACGATTTTTTTTGTTTCAAGGATAGTTGGGACAACTTCTTCTGCAAAGGACAAACCTGTGATCGTGCTGATAGTGGACTGATGCACACTATGCATTTTTTTAATCTCCTCTAAATGACAAATAAAAAGTTATAATAGTACTGTGAGCCTCATAAACCCTGTTAGTATCACAACCCAGGCTTCTTCAGAGTGTCCTGTGTTCTGACATATTAGCATAACTTGTCATAGTCTTGTTTAGCATACCCGTATGCTAAACTAGAGCTTTTCCACACATTAAATGTTGCTCAAAGTGCTTTATAATATTTAGAATTATTGCTAAATTATAGATGTAGTTGTCCAATGACCCCATGCGACGAACACTGGATTGCATTTGATAAAGATTTTCCGTATTGAAATACGGATTTATGGAACATTATGTTGTGATATTAAATATGATATATACGTAATACTGTACAATAACAGTCATCAAATCGTTAAAAAACAAACAAACCCTAAACTAAACAAAAACGTTAAAACGACAATACTGCAAATGTATCTGCATTTTAATACAGAAAAGGTGACTTTATGAAATATAGTTCAGTGTATGCCAAATGTGACGTACACTGGATTGCTTTTGATAAAATATTTCCGTATTGAAATGCAGATTTATGGAACATTATGTTGTCATATTAAATCTGACTGTACGTAATACTGTACAATAAGAGTCATCAAATCAATTAAAAAAAAAAAAAATTTTAAACTAAACAAAACAAAAAACGATAAAACAACAATACTGCAAATGTATTTGCATTTTAATGCAGAAAAGGTGACTTTATGAAATATAGTTCAGTGTATGCCAAATGTGGTCATTAACAACTACATCTATAGATTAACAAGTATAATTATTATAAAGTGTAGCAACTTTTAATTTAAGGGAAACACTATATCGGGGTTCACTCAATCCGGACCTCGGAGCCACTTTTCCTGTCGTGTTTTCCATGTTTCCCTTCTCCAACACACCTGAATCAAATAATCAGGATCATTATCAGGCTTATGGAGAGGTTGCTGATGACATAATCATTTGATTTAGGTGTGTTAGGGGAGAGAGACGTGGAAAACACGACAGGAAAAGTGGCACCGAGGTCCAGATTTAGTGAACTCTGTAGTATATATTCAAAACGGTATGGTAATCTGACAGAACACAGAGTTTAATCTCCGGATCGCCACCGGTTATTTATTTTGTTTTTTGGGGTCCCTTTCAGTGTGAATGAAAAAAAAAACCTTTCATCACACGCCTAACAATCAGGCCGTAAAATCGACCACATATGATGCAAAGCAAAAAATGTAAACAATGGCATCACAAAAGATATCCTATTGATCAACACCATCTGAGATTAATCCATAAACCACCAGGGAGTATGTCGCTTTTGATCAAACCTGTTCTCCTTGCCTTTGCACATACAGTGTGGGGATGAAAGATTAAAATGGGAAAAGTACTCAGAAAATGGTTAGGTCAAGAGTAGGAAGGAAGGAGAAGAAATCAAGACTGCACAGAAAAGAGAAGACATTCCTTTCAGATGAGGGGATTAAACCTGTGGTTCGGATACAAAACATTGGGCTCGATGTAAAGCTATATTTCACGTGTGCACAAACTTAGGCCTATTTGGGTTCCTCCCTATGAAAAATTCAAGCGTTGAGTCTCTAGAAGTGATGGTGCCAGAGTTCAGCCGGAGGGGGGGGCATCCTGCCTAAAGAGTGTGTGTCTTAATTAACTGTAAAGTGGGCAAGCTGCATGCTGCCCCGTCGCCGTGCATATCAACGATCTGAGCGCCTTTCGAAGCACATTAGCAGACAAGTCCCCCTTTGTGAAGCAGGAGAGTCTATTCAACGGTGGTCGGTAGAGGCTGGGGAGCTCCTCATGTCTCTAAAACGAGTTTGCACATGAATGCTGCTGAGAGCTCTGCCCTAATTTGGAGAGCTCTGTTTTTGTCTAATATCAAACTGAGAATCACATGTCGTTAACCTGTGTGTAGCAAAATAGGGAAGACAAAGTATTCATTGTAGTTGTGACACTTGGAGTTTAGTATATTCATGAGTATGGTTAAATATAAGGTGACCAAACGTCCTCTTTTGCCCGGACATGTCCACTTTTCACATCCTGTCCAGGGCGTCCGGCGGGGTTTCATAAATTCCTAAAAATGTCCGGTTTTCATTATTTTTCAGGGTACTAATTAGCGTGTGATGAAATTGACTGACGCTTTGCACAGAATATTACTGTACTATACTGCCTGTGATGTGTTCCCAGAGAGGCTTCCCAGTTGCTAAGACTTTTATTATGATCAGTACGCATATAATCAAACGCTCATGTACCCAAAAGAGTATTTAAGACGAAAATACCTTTAGCCTACTTTGGATACAAATTTGTACATGCGTGCGCAGTCACAGACTGGCTTTATCATGACGTCAAATGTGTATTCTCATTCACTAACAAACCTTTGTCACGACAGGAGCTCACATGCTATCGGTATGTACACTTGCTAAACTTACTTTTCGGCAACTGTAGATGTCTGACAGAGCTTTGTACTGGTGTGATTTGTAAAATCCCGTTTGGTGTCGCATCGTTGCGCTGCCGATGATTGTAAACTTTTATAGCAATGTTTGATTTTGCCTCGGCTACCGGTGGTCGCTAATAGGGTAGCTGTCAGTGAGCTAAGCTGCGCTAGGTATTATGGGAAATGTAGTTTTACACTGCTGCATTTGGAAACATGCTGTTTGAATTGTTTGTCAGTTTATTTCGGTTATGGTTTGCGTGCAATCTAGATCATTTAATGAGAATAACAATTGAGTAGGAATAACAATTTGTCAACGATTGTTGTGAAAGTATTTATATAAATGTTTAGTTGGTGCATATAGCCTACTGTGTGTGTGTATTGACTGATTCCCATGGGTCTGCATTGTATTATTATTATTTTTTTTTTTTTCATCATAATTTAATTTTTTTTTTTTTTTTTTTTTTTTTTTTTTTTTGCGTTTTCATTGTTTTCGATTACTTAATAAAGTATAAACTATAATAAAGCCTATTGCTTAACCTCTGAGTATTTGAATGTGTGTCTTTGGTCATATACTATCTGGCTATAATTTTTTTTTGTCACACTGAATTGTTCTATCCAGACGTAGGACGCACACTTTAAATATATTAAAGTGATACAGGCATCTAATAAAATTCAAGTATCTAAAGGTCGGGCCGAGTGTCCTCATTTTTGAAAATCAAAATAGGGTCACCTAATATACTGTACAGTCATTTCAATTTGTAATGTATTAAATCTGTTCAATCCAAGCCATCACTTGCTACTCACTATGCTCATTAACTCAACTGCCACTGACATCTAGTGGATATAGGTGGAATTAATTCCTGAATCCAAAATTAAGACCTAATTAGACCAAAAATGAATTTGATGGTCGATGTTTTGCTGATAAGCATTTGATGGCAACATTTTCACTATCTGTTGCATATGACAGGGATACATATAAAATCCATTAGAATCAGGCGGGCTGGCAGTGAATAAATGTGCTTCAGTGTCATTTGAACTTTGAGGGCATGAGTAAAAGAAGGGGGAAGAAAATAGTTCAATCTAATGTGACAGCAGTCCTTAAAAATTCCTTTTTATACCAAAGTTAAACAAACACACTTCTGCAATGACAGCCAATCCTATACTTGGTATTGAATTTGCACCTGATTGGTCCTTCTGCCTGGTTTAATTGCTGACCTTGAAGTGCTGGCCGTCAGCCATATTTATGATTGACTGCATGCAGACTTATTGACTGCTGACAGCTCTGTAGGGAGGTCTGGTGGGTTGGATGTCTGTCCTTTTATTGCTCTCTGAAACATCTAAGTGACGCTCATTGCATGACAGACTGATGCTTGGACTGCGCTAATGCACCGAAAACTTGTTTAATTGGACTGATGCAAGACAAACAAGCTGATGAGAAAGCCATATATACGTGCATGCATTCGTTCCGATGTTTTGCGGAATTCACTGTAATCCAGATTCACTGTAATCCAGAGCATTATATGTATCAATAGGTTAGCCACTGTTTGTTTATTGACATCACATTTTATCATACTGTACGTCGAATCACTGGCTTCAATCCCATTCACACTCAGTGGTTTGATATGATATGAAACCTGACATGATAATTCATCATGACCGAGTAGCATCCTACATAGGCCAGTGTGTTAGTAGGGGGTTCTGGCAACAAAGCTCTGTCTCGCCTGCTCATTCCTTTGTTGTGATAAACAATTACGAAAATCGGTTTGCTAAAAAGTACATCAAAGACGCTCGAACAAACTCACTTTCCATCTTGCATGTGCTACAGAGGCAGTGGAGAGACAACAAGAAAGGTTTGGAGGAATAAGCAGAGTAAAGTGGGTTTGCCATGGCTGAATTTGATGGCAACAGCGGTGGATCTGTCAGAATTCTGGGATATGCAGTATGCCTAAAGAAATTACTACAGCTTTCACTGAGTGAGTATGAATCCTACGCTTGTGTGATCTTATAGAGGCCTAAAGTGTCAGTATCTGCAGTCACAATATTAGGTTTTACAAACTGTATTTCAAAGGACAGGAGCAAGTTCATTTCTCGCTAGAAACTGAAAAGGATGATAATTGCCATGAGCCAAGGTAAGGTACTTAAAGTCAGTGCTAGCTGTCTGTACCATTGCATCTCCTTAAACCGAATCCCACAAAACCCAAAATATCTCAGTCACGCAGTAAGAGGGCATCAAAAGGTTAATAGTGCATGACGTTTTCCGTGGACTATTGGAAAAATATTCCATGTCCAAGAAATGAAGGATGTGAAAAATGGTTGTTAGTTATCAGCAAAGTTAAGGTGGAGATTTTTGTATTTACTTTTTATTTTATTATTAAAAATGCTTGAGGTTTTTGTAACTCCAAGCAATGGCATAGGTTTGGTCTCAACATAGGTAGGGACAGCATAACCTGCATGAACACCTAATGCTGGGGATAGGACATTAATAGGACTAAACAGATTGGGTGAATGGGGGTCAGGGCTTCATTTCTCACAAAAATGAACCTAATTAATTGATAGGCTAAATGATCAATGCAAAATAAATATGTATTGACTCATATTAACTGTCATATGTATTGGTTCAGGTGATACAACATTCGATTCAAACCTTTGTTATCAAAAACTACGACAGAAACATTTTGGAAAACTTCCAGAATAAATGTCTGGATTTTATAAGCAAATTTAAAATTGCAATATTTTAAAATAAATTACATTAACATACACACTTATAATCTCTTAACTATCCAGGAATGCAAAAAATATACATTTGTCTTAAGATCACTCAACATTTGTCGAAATCAATAAATAAATACAACTGAAAAAACTGCATAGCCAGGGTATAACATAAATAAAAATGGAGCCTTCCTTCAGGTATAACACTTGTGCTTTTGTGCACAAGCACAACCAAACTCAACAAAAAAATGAAAACTTTTTACCTTGATTATGATGAATGTATTATTATCTGAAAAATGTCTAGGTGGCAAATAAAAATCTTTTTAAATAAAAATAAAATAAAAAACAAACTAGAAAATAAATAAATACATTTTAAATAAATGCAAGTCATCAGCCAATCACACGTGCGTTTGAGAGAGAAAAATGGACCGGCACATTCAGCAAGTGAAAAGCGGTAAATCTAAGTCTGAACATCAGGAAAATAATTTACTTTATAATGGTAGGTTTAATTCTATCCTTACAACATATGGGAAGAAAATTTAAATGACCTATATATTAAATGCAAATAAGGTTGCTTTAAAGTTGGTGGGAACAAGTTGAGCATCCTGAAAAGTTGCTAGTGTTACGTCCCTACCGTCCCTATGCAAACCTACGCCCTTGACTCTAATTATTATGTGAGGTAGGTGCCGGATCCGAGCTCAGCTCGCCAGATCCGCATAACAATCACACCCGCTTAACGTCAGTGCGCCAGATGCGGTCCGAATCAGCACTATGACAGTCCAAATGATAGGTTACTCACTGTTCCATGGCGGACCATGCAGACTGGACAGGTTCAAACTCCCACTTAACGTCAGAGCGCCAGATGTGGCCCGTATGAACACAATGACAGTCCAAATGCACACTGTTCCGGAGTTGACCGTGCAGACTAGACGCGCTCAAACTTGTATGGTAAGTGCTTTATTCAAAGTCATAATCGCGTATTGAACTTACTGCTTGACTGCTAAACAAGTCATTCAATCGAGCGTTCATTAAATGGCCCGTGGATTCAAGTGATTTGCCAAGTCGGCAAGTTAAGTAACTCAAAATTTGTTGCATAACAACATAAGGAGGTCAGGAGGAAAAAAGCATTTACTCTGTGTTACTGTAAATGTTTCAACGTTTGAATACTATCATTCAAACTGAGCCGCTCCCCCTTGTGTTTGTGTATTTGTGTCCTTTGCCTTAATTGTCGCCTTGATTGCGCAGATGGGTGAGCCTGGGACCAGGTGCCGCTGATCATTGTCAGCAGCCTACTTAAACCGATCCTTGGCCTCACATCATCACCAGATCAACAACTCACCTCACCTAAAGAATCTTGTAATCCTAAACTGAGCTCATTTTTGTGTTTATTTATTTATTTATTTACTTATTTTTATTTTCCCTTCAGGCAAGACAAATCCAAACAAACATACAGCATTTATATGTGTTTACAATTAATTCAACCCGAAAAGAAAAGGGCTGACGGGAGAAGCCGAAACTTATTGAAACCCGTCCCCAGTAGACCATATAGGACGCAGAAAATATCGAATATCAATTTTTGCCATTCAGATTTCGTCGTGATTACAAGTTGTTGTTGTTGTTTTTTTTTTCTTTTATAATAACCATCCCCTCTGATTGTTCATTTTCCCAATAGTTCATTGTCAATCGTGGCAATGTGCTCCTTATGTTGATGCGTCCTTCTCCTTCGAGTGTCAGAGTCATGAGTGATTTCCCCCCTAGATCCTGTACTGCTTGCCTGGCAAAACTCCTGCCTGCCAGTTTACCTGTTCTATCACAAAACTGCCCACCGGATTCTTCGGACACTATCTACCACTCCCTCTCATTCTCAGTGAATTAGTTCCCCTGTTACCCCAGGGCCTTAACAAATTCAATATGTTGTTTACAATGAAAAATGGGTCATCTTTAATGTAGCGTTGCTTGCTCCAATTAAAATATTTTGTGAAAAAACAATGTTGTGTTGTTATATTGTTGTATGTTGGATTTATATGTTAGCATTAATAAATGGCATGAAAAAGAAGTGTTGTCAAATTTAATTTGCAATATAAACATATTACAGTACAATACATTGAACAAAATTGACCACAAATTTAATACTGAAAACGGTTTTGATACAAATCTGGCTCAGATTGGGTAACGTGTGCCATATCATGCATTAATTAATGTCGTGTCTGCTACTTTGGACTAGTTCTGGCCCAAAACTGGTTACTGATCCGGCAAGTGACTCCTGAGTTTGGGCCATTGTTCAAAAAGACACTGGGGTGGATCCGTTTTACGAAGTTGGGCCGAGATTTGCAGTTCATCCTGCCCATGTCCGCTCCAGATATATTTTGCTATCTGGGTTGTGAATCGTATCAGGAAGGAGGACTCATGCAATTGCCTGCAAAATAGTTCCTAGAAAAAGTGCAGCTTGAAAAAACCCCGATGATAGACAATTTGGGACCTCACTTTACCACACCCGCACAGGTCACCATGGTCACCCCTGGAGCCGGGCTGGGCCCTTACATGTATTGTGTATACGTAGGAAATCAATCTAAACGTATCAACTCGGGGATTTGAATTTTCTATTTCTCTCCCACTGTGCTTTCATCTGAAGAAGATTCTCAAACACCAAGCTTTGTTATTCTAGAAGATGGGAGGGGGGGCTACTGTGGATTTAGGGTTGTCAAAAAAAAAAAATCATTTGAGTCTTATGACTTCAATTCCTTAAATTGAAAATACTATTTTCTGGGGCCCCTGTCAGTCACAAGCGCAGAGAATTGTCATCATTTTCCTCCCGCTTCATGGTAGCCCTGCCGGGGAGTCATAATTACGTAATATAAAGTACAGTATGTACCTTGAGAAGTTTTTATGACAAAAATAGAAAGTGATCATTCGGTAAAATCCTTTGAAAATGTATCAGCAAATTAGTAAATTTGACAACGAGACATTAACATAGATTTCAGCTCAGATACACAGTTGAGTGTGGCTGCTTCCAAGAACAAATATTCTCATATCAAGAGAGAGACATCATCTCCGCACACCTCAGTGGCAGCTAATCACAGAAAGGCAAGCATCAAACAGGGTTCAGAGGTCACAAAGCTACTCTGGTTTAAATCATTGTGTATATTGGCTTAGATCTGAACCACGTCTGTTAAATGTCAAAATGAGATGGAGAAAGCTGGATGAGGAAAACACAAAAATCGATGTCTTCTCTTCTTTGTTTTAAAGGCCCTGCCTCCAATGACCACAACTCACATGCATGCCGCACACCTCTTTAGATATTTTACCTGAAATGACTGTTCTTCCAATCACTGCCAGCCAGGGGTGAAAGTGGCTAGAATTTCTTTCCGAAACTCCATAACATAAAGTTCGGCACAGAGCCTTTATTTTTTGTTTTTGTTTTTTTTGTTTTGTGTGTAGGGGCGGCTTAAACCTCCTAAAACCACCAAAATGCAAGAACTTTTGGCACAGTTATAAATATAACACACAGTAAAACACAACAGGTTTCACAGTGTTTAGCACGTTCCCCTCACAGTTCTGATATCAAGGGTTCAATCCCGGGCTCCGGCCTTCCAGTGTGGAGTTTGCATGTTCTCACCATGCCTGCGTTGGTTTTCTCCTGTTGTGTGTGAAAGCAGGGCTATAAACAGGGCAAGCTGGAAATGGCTAAATTAAACTGAAAACATAACGAAATTAAAATGTCAATCATTACGTTCGGGTCAGGCCGGGGTTCTCGCTTAATTTGTAAAATAAATATATATTTATATAAGTATACCAAAACGATGTATGGATGTTAAACAAAGGAATACTTGTTATCAAATAAATAATTTGGATAAAAAAGGCGCTGTATGGTCATTGCAGAGCCAGAGCGTGCCATGCGCCCTCTTTTTACTCTTTCTTCTCTGCGATGCAAAACCGCATCTGTTTATTTACATTTTACAAACTTTTCCAGTGTTATTTCGTTGTGTAAATGCATTTAAAACGATCATAAAATATGTAGACTATTTAAACATTAAGAAAAGTTTTTTTCTGCCAACTGAGAATTCATTACAAAAGACAGGCTTTAATGCACAGGCATTGTCACCAAATGTGATCACGCAAAACGCAACCAGTCTGTTTTTCCAAGCAGCAAGCAGTGATCTGTCCAGGTCTGACTGGAGCATCCCTTCCCTCTCCTCCTCACAAATAATACATATAATTTTGAGGGTTTTTTTTCTCGGGCTTGGGCCTACAAATAAAACATAACATTTTGGGGGTTTTTCGGGCCTGCAAATCAAGTTAATTGATCGGGCTCGGGCGGATCGTGCTTTAATACCAGCGGACCCGGGTCGGGTCGGGCTGGATTTTTTTAGGCCCGATCTTACCTCTTGATGACCTTAAATTGGTTGCAGTTACACGTCGGGGAATGCTCCCTCCGGAACAAAACACGACAGGATTTGACCAACATTGTGACAATGCTGACCAAAAATGACGTAATGTCCAGGTAATAAAATCACCCAGCAGCCTTCCACGCACAGAGTGCCAGTGGGCAACACAGGACAAGTCTGTGAAAGCGTCCAACCGGCTTCATTCTCGGAATCTTTTCATGCATGAAAGCAAGGACGAGAGTAAATCCTGCGTTACCTTATACGGGAAATTCCCTGGTAATATGTGTGAAAGGGCTACAGGCAATGTGACTTGTCAGATAGAGAGAGACGCTGGGGAGAACTACGTAGAATAAATGAATAATAAAAATCAGTGGAAATGGATGACGCTAAGCAAGCTCTTTATTAGGCTTGTATTGTTAACACTTGTGTATGTAAATCTGACATTAGTAGATTGTTCTTATTGGAGATGCGTGTGTTGCAGCGTGGAATTATTTATTTATTTATTTATTTTAAACGTTGGTTTTTGACAGTTGCCGTCATATTTTCGGGATCAAAGCACCGTATGCCGGAACGGCGTTCCGCCTTGAAATACGATGGCGAAACACCGATCCGGTGCGTTCCGGCCCACTTTCAACCCTGCTGCCAGCCCCCTCACAGTTCTAAAGGTTTGGACATCTATCATTGTCAGTCGCAGTGAAAATTAATAATTCACTGGCAATATTCCCAGTTCAAATTGGACGTCTTTCACCCTTAGTGGCAGGCAATTAGTTAATTTGCCATCTTTTTTTACATAGCGACAACGGCATTAGGACCGGGAGTAACACAGCAGGGCAGGTTTTCTTCATCCTTCATCTATTGGTTGGGTGATTTGAGTGTGTGGGCTGTGCTGAAGCCAAGGAATTAAATAATGACTCTAAGAATTGCCAGAGGGTGCAAGAAAGGGGAAAATGGGATGACACTTTTTCCATTTTCTAGCCTTTTGATTCCCTGGCGTATAGTGGACGCAATTAGAATGGGGAAGAGCATCCCTGGATGGCTTTACTCCATCTGACCCACATGAAAGAGAATAGAGCCAGCAGCAGCACTTTCACTGCATCTCACCTTCCCCCTTTTCCACCTTTTCCTTTGTCCAAATTTCCAGCTACTTTTGTACTTTTCTATTCTATTTTTCCTCATTCTAACCCCTGCTCGTCTTCTCATCGAGTGCATGCAATATGTACCCAAGGAAGGACAAATGTACAAAATGCCTGTTGCATAAATTTTGTGAGGGCCACAAGCTTATTTCATCTAAAGTGTTCCTGATTGCGTACTGATAATTTGTACCTACAGTGGGGCAGATAAGTATTTAGTCAACCACTAATTTTGCAAGTTCTGCCACTTGAAAATATTAAAGAGGCCTGTAATTGTCAACATGGGTAAACCTCAACCATGATAGACAGAATGTGGGGGAAAAAAACAGGAAAATCACATTGTTTGATTTTTAAAGAATTTATTTGCAAATCATTGTTGAAAATAAGTATTTGGTCAACACCAAAAGTTCATCTCAATACTTTGTTATGTACCCTTTCTTGGCAATAATGGAGGCCAAACGTTTTCTGTAACTCTTCACAACCTTTTCACACACTGTTGCTGGTATTTTGGCCCATTCCTCTATGCAGATCTCCTCTAGAGCAGTGATGTTTTGGGGCTGTCGTTGGGCAACACGGACTTTCAACTCCCTCCACAGATTGTCTATGGGGTTGAGATCTGGAGACTGGCTAGGCCACTCCAGGACCTTGAAATGCTTCTTACGAAGCCACTCCTTTTTTGCCCTGGCGGTGTGTATGGGATCATTGTCATGCTGAAAGACCCAGCCATGTCTCATCTTCAATGCCCTTGCTGATGGAAGGAGATTTTCTCTCAAAATCTCTCGATACATGGCCCCATTCATTCTTCCTTTGCACAGATCAGTCGTCCTGGTCCCTTTGCAGAAAAACAGTCCCAAAGCATGATGTTTCCACCCCCATGCTTCACAGTGGGTATGGTGTTCTTCGGATGCAATTCAGTATTCTTTCTCCTCCAAACACGAGAACCTGTGTTTCTACCAAAAAGTTGTATTTTGGTTTCATCTGACCATAACACATTCTCCCAGTCCTCTTCTGGATCATCCAAATGCTCTGTAACGAACCGCAGACGGGCCGGACGTGTACATTCTTCATCAGGGGGACACGTCTGGCAGTGCAGGATTTGAGTCCCTGGCGGCGAATCGTGCCTTTGTTACTGTGGTCCCAGCTCTCTGTAGGTCATTCACTAGGTCCCCCCGTGTGGTTCTGGGATTTTTGCTCACCGTTCTTGTTATCATTTTGACACCACGGGGTGAGATCTTGCATGGAGCCCCAGATCGAGGGAGATTATCAGTGGTCTTGTATGTCTTCCATTTTCTAATAATTGCTCCCACAGTTGATTTCTTTACACCAAGCGTTTTACCTATTGCAGATTCAGTCTTCCCAGCCTGGTGCAGGTCTACAATTTTGTCTCTGGTGTCCTTCGACAGCTCTTTGGTCTTGGCCATAGTGGATTTTGGAGTGTGACTGACTGAGATTGTGGACAGGTGTCTTTTATACCGATAATGAGTTAAACCAGGTGCTATTAATACAGGTAACGAGTGGAGCCTCGTTAGACCTCGTTAGAAGAAGTTAGACCTCTTTGACATCCAGAAATCTTGCTTGTTTGTAGGTGACCTAATACTTATTTTCCACTCTAATTTCTAAATAAATTCTTTAAAAATCAAACAATGTGATTTTCTGTTTTTTTTTCCACGTTCTGTCTCTCATGGTTTAGGTTTACCCATGCTGGCAATTACAGGCCTCTCTAATCTTTATAAGTTGGAGAACTTGCACAATTGGTGGTGTACTACATACTTATTTGCCCCACTGTATCAATGGTAAATAGACTGCATTCTTATAGTACTTCTCTACCCTTAAGGCATTCAAAGTACTTTTACGTTGTTATCATTCGCATTATATTAATGACAGTTGATGCAGGGAAGGAAAGTAACATAATTCACTGTTCACACATGAATCTAATTGGATTTCGTATGAAGTCAGGGTTCCTCTAGCTCAAGGCAAGCAAACTTCACGTGATTTTTAGTTTTTAATGCAGTTTGAAAACAAATTTAAAATCAACCACAGGATGTTAAGTGTCGTAGTCCAAGTCACTGCCAAAAGTCATGCCAAACTGTATGAGTTACTCAGAAGTGGAGCAACATCAACAGTGAATTAAATCAAATGTATTTATGTAGCCCTTTACAAACCTGAGAGGTCCTCAAAGTGCATTACAACTGTATCATATTTATGTCACACTGCTGTTGCCATAGTGTGCACTTCTTGTGGGTGTGGTATTACAGTATAAAAGGAATCTCTGTGATGTGTCGGGGGCACATATGCTGAGAAGCATGCTGGATAAAGACGTGTTGTTCCATTCAAGTCTCGGCCTGACATGTACATAGATTGAGGAAGTACATTTTAAAAAAGTGGCGACAAGGACGTCCGGACCTGCTTTTTTTGGAGTTTGCTCCGATGTCTAGCTTAACGGATGTGTCAAAACCAAACAATTCTGCTGTAATTGTGTCTAATTCAAACCATGCAGAAATGGAATCTGAAACGGTATCGGAACCTGTTTCCACAAGTGGAAAATCTGGAAATCTGGAAAAGTGACTGTTGAACGTCATTATTCTGCACTTCACAGATTTAGATTAGATTTATAAGTAATAAGTAAGAAGGGAAAAGCAGGAGGTTCTTTTGTGTTTATTTCTGCGACATGTTATGTAAGGGGGGAGGAAATATAACATATTTATGTCACACTGCTGTTGCCATAGTGTGCACTTCCTGTGGGTGTGGTATTACAGAATAAAAGGAATTTCTATGATGCGTCGGGGGCACATATGCTGAGAAGCACACTGAATAATGAATAAAGAAGTGTTGTTCCAAGTCTCGGCCTGACATGTACTCAGATTAAGGAAGTACATAACAACAACAAAGCAAAATATCGCATATGATAAATAAATGGCAGGAAAGTGCTATACAATTAAATAAAAAAATAAAAAACAACACTCAAAAACAATGCATCGTTCTAAAAGTCATTACAACAAGTAAAACAAATGGAAACATAAAATCCGAACACATGAATACCCTATTAACCAGGACACCATCGTCAGGAGAAAAAGCTAGTCTAAAAAAGTAGGTCTTTAACCTAGATTTAAAAAAGGTGATGGTGCGGATGTCAGGGGGCAGGCTATTCCATAACCTGGAGGCAACAATCGCAAAAGATCTTGAACTTGGAACTTAGAAGAAGCTGACTGAGTAACAAAGAGCCCTGTCAGGGTTATGGAAGGTTAAATGCAGAGAAATACAGGAAGTGGCATCACTTAATAATATTGTTATAATTCTTACCACAAAATAAAAATGTATTTTAAAAGATCTGCAAAGTCAAGTTCCACGCTGAATTTCATTGTTTTTCATTGTTTTGTTACGGCCGGGGGAAATCTTAAAAGAAAAAATGAGATCGGCACCATGCATACACGGAGATTAAGGGGAGGCCGGCGGGGCATAGCCCCCCCCAGTGGCCGAAAATGTCATTGCATATAATTGACTATTCAATATATGAATTTCAAATAAATTAAGAATTTGCCCGTAAAATGCTGTCTAAAAAAGTTGTAGAGCAATGAAACAAACAACAAAAATGAATGAAATGAACAAAAAATATTTTTAGAATGGGTCAAAATCATTTTTCAAAAAGATAATGTGACTCGCACCTTACGGACAATCATTTGCTCTGCATAGCCCCCCAAAAAAACACCTGAGGACAGAAGAGGCAAGATGGATATACGCAATTTTTTCAAACTTAAGCTTTCGAAAATGTCAACAACTATTGAGCGAAAACCAAGGATTGAAGATGTGGACCATGAAACGCCAGAGAGCACCGCCAAAATGGTGAGCGGAGTTTCAGTTTGTGTCCCTAAAGACGTTAACCCTTAAAAATGCTGGGAAACCAAAAAAACGCTTATTTTCAACGTATGATTATGAATGTTCCTGACTGGAACATTCAGTCAAAAAGGATGCGACTCCTACTTCTCCACTAGGTAAGACAGGAAAACGCGCCTGCTCACACACGCATGCACATACACAAGCAGCTGGGATGCATGTATGTACGAGCATGGGCTAAGCTACTATCCGAGCATATTTCTTGTAAATTAATTTTATTGCTTACACTGTGTTCCGGTGTCATCAACATTTTTCCCCCCTGCCTCAAAAGTCAAACTCCGTCAACGGCGTCATGTGGCTCTTAGAAATCGAAGAATTTGGGATGAGTTTTAACACTTTATAGGGCAATCCTTTAACACAGTGCTGCCCAACCACCGGGCAGCGGTCCGTGCCGCATTTTCTACCGTGCCGCAGAGAAATGATTAATTTATTAATGACTGCAATCTGGCCTGTGGCTCTTGACACATCAATATCCCTGTCTACTCTACAGACTAATCTGAGTAAAGATTTGTATAGGTCGCCATCTAGTGGTTGGCCGCAATTACTAGGGTGTTTCCAAACCTATAGACCAGGGGTCCCCAAACTACGGCCCGCGGGCCGGATACGGCCCGCAGCCACATTTGGTCCGGCCCCCTGAACAAAAAAAAAAAAAAATTGTAAAAAAAAAAAAAAAAAAAAAATTTTTTTTTTTTTTTTTTCCCAATAGAGTTATTTATGTCCTGGCTTTTTTCTGTGAAGAACTGAGCAATGGTTATTTGGTTATTATCTATTTAATTAATACAGTATTATTATATTATATTATATTATATTATATTATATTATATTATATTATATTATATTCAGAGGTGCACATAAGTGGTCCGCACATGCGTACTGGACGTAGACAAACGCGCTGGCCCTCAACGGCTTCTATACGCTTTTGCGTACCGATGGCTGACCACTCTATTTGCGGCGGACACGAGAAAATAACTTCTCAAAATGTCGATGAGGCAGGCCACACTGAGTAATTACTTCCGTGTTCCCCCACCCCCGTCAAAAGACAGACAGACGACAGAGACGTCACCGGAGCTACCGAAAAAAAGGACTTTTGCTGAAAAGTGGCTACAGGAGGTACCATGGCTAGAAGCGAATGATGCTCGCACGGAAATGTGCCGTGAGAATCCCAAGGTCGCCGATTAGAGCAACGCATTTTATGTAGGGTCAAAGAATTTCAGCCATCCAAATTTTGAAAAGCACGAAAAAAACAGAGAGCATGTGGCAATTAAGCAAACTATCGATGTCAAACAGGACCCCACTCGCCCTATGGACATGTGGCGGAATAGGGCGGAATAAAGGTAATGAACAGCGATATGCACTGACAAACGTGTTTTTGCTCGCATTTTACAAAGCTAAACATGCACGTTCAATGAGGTCTTATGAGGAGGACATCCCACTTTTAAAAAGGCTTGGAGTTAATGTGGGAGCCGCATAATGCCCTTTATTTTGAATTGGTGCTTTTATGTTTATTTCTTTACATTTCACTTCAAAGTAATGGCAATTTTGTTGTGCCAGTTGATGTTAATCAAGCATTAACTGTTAATATAATTAATCAAAGTTAACTGGCTCTAAGTAAAGCTTGTCATAAATTTATCGCATCAGGTGGGTCGGCTCTCAAGCTCAATGAGGACCAAGTCACATCTCCAGGTCCTCCTCTGAGAACCTGGGCAAAAAAAATATGTGCACCCCTGATTATATTATATTATATTATATTATATTATATTATATTATATTATATTATATTAAGGGCTGTCAAAGTTATCGCGTTAACGGGCGGTAATTAATTTTTTTCATTAATCACGTTAAAATATTTGACGCAATTAACGCATATGCCCCGTTCAAACAGATTAAAATGACAGCAGTGTCATGTCCACTTGTTACTTGTGTTTTTTGTCTCCCTCTGCTGGCGCTTGGGTGCGACTGATTTTATGCACCATGAGCACTGTGTAATTCTTGACATCAACAAGGGTGAGCTACTAGTTAATTTTTTTGATTGAAAATTTTACCAATTTTATTAAAACGAAAACATTAAGAGGGGTTTTAACATAAAATTTCTATAATTTGTACTAAAATCTATCTTTTAAGAACTACAAGTCTTTCTACCCAGGGATTGCTTTGACAGAATATTAATGTTAATGCCATCTTGTTGATTTATTGTTATAATAAACAAATACAGTACTTATGTACAGTATGTTGAATGTATATATCCGTCTTGTGTCTTATCTTTCCATTCCAACAATAATTTACAGAAAAATAAGGCATATTTTAGAGATGTTTGAATTGCGATTAATTACGATTAATTTTTAAGCTGTGATTAACTCGCTTAAAATTTTTAATCGTTTGACAGCCCTAATTATATTATATTATATTATACTATATTATATCATTTTTATTTTATTTACTTTGGTTCCGTGAAGAATCCAGAAAGGGTTATTTGATTGTGGCTTTCTGAAAAACAATACATTTTTACATTTAGGCACTCCTGCAATCGTCACACTTTTTCTGTGACAAACTGACCCCGGCCCCTCATCAGAGAAGAGAAGGGTTATGTGGCCCTCACAGGAAAAAGTTTGGGGACCCCTGCTATAGACCCTACCCACCGACGTCACAAAACCACGTGCTCGCTGTACGGTTCCGCCCACTTGTCCGTCATTTTGTCTATGTATTAGCATTGGTTTCAATTGATCGAGGAATTTAAAATGCATTTCATGGAAGACCCGGTGCTTTCTGATGCCGTAAACTCATTGGATGAGTTGCATAAAAGGCGTTATGTGGAAAAGCTTCGTTCTATACAGTCGCCAGATCCATATTTGATGCCCAAATCGATGTTTTTCGACCCACTGTCTTCGCCCTGTCTGCCTGACATCTGCTACGCTGATATTTACAATTATCTTGTCCACACAAAATCAGCCTATTCTCACGAAAATTTGAAAAACTTCAAGAGCTTGGAGGCTTATAAATACTTCATTGCTGGTTGGGTGAAACAGGTCCTCGTCCACGAAAATTCGGCAGGAATCTATCTTATGCTTGGAAAGGTGAGTTACGAAATTTTCAATTCAAAATCTTTTGTTATTGCTAACATCCACTGTCAAGTCTAATGTATTTCATGTCGTTTGTCAATGGAGTTAAGGCTTTTAATGTTTATATGGTTTAGCGATAGCACTCTCACTACATACATACGTGTATGTTGTCGGCGATTAGCCTAGCAATGACCTTAATGGTGGTTATTTGTCAGCCCAAAACCCTCTAAGTATATCTTAAATGCATCTTACCGGATATAAAATGACTACCACATAGTCTGTGGTGATTTTTTGGTGCCCAGTTTTCACGTCGAATTTCAGCCGTCCATTTCGCTCTCCTCTTTGGATCCCTCGGAATACGGTAAAACTTCAAGTCTCTCCTTCCATCTTCTCTGTTAGTGCAACCAACAGCCACACACGCCTTCACCATTTTGATTATTAATGTTAAGGAGCAGAAAAACACGCCGTAAATAGGAGGAATGTACGTAGCCGTAACAGGTTAACACTATGTTTTGACGGACAGTTGGGCGGTACCATTCAGGAGAGCGGAGTTGTGACATCACGTGGGTAGGGTCTATAGCAGCTCAGCACCAGTCAATGTAAACAATAACTTTAGCTGCTGTTGGTTGTGGGCTGGGGGCGGCGACATCTTTGGACAGCTTTTTTATGGTGAAAAGGCCACCTGCTGAGCCAGAAGAGGAGCCTACAACCAAGTCCATGCTGCATAATATGTGACAAAAAGCTAGCAAACAAGGCAACGAAAAGCGTCACTGAGAGCATCATACCTCATGGCGAACTGTATTGCTCAAGCTAAGAAACCTTTCACAATTGGAGAACTCGTGCTTGCAACCACGGATATTTGCCGACAAGTTTTAAGAGAGGCCGCTGTTAAATAAAATGTTGGTTCAGTGTATAGTGTGTGACATTTTCCCTGCACTTAATATTCATTTTTAGCCTCGACGTGTTACTTTTTATTTACTGTCATTTTCTGCCACACATTACCGTTCTGTGAAATAAAGGCCCACATTACACCGGTCCGTGGTGCAAAAATGTTTGGGGACTGCTGATTTAACACATTGCCTGCCAATGACGGCGCTAGACATCCAATCCATTTTGACTTGAAAAGGCTGGCAGGGAATGAGCCGCTATTCGTATTTGCTAAAAACAAAAAAACAATATTATTAAATTGGAAGAACAAATTATTAACATTTGGTATAGTGTGGCCTACAAAACCCAAAATGTGATGTCCACATTTGTGGACGCCAGGTGTTAAAGGGGGCAGGTTTTCATTTGATATTACCAAAAATTGCCACTGGCCCTATAAATGTTAAAGAGTTCTGAAAGTTGGATTTAAGACATTTTAAATAATGCCAATTAAGGTCGGCTTTTTTTTTTTTTTTTTTTTAAATAATAATGAATTCACTGCCTTTTATGACTTTTCAAGGACCTGCGGGAACCCTGGAAGTGCTGCTCTTAAGTGTTGTGGAAAAAGGCCTTTTTTAAATCTTAACCAAAACGCAGAGCCATATTTTCGTATGCTGATAAAATTTAGGCAAAGTGGCTGTTTTGACAAGGTTTTGAACTGGTTTCCTCCCAATTTACAGGCTTAATCCGTTTCTTTTAACTGCTAGTCCTCGATCTAATGGGAGGAGGAACTGGTTTGCTCAGTGGAAGGTTAACTTTCACTTGGTATGAGGTAATACAACAGACCAATGGGCAGCGTGGTCTCAACTGTTAACCTGTTTATAAAACATGCTGCCAAAATTAGAGTTTTGAATGGGAATTTGCTAAAATATGAACTCGCTAGCTTAGATATATCAGTTTTGAATTTTTAAAAAAAATTTGCTTTGTAATCTAATTCCGAAGGGTTCGGTGAATCCACTTCTGAATATCGTGGGGTTCGGTACCTTTAGCAAGGTTAAGAACCACTGCTCTACTGTCTGTGTGTATCACACTGTCCTCTTTATTCTCCCCTCGTGTTGCGACAGCTTTATATAAGTGTATTAACTTTTATGCTTTATTCTTTGTCTTTTACACTAAGCACAGCTCTCATTTCATTGTTTATTGTGATATAATCTAATTGTAACACGTATTTGTTACATGTTTTCATGCATTTTTATGCTTTATAAAAGATTTACGTCTGAATTTTGGGGGGCTTGGAACGGATTAGAGCACTTACATGGAAAACACGTCTCTACTTACGGAATTTTCAGTTTACGAAACCACTTCTAGAACCAATTAATTTCATAAGTAGAGGTACCACTGTAGTTATTTTCATACTTATTTTCATGTGGAGTGTAACCTTCAAGGTCAAAATATAACCCAATGTGCAATGCAGATCTACCTTCAATTGGTTCAAATTTCAATTTGTGCGTTCAACTTCGACCTGACTCAGGGAAAAGGGTGCCCCTGCCATGCAAAGTCCCATGAGAAGTCTGCTGCTTAACACCAAGCAGCTCTCATGAATATTTGGCAATTGACCCAAGCCTGGTACCGATCACCCTGTGGCTGGCCACCCCTGGAGAGGGCGTCAAGTATTATGGCTGAAACCCCCAGTGACCCAGGGCACACTATTGATGATGCATCCAAATTGGAACTTATCCATCCATCATTCCACCAGCTATCACCAAAAACAACACACTCTCAAGTATGTGCCAGCACAAAGGAATCTACATATTATCTTGTGCTTTGTAAGTTGTGGCATCTTGACATTAGCCCTGAGCAGAATATTGGCACATAAACAATCTGTAATGATGTTGATGGTGAGTTTGTATCCTGACACCATGATCATTAGCTGTAAAATAAAAGAGGCCAAGGTGCTTGGACTCACTATACAGAAGGGTGTAATTACCCATGAGACACTAGGGGCGGGGGTGGAAAGGAATGGTCATTTAAATAGGGTGGTAATTGTAATTACTGTTCTGAAGTGGTATTGCCATAGCAACCATAACCCCTGATGGTGACAGTGAAGGGGGATACATGTCTGACAAGAAGCAGACAATATAACTGCTATGGTTAATTCTGCCTAATTTGAATAAATGACCTGTAGGAAAGACCGGTTTTATTTTCACACTTCCACACCTCTCCCTGACTTTCCATTTTTTTCCCATTTTCTTCCGCTTTCATCTTAGTCCCTTAAGATTCCCCCCTTTCTCATACAACCCACATTGTTTGTTTCTCCTGTTAGTGGTCTGTCATCCACACTGACCCAATGTTTTCTTTTCTGCCTGAATGCTTCCCCCTTTCATGCTGCACACTAATCACATGCAAGAGCTTTACAAATGACAATATTCCTTCTTCATTTGATGTCACCTGCAGTTTTATTTTCTACATCTAGTAAATGGGGTGTGAATGTGTGTGTTTTAGCCTTCAATGTGGCAATGAGGTCGACAAAAAATACGGAGCAAGAGGACACATGACAAATTTGCTTCACTGCTAATCTCATGGTTGCGTGTGTATTATTCACAAACACGAGACTGTATTGTTGTTTCCAACACCTTTTGGGATTATTATTCTTATTAGGGATGCACTGAAATGAAAAATCTTGACCAAAACCGAAAACCGAACATGCGAAAATCAAAGCCAAAAACCACAAGCTTAAAACAAAAACCAACTACCGTATTGGCCCGAATATAAGACGGCCCTGATTATAAGACGACCCCCTCTTTTTCAAGACTCAAGTTTGAAAAAAGAGTTTTTGAACATCAAATTAATTATTATACAGAAAATAATTACAGTACATCGGAAACAAATGATTATAACAATATATTTGAGAGAAAAAGCATGTTATTTTGCCTCATTCAAATCTTAATATCTGAAAAGTTAAATATGTGAACTAAAATACAATCACATACGTATATTAATGGCTTCTGGTTTTTGAAATGTAAATAAACCGAACTATTGTGATAAAATAACAAAATTGCAATAACTGCATTAACCATCTATGTGAGGTCTGTAACTGTAGTCCTGAAACAAATCTGAATAAGGAAAAACATTGCAAATTTGCAATAAAATAATGCTAGCTGGTTAGACTTGAGAGTAGCTAAGATCTGTCATGACAGAACATTACTGCTGAAGTTCAGCATTTGCTTCAATGATATCTGGCGCCATCTAGTGTCTTGAATAGGTATAATGTCTCGACCCCGAATATAAGACGACTCCCACTTTTTCAGTCTTATTTCAATGCAAAAAACACTATCTTATATTCGGGCCAATATGGTATTATTAAAAATATTTTATATTTGTTTAGTATTTAAAATGAAAACCAAATTAAACCAATTATGAAAACCAAATTAAACCAATTATTATTCTGATTTGCACCGTCATTTCTGCACTATGGAGCGCACCTGACGATAACCTGCACGAATCAAATGTCACAAAATTTAAGAAAGAAATCCTTATGTATGCCACACCTGAATATAAACCTCATGTATACATGTCTTAATCTAGGGTATTTACTTGGGTGTAACGGTGTACTAAAATGTAATTTCGGTTCGTTTTTTTAAGTGCTCGGTTCGGCAGGAAAAAAATACATATACAGTGGTACCTCTACATTCGAAGTTAATTCGTTCCAGGATCCTGTTTGCAAATTGAAATGGTCTAAAGTCGAGCAGAATTTGGCCATAAGAATGCATTATAATTCCATTAATTCGTTCCACAGCCCGAAAACCTACACCAAATCCTTAATAGATACTGCTGGTACTATCACAAATGGCAAATACACATAGCAAAACAAATAAATTATTAATTAAAAAAAACTGAATAATAAAATAATGATAATAATAATTCTTATAATAATGTAACGAATCGGGTTTCTAATGTAGCGGATGTGTTTTGCGTGTTGTACTGTGACAGAGAGGAGAGTAAAATCTTAACTGCATTAAGATTTTACTTCCTCTTTTAATGTTTTTTGAGAACACCTTTCAACCGCGGCGGACTGTAGGCATGGGCGTGTTGCACAAGTTCTGAAATAAATGATAAAAACCTGATGAAGCTGTCGATTTTTTTGACGATGTTACCACAATAATAATTGTCACCTTAACTTATAAAGACTGGAGGTCGGAGGAGGACCGTGGAGATTGTAGACATTCTACGGCCGTATTGTTGCGCCAGTTCATGGTTTTGCACCCCACGCTGATATTTTTCTATCATTTCCATCTTTATTTCAATGGTAAGCGTCACCTTTTTCCTTGTTTCACCACCTGCACTAACCTTTTTGGAACCTGTGTTGATTTCTCTCCCAAGAGAGAGCGTCCGTCTGCAGCGCTGTCATGTCGTTGTATTTCGAGCATGCCGTCGAATGTAGAAACAAATGCCAAGAATCGAGATATCATTTAAAAAAGGTGTCAATGTTCAAAAAAATAAAAGGAACCAACAATTTGCTACTAAAATCTTCCACCATGATAGTGTCTTTTAACTATATGGCTTCCATTGACGGCGTTGGATGCCCAGTCCGTTAAGACTGGGAAGGGGGAATGAACGGTCGTTCATTTGAAACCATTCTTTCCGATTTTCGGGGCATTTAGAGGTCACTTTCTGTTGAGTTTGAGTCACTCCTTATACATTTCCGGGTCACTTCCTGTTCTGTAACCCAAAATCAACAGAAAGTGACCCATAAAATGCCCCAAAATCAATCTAAAGTGACTGAAAATAACAACTATTGACCTGAAATCACCCAAAATTACCTTGTTGCCTGGCATTGGCTATCACTGATGACCATAGAAGTGGGAGTGGCTGCCATTGACGGTGCTCGACGCCCAATCCATTTAGACTGGGAACGTTCGTTCATTCGGAACCAGATCATGTACAATCATTTTTCCCGATTTTTCAGGGCATTTACAGGTCACTTTTTGTTCATTTTAGGGCATTTACAGGTCATTTCTTGCCATACGGGAGATTTGCGGGTCACTTCCTGTTCGCTAACTCAAAATAAACAGAAAGTGACCCATGAAATACCCCAAAATCAACAGAAAGTAACTGAAAATCAACAGGTAATGACGCCCAAAATTCCCTCAATGCCTGGCATTGCTTGCCATTGACGGCCATAGACGTTCAATCCGTTTGAAGTGGGAGTGATAGCAGCGAATGAACCCGCCCTCCCACTTCAAATGGATTGGATGTCTACTACTGATAAATTCATTCCAATTCACAGCAGAAGCTTGTTTTTCTGTTTATTAGTTAGTAGAATATCCAAGAATGATTTCCTGAATAGGGATGGGAATTGATAGGATTTTTACGATTCCGATTCCATTATCGATATTGCTTAACGATTCGATTCTTTATCGACTCTCTTATCAATTCTAATTTGAGGAAAAAGAAGAACAAACATTTTGATTGGCATTGAGTTTGTTTAATCAGAAGTCACAACCTTACAAACTCACAACAATGTCAAAAGAGGCCCAAAGCCTCAATATTAACTGTGGCAATAAGTGGCAAATGCACAAGAAAGTCTAACATTTTACTGAAACATTTTTCTAATAGAAATAAAAAATATTGGTATATATTGACATATAGGTCGTTGGTTTGCCGTTGGCAATATGTGTTAAACTTGCAGGGGTCCCCAAACTTTTTCCAGTGAGGGCCACATAACTTTTCCCTTCTCTGATAAGGGGCCGGGGTCAGTTTTTAACAGAAAAAGTGTGACGATTGCAGGAGTCCCTAATTGTAAAAAAAATATTGTTTTTCAGAAAGCCACAATAAAATAACCCTTTCTGGATATTTCACGGAACAAAAGTAAATAAAATTAAAAAAATAATAATATAATAATAAATAATAACAATAACACTATTAATCAAATAGATAATAACCAAATAACCCTCTCTGAGTTCTTCACAGAAAAAGGCCAGAAAATAAATAACACTATTGAGAAAAAAAAAATTCAAAATGCTCTCTGGTATTGTTCAGGGGGCCGGACCAAATGTCGGGGCGGGCCGTAGTTTGGGGACCCCTGTTAAAGCGTATTATTTACCAGTATGCATGCCTTTTAGTTTTTATGGTGCTTTCACGCTCAAGTGGGGGCGCCCTTGCGCTTCCTCACGTGAAGAAGAACGCGCTCACGTGAAGAACAGCGCGCTTACACGCGAAGAAGAAGAAATGCCACATCCAAGTGAGTGAGCGAGTTAGTGAGAGAGAAGCACTGCTACGACCCTACGTTCTTTCTTAATGTTTGTAAAATATCTACAGAGGCAACGCCTGTATGTATTATCTTTTGTGGTGTCGTTGTGTGTTTCCACTCGCGATCGGACACTTAAATCCAGTTGTGTAGTGGTTTGAACGATGTGCTAATGCTAGCGAACGCATGCTAATCGTGTTGTTATAACTGAATTAGCAGCTAATCATCGCTGATTTATGTTGATGCAAACCTGTTTGTTATTGGGGAAGAAATTAATTTGTTTCATTTCTATTTTTAGTTTCACTCTTCAAGTGATGGTTGAATAAAGTCAGCAAATTATACCAACGTCTTCTGTATTGTCATTTCGGAGTTTAGCTAGCTGTATAGCTGTCTCGGTGAGGACAGTGCAGTCTATTCCCTCCCGATGCAGTTATCTCCACCTTCCCTCTCGATGCAGTTATCTCCACCTTGCAATGATTGCAAGTTGTGTTGTTGTAATTTTTCCTCGTGAAGTGAAGACACACTTTCGAGCGTTTGAACCTACGTGCTGTCATTGTTATGTTTACGGCTGCAATGCTCGTGCTAAACCATCGTAACCTTTCATTTTCACCCTCTTTCCTGGTGAAGTGTAGCCAAACTTTGGAGCGGGTAGTGCTTGGCGCCATGCTAGCTTGATGCGTCTGGACAACAAGACAGTCACGACGCAATATGCGTCTTCAGGACTCGTTAAAGGGATCGTTAAGGCTTTTTCATTGTGATGTCGAGGCCTCGAAACACTCGGAACCGGTTCGGAATTGGAATCGGATTTCGATTCCCATCCCTATTCCTGAATGTATTGATAATCGTTGGATTGCCATATCGTCAGATCATCGTTATCGTGAGCTTTGTATCGCAAATTTTATCGTATCGTGAGGTACCAAGAGGTTCCCACCCCTACCTGAGTCAGGGTATAACAAAAATAATTTTAAAAAATGGAGCCTTCCCTCAGGTAAAACACTACTGTTATTTTTCCACAAGCACAGCCAAACTTTTAACAGACTTTTAACCTCGATTATGATTAATGTATGATTACCTGGAAAAAATTCCGCACAGGCTGTAAAATAAAATATTTTTTTAATAATGTAGAAAATACATTCATTTTAAATAAATGCAAATTATCAGCCAATCACGAGTGCGTTTGAGGGGTAAAAAAATGGACCGGCACATTCAACAAGTGAAAAAGGGTATATGTAAGTATGAACATCATGAAATCAATTAATTTAATAATGGTAGGGTCAATTCTATCCTTACAACATATGGGAAGAAAATCTAAATGACCTATATAACTGAACTCATTATATACTGCACATAAGGTTGCTTAAAAGTTGGTGGGGACAATCTGAGCATCCTGAAAAGTTGCTGGTGTTATATCCCTACCGTCAATATGCAAACCTACGCTCTTGGTTAAAATACCCGTGAATCAGTGTCGATACTTTGGATTTATCCACCTCTTTTAACATTAATTGTTGGATTGTGCCATATTAAGTGGGAGTAAAACATTCGTGAATCACTGTCGATACTTTGTATTTATCCGCCTGCCTTTGTCCATTTTCACGTTTAACGGGGAAGTCCAAAAGTGTTCTATTCATTAATAATTGCAAATTCACACATTTTCTATGAGAGCTGATTTAGTGGCATAATGTAGTGATGCCTTATATCAATTCAGATATTCAGGTGGAAATTAACTGTTTATGATAAGGATCAGGCCGAGGTTAAAGCTAGCATGTCCTAAAATAAAATCAATAATCCTTGCGAGAACGTGTGTGAAACGTGTGTAGACGAGCTCACAAACTCTTTTATAGTTTACTGCAGATGTGTCAGTAACCCAATCACTGCGCTGTGTGTACCCAATCATCAAGTTTCTCTCCACAAGACCCATCCAAGCATGTAACTTGGTTTGTGCACAGGGGCAAAGACAAGCTGCAACTCAATACCTCAATAAATTGAAGATTGTCTTACAAAATCTAGAAAATTGTGAGAATATTCAAGTGAGAGTTTAAGTTGAAATAACTTTTACTGTTACTCCAGAAAACATGGACAAATTGTAACTGAAGTACAAGCTAAAGTCAAAAGTCTCACCGTACTTAACTCATTTGTTGCCATTGACCACGATAAACGACAAATCTATTTTAGCTGAGAGGGCTGTAGGTGAATGATCCTGTTTCAGTTCCACTGATGGCAATCCATTTGAATTTAGAGAGCTGGCAGAGGATGTACAGGGGGGCTGGCGACAAATATTCACTGCTAGCCCTCCATATTCAAATGGATTGGACAGCTATTGCCATTTACAGCAGCAAATGAGTTAAATAAGGTAGATGATGAGAATATTGTCACAGGAACTCAACATTTGACTGCAAGGTTTATTAACATAGGACAGGCAGAAAGGCAATAATGTGTATATTATCGCTTTTGAAAAAGCAGTTTGGCCAGTAGCCTATTCCAACACGCAGTGGTCTGCTGCTCACATTCCATCGGTGATATTTTCATTAGAAAATCTCACAAAGACCTGCTCTTGTCACGTCCCATCTGTTCACCTGTTCTTCTTCATCAGTCCTTCCTTTCGTCTGCCCCGGCCTCTAACCCAACCAGCTCCTGTCATGCTCAAGTAAGTTACCGCTGAGGGAGCTCTATCCATCTAGAAATGAAGGAATAGTATATGACTTCAGATAAATCATCCAACTGAAGATGTTGATTACTGTTGAACAAATCGTATTGAATCCCGTCGACCAATTTCCAAATCAGCTTTCATTTCAATCAGCACAAATAATTTGATTATTCATTATACAATAAACGTACATACAATTATGTACATGGCAGAAAACACAGACAAGACTGAAAAAGCAGTTTCTGCCCTTGCACCCCTCTTTAAAAGAAACTGTTGTATTTTAAGCCAAAACTAACTGTTGTGTTTGATAGAAAAATATGTCTAGATGCTGCCATAGCAGATTCATGGCGCACTAAGCCTCCGAACTATTTTTAATTTGTCCATTTTACCCTGAAAACCCCCGTTTATAGACGTCGCGCAACCGCTTTTGTTTCAACCTAGCCATAAAAAGAAGGTAATTAATTATACCAGTATTTATTATTCACTGTCATTTTTAGCTTAGAATCATTAATTGATGTCTAATATTTAGTTTAAAAAAAAAAAAAAACATATATTTTATATATATAACGCATATTTTAAACTT
The DNA here is from genome assembly GCF_030265065.1 of Corythoichthys intestinalis. Classification (NCBI taxonomy): domain Eukaryota; kingdom Metazoa; phylum Chordata; class Actinopteri; order Syngnathiformes; family Syngnathidae; genus Corythoichthys; species Corythoichthys intestinalis. The sequence goes on from NC_080399.1 coordinate 41,352,533, forward strand.
TTAAACAAATTACTTCACAATGAAAAAAATGGCGTCTGTAAAAAAGTCGCGGATATCTACTTAATAATAATAATTATCGCTTAGTTGTATTTTTTTTTTTTTGTTACTGTTGCATTTTCCCCAAAATTTTAGATGATTAATAATCAATCCAAACAAAAAAATAATTGAAAAATAACGTTTAAAAGGGTAACTATATGAAAAAGAAAATCTCAACCACTCCTTGTCTGCGATTTCTGCATCGCGACCCTTGTTATAGCACCATGTTTCACCCATAAAATCTTCAAAAAATCCGGCTATGGCCATTCACAGCTGTGTCTTGACACTCGGTGATACATGCTACATGGAGTTTTTGGATCGAAACATGGTATGCACGCGATAATATCTCGTTAAAATAGTGGCGTCTTTAATTCTGCTCTCGCGTGCTCTCGCCTCCAGTTAGGGTTTTGCTGTTTATTTATTTATTTTTTTAAATGCCCTCTAGTTCAAAATTTTTCATCCCCCAGAAAATTCAGATCTTAAGCTTCCCAATGATCTATCACATTTGCATATCGGACAATTTTGAAATTTGGCCAAATTGGGGGTCTCAGAGCGGAACTTCAAGTCACCTGAGTGTTTTCCGCCACATACATCTTATACTTAATTGGTAGTACCGTTGATGCTCCATTAATGAATAAATGAACTAAAACATTTCTCCTTTAGTTTGCATTTCAGCACCCCAAATACAATCTACCTCTTCCTTTATTCCGTGCAAAGAGGATCATCATCCATTGAGTGTGCAAAATAGAGCAATTGTCTTTTGACAGTGAATGCAGTCAGTATGTTAAAAACAATGACTTAACATGTCATCATATTTTAAGATGTGATATTTTAGTTTTGTGCATCTCATGCCATTTGTGAACATTTAGAAAAGACCACGGATGCGATTTCTATTTTCATTATGTTAACTAAGCATCCAGGCTCGACAGCTGCATGTTAATGAATAAATGAATTCATTTGAGCTGGTTTGATCCACCACCATCAGTCGACATCTCTCCCTCTTGGTAATGACCTCAATAATGGTGCAGACTTTAATGGGATTTTAATTGATTTAGCTGCTGGATTTGTCCTGTACTCTTCAGAAAAAGGAAAGCGAAGTTACTGTTTCAAGCGGTTGGTCTTCCACAAGCTAGTTAAATGATAGGCTGCCAATGACACCGATAGACGTCAAATCCATTGGACTGGGAGGGCAGGCAGTGATCATTCACTGCCCGACCGTCCCAGTTTAAATGGATGACAAAATTATTGCTGGAATGACACTGAAAAAGTGAAAAACTTAAATGGAAGCGGCCTTTTAACAGCGCTAATTAAAATAATGATTCCAGGTAATCATGTTTAGTTTTAACATTGATAAAGAATCATACGTAATAAGAATTTTAGGTTGCTCGCAGTACTCTATTTGGTCATTCTGTTAGTTAGTGCCTGAGACTATCCTGTGGCTAATGTCCATGTTTCATTAGTCTCGATGCCACTGATGATAAGCCTAACTCAAACAGTAATGTTTTTGAGCCACTCATTAAAAAAGTCAATTAGCACTGCAGCTGCACTGTATTAAACAATGCATTTTCCTTTGCTAGTGCATTAGAGTTAGCAAGTATTTTAAATGTTGGAAGAGTGAGACAGCTTTCAAACTTAAAATGTGGTTTTCATAATTGCTTTTTTATAACAACAGTGTTAGGTAATGATCGGTAAAGGCTGGTTGCATTATTTTGCTTTGACTATACATCGACTCTCATGATACCAGCACAATCTGTTCCACGACCAAGATCATGAAGTGAATGTGCTCGTATCATGAATGTATCTTCTCCATTAGAAATAATTGAATTCCAGTTCATGCGTTCAACACTTCCCATGACCCCATGTTACCCCAAAAAAATAATTCAAGGCATCATTTGTAAGATAAATATTCTGAAGAAAAAATTAAAAATATAAAAATAATGTTATTTGTATACAAGCATTTAACAGATTGTAGAACTTGAATGCTTATACTCTTTACAAAAGGCATTCTTTTCTTATTCTCACTACTGTCTTTAGTCACCATTTTCCTGGCAGTCATGGTTAAATGTCAACTTGTAAGCACAAACATTGCAGATGCACTTTGATACAAAATTCTGTTATTGGAGACGACGAAGATGAGAAAGAGGTGAGCAGAAGGGGGATTCTGTAGACGGGAGATGCTCGTATGGAGCTAGCGGGACGCAGGGACACTTGGGGAGACAAAGCAAGAGAGCGCTTGCATCCCACCTGGCGGCATGCTGACGCACTCGGGCACGCTAAGCGAGAAAGAGGCTCGTTTCATGAAAAATTGCTCGCATAATGAGACACAATTTCTCTCGTGACGACGCTCTCGTATTGTGAAAAACTCGTATAGTGAGGTGCTCCTGTCATAAGGGTCCACTGCATTAGGTTGTCTCGGTGAAGGAGTCGGAATCTTTTGCCACCTCTCATGTTAATTTTATTTAATTAATTTTTTTATTTCATTTTAACCCTTTAAGGTTTGGGCCTATTTTGTCTGATTTTGCATGCCTTTGAAGTTGCCTTTATATTTCAAAGAAAGAATTGTTTACGATGGCCTGGTTTGGTCCCTTTTTTTGTGACACCTTGAACTTCATGTCCAAACTGTTGTTTCCTTCACTAACCAATTATAAATCATCATTTTGGGCCCAAAAAGACCAAAAATTCCAAAATCGTTTTGTCAAAATTTTTAATATTGATGTCCAATTGACAACCAAACATGCGTAACGAACCGTTTTGAAAATTTGTAATATTTATTCAACATGTTAGGATGAACATTCAACCAAAAAAATTTAGAATAAATAGTCTTATATTTGACAATTCAACATAAACAACAGGTATAGCCATAGGCGTTTTTTGCCTTTATACATGCTCTAGTCAAAACAGGTTATATACAGCAGACCAAACAGTGAAGAACAGTGAAAAAATATATACCATCTAACACAAAAAGTGTTTAGAGGCCATCTCTTTATGAGTTTAGGTATTGCGGCCCATCACCTGATGAAAACTATGTACACACAATCAAGCTTCTTGAACACCCATTTATATACACAAATTGAGAAGACTGATTGTGGGAAAATATATATATATAACACTGGAAAAAAAAGTATTTTCAAAAATATTTACAATAAACAAGTTAAATTTTTGTCAGGCTTGCCACTCCGAAAAGCAGTTTCGTCCTGGAATTAGACACAGGGCTACATCACACAGCTCACACTTCCATGGGGTGTCGGTCCTCTTTCCACCCTTCTATTTTCATTTCACTTTACTTTCATTGTCACTATAAATGTACATGAAAAAAAATCAGTATTTATGAAAATAATAAAGTATAAAATAAAAATATATACAGCAATAAATAATAATGGAAATCTATATGTATGACAATAGAAAGAATACCATAGCTGAATATGTGCTACATCCCTAATCTTCATATAGAAAGAAGAACACCACAAATTATAAATTCCTGCCTGGGATACCCTTAGTGCACGTACGACTTTGATCTGATATGCACATTTTATTATTATACAGTATACACAAACACACACTTATATTGCATCAAAATTAACTTTGTCTTGTAATATCAAAAGAAACTTTCAAAAGAAACTTTTTAAGCATTAAAAAAAAAAAAAGAGTGAGTTGGCTTACCTCTGCTCGTCGATGGCGTCACCCACGTGTTCAAATCCGTCACTATCTTCACTCGAGGACTCTTCCGAAGAAGACGATGATGACGAATTTGGACCATCCTCTTCCTCAAGTTGATCAAAAAGCACAATTGCTTGCGCTAAATTTAGTTTTCCGTTCATTGTCAAAGTCACACAAAGTCGCTGCTCGATCCAAACGGCCGTCGCTCGCCAGCTCGCTGCTTCAGAACACTCCTCCCTCTCGTTCGGTAGAACCTCGCACGGCAGTTATATTTATTTTTAAAAAAAAAACGCATTTTGTGCTTCCACTGTGACTTCGAAAGGGTTCGTTTGATTTGTGTTTTTTTCATGGAGCTTCCGTTTTGAAAAAGGACAAGAAATGATGGAAATATAGACATAAACAAATGATCCATGCAGCGTTTTAATGTTTTTTTTGAGAGGACAATAAAACTATAAAACTTAAATGACAATATCTCACGTTCTAGTTGGTCGATTGATTTCAAATAATAACGAGAGTAAACCGCAACTTCCGCACTTTAAAACGAGACCAACCAAAGGCATGTGGGTGACGTAATTAAAACGTGAGGGTGCTTCAAAGACGACGTGCGCTGAGGATGCGCCGGCGCGTCCTTCGACTCTCAAGGGTTAATTTAGAGAACTGCAACTTGATTACGATGATGCATCTCCATGCAGTTCTTTTTCTACAAACGCACATTTCTCTACATTGGATTCATGAGAAAAGTGTTATGATGTTGTTCAAATGAAACAAAGATATTTCAGAGAAACCGCTAGTATGTTCTAAGTCTAAAAAAACTATCTGCTGTGGCAGACAAAAAAATGTCTTTGAATCTTAGGATCCCAGATTATCTGCATTTAAAATGATTACAATTGGCTCAGTTCTGGATTTGGACGTAATTTGGTCCTCTGCCCCTCCTTCCTGAGAGCTGCCTCACCTGAGGCAGGTGAACTGTGTTTGGCTGATTACAGGTCGGATGCCAGACGGGTGGAGCAGCCACAGCCGAGGGCGATTGTCATCAGCCAGCTTTAAAAGCCCAGCAGACGCACCACCATGTCGCCCGATCAGCTTGTCTGGTTTCCCCATTAGTTGTTTTCTTGCATCCCTAATATACATATATACTGTATATATATATATATATATATATATATATATATATATATATATATATATATATATATATATATATATATATATATATATATATATATATATATATATATATATATATATTAGTGGCGGGACTCGATTAAAATTTTTAATCGAGTTAATTACATGGTCTGTAATTAATTAATCGAAATTAATCGCATTCTAATTGAAAACCATATATTGACAAAACAAATCGTGTTCTCAATAAAAAAGCCTTTTTGAGCTTAACAACAAATTTATTACTGTTAATATGTAATGTCATCAGCATACAATTGGTCAAAGTGCTCATACAGCTATTCAGGTTTAAAGTGTTTCAGGCACCCGGATTATTTATGTTCTTTGAAAACATTTTTCTTTAGATAGTTACTGTTTTTTAATTGTATACATAACTACTTTTCAGTAGTTACAAGATAAAACTGTGAGGCATAAAATATTGCCAAATATTTTCTTTCAAATAGTGAAATGTAAACACTGATAATTAAACTGCAAGAAAATAACAAAGTGCAACACTTCAACATTAAGCTATTCAACAATCCGTACCAATTGTTGTGACTTTTCGTTCAATCTCCCAGGACTCAGCTACCGAAAAAAAACTGGTCTGCACAGTTTACTGTTTAGCGTCTGTCGTTGGCTTTTTGCACAGTCAGGACGAAAGACGCCAAATGCCATTCATTGTTGACGACTTGTATTGTATGTGCGGTCACTCCGAGATAGTTAGAATTGCTCAAGAAAGTCCAGTGGTCCCGTGTCAAACCAACATACTCGACAGACTTCAATCGGTCTTCTTTGGTCTGCTTTTCGTCATCGAATAGCAGCTTGCACAAGCGCCGGCCGAGGCAGCCCGCCGGGTTCAACCGTGACCGCCAAGCCGACCGCGCCGGGACCCTCGCCGCCGCCGCACCCTGGTTAAAGGGCGGGCGGGAAGAGGGGGACGAGGAAGGCGCGCGGCCGCGTCGGCAGCTAGCACAAAACAATGCTCTTGTCCATTGTCCCATCAGGATGCGTTATATAGGGGAAAACTAGCCCCTAACTGTCCAAATAAAATGTCGCCTCCCATCACTGCTGCTGTTAGCGTTTGTTTGTGTGCGTCAGATTTACCGGCGTACCAGAAACACATGAGTAGGAAGGTTCCGCATGCGGACAAATGGAACTGAAACAATTCATTGCGTTAAAATTTTTAACGCGTTAAAAGCTTTATAATTAATTAATCGAAATTAATGCGTTAAAGTCCCAGCCTTAATTATATATATATATATATACTGTATATATGGTCGAAAACACATTCTAAGACAAAACAACTGTTGTGTTTGATAGAGCAATATGTCTATATGCTGCCATAGCAGATTCATCGCGCATGAAGCCCCCGAACTATTATTAATTTGTCCGTTTTACCCTAAAAACCCGTTTAAAGACGTCGCGCAACCGCTTTTGTTTCAACCCAGCCATAAAACGAAGGTAATTAATTATATTTATTATTCAAAATGTCTGTCATTTTTAGCTTATAATCATTAATTGATATCTAATATTTGGTTTGGGGGGGGAAACGACTTTTAAAAATTATTCTTTTGTATTAAACTTTTAAACAAATTACATCACAATGAAAAACGTCCGTAAAAAAAGTCAGATAACTACCTCATAACTATTGCATAATTGTTTTTTTGTTTTTTTTTACTGTCGCATTTTCTCCCATATGTTAGATGATAAATAATGGATTCAAACAAATAAAATAAAATTTTTAAAAAAAAGTTTAAAAGGGGAAAAATAGGAACAAGAAAATCTCGACCACTCCTTGATGTCTGCGATTTCTACATCGCAACCCTTTTTATATTACCATGTTTCACCCATAAAATCCCCCAAAAATCTAGCTGTGGCCATTCACAGCTGTGTCTTGACACTCAGTGATACATGCTACATGGAGTTTTTGGATCGAAACAAGGTAAGTATGCGATAATATCTTGTTAAAGTCATGGCGTTTGTAATTCTGCTCTCGCGTGCTCTCACCTCCAGATAGTGTTTTGGTGTTTAATTTTTTTTTTTTTTTTTTAAATGCCCTCCTGTTCAAAAATTTTCTTCCCTCAGAAAATTGTCATTTTAAGCTTTTCAATGATCACACGTACGTATAGGTCAATTTTGAGTTAGGCCAAATTAGGGGTCTCAGAGCGGAACTTTAAGTCACCTGAGTGTTTTCCGCTAGGCTATATGTACTTTTGACCTCCGGCTCATGATATCTCTTTTTCACCCCCAGGACCTGATCTGTGTGCCCCTCGTCGGATACCTCCACTTACCCACTGCCAGCTAATCACATTTGTCTCCACGGTGCTCATCGCGACCACTCCACCTCCCGCCTGGGCAACCTACGAGTTTCAATGGATTTAGTATTTCCCCCCATTCAGTGCTTCCCCGTTGTCTGCCTTGGGATCCCCCCACCGGTTCCACAATCCCTAAGAGATTTCCAGGGAACAGGCAGAAAAACATCATAAAACTAAGGAGATTGTCCCAGATTGTCATTTGTCATGTGCTTACTGTCTAAACATGTATCATAGTGTATGCATAGATACAATACTGTACTAGCATATGAGTAAGAATTTCTGACTGATTGTGGGAAGACAAGCCAGGTTATTTCAATTCCAAATGACCAGTGGCAAAGGTGGTGGATTAAACAAGCTTCTGATTCTTCCTCTTCAAACATGTTGCATTTGTTTATTTCTTTTAAAGATAGGTGTTTGAAAACCGAAGCCACCCTCTATTCAGTCTCTATGCCCTGATCTGGCTGCCCTGGTAGTGTATTCCATTTCTGGGCAGTGTGCCGACCGGAGGCCAGGATCAAACATGAGAGGAGGGGACGTCCATGATGGCAGTCAGATGTTCTTTCATCTCTCTTCTGCCATCCATGCACATGCACACTAATTCTTTATTCCCCCTCCCACTGGCTGAGGGAGTCCGCACAAAGAAAGCTGTCGGCGGGAACGCTCTATGTGGTCTGCAACTGTGTTTCCATTCTCCTGTAAATGATTTATCCTTGGTAGAAAAACAGATCAAAACAAATTTAGTTATGCGCTCTAATTTGATATGCATCTCCTCCCCCTGATAAATATACAGCGTGCCTTCATGTCAGCATTTTCTCTCTCAAGAGATTTTATGAGCTCACAAAAACCGTGATTTCACACTGCAACAAATCATCTAAATAGGTTATTTCCTTTAAGAATAAACGAAGCCGGTCAGTTTTTTCTTCATGATACAAAACTGGATGAAGGAGCTAAATGTAATTATGAGGTCTCGTCAAACCGGTCCCACTACCTCTTGGGTTTCCCAAGGTGGAAACGTGTAAGGTGCAAAACTGTTGCTAAATGAGCTTGTGTTTCTTGTTTATTAATTGGTGAGGGTGACTGATCATACCCTGTTCAAATGAATTAGGTCTATCTCGGTCAATGGCACTGAAAAATAATTATTCACTGCCAGTCCTCAGAGGTCAGATAGATTGGATGTCTATTGCCGTCATTGGAACTAAAACATGACCATTCATTGCCTGTCCTCGGAGTTCAAATTAATTAGACGTCTGCCGCCGTCAGTCGCACTGAAACATGATCATTCGGAGGGACAGCCACGAAGAAAGGCGAAAAAGATCCCCGAGAAAAATTGTGCCTGCTAATCCCCTCTCTGCGTTTGCGAGGCCCCAACCTGACGTCAGTGTTATTTCTGTCCATCACTAAGCCAGGGAGGGGTTATCGTCTCTAATGCATTATTCACACATGCTGTATCAACCAAGACAGGTCTTATCTGAAGAGGACAAAGCAACAATCACCCCTGCCTGGCTCACAAAAGCCCTTTTTGATGCACACTACAGAATCTGACCTGATGTAAAATTTGTATGTATCCGTGTTATTGACTGTACAATAACAACCAATAATATTTTCCCCTTTTTTACAAGTAATTTTACAAGAGAAGACATACCATTTATTGAGTACAATGGATTTAAGGTTTGGAAATCCATTATCAGAACATAATATTAGGTGACCTTTTGTCGCAGGAGGGCCACATACTGTAAATGTATTTCCATCATGATTGACATCTAACATTAATCTCATAGTCGCAAGTAATAAAGCATCCCTTATCACACTTTCATGACTGCCTCTGCTGACGGAGTGAGCATTCACCTATCTGTTTTGATTTTGTAAATACTTCATAAGAGAGTTCTTTAATCATTATTTCATAATTTTCTTTTATACCTGGTCATTTTAGGTTGTTTGTTTAAAGCCTGCGAAAAAAACAACTTTCAAGCTGCAGAATTTAAAATTCAAGACTATGCGGAAATAACACTTTTTTTGCCGCTGATTCCTGTGGCGACTACTGGTTATTAAATATTGTGATTATCTGATCGGCTACCATTAATAGCGCTTGACATTGAAATGATTTGGATTAGAAGGGTTGGCGCTAGCGTGGCCACAGACGAGTAATTATGTTTTGTTTTGGATAGTGGCTGCCATGTCTGTCACAGTAATAGATGGGTCCCACACTTTTCTACATGGCAGGTCTTCCGGGGCGGAGCCTCCTCTTCGTCTGGACTGTTGGTTGCGGGGGTGAAGGGGTCGGGGTACCGGACCACCTCTCTCTTTTCTACCTGGGCATCCTCCTGGGGTCCCAACACGGATTGCCTGTTGGAACCCGCTCCCACGGTGTGCCGTGTCAGTTGTAGGGTTGCGGCGGTGGCTGGGGTACAGGTGGGCAGGCGGTGGTGGGGCCAGGTGCGGGCGCGTCCCCTTGTCCCTTCCCTGATGGCTGGTTAATGGAGGCGCAGATAGTTCGTGGGACCGCCCTGGGTTCCGGTAGGATGAACAGTGGCCCCTTTGCTGGAGCTGCTGGGAAAGAGTGTGCTGTGCCCAGTCACCCCCATCCACCCCCAATAGGCTGTGGAAGAACCAAGGTGGGCAGCCGCCAAGCAGCATTTCCACTTTTCTGCAGGACTTCTGAGTGGGTTCACGCATGACTGGGTGCAATTAGACACACTCAGATAGGGAGATTGTCATTGTCAGGATTAGCGATCAGGTAGCATAGAAAAGGATGTCAACATATCCACACTTACATTTACATAATACTTGTTTCCCCACCTCATATTGCTGAATTGTGTCTGCTCCACCTTGCCTAACCACGTCTCCTTCAGAATCCTTTTTCTCCTCGGTTATCAGGCCCCCACATGATGTCCAACGGTGAATATAATTAGCTAACGATAGCACCACTATACTCATAGGTAGCATCGGTGTGTAATAAAGTACTTCTTGTTGTTTGTTCTTCTCTTCTGTCTGCTTCCTTCCTTTCTGTACCCCCATAAGCCCTTCGTGTTCCTTGCTTTCTCCTAATAAATAAAACAATGAACAACCACGATGGGAGTATATCAAACGCCCATGTAATACATTAAAACTTTTCAGACCATAAGAACACTCAGATTCTCCATGTCTAAGCAGCTGAACAGGACAGGTTTAACGGGAAAAAAAAAAAAAAAAAAGTAATTTGTCTGTTGTCAATGTGACTGCTGACAAGAGGGAACTGGTGAGTTTGATTCAGTTATTATTGTTTGTCTTACATGCTCGCAGTTCTTTGCTATTTTTCTGAGATATACAGTATATAAACATTTTGGATTGCATCAGTGTCGTGTTTTAAACATTTTCCTTCTCTATATGCTTTTACACAAATGGTATTCTTCCCTAATGGTTACATAAAAGTACTATTAAGAACAGATTTGTATTTTTGCAATTCTTTATTTTATGCAAATTTAGTTTGTACATTTTAAGCCATAAATGTTTAGTTTGTGTTGTGGCGCTGCACTTTGCAAGTGGGATGCATTGACAAAATAAAAATACTTTAAACAAATAATGTCCACATTCTCCCCCAAATTATTTTCCTATTTTATTACATATGACCTACGTCATCAAGATATGGTAGCTAGATAAATTGTTTAGTAAAGTAACAACGAATTATGCCACCATTGTTATCATGGAGAAAATTGTATTGTTGTGAGGAGTACAATTAATTTGCATGTTGCAATTTTTCTTTCTCACTAAATGCCACAAAGGGCCATTTTTGATTGTGCGGAAATGGCCATCCTAGCCAGTAAATGATTATCGTGATCAGTGCCATTAACGGCCGTAGATGTCCGATCCATTTGAACTGAAGGATTAGACATCTATCGCTGTCGATGGAAACATAAGACTGCATGTTGAAATAATAACTTGAGCAAAAATATTACATTATTTCTGACATCCTTTCGAAATATTAACAAAAAAATTTATACACAGACACATATAATTTGTTTGCTCTGGTTACCTATGTGAAATGAAGCAGAAATGTTCAGCAGGGACTGAGTCTATTTGCTCATTTTAAATCAGAATTTTAAGAGAAACAGATCCAGTCCACCATGTGCAACGGTTGGAGTGATGCAGTGAAAGAGTACCCTCCTCGGGCCAAATTGAGTAACTACAAGCCAATTTGCTAAATGGAATTCGGATTGTGACTTGACAGATGTACAGTATATTACTTAGTGATATTGAAATCATATTCGTATTACTGACAGTGGTTATAAACAATCAGGCAGTTAAAAAGATGTGTCAGACTCAACAAACAGCTGATGAATTTTTAGGAGACAGCATGTTGGAGAGTTGCTCACCAGTCTGCCCTGTAACAAATAATTTCTGCTCTTTGTAATTCTCAACAGTGGATAAAGTACTCACTTTTTTTTTTACTTAAAGTACAGATACACACAGAGATCTGAGCCAAAATTCAAAGAACCAGAAAATTTATTGACTGCATTGATTGCTCAATTTTAATCAAAATTGTGCTGAATGGAAAAAAAACAAGCAATAAAATTGACTGAACCGTAAACAGAAGCTTAATAAAGTGCCTGTGACACTAAAGCATGTTTATTTTATATTTCACGTGGTATTTTATGCTGCTAAATGAAATAGACCGCTTGGATGTGTGTGGAAGCAATCACTATATTTATTACATTTTTTTAATCCCACGCCATGAAAATGAGTGACTTCCGGCCAGAGTCTGGATTGATGAAGGAGGCGAAGATGACGTCAGACTAATCATCTGCACAATACAGACATTACTATAGTATGCAGAAGGACTGCGGATTCAGCTGATTTTGCGAATTAATTTGTTTATTTTTTTGCGTTTTGTGATGCAGGCTTTTCTTGCTACGCCAGGGAGAGTGGTGTGAGGCTTTTTGGATTTCCAAAAGATCCTGTTCACTGCAAAGAATGGGCAAAACAAGTCCGACAATCTAAGACCAGTGGACGGGAAGTGAGTATGCTGTGTTTTATGTTATGTGAAATACTGGGGTCATGGTAAACATTCTAATAAGGAAGTGGCTTGCATTTTGTGGGTGACAATGCTCTCTGTCCACCGAGGAGGCCACTCGGCCAACAACCATGCAGCGGCTTGTCGCACACCATGGTCGCCAGCCAATAAGGCCTGCCTCCAGGCGCTCCCACGTCGGCCGGTTTGTACACCGAGAATGCGCCATTTTTGGCATTTCGACGAGTACTGCCTGCCTGCTGGGGGAACCAGCAGTGGAACAACGAGCCAAAAGTTTTTCACCGCCAGGGGATGGCCGATCGGTAAAGACAATCACCCCTGCCGCCGTGTGTGACATGAGTTGGGGTAGTTTGGCGTGACTTTTTGAGTTTGGAAGGCGAGGAAGAGACTTCGAAGAGCTGCTCGGTTCAGGTTAGCATGTCTTAGTCTCAGAGTCCCCCAAGGGAAATGACACGAGCCGGCTTACTCCGGTGGCATAAAATACCGTGGGGAGGTTTAAGAACTCGGCAGTTTTGACCATTATGCAGTAATTTAGCCCTGTCGTACTGAATAAATGCATTTTTAATATGTCATGTTCCATTTAGCACAAACCTGTTATTTGTCATGACCATACAATTTATTTAGAATACAATTTATTTTGGGGAAAATACTTAGATAAAAAGAATATCCTGTAAAAACATTGGAATAGTGAGATAAAAACAATGATGACATTTTGAATTCTAAATCAGATGAAATCGTTACTCTGATGACGTCATCATCCAGATGGCGGCGCCACAAACCAAGGTAACGTTTAACGCATGTGACAATTTGAAAAGTAGTGGAGTAAAAAGTACAGATACGTGCTGTATAATGAAGTGAAGTAAAAGTAAAAAGTGCCACTTCATATTTGTACTCAAGTAAAGTACAGATACACAAAAAGGTACTTAAGTACAGTAACGAAGTACTTTTACTTCGTTACATTCCATTCCACTAGTGGTAATACTGTACTATATTGCACTACTACTAATACCACTACTACTACCGTCATTACAACAACTAAACACATTTTCTAACTGGCTACAAGTGATGTAGGTTTTCAAAAAGTATGCAAGTTCCAACTTTTTTTTCCCCGTTTAAATCGCTCGAGTGTCTTGACGTCATCACACTATTACCAGATTTTTTTTTTCAGCTAACAATTCAATTGAGGTCAAAGTTAATAATTATCAAAACTATCATTCTGAAAATCTGTTAAAACGACACTATTTTAGTGTTCTACCATCAGAGCGTTATCCACAGTCCAGACGCAGGGACTACACAAAATTCCAAATTCTATAGTTCTGAGTGAGCAACATAATTTATATTTGTGGTAATATTAAAACTGCACTGCGAACTGAACCACATACATATGATAAATGTATGTTAATGTATGATGAAAGTATTATTTCTGGTACAGTGTTTTGCAAACGAAATGTTACAACATTTTTGATAACCTTTTAGAGCTTGTGTACAGTATACTGCAGGGGTCAGGAACCTATGGGCCAGATCTGGCTCTTTTAACTGCTGCATCTGGCTCGCACACCAATCTTTGATTACTAAAAAAAAAAGTTTTGTTATACTCCTTTGCTCATTGAGGGAAACGGCAACGGTCACCGGTCATACGCTGGTGTTGTGTCGTAATGAGCAGACGTGAGTTTTGCGACATGTTAACTTTTCTAATGCTCCGACAACACTCCCGCACTTCGCACTAGATATCATCAAACTGCAACCTAGATGTGCTACGTTAGATCCCCCTCAAGTACCATGCCATTGGCTGCGTGAACCCAGGGTGAATAGCCTATGGGACACGTAGTCCATATACTACAATCGGCGACTAGAAAGCCGGTTCGCAGTCATTTTAGTAGGAAAGAGGGAAACATACATGTCGTTGTGACCATCTATCTATTTATCTATCTATCAGTCGCATAGGCAATGCCGATGAGGCCGAGACACTGTTCAAGTGGGGTTAAAGTATTTTGCTGTCTAAAATAGCGGCCTATGTGCGCGTGTGCGTGAGATCAGTAAGTAAACTCGTTTTCAGTTTCATTTTCCACATTGTCCTCTAATTTTAGAAACCCTTTTGAGAAGATGGCAAAAAGAAAAAAGACGAGGAGTATCGTACTTCTCAGCAGGACAGATGGACATAAATGCGACAGTTTTTTTCTCTTGCTTTGGATGAGTCAACAGACGTAAGCTATTTATCGCAGTTTAGCATGATTGGAAGGTTTTGATTATGAAAGGGACAACAAGAGGGGAGGATTTATAAGTCCTGCATTGAGTTCGGTAAAGAAAAAAGTGGATAAACTTGTTTCGGTGTGCACTGATGGTGGTCCATGCATAAGTATCCAAGTATCAACTAGACTACAAAGCCATCAGCAAAACCACGAAGCACCAGAAGTCGCATTAACGGTAAGAAATAATCATTATTGATTAGCATAACTAACTTAAATAACTTAACAGCATAACTATGTTATTAAAATGAATTCAGAGACTTATTGTACTTTAAAAGGGTTGAAATTAGACAAAACGGACAAATAACTTGTATTTTAGGTTTTAAACATATTGTATGGCTCTCACGGAATTACATTAAAAAATATGTGGTGTTCATGGCTCGCTCAGCCAAAAAGGTTCCCGACCCCTGCCTTAGGTCTCTTCATTCCTTAACTGTAATACTCTAAATGAACATTCGGTGGCAGTGTTTTGCTTTTGCCACTGTTCGCCTGCGAATCGAATGACAAGACGAAGAAAATGAACCTACTAGCAAGTGAAAACAATCAGGATTTGCATTATGTTGAATTTCCTTATTGGTTTCAAAATTCAAAAGAGTAAAGGTGAGCACTTTCATGATTTCGAATTAGGTGAGGAATCTTGATGGACCGGTTAGTTTTGTAACCTGGTACCTGCCACATCTGAAAAGAAGTTCCTGAAGGTCAGTGTCGATTTATTTATTTATTTTTGGTGTCGGTGGAGGCGTTCCCATTCCAATGTTTACTTGTCAAACTGAGGCAGTATTTGTAATGAAATGAAAGCCTTCCGGTACAATTACGGCATCAGCGTTCATAAAGCTCTCTTATGATTGCCATTGTCAGATGCGTATGTTATTTGTATTTATTAAGATTGTTTACGTTTAAGATTGTGGTTGTGGTTTTTAGGGATGTTCCCGTCACATGTTTTTGCAAGTCCGAGTCACCTGATTTTGAGGACACCTGATCGATACCTCGGAAATTTGTTAAGAAGGGGGGAGGAAAGCACATTTAAATGTCTTTTCTATCCCAACAGTATACCCATATAAAAGCGTTCTTAGTACAGCAGTGGTTTAAACGAAGCATAATAATAATAATAATAAACTGATATATTTGAAAAAAAAAAACCATTTAGCTGTCTTTGGAAATGTCCTCTTTGTTCTGCAAAGTTTGTTTCAGTAGTATAAATATAAATATGTATGTAGTATAAAGCGTACAGTGTATGCACTATACTATATGAGGGCTGGCAGCGATCGTTCAACACTACCTCCACACAACGGTTACTGCAAGCCCTACCATTCAAAATGGATTGGACGTCTATCACTGTCAATGGCAGCCATTGAGCTAATACTTAAAAATAATAATAATAATAATAATAATGATTAAAAAACCCAATCTTTTGCACCCAATTCCGATCCTCTTAAATGACGCGATTGAGCCTGATTTCCCATTATGTGATTGGGACATCCTGGTAACCCAGATAGCAGATCAACGTTGAAAAGATGTTAGATCAACATTCCGCTGTCAGTCTTATATCGTTGAATCAACGTCACTTTTGCACCCTCAATTAAAGTTGTTTCAACATTGAAATTCTTACAAAACCTAAACGTCATTTCAATTATTAATAATATTGGAACAACGCTGAATCAATGTTAGGTTTTCGACCAAAAACGCCCACTCATCCATAATTCAATGACTTTTCAATCATATTTCCCGATCAATCATAAATCAAATATTTGTCAACTTTAGTTCATCAGCTATAAAACAATGTTAACCCAACCATCGCCTGACATACCATAGAACAACGTTGTTTCAACGTTGACATTGAAAATTTCGATGTCAAGTTTGTCAATTTTGATGGAAAATCAACGTTTATTCAATGTCGGTCTGCTATCTGGGAATACATTTACCAGTGTACACTTGTCAATCATACCTCGTTAAATTTCTGCCAATACTTTCTTCAGTTTTCATTTCATTTTTATGTGGTACAAAACCATTATCTTTGCTATAATATGTTTACTGTAATTTCATTGTAGGAATTTCTTTAGTGTGATAATGACATAAAACATATTAACCATTATTTTCAGTCTCATTTTGGCCTTTTTATATTTTTTAAAGGATCACATCATGGAAACCGTAGTTGACTTCCTAAACATATTCCACATGGACACCAGCGGATTATCTCTGACACTGGGCCTGCTTTTCCTTGTTCTTTTGTACTGGTGAGGTTGGAGCTGATATTCTCATCGCTTCCACAATCACATTGAAAACAACTGTGAGAAGTCACAACAAACTTTCTTGGCGGTCAAAGTAGATCAGCCAGTTAATAAACACGTAGAAAAAATTCCAGCATATATTGTATTTAAGAGAATTATGTTTTTTTTGTTGTTGTTAGGTATTCAATTTACCCCTTTTCAGTCCTCACCCGATGTGGAATTAAACATCCGAAGCCAGTGCCCTTCTTCGGCAATCTGTTCCTGTTTCGACAGGTGAGTTATATGAAATAAATTACCAAATAAAACTTGACCATGTTTGCATGTTACTTTTATAATCCCTTTGTTCCATTTGTCATTTCAGGGTTTTTTCCATCCCATGTCTGAACTCATAAAGACGTATGGTCGAGTTTGTGGGTACTTGCACATTTTTTTTCAATGTCATTGTTCATTATTGCGACCTGACTTCAGTGTTATTACCAATCCCACCCCTTTCTACTTGCTGTATCTTAGGTATTATTTGGGAAGGAGAGCAGTGGTGGTCGTGGCAGACCCTGATATGCTGCGTCAAGTGATGGTGAGGGAGTTCAGCAGCTTTCCCAACAGAATGGTGAGTGTAACTCTTGATGCAATGTGAAGTCAGTCATATAAATGTAATTCATTAAATGTTATTCCCTTGAATGTAGACTAATCGCTTTGCCAGCAAACCTATAAGCGATTGTCTGCTTATGTTGAAGAACGAACGGTGGAAAAGAGTCCGCAGCATCCTGACGCCAGCCTTCAGTGCTGCCAAGATGAAAGAGGTCAGGGTTACAGGAGCATTTTGAATAAGGGAAGACTGCCAGCCGCTCACAGTTCAAATGGATTGGATGCAGATCACCGTCAATGGCAGCCAATGAGTTCATGGATGTCTTGATCATTTGTTTGACATGACAAGCCTTGTATGTTCTAGTAGATGGTTCCACTCATCCAAACGGCGACAACTGCCTTGATGAACAACTTGGATGTCTTTGCCAAATCTGGGGAGGCTTTTGACATTCACAGGTGAACGCAAATTTCAAACACAATAGATGATGACAATTCCTGTTACCTCCTCTTTTGGTGTTAGATGCTTCGGCTGCTTCACTATGGATGTCATCGGCAGCGTGGCGTTCGCAACACAGGTGGACTCTCAGAACAACCCGGATGACCCGTTTGTCCGTCATGCTCAGATGTTCTTCTCCTTTTCTTTCTTCAGGCCCATCATGTTGTTTTTCAGTAAGAACGGCCTATTTTATCATGTAATTATAACATATATTGAAAGCACTTGAACTTGTGTGGAATAATTTTACTTTAGCCTGGGCATAGATCTGTGAACATTTGCCATAAACCTTAAGAGAATTCCCAATAGTAAGTATGGTTTATTATTTAAAATTTTGAACTTTGCAGTTGCTTTCCCGCACATCATGGCTCCACTGGTAGGAATCATCCCCAATAAACGCCGCCACCAAATGAATGAGTTCTTCATCAACAACATTCAGGGGATCATCAGAAAGAGGGAGGAACAACCTCCTGAGCAGGTCTGACAAGATTCTCTTCAATGCACAAATGGTGATGAATATTTATTGTATGAATCAATATGTAGAGGCGGCGGGATTTCCTTCAGCTGATGTTAGACGCTCGAAGCAGCAAAGACGAATTGTCTTCAGAGCACGTTGATTCTGCGAGGCACGGCGCTGCCGCAGTGCCAGAGCATGCAAGCCCAGAGGCATCCGCTCGCAATCCTTCCAAAAAGGCTATAACAGAAGACGAAATTATCGGCCAAGCTTTAGTCTTCCTGCTGGCCGGTTACGAGACCAGCAGCAACACTCTGGCCTTCACATGTTACCTCCTGGCGATCCATCCGGAGTGTCAATGTCGAGTGCAGGAGGAGGTGGACGACTTCTTCAGCAAGCACGTGAGCCTTCTTACTTTTTTTTTTTAGTTTGTATTAAAAGGTTTTGCCATTCATTTTATGTTCTGTCACTTCAGGAGTCCCCTGACTATGCCAATGTCCAGGAGCTGAAATATTTAGACATGGTGGTTTGTGAAGCATTAAGGCTCTATCCTCCTGGATTCAGGTAAAATAAATGACAAATAAAAGACCAAAAAGCATGCAGAGACAAAAAATATTGAAAAGATGATCTTTCAAAACTTTTTCAAGGTTTTCTCGAGAAATTGAGCAGGACTGCATTGTGAATGGAGTGCACCTCCCAAAAGGAGCAATGGTGGAGATCCCAGTGGGATTTCTTCACTATGACCCAGAACACTGGCCCGAGCCGGAAAAGTTCATTCCCGAAAGGTATATTCCATTAGCCTCCATAGCCAAACTGACTTTGACCACATACAAGATACATGGCAACTCAGTCTGGTATCAAGTGGTTTGGGCTGAATTTCACATTCGATGCTAGAAATTGGGCAAACAAGCAGACTGAATCTGGAAAAAACACAACACAAATGCACAGATGTAGCGTCAACGGAACGCGACTCACGCTGTAGGTTGTGGTAAATTTGTACTTCTCAAAAAAATCATGACATGCATTCATGAGTAATGTCATTTATGTTTTTGATGATAACAAACGCTAAGTCAATTTGAAAGATCTAGTTTGAAAGTTTGCTCTCTGGCACCTCGGACCAGACTTTACGTCATACAAGCGAGACGTTGAAGAAACTGCAATCGAATCCCCTGCAGCCTCTTCTTTGAAAGTAACGGGAAACAGGACAAGAATGCACACCTTCCAAAACTCCAAGGAGTATAAAACAGATTGTTGCTCCCCTGATAACACGTCACAAAGTCCTGCCTTACATGCCGCGATTCGTCGGTCGATATTGGAATGTAGTAAAAATAAAATCAAAACCACAGACATCCAAACTGCAGGTATAAAAATCAACTTTTGGCGAAATTCGCCGTTTTGAAGTCAGAAAGCGTGACCTACGTGAATTGTGTAGATCCGAGGAGAAAATTTTTGGGGGGGGTTCAGACTTGAAAATAAATTTGTGTATGAGACAGCCAGGAACCCGGCGGTCGCGCTTCTGTGCGCAAGTTATTTTTTAGAGCGAGAGTGGACGAGAGGTAGTTCGTTGCTTCTTGCCTTTTCGTTGTCCAGCAGTAGGTTCAAATCGTGTTAATTGGAAAATGTCCCTGGTGTGTTGCTAAGTCCCGTGTGCGTCGACAAGAGGTGAGTACACGAACCCTCTTGTACTGTTTAGCCTTTATTGTTGTTGTTTTTGAGATGTTACTAGTTAGCGCCAAGGGCTATACTAATTAGCGACTTCGCTAATGTGTCGATTTGTGCATTGTTTGGTGGTGTACCAAAGTTACTCCAAATGCAGAACGTGTAAAACCAGGTTTAAGTACAGCGGTAACACTACAAACATGCGAAATAGTACAGAAATATGTGAAAACAAAGTATATTGGTTAAAATAAGTCTTATTTCTAAAGACACTTTGTTTGTTTTCAGAACATGTGGAATTCATTCCACCAGTATAAGTACTGCTGTTTGAAACAGCTAATGTTTCTGCACCCTCTTGTGAAAAAGAGCACCTTGTTTGTATAGGCACGTTGAGAAATAAGTACTGCCTTTAAAATGGTTAATGATTTTGCAAAAAAAAAAAAGGGCAGCTTTTTGTTGTATCGGCATGTTTTCATCATTCCTTTTGAATTATTAGGATATTTTAAATAAATAATGGACATCAATTTGTTTGGCTACTTTATTAATTAGTAGTATACTGGACTGTCTCAGGAAATTAGAATACACAATATTCTAATTTCCTGACTGTCTCAGGAAATTAGAATATTGTGTATTCTAACACACACAATATTCTAATTTCCTGACTGTCTCAGGAAATTAGAATATTGTGTATTCTAATTTCCTGAGACAGTCCTGTATATATACTAGGCCTGAACGATATATCGTTTAAACATCGCCATCGCGATGTGCGCATGCGCAATAGTCCCATCGCAAGGACGTGCGATAGTTTTTTCATTTCATTTTTTTAAATCCACAAACGTTTGTTTTGAGCAAGGAGCGAGAAAGAGAGTGCAGTCTCTCATTCTCTCCAGCTCGCAGTCATCGGCTCCTCCCCCTCCCCTGCTAGAGCAGAGTGGAGGGAGGAGGGGCCGAACAGCAGAGCGGAGGGAGGAGGGGCCGTTTTCAAAGTGAAAGCAAGCAGTCAAGCAGCACGTTGAATAGGGAAGACTGTCTCCAAAAGGAGTTTTGGAAGTATTTTGGCTATCGACAAGAATATAAGGAACAAAAAACAGCCCTGTTGACAGTGCCTCGCCATGGTTGCCTCAACAAGAAGTAATCCGTCGAACATGTGGGACCATTTAAAACGCAGGTATCTATGCATTCCTGCTACGAGCTTCCCATCAGAGGCTTTTTAGTACAGGTGGGAACATTGTTACGTGCCAACGTTGTTGTCTCAAGCCTGCAATGGTGGATAAACTAGTAGTCTTGGCCAAAAACCTATGAGACCCAGTTGAGAATTGCTGAGCAAGGAAGGTGGACGATATGCAGACAAATACATAAATTTGGGAGTTAAAATGGTTCTGTTATTCATCAGTTATTTGCTGTTATTCAGTTCAATTATTTACAAGTTCAATTGAGTTTCTGTTTCTTTTATATTTAAATTAACTGTAAATCGTATTTTTCAAATAACTATAGTACAGCTGCACATAAAGTTTTGATACTTAATATTTTTTAAATATTTTTACAACTTTGTTGCAGTTTTGCAGTTCTATATTGTTATATTTTGTGTAAACAACTCAGGGGACTAATGCACTTGCACTTTTATTTGACAGATTTAATATTTAAGTTCAAATATGTTGACAACTTTATTGTTTTACTGAGGTTCTTATTTATTGTTATAGTTTGTGAACAACTCTTATTTGTCATATTTAATATTTTTGTTCAAATATGTTTACAACTTTGTTGTTATTTTACCGAAGTTGTTATTTATTGTTATATTTTGTCAAAAACTCAGGGGACGAATGCACCTGCTCTTTTATTTGTCATTTAATGTATTTGCTGCTGTTGAAGTGTCAAATATTGTGTTCAAGAAATTATCTATTTTGTGCAGACATGGCTTCCTGGATCCCTTCATAATAATACAGCAATCTTAATCATTCACAAATGAAACCGTATTATATGAATACACTGTGGTCACGGTGTGTCATGCAAAGTATTTCCAAACAGCTATTCAAGTCATCTAGTGAATATTTCTTTAAAATTATTTATTATTATTTTTTTTTTTTTACTATCGCAATATAATATCGCAATATATTGCACACCTAAAAAAAATCGCAACAATAGTTTTTTCCAATATCGTTCAGGCCTAATATATACACAGGACTGTCTCAAAAAATTAGAATATTGTGTATTCTAATTTTCTGAGACAGTCCAGTATGATGCATCGATAATCGTGATCATCGTCAATACCGTGATCAACGTTCAATAATCGAATCGTAGCACCCTAAATCGTAATCGAATCGAATGCCTCCTGCAGATCACTGAAATACAGTGTGGGTCGACACTCGACAGAGTTTAATATTTTATTGGGTTGTACAGTGTACCGTACCATATTCCTCCACACACTTCTCACCTTTTTAACCCCTGACCCATTTTCATGCCTGAAACTGACTTGCAATGCATCTTCTACAAGGTCACTGTCAGGATACTATTCCAGCATTATCATTTCTGTTTTAATGAAACTGACTTGCAATGCATCTTCTACAGGGTCATTATCTGGAAACTATCCCAGCATTATCATTTCTGTTTTGATAAACTGTTGGAATGAAAAAGAAATTTTCCACATTTTACCCGGACACCTCATGTGATTCTTCTCTAGATTCACGCCTGAGGCTAAAGTCAATCGCCATGCATTCACGTACCTCCCTTTCGGAGCCGGACCCCGCAACTGTGTAGGCATGAGGCTCGCCCAACTCGAGATCAAAGTTGCGCTGGTGCAAATCTTTCGCAAGTTCAACATTACGACGTGCTCTGACACAAAGGTGTGTCCAACAATCATTTCTTTGTTATCATTGACAGCAATAGACACCCAGTCCATTTGAACTGGGGTATCTGGCAGCCATCATTTGCTATGTACAGTGGGGCAAATAAGTATTTAGTCAACCACTAATTGTGCAAGTTCTCCCCACTTGAAAATATTAGAGACCTGTAATTGTCAACATGGGTTAACCTCAACCATGAGAGACAGAATGTGGAAAAGAAACCCAGAAAATGACATTGTTTGATTTTTAAAGAATTTATTTGCAAATCACGGTGGAAAATAAGTATTTGGTCATACCAAAAGTTCATTTCAATACTTTGTTATGTACCCTTTGTTGGCAAGAACGGAGGCCAAATGTGTTCTGTAACTCTTCACATGCTTTTCACACACTGTTGCTGGTATTTTGGCCCATTCCTTCATGCAGCTCTCCTCTAGAGCAGTGATGTTTTGGGGCTGTCGTTGGGCAACACGGACTTCAACTCCTTCCACAGATTTTCTTTGGGGTTGAGATCTGGAGACTGGCTAGGCCACTCCAGGACCTTGAAATGCTTCTTACGAAGCCACTCCTTTGTTGCCCTGGCTGTGTGTTTGGGATCATTGTCATGCTGAAAGACCCAGCCACGTCTCATCTTCAATGCCCTTGCTGATGGAAGGAGATTTTCACTCAAAATCTCTCGATACATGGCCCCATTCATTCTTTCCTTTACACAGATCAGTCGCCCTGGTCCCTTTGCAGAAAAACAGCCCCAAAGCATGATGTTTCCACCCCCATACTTCATAGTGGGTATGTTTTTTTTACAAAAAAAGTTCTATTTTGGTTTCATCTGACCATAACACATTCTCCCAGTCCTCTTCTGGATCATCCAAATGCTCTCTAGACGGGCCTGGACGTGTACTTTCTTCAGCAGGGGGACACGTCTGGCAGTGCAGGATTTGAGTCCCTGGCGGCGCATTGTGTTACTGATAGTAGCCTTTGTTACTGTGGTCCCAGCTCTCTGTAGGTCATTCACTAGGTCCCCCCATGTGGTTCTGGGATTTTTTTCTCACCGTTCTTCTTATCATTTTGACGCCGCGGGGTGAGATCCTGCATGGAGCCCCAGATCGAGGGAGATTATCAGTGGTCTTTTATGTCTTCCATTTTCTAATAATTGCTCCTACAGTTCATTTCTTTACACCAAGCGTTTTACCTATTGCAGATTCAGTCTTCCCAGCCTGGTGCAGGTCTACAATTTTGTCTCTGTGTCCTTCGACAGCTCTTTGGACTTGGTCATAGTGGAGTTTGGAGTGTGACTGACTGAGGTTGTGGATAGGTGTATTTTATACCGGTAATGAGTTAAAACAGGTGCCATTAATAGAGGTAACGAGTGGAGCCTCGTTAGACCTCGTTAGAAGTAGTTAGACCTCTTTGACAGCCAGAAATCTTGCTTGTTTGTAGGTGACCAAATACTTATTTTCCACTCTAATTTGGAAATCAATTCTTTAAAAATCAAACAATGTGATTTTCTGTTTTTTTTCCCCCACATTCTGTCTCTCATGGTGGAGGTTTACCCATGTTGACAATTATAGGCCTCTCTAATCTTTTCAAGTAGAACTTGCACAATTGGTGGTTGACTAAATACTTATTTGCCCCACTGTATCACCATCAATGACGGTGTATAAGTTCATGATTCTCAAGTTCTCAACGCTAATGTTTTCTTTTTCAGGTTCCACTTGAGTTGAAGTCATCAAGCACCCTCGGACCTAAAAATGGCATTTTCGTCAAGATTACAAGGAGATCTGACTAAGTGTGATAACTCTGATTTGATGGTTACTTTAAGCAACTGATTCCATTGTTACAGAAATCATAGGGAATTTGTGGAAACTCTCATTTGCCTATTTCTTGTTTCCACATCCTCTAAATGCACTTTCCTCCACTATTTGATTGCTTATGAGAAGTCATGAAATTGCTGGAGGTCAACACAAGGGCGTAGGTTTGGTCTCAATATTGGTAGGGACGATATAACAGCAAAATCTGCATGTACACTTTTAGCTAGGGATGGGACAGTAATAATACCAAACAGATTGGGTGAACGGGGGTCAGGGCTACCTTTTTCACAAATATCAACCTAATTAATTGATATGCTGAATCAGGGGTGCTCATTAAGTCGATCACGATCAACCAGTCGGTCGAAACACTAGCGTGGGTAGCTTGCGGCATCCCCCAATTTTTTTTTTTTTTTAATGTACGTAGTAAATTATGATTATGTTGTATGTTGTGTTGTGTGAGCAACATAAGAGGTTATGCAGCACTCTCTCTAAGCAGCTTTTCGCTCACGTTTTTCTGGTTCTGTAGTTTCCAGCAGAGTTCACTACATTTCTTAGTTTAATTAATGTTAACTGTAGAAAATACAAACAGAAGGACACTTCTCTCTAAGCAGCTTCCTACTTGAGTTTTGCAGGTTAGCAAGTTCACACAGTTTAATATTATGCCAACTCTGATGCAGGTCGGACTTCGTGTGGCAAATTAGTGGTATGTTTCCCACCTCGACGACATTGTCCTCTTTTTAAATTACCGACTGTGGCTGCTGCTGGTCGAAAAACTTCTTATATCCCTCCTCTTCGAAGGGGGCATGTTGTCGACATATATTTCTGTCTGGGTTGTGTGAGTGTGAGCCTGCGTGTTTGTCGGGACTGGGTCGAGTTATCAGCCAAACGTGCATTTGAGGGGGAAAAAAATGGACCGGCACAATCAGAAAGTGAAAAGGGCTAAATGTAAGTTTGAACATAATGAAAATAATTCACTTAATCATGGTAAGGTCAATTCTATCCTTACAACATATGGGAAGACGATATATAACGGAACTCATTATATAATGCATATAAAATTGCTTAAAGGTTGGGGACAATTTGAGCATCCTAAAAAGTTGGTAGTGTTATGTCCCTACCATCCCTATGCAAACCTACGCCCTTGGGTCAACATGTCTTTTGATGGCCAAAATAATAAATGCTTTGAGGTCGCAACTAGTACCATCCGAGTGGGATAAGTCAGACTTCCCACCTTCCTCGAATGCAGCATGAGCACGAGCGGCGTAAGCACTCCTCTCTATTGTGGTCACATTACACATCCCCAAAATATATATATATATTCCCGCGGAAATGAATGAATTACGGCAGTTTGATGTGACATTGCTTTGGCCGCATGGGTATTTTTAACAACGATCTGTATTTTGAATTTGACTATTTTAGGTCTGTTGATATCATTTTTTTAATTAGCATGCTAGGAAGGGACCATTGACTCGCGCTAGCTTAGCCACTCCGGAGCCCTGAAATGAATAACTAACAAACTTCACTGAATTTGTTGAAATGAACTCCACCGACTAATTTAATCCCCGCTAAATCGAAGATTAAGCCGATTGTCAAAAATTCTGAAGTTCCGCTTTAACTCACTATGCTGCTAAACATCTTGAATAAATAAAGATGATCTTGCAAAAAGTGATGCCTTGTTTTTTTCCAGGAATTTGAAGACCATCCTAAAGCTACATTAAAATATACAGTGTAACTTCAAATTTTCTCACTGACTTATAAAGTACCATGCCAAGTAAAAATTTAAAGAATTTGTTGATACTGTATCCCTTATACAGCTCTCAACTTCTTCATGAAGTAACAAATCATTGCAAAAAACATTCTGCGTGTTTTAGTTTGTGGGGAGTGCAAATATGATTCTAACATGACTTAAATGTGAAGTAACACATAAATATCAAAATGTTAGTTAAAAAAAACATTTCTGTGCCTAATAGCAGTCGTGTCTCAGCTGTCTACAAACAATTCCTTTTGACATCATCCTGGTTCAAACACTAAACGTCGTGTGTGGGAATCATTTTTCTCTTGTGGAGAAAGGCAGAAAAATTGACACAATAGAATACATTCTAGATACAATGTCCAATAACATGGCTTGTCTTAGGATAATGATGAACTTTTGCTATTCATTACTGAAACCTCGTTTTGCATTCTGGATGATAATGAATAATTTGGCAAATTAAAAACGCATCAATTTCTTTATTGTGGTAATTTGTTATACAGTCATTTGATACAGCAAATTTTAAGTCATGACACGTGTGCATCATTTTTATTAAAGTCTGTGAAAAATTGTAGAAACTTATGCAAAAACAGTATGAAATGGAATGTTAAGGTCAGTTTTGTTTTTCAGACTGGTGCAGTCAAAAATGATTTAGCTTTTTTTTGTTTGCAGTGCACCTAGTTATTTTGGGACTGCCAAGGTGGCTAACATCATGTAAGACTCCAGTTGATTGATCATCAAAATATATCACTTTTTATATTTCACTTGTTTTAAGATCTAAATTTTCACCGACAGCAAAAATTTTTATGCTCTATTAATCACATTACGTCACTACGGCAACAAATTAATGCAGTGTATCCCAAGTTCTCACCAAAACTTCACTTGCTAGCCACTGTAGTAAATAATGTACTCGGGATAAATCTGATGACTATCAAAAATGACAAAAATATTGGGGGCTGCCTCATTATCAACGCAGCTATCATAAAGGGTTGTGGTCAACGGTTTGGCTGGTGGCCGGCAATAACTGCTGTGTCCTTTGGTGTATTCCCCGATCAGAACCAGAGCTACGAACATGCTCTTGATGGCACCTGTGGCTGTGACATAGCGGTTTGAGTAAGAAGCCTGTTTGGCAAAGTAGCTTCCTGTAAAGACAGATTGTTCAAGTCAGTACGCAGGCTTTTGAGTTTCAACTTCACTGACTTAAAAAAATTCAATGATCCACTTCCTCATTACTTACATACCTTTGCCGTAGGCGGTGCCATGGACGCCATTCACCCTCCAGTCAAAGTTTTGTTCACAGATGGTTTGGGTGATATTCTCATTTGTACCGTGGAACAAGTACTGCTCCAAGGCAGGAATCCCTGAATTCCTCGTCTTCAATTCTTTTCTCTTCCTGAAAATGCACACCAAAAATTAATACAATCTAATCTTATACCTTCATGGACATCATTTTAATTTTCAAGCCGTGTCAGATTTACAAATTATAGCGAGTCCACAGAGAAGGGTTCTGGATCCTCTTGATACTTTGGATCTTACTCTGTGGCATTGTTGCTTTGAACAAACTTTCGATGCTGTTGTACTCGGGAGATTGGGGAATTTGCACAAGCTGAAAGAATGACAAGCAAGTACAGGTTTTACAGCTTTATCACAAAATGCCTGCACGGTAAGACAGAATTCAAGAAACCTTGTATCCAATGTCGGGTAGCATACTCTTGTTCCAGTGGGGGGGGACTTCATCTGCCGAAGACTTGGAGCTATGTGAAAACGTATTCAACAATATAGTCTTTACAAAAACTGACACAAAATACAAGATTGTGCATTATTACCATATTGGCCCGAATATAAGACGGCCCCCTCTTTTTCAAGACTCAAGTTTGAAAAAAAAACTTTTTGAACACCAAATTAATTTTTATACAGAAAATAGTTACAGTTAGAGCAGGGCGGTAAACCGAAAATTTACCGGTACCGAAATTCTTTACGATGACCGACGTCATTTTGACCATGACGGTAAATTCAGTAATTTAATAAAACAAGAAAATAGTCTTTTCATCCCGCTTTGACTCTGTGTTGTTCGGCTATGTTCATTCCCCTTTAAGAAAGCAGCCAGTGTGCTTACGTATGGAGTCACGTGGTTATCAGGAAGCCAAACAAACGAGTCCGGTAGGCTAACGCTAGCGGCTAACGCTACAAGCAAACGAGATGGGAGTGTTGCTTAAGGGAGGTTCGCCAAACTTTCACCCGACATTAAATAAACTCTTGGCGGCACCCAGACGGGCTTTCACCCGCTGTCCTCCCGATTTCCAAAGAGGATGCTTTCAATGCTTTCTACTGGTAGCCAAGCCACAGGCTAACGCTAGTGGCTAACGCTAGCGGTTAACGCTACAAATGAACGTGATGGAGTCGGATAGCGGCTCTAAACTTGTCGAAACAGCTGAATTTAATGAGTGGATTGGTCTCGGACTGCATCTAGCAATTATGCCGCGTTCCAGAAAAGTGGGATGTCGGATTTTTCCGACCTCAGAGTAGGAAAATATCATTGGAAAGCCACTCGAACTGGGAGGTCCAAGTCGTGAAGTCGGAGAAAAAATAACTACCCCGACTTACAAGTTGTTTCAATCTGACGTCAATGGACAAAATAGCGCTCATGAAAACGTATTGAATGATAACACAATAAAGAAGTAAATCAAGTTTATTTGAGACGCCATGTATTTTTTTCTCATACAGTGAATTATCTTTGTTGTGCTATGTTTTTATATTGACGATCAGCAAAGGATGCAACTAAAAAAAGGCAGTTTACAGTGTGGGCTATAACGCAGCCGTCGTTTTTCCTCTACTATTTGATCGCTTATAGGAAGGCAGGTTCGCTGGAGGTCAAAATGTCTTTGGAAGGCCAAAATAAAAAACACCTCGTCGCGATCAGCCATCTTTGTTGTTTACATTTGCTTGGAACGCTTTGAGGTCGGAACTGGTACCATCCGAGTGGGATAAATCCGACTTCCCACTTCTCTGGAATGCAGCATTAGTTTATCACGTTATTGTGTATCTCTTGTCTGTGTGTGATTTCTCTGATAGCTTTTGTGATGGTAAAGCATTCAGCATAAAGTACAATCTAACAGTGAAAATTATAACTTTAATGCCCCCAGCTATTTTTCCTGTATGTGCTTAATTCCGTGTCATTAGAGCAATGCAGCTTTAATGTGTGTGTGTATGTATTAAAAAATACACTGGGAAGAAAAAACCTGAAACCTTGCAGTAAACACTTGTGTTGAGTAATTATGTCACAGCAGCCATTAACAATAAGTTGTCTTTTTGAAGTGTACTGTTCAAGCTGTAAGTAATTTATTTCAAGTAATTTGTGTTACAATGACATGTTTGCAGAGGCATATTGATTTTGACAATGTACATTGTTCAAGTCATACAAACTGTTTTAAATGTTCATACTTGAATTCTTATTGTTTACAAAAAATTTTTGTATACTTAATGTTTAGACTACATGTACAATTGTTAAATATATTAAATTGAAAGCTGGTAAATAAATCAACAAGAAACGGTTAATCTGTATTTCATGCATTGATTCAGATTTTCAAATTATATAACAGTCTGCTTGGGTGAATTTATCGTCATTTATCGTTATCGAGGTAAATCTGCTCAATTTATCGTGATACATGCTTAAAGAGGAACTGAAGACCTTTCCGGATTTTGGTGTAATTTTATGAATATAAACTTGGGACAAGTTCCTCAAAACAACCATGACATTATCAACACGTAATTGTAAGGATAATTTGCGTTTTTTTATTTTTTTTGCACTCCGTTAATGGTCCCTTCGCAAACCCGGAAGTGTGACGTAGGCAACAGAAGACTACCCACAGCTAACATAGCAGCAACAACGATGTCAGTGATATTTCCACCAAAGGTAACCATTCAGGATCGCTCTTTCGTGACGCTACCGATGGCAAAGGCTCCCAGGAAAGATGAACTACAATTAATCCCTACATGTTTGAACCTGAGGCGTCAGATGACGGCGATTTACTTGACACAGCAGATGGCGTCATGATGCCAATTGACAGCTCGACACTTCACGAACGGGAGAGTGAGTGGTAAGTCCAGCATCGTGATTTTTTTTATTAGAATGCGATTACATGGTTGTATATTTTTCCATGCTCTACACATAGCTAAAACTGGATATTAGGTAATGGGACAGCTCCTACCGATCTAAATATGGTAAAGCTAGCCCAAATGTGGCTAAATGAATGAAATGTTATTGGTATTTTAAAATAAATGACAAAACCATTTTATTTTCCAGGTGTTGCTGTAAACCATCAAGTAATTACAGTACATGTGAAATAAATGATTATAACAACATATTTGAGAGAAAAATCATGTTATTTTGCCTCATTCAAATCTTAATATCTGAACATTTAAATACGTAAACTAAAGTGCAATCACATCCGTAAATGAATGGCTTCTGGTTTTTGAAATGTAAATAAACCAATCTATTGTGATAAAACAACAAAATTGCAATAACTGCATTAACCATCAAAGTGAAGTCTAACTGTAACTGTAGTCTTGAAACAAATCTGAATAAGGAAAAAAACATTGCAATAAAATAATGTCAACTGGTTAAACTTGAGAGTAGCGGAGATCTGTCATGACAGAACATCGCTTCAATGATATCTGGCGCCATCTAGCGTTGTGAATGGGTATAACGTCTCGACCGCAAATATAAGACGACCCCCACTTTTTCAGTCTTATTTCAATGCAAAAAAACACCATCTTATATTCGGGCCAATACCGTAAATCACTGAAATATGCCGTTTTCTACAGAAGATCTCAGGAATGCCTACATTAAATGCTCTTCAGCAATTTTGTCCAGAAATACCATTTATGGGTTTACAAAAAAAAAAAAAAAAAGTCATTTCAGCCCCATATAAAATGAATATATTAACAAACTTTACTTACTTCTTTAGCAAGGCTTTCACATCAGAAGAGGACACAAAGCGAGGCCTCCTTCGGACCTCCCGCCAGGTAAGATATTTGATATTTTGCTGATACATCGGCCGAGTTCCTGCTGGACTGAAATGAATCACATACTGTTGTGTGCCAGCAGAGAAAGATGTTTGTGCCTTTTGGTCTGCCATGTACGTTTTCTCCAACTCTTCAGAATTGAGAGTGTTAAGGAAGTCCTGAAGAGACACATACGATACAACTGTGAAGGACCCACTTCGTAACAAACTTTGGCCTAACCAAGACCTGCAGCTGACCTGACCATACTCATGCCATTTGCAATCATCATCCTTCCAGTACCAGAGCCACTGTGTTGTCAGAATAAAGTGAGGTGGCTTGGTGACAGAAGAGGCTGTGGACAGGCGGCGTACAGGAGACCCGTTACAAGTCATCCCTATGAAGTCCACCGTTTGTATACCGGCAGTTTGAGGCCTACTGAAAGAAAACATGACATATTTCACTAGCGCAAGCAAATGTAATGCCGTGTAAGAGCTGTATGGAAACAGTTTTCCATATTATGACATCTGGAATGATTATTCCAAGGATTCTCCTGTAAATTCTTTGTGATAAGTCACATGATAACTTCTACATCTTCTTTGCCACACCTTTAATGGGCAAAGCATTCAAAAATCTCATCAAAAGTGGATTTGACACTGACTTAATTTTCTATTTCATTGTTAGGGTATCACAACACAGGTGAACGTCAAGAAGATGCTTTACAAACCCTACGGTGTAAGAATTCTTCAATCTTGCAAGAAACCCTGTACTTAATTCCTGGTCTTCCTTGTTTGACTCTTTTCCTGGGTTACAATAGGCCTTCTCAATGGCCTCCATGCCATTCAAGTCTTTCCAGGAACCAGAACTTTCCAAAACCTGCCACCTATAAGGTAGTTGCCAGTGGACACGCACACATTTTTCTGCAGGGATGGCAAAAACGTGATGTAAAAAAAACAACAGATGGCAGTTAGTTGTGCAGGCAGCATAATTCTAAAAAATATTACATTTAAAACTAGTGTTGCACCGATACCATTTTTTGGGCCCGATACCGATACAGATACCTGGCTGTGCAGTATCGGCCGATACCGATACCATTCCGATACCACTCTGTTTGAAAAAAAAACAAAAAAAACCCCATATATATAGATATATATATATGTATATATGCGTATAACGGATGCAAC
Source organism: Corythoichthys intestinalis (assembly GCF_030265065.1). NCBI lineage: Eukaryota > Metazoa > Chordata > Actinopteri > Syngnathiformes > Syngnathidae > Corythoichthys > Corythoichthys intestinalis. The sequence goes on from NC_080399.1 coordinate 41,384,946, forward strand.
GATACAGTTAAGTCACTGTTCGGTACGATTTTCAATACAATTCAATACTTTTAATGCTCTGAAACAGAAAATACAACTGTTATTATTATTATTATTATTATTATTATATATATATATTTTTTTTTGCTAACAAGCAAAAATAACAGTGCCATCATATAAACAAGCATTTTAGTGCATAATATTTATGTGCTTACTTCTTACTGATCTGAAAAAAAAAAATTTGTATATAAGTGCTGAGAACAATTTTTACTGTTTGTAAAGTGGGTCACACTGTTGATTGCTGCAGCTTTCTTAGCAGCTATATTTAAACATCCTATTTGTGGTCCGAGTCCATCTGTAACATGTACTGAATTAACAGTATTTGCAGCATTATCTATAGTCACTGGTATGGGTTGATTTGGCCTGCTTAACTTCCATTCAGTCATGGCGGTTTCTATTTAATCAATGTAGTCTATGGACTACGCGTCGCTCTGGACTCACGCAGCTGATGGCATGGGATCAAATGTAATTCATCTAGGTTGCTATTTGATGATATCTAGTGTGTGCGCGCGCGAGACTTGGCATGGGATCTAACATAGGACATCCAGATTGCAGTTTGATGATATCTAGTGTGCGCGCTGCGCCGCTTGAGTGTTTTCTGGCAACAGAAGTCACTTCTGCTCATTACTGCACAACACCAGCATATTACAATCGACTTTCATAAACAGGACGAGTTTGAAGTACGGCGCTCTTAATTTGCCACTCATTGTTCATCATGAAACCATGAGTTTGCTGAGTCTCCCACGGTCTTAAGCTTTCTGATCCCATCGGCGCTACAACAGCAAGGGTTAGCTTATGCATGCTAATCGTTTGTGAATACCATGTTAAATGAGCGGCCTAACATCGCGGATATGCGTTGTAGTGTACATCCGTAATATTGAAGACGAAGGTGTAAATTTCGTGTGGTAATTTAGAGACAAAGACATACAGATGTAATGATTTGGGAAATTAGCTCACGTGGGGAGGACGGTATATTTGCTTCAAATGATGCCTGGACATGGTATCGGCGCCCTAAATTTTGGTACTCGTCGATACCGATACCACCAATTCGGGCCGGATCGGCGCCCCCTGCCGATACTGATATCGGTGCAACTTTATTTAATACATAAAATCTGAACTGGCGACCGTTGTGCCATTTACCTTTATAGGCACAGGATGTTGTCAGGGAGAAGAGGCATATCTCCAACTTATCAGAATCACTCACTGGTTTAGCTGCACCCTTTAAGCCAGCGGAATTTCTTGCATCTGAAAATATTAGGAAAACCATATAATACATATTTGACACAAAGGGGACAGGCAAGTGACTGTTTTGATGATTTCCTTTAAATACCCGCAGCAGCAGCAGGCCTTCGATCCGTGATGATGCATTTATTTTTGTATATTTTTGCAAGTCTCATGATCATCCCTAGACTGAGTCTTTCAAAACTCTTGTGTGACATGCCATCAATATTGTGGATTCTGGAACACGACGAGTTGTCCTGTTTACATTTTCCTGTGGTCAAATAGGGCTTGCAGACGTGAAGCTTGTGGCACCTGGAGCTGAACTCGCACAAACCGCTTGCTCCGTCGCCTAGATTGTAGTGTGAGCATATCTAGAAGAAAGTGCAGATCCGTTTCAACTGAGCGTGCTGGCACAGAAAGATCATGTTTCAGTGCCATTGACTGTGACAGACGTCCAATCGATTTCAACTGGGAGGGTTGTCTACAAATATTCACTGCCAATCCTCCCAGTCACAATGGATATCACCATCAATGGGAATCACTGAGTTAACAGTAGCACTACTTACATCAGGAAGAAGGTAGGGGTCATTCTGTAGTAACAGTTGGAACAACTGTTTCTCTGAAAGGTGTATGAGATCAAATCTCTTCAACAGCTCCGTATTGTGTGGATGAGCAAATGAGTGTGGCTGTTTGCACTTGATTCTAAAAATTAAAAAAAAAAAAAAAAAAAAAAAAAAATTTTTAAAGTGCTTTGTCAGAAAGCAGTTTTATCATTAGCCTGTAACACAAATTCTCAAGGAGTAAGTACTTTCATTTCGTGTAAGGTGTTATACAAAAGTATCCGAACCTTTTGGAATTTCTCATATTTCTGCACAAAATAATATCTGATCTTTGTCAAAATCACGCAGATGAAAAAACATCTCAAACTAAAACCACCCAACCATTTATAGGTTTTCATATTTGAATGAGGACAGCATGCCAACAATGATAGAAGGGGGAAAAATAAGTAAGTAAACCATCACATTTAATATTTTGTCCCCCCCCCCCCCCCCCCCCTTTGGAAGCAATAACTTTTAACTAGATGCTTCCTATAGCTGCAGACCAGTCTGGCACATCGATCAGGACAAATCTTGGCCTATTCTTTATAAAACTGCTGCAGATCAGTCAAATTCCTGGGATGTCTGGCCTGAATCCGTCTCTAGGTCATGCCACAGCATCTCAATGGGGTTCAAGTCTGGGCCACTCCAGACCATGTATTTTGTTGTTCTGAAACCATTCTGAAGTTGATTTACTTCTGTGTTTTGGATCATTGACTTGTTGCAGCATCCATCCTCTTTTTAGCTTCAACTGTCTGACAGACAGCCTCAGGTTTTCCTGCAAAACATCCTGATACATTTTTTGAATTCATTCTTCCATTAATTATTGCAATTTGTCCAAGTCCTGAGGCAGCAAAACAGCCCCAAATCATGATGCTCCCTCCGCCATGCTACATGGTGGGGATGAGGTGTTGACGTTGGTTATCTGTCCCATTTTTCCTCCACACATGACGTTGTGTGTTACTCCCAATCAATTCAACTTTAGTTTCATCAATCCACAAAATATTTTGCCAAAACTTCCGTGGAGTGTCCAAGTGCCTTTTTGCGAACATTAAATGAGCAACAATGTTTTGTTTTTTTAGACAGCAGTGGCTTCTCAGTGGAGTTACATATAGTTGATGTGTGCACAGAGATATTGGAGTGTGCCAGCTGTTCTGACGCTACACGGCTACAGTAAAATCCTGTAGGCTAAATGGTCAAAGGCACCATCGATAAATAAACAGGATTTGCGGCTTGTTGCATATCCCTGGTTTACAGGTTACGTTCTGTATCGTTCTCAAACTCTGGCTCTGGCCTATCGCACTATATTGACATGTACTTGTGTTCGCCTTCCTTTCAATATGAACAATTGTTGTGAATGTACAAGGGGAAAAAATTAGGTAACATTTCAAGCTTTCTATTACGTGGAAACGTGACGCCAAGTATGTGTGTGTGACTTTAAAGAAAGGCGTGGCCTTCTGGCATTTTTGTTGCTGCGTTTGAACACGGTAGACAAACAGGTTCTCCTCACTGACCAAACAAGCACAGGTGAGCTTTGAGATCACTTTTTAAAATGTATTTATTTTTAAATACTTACACACTATAGTTAATAGGAATATATGCTATTCATATTGCTGGTGATATTTAACATGAAGAACTGTTTTACTGTGTTTGTCATAAAAATATTGCTTAGTGTAGTTTTATAGTAATAGTGGAAGTTTACAGATCAAAACATTTTATAATTTGTGATTTTACCACCTAATTGCTATTTTTGTAAAACTAACTTTTTGTCATATTTCACTGTTGTTTAAAAAATTTTGGCTTTATATATATATAAATGATTTCAGTCATTTACTGTTTTTTTTTTTTTTTTTTTTTAACTTTTTCTTGCTGCTTTGGTTGTGTCTAATCTATTTTAGATAAAAACTTAGTTTTTTGTAAAGAGAAAACAACATAAAATGGCAAGATATCAGCTCTTCAGTTAATTAAGTAAATAAGTTAACAAATTAAATGTTATTCTTGCTGTCATAATTTACCCAAAAGAATCTTTGTACCAGGTATTTTATATAAACACAACAAGTGTAAACAAGTGTACTATGATCTTTTTTTTTCATTATTGCCAATTTAACAACAACAACAACAAAAAGATTTTCCAATGAATGATTTTTTCCCATGTTTTCCCAGAATTTACAATAACTGGACGTGTAACTATGTGGCCAAATCAAGGTATCTAGTACATACACATGATTCTAATATTGGGCTGTTTTAGGTGGTTACAAAATATTGGGTAAGAGTGAATATTGTGTGTGTGTGTTTACATCAGGTTCATCAAACCCAGCCTATCCTCCTGGCTACAACCCCGCATACCCCCCGTTACCCCCTAACACGGGTGTCTATCCCCAGCCCCCACGTCAACAATACCTGCCAGTCCAGTATCCACCAGGTGTCAACCCTGCCATGTTACCCAAGGCACCCCCAGTTGTGACATCTTACACAGGAGTTCCTGGACCACATCCCTACCCAGTAACACCCACAGGATATCCAGTAGCACCCACAGGATATCCAGTAGCCCCAGCAGGAGTCGTCCAACCCGGTGTGTACCAGTGTGCCCCAAAAGGCTACCACTACAAGGGCCATCACTACCATGGGGGGGTCAACCCATTGTATCCCTTGAACAGGGGGATTGGCGGAGGGCTAGCAGGCTTGGCCGTGGGACTGATAGCACATAAAGCCCACAAGAAGTTGAAGAAGGGAAAGAAGCTGAAGAAGGTGCACAAGATGTATAAACATGGTTACTACAAGGTAAGGCTGACATCACCCCAACAACCCGTGTCAAGTTACACTGTGTGCACAATTGATAGACACATGGCAAATTTTGACAATACCATCATTTTATCCAGAATTGGATCAGTAACATACAAAGAGCTTCAATTTGACTCTGATGCCAGCAAGGTAGAGCTAGGGTACTGGTATGGGAAGGTATTAGTAAAGATGTGGTAGCATTGGACCTTTTGGGGTAGAAAATATACTCAAAATCAACTCACAGAGCTCCTGCCAAATTTTAGAACACGTTTTTTTCACGTAGACCCACAGGAAAATGTCCACATCTTTCATAAACCTTTGACTTTTATGTAATCCAACATTCCATTACATGAGTTAAAGAACTCCAAAGAGTAAAAAGGAAGAAGTGGTTGTGTTGGCCTTTTTTGTCTTAATATACAGTGGTAAATCGACATACGATTGCTTTGACACACGATCTTTTCGACATACGCTTAAAACTTGACTCGCTATTTGTTTCTACATCCGACGACATGCTCGTAATACGACAACATGACAGCACCGCAGACGAACGCACGGCGGATTTTCCTCTAAGAGAAATCAACACAGGTTTCAAAAGATTGGTACAGGTGGTGAAACAAGGAAAAAGGTGACGCTTACCATTGAAATGATGATGCAAATTATAGAAAATTATGAGAGTTGGGTGCGCACCCGTGAACTGGCTCAACAATATGCCACAGTCCTCCTCCGACCACCGTTCGCCAGTCATTATAAGTTAAGGTGACAATTACTATAGTGGTAACATCACCAAAGAAATCGCCAGCTTCGTCAGGTTTTTATCATTTATTTCTGAACTTATCCAACACAAAAGTTGACTGTGTTCTCAAGAAAACATTGAAAGTGAAACTCTCAACCTCCACCGCTCCCTCTCTCTGTCACGTCAGCCGCGCGGTGCTACAGCAAAAAACTTCCGCCACATTAGAACCCGATTCACTACATTATTACAGGAATTATTTTTATTATCGTTATTATCTAATTATACGGATTTGTATTTATACTTTGTTTTGCTATGTGTGATTGCCATTTGTTATAGTACCAGCAGTATTTATTAAGGGTTTAGTGTAGGTTTTTGGGCTATGGAACGAATTAATGGCATTATAATGTATTCCTATGGGAAAATCCTGATCGACATACTACCATTTCGACTTACAAACAAGGTCCTGGAACGAATTAACTTCGTATGTAGAGGTACCACTGTATATACAATTTTGAAATTTTTGTTGACAGTTTGATCGTAGTACTGATGAATTGACGAAATAATTTCTGGGTGTCTGTCCCTACAGTCCTCCTCCTCTAGCAGCAGCAGCAGCGACTCCGACTGAGTTCAACACTTCTGCCTGTATGCCACTGTACAAATATAAAGGGTCTTAACTACCTGTTCGCTTCCAAAAGGCATTATCAATAAACATGTTATTACAAAGTCTGTGCATATAGTCCATATATCTGCTCAAAGGCAATTTTCAATGAATACTTTAATTGACTTTCTGAAATGTTTAATATATCCCTTTTATAAGTTACGTTGAATAACTTTTGGACTACAGCTCTTAGGTTTCTTGCTTCAAAACATTATTATTACTATTATTGTTTTTAATATAATTTGGAAAATTTAGGCCTGCTGGATTAAGAAAAAACAGATGGGCTGTATTTGGCCCTCAGCCTTCTCTTTAGTTTCTTCCATGTCTGCTTAATGCTTTATTCTGCCAAACCGGCACCTTTTTTCCGAACATAAAGATTTGAACCTGTGACACGTTTAAATGATGATATTACATATAGCTTTTCATACCTGCTGTCTGCTGATGTGTTTCCATATTCACAGTCATTTCAGTACTTTCAAGTGAGTGTTAAGAAATCAAGAGCCTCTGTAAATTCTCCCTTATCAAAGGGGGTGGGGGTTGGCCTTAACAGACGAAGTGTTTGAAGCAAAACTGATAAACAACATTGATTGCAAGCTTATTCTAAAACTGTTTGGGTGACTTGATGTTGTTTACTGCCGTCTGCAGTGTAGAGCAATGTTACCTACATTTATCCTTTTCTGTAGGTTCATGTTAATACTTGTGAATCCATAACTGATGAGCGAGAAAAAAAGATAAGACATAAGCATGGAAAAAATTCCAGCACAATGACTGGCTCAGAAATGAGGTGACCTAGTGTGTTGTTGATCTTTATGAGGAAGTATAATGATTTGAGTCAGGAAAAATATTCAAAGCAGGTCCCACCCAGTATGACGCATGCAACAGTACAGACTTCTGAAAAGATTTTTAAATCAAGCAGTCAAAAATTTCCTTCAGCTTTTTAGTTGATTGATTATAATACATTGATTTATGTTGACTCATTGCCTGCCCTTGACGGCACTAGCCGTCCAATCCATTTTGACCGTGAGGGTTGGCGGCCATCGTTTGCTGTCAGTTTCTCCCAGTAAAAACTAATGTCTAAGGCAGGGGTCAGGAACCTATGTCTCGCGAGCCATATCTGGCTCTTTTGAGGAGTGCATCTGGCTCTCGGCCAATCTGTTATCTTAAATGTGGCACAGGCCAGAACATCAAGACTGGCCAACAATCTGTATCCACAGGCTATGAGGCTACTGAACTCTGTCCCTCTCCCCTCTCTGCCCTCCTCTTACAGACAATAATCCACATCCACCAACAACAATACTGGTTTGCATTGTTGCAGTATGTCATTACTCACAACTTCCTCCTCCGTGACCCTTCCCCATTGGTTGATGACCAGTATACCTTATTAATTGATCTGGTTTTTGCACTGATTTATAACTGTTATCATCAGGTATATTTTGCTCTGCACTTTAGCACTGACATGACTTTATGCTTCTGTTGAATCTTTGTTGTACTTATGGCCAATACTGTGTCAATGTTTACATTTGGAACTTAAGGGTATTTATTACATGGGTTCTGCACTTTATCAACTTAGCTGTATGGATGCTCCAAACAAAGTTTCGTTGTGCATTGTAACAATGACAATAAATATTCTGAATCTGAGTATACCGGGCGTTACCAACGGCTTAATTTTTTCACTAGTGAGCAATCTAATTAATTACTTTTCACATCTTGGCAACACAGTTACTGAGTATGTAAAGGCGTGCGTTACTATGCATTACTACGTTGGTTGAATGACGCGAGAAAAGTCTGAGAGACACGGACTCACGGAGACGGGAGAGCAGAGTGGGAGTGGGGAGGTGGTAAGGGAGTTGTGACGCCGTTGCAAATGCGATGCTAGGTGGCTCCAATAATACCTGACTGTAGCAGATCGCCTACAAATTACGCCCACATGATGATACGGTAGATATCAAATGTATTTAGAACTAGATGCGAAATGACAGACACGGCGGCGTTAGCACATTTATAGAGAACTAGATGCAAAATGATAGACTCGACGCCATTCGTAAACAGCCGCCATCTTAAAACAGTAGACTTCTCTGGAAGGCTCTGTTGTAGAGAACCTTCCTACCGAACCTAGGTAAATTTTTTAGGGCTGTCAAACGATTAAAATTTTTAATCGAGTTAATCACAGCTTAAAAATGAATTAATCGTAATTAATCACAATTCAAACCATCTATAAAATATGTCATATTTTTCTGAAAATTTTTGTTGGAATGGAAAGATAAGACACAAGACGGATATATACTGTACATAGAAGTTATATAAATGTTATATTAAAACCCCTCTTAATGTTTTCGTTTTAATAAAATTTGTAAAATTTTCAATCAAACAATAAACTAGTAGCTCGCCATTGTTGATGTCAGTAACTCCACAATGCTCATTGTGCTGAAACCCATAAAATCAGTCGCACCCATGCGCCATCACAGGGCGACAAAACACAAAAAAACACAAGTAACAAATAGACATGACACTGCTGTCATTTTAATCTGTTTGAGCAGGGCATGTGCGTTTATTGCGTCAAATATTTTAACGTGATTAATTTTTTAAAAATTAATTACCACCCGTTAACGCGATCATTTTGACAGCTCTAAAATTTTTATCTAAAATACTCCTAAATCGGCAAAATCTTTACTTGAATCTATCTTAAAATGATGAAACAGTTTTAAAACTTTCACATATCGAAAGTAGACAGAAGGGAACTAATGCAAAACCAGCAGCAATTTTAACAACTAACAAGTAACAAATTACTCTTACATTCAGGTAACGGAGTTAACTCAATTACTTTTTCGGAGAAGTAATTTGTAACTGTAATTAATTACATTTTTAAAGTAAGATTAACAACACTGCTCGCTTGACATGAACGAGCTGTGATGAGCTAATGGCACATTCTCACATTGATCTTGAACCTTTCTTTCTTTTTTAACCTATCCTGTTCAGCTGTTTGACACGGAGAATGGAAGTCTAAGTGCGCGGATGGTCTGAACAGTTTTAATGTTTCACATTGAGAGTCTGACATACTCCCATTGTGATCATTCAACATACCTCGTTTATTATGACAAAGCAGCGAACAGGAAGGGGTTATGGGGGAACAGAAGAAAAGAAACACAAGAGAAAAAAGAAAAACACAAACTACAACAAGAAATACATTGAACGTCTACAATAACTACTAATATGTTGGTGCTATATCGTCAGCTGAATTTCTGGTTGACACCATGTGGGGGGCCTGTTGACCAGAGAAACAGGGGGATGGGATGGGGGAGTCTATAAGCTAAGTGATTGAAAGGGGTAGAGTGTACACATATCATCTCTGTGATCTAGAACCCTGTAATTGTGTGAATCCCTTGTGAGTGTGAGCCCGTTGGCGACCGACCCCACGGTTTTCGGTTTGTGTTTTGCTTTTTTTTTTTTTTTTTTTTTTTTTTTAACTGCCTTTATTTTGCTTTTAAAAAATGAAATAAACACTTAAAATGTAAACATTTTCGACTGTTAAAATGCCTCTTAGCTCTTTGGCTAGTGTAGTGACTGACTACTGAAATACACACACAATAGTAAAAAAGTTACTTGGCAAAGTAACTGGTGATACCTTTCATGTTTTTTTTTTCATTTAAAAAAACAAACAAACCCAAAAACAGTAACTTTTGCGATGTTTGGAGGTCATTTAATGGTGTGAATCAACCGGTAGCGTTGATAAAATTGCTCCCATTTTTGCCTTAGTTTTATTCTGTCTACTTTCGACATGTGAAATTTTTTAAACTGTTTCATCCTTTAAAGATAGACTCAAGTCAAGATTTTGCCGATTTAGGAGTATTTTAGAAAAAAAAGTTGCTTAGGTTCGCTCGTAAGGTTTACTACAACAGAGCCTTTCTGAGAAGTTTACTGCTATAGAATGGCGGCTGTTTACCAACGCTACCGAGTCTGTCATTTCGCATGTAGTTCTATATGCATGAGATATCTAGGCGTATATTGTATTCTGAAAATGGTTGTCCGGGACACTGCAATTCATTTGAACATTTAGAACAATATAGACAATGACATACCACAAAAAGAGTAAGAATTGTTTTGACTCCTGTTAAAGAGGTGAAGTCACAGTGGTTCCGTTTACATTTTTTGCACTAGTTAATGCCAGCAGCATTTGACCTCATTGTTTGTGCTTTATTATTGATATTTATGTTATTTATTTATACGTTAATAAAGAATTTAGGTGTTCCAAAATGTTTTTTGTGAATTAATAAGCTTCAACAAAAATTTCGTTATTAAAATAGTAAAAAAAAAAAAAAAAATGTATTAGTCGACTAATCGTAAAAATTGCTGAATAATCGGGAGGTAATTAGCCGTTTGGGACAGCCCTAATCCATATAGACACAAAAACAGGTACTCACAAAAATGGTTCCAATAGAATCATTTTTAAATATGTTGGGTGTTTTGGCTCTCTCGGTCAAAAAGGTTCCCGACCCCTGGTCTTGGGCCAGCAACAGTGGCACTAAGACATGAGCAGCCTTATGCCACTCCTCCCAGTTCAAATGAATTGGAAGTCTATCATTGTCAGATGCAGACAAATAAAAAAAAAAAAGAAAAAGAAAACATGAGTTATCTAAATCTTTTTTTTATATATTTAAATACAATTGATAATTTGAAAAAGAATATCACATTTAGAATATTTTTTAAACTACATTTCAAATACGACTATCAATTTATTTATTATTTTACATCAGGACAAACTACTCGATTGTATTTTAAGCATATGAATAGAAAGAAAAAATGAAAAGAAAAATGATCAAAGCACGGAAGATGACTCACCCAAAAACGCAGGTACCCAGCACATAAAACTTACACAGGTGCAAACTGTCACACTGTGTACACTCGCCAGGTTTCTTCTGGCAGATCCGTAAAGAAGTTTTGGCCACAACCACGGTATCTTGGCTCAGTACTTCACCCGGCTGGAGGGCCAGGACGCCTTTTTGAAGAGCTATTCTGTCTTCGTCCACCAGGACATTTTGAAGGACTGATTCCGCCACAGTAAACTTCTGCTCTAGTTTTTCTAGCAGCTTCTTAAAGGCCAAACTGCCTTGCTCTTCACACAGGATCTGAATGATTAAATTCGACACTTTAACTGACATGTTGGCGCGGGGTCGTCGAGTACTGCGACGGCGTTGTGGTATTCCAAGCCTTAGAGCCTTTTTTCTAGAGAAATGAAAGTGAAACACTGGTGTGCCTCCCTCAAGGGGCGTGGTCTCATTTCTGTAATTCGATGCGCATGCGGATTCGGAACGTTAATGAGATGGAACCTATGGGGCGCACTTTGTAAAGCAGCACATACTCAAAATTACAACATTTTCTCACATTTAGCGCCACACAGTGTTTAAAATGGTGTGAAATTTTTAGTCACTTTGTTTTTTTGCACTTTATTTAGCAACTTTTGGACCTGATTGTTTGAATCCAGAACTAAATATTTAATTTAAATCTTAAACTTATATCCTATACCCTAAATGTTAAATCAGGAAACGGTCGGAACTAAATATTTAGCTTCGTATGCAAATTCACATGACTGGATACCGGAAGTAACAAAATAAAAGCTGGCGCGCACAAAATACTCTTTAAATAGTTTCTCCTAAATTGGTATTTTACCTATATATTGTTATAATCACAATGACTCATGTCCAAGAGCAGACTGCCACCGTTGAGTAGGTTTTATTCATTTTCAAGCAACGTAAACAGACAGTCTGAGCCGCTCCACCAGCTTTTATTTTGTTACTTCCGGTCTCCGGTCATGTTAATTTGCATATTAAGCTAAATATTTAGTTCCAACCGTTTCCAGATTTCGCATTTAGGATATACGATATAAATTTAAGATTTAAATTAAATATTTAGTTCCGGATTTAAACAATCGGGTCCAAAACTTCTAATTTAAAAATAAATAGTTAAGTTGCTAAATAATGTTGTAAATGTGCAAAAAAAAAAAAAAAAAAAAAAAAAAAAAAACTGACTCTAAAAATTTCACACCACGTTTTAAACATTGTGTGGTGCTAAATGTGAGAAAATGTCGTAATTTTGAGCATGTGCTGCTTTGCAAACGGAGCCCCATAGGAACCATGTACTTCTGTACTTATTTTTGTGTACTTTATATATACATATGTATAAATGAATGAATACAGACATTTAATTAAACTAGTCAGATGTGCATTTTCTACGAGTTGATGTGGAAACAAGTGACTTTAACAAACACAGCCCTACTCTTAAAGCAACACGGTCCATAGAAACCAGCACACTGCACCTTGGCAACAAACACAGAACTTCATTGCAGCACAATGGAAACAAAAAACCGTCAAGATGCCGTCCATTCCCGTATCCAACATCTACAGTAAATACAATTTGATTTGATCTCCTTAAATTTGATAATAGACGAATGTGTACTTTATTTGGGACTTTAGAAATATGAACATAGCTAATGTTAACTCACCTTGGCTAAAAATACTTGTGGATTTTTATGCTAGCCTAAAACATTCATTTCTTCTGAAAAAAGGGGGGGAACTGCTGGAAATAATAATAATAAAGGGATTTTTTTTGTTTGCTTTTGCGTTGCTGATTAGGCGAGCCAATGCAAGCTGCAGTTGCTCTTTAAATGCAAAAAGCTATTAAACTTGGGTGACCAAACGTCCTCTTTTGCCCGGACAAGTCCTACTTTCACGTAGTATCCTCGTCGTCCGGGTGGGTTTTATGAATTCATAAAAATGTCCGGTTTTTATGATTTTTCACGGGACCAATTTGAAGAGAATCCCTCTGGCCGCTGGGTGGCAGCAGTTGACATGGCTCCTACTAGAAGGGAGGGAAGGAGTAGTTCTTCTTGTTTTTGTTGGCAGTATACCCCTATCATGAGGCATTACCGCCATCTACTGGGTGGACGTTTTGGCCACAACGCCTGCCCTGTTGTTAAGTTTTTTACGATAAATACGTATATAATGGCAACTGACTTCTGTCGGAGCTTTAACTGTAAAATCCCGTTTGGTGTCGCATCGTTACGCTGCCGATGATTGTAAACTTTTATAGCAAAGTTTGATTTTTGCCTCAGCTAACTATCAGTAAGCTAAACCACGCTAGGCATTATGGGAAACGTAGTTTTGAACTGCAACGTTTGGAAACATGCTGGTTGAATAGTTTGTCAGTTTTTTTCGGTTATTGTTTGTGTGCAGTCTAGAACATTGAATGAGAATATCAATTGAATGGGAATAACAATTTGTCAAGGACAATTGTCGCTATAGTAATTTATAAAAATGTTTAGTTGACACATAGCCTACTGTGTGTATGTGTATTGACTGGACAACATTTCAATGGGTCTGCATATATATATACATATATATATATACATATATATATATACATATATATATATACATATATATATATATATATATATATATATATATATATACATATATATATACATATATATATACATATTTCCCCCTCAAAATGCATTTTATCCATCCAGAGTGAGGGGACACACTTTAAATATATTAAAGTGATATAGGCATCTTGAGTGAACTTCGAGTAAAATTCAAGTATCTTAAGGCCAGGCTGAGTGTCCTCTTTTTTGGAAATCAAAATATGGTCACCCTATATTAAACAAGTATTTGTATATTATTACCAATTGGCTGCTATTGACATTGAATGAATAAGTACTAATAATTGGTGCTTTCAAATTTATCGCGTTAACGGGCGGTAATCAATTTTTTTTAATTAATCATGTTAAAATATTTGACGCAATTAACGCATGCACAGAATGACCCGTTCATGCGTTGCCTCAAACAGTTTACAATGACGCCGTTTTAGCACTTTGAGAGCGAAAAGGCAGAGAAATGCGAGTGGACACAGGCGTTCATTGGACCGCACCTGTTATTGGCTTGAGCTTTGGCAACTCTTTCACAACAATTATATTCGTAAGTATTGTGGCGAATGACGTGAGGAAGAATGACAGGGGCGAACTTTTTCTTAGCACGCTTGATTGAACACAACGCAGAACATACTGTATAACATTTGCGACCACTGTTCTGCAAATCATGTTTGCCCAACTTCCCATCATGCATTTGGGCGGAGCAGTTCAGTCGCTACAGTATCTTTTAGTGAAAGCACAACAAAAATAATATTCCTATCTCTCACAGGAGACGATCTTTTTCTTTGCACACGTAATTGAACACAATGCAGAACATACTGTATACCATTTGCAGCCACTGCTGACAGTCATGGTTGCCCAACTTCCCATCATGCATTTGGGCGGAACAGTTAAGTCGCTATAGTATCATTTAGTGAAAGCACAAAAAAAATAATATTCCTATCTCTCAAAAAAATATTATTCACAAAAAGAAAAGCGCTCAATGCATAGAGAACTGGCATTCTCAATCAAAATAGCTATGCAAAATACACATAAAACTTACTCAGACTTTGCCTTGGCTTGATCTCCAATTAATTTAAAACTCGCCATTGACACCTTGTGGTGTATTTCAATCACTATCTTACGTAGTTAAAGACACTGTGAAAGGAAGGCAGGGAGCCCGATGTGACGTCACTGCTCGGTGACGTCAACAATGATGAGCTATTAGTTCATTTTTTGATTGAAAATTTTACAAATTTTATTAAAACGAAAACATTAAGAGGGGTTTATTATAAAATTACTACAACTTGTACTCAAATTTATCTTTTAAGAACTACAAGTCTTTCAATCTGTGGATCCCTTTAACAGAAAGAATGTTAATAATATTAATGCCATCTTGTGGATTTATTGTTATAATAAACAAATACAGTACTTATGTACAGTATGTTCAATATTTATGTCCGTCTTGTGTCTTATCTTTCCATTCCAACAATAATTTACAGAAAAATATGGCATATTTTAGAGATGGTTTGAATTGCGATTAATTACAATTAATTTTTAAGCTGTGATTAACTCGATTAAAAATTTTAATCGTTTGACAGCCCTACGTACTATTACTAGTAGTGTCAAAATAATTTAAATTCTCAGCTGAAGGATGCCAAGAAGGTCCACACAAATGCACATGTATCATCCAAATGACACCCAAAGAGTTAAATGTATTGTAACATATTGTCGAGCAACCTTTGAAGTGAACATCAATGTTGATGTGAGTAGAGATGAATGAATTCACATAAATGATGAAACAGTCTGTATTGATAGAACAACAACAACAACAAAATGGTGTATACACATCTATTTTTAGTTAAATAAACACTCTTTTATTTATACAGCCAGTGTGAGTACTTGTCACCTTTGCAAGGGGTCAAGTTGTTGATATTTTTGGTCACCTGTCCACTAGAAGTTCCAATGCAGCACTTTTGGCAGAGAATGAATTGTTTGAAAGTTTTATAAGACGCATGGAACAACAGGACCCCTTGACCCAGCCTGTGGGTCTGCAAGTAGCTGGAAAATCCCATCTGGAGCACAGTGTAAGCATGTGCAAACAATTAATGTTACTTCAGTTATCTCTTTCTTCACATTTTGATTGGCAATTTTTATGTATATGCCTTCAAATCATTAAATACCTAGTACGTTCCTCGTACCACATTCCTTAATGTTCTTATTGTTTTGTCAGGGTCAAAGTGGGAACCAGACAAATCAGGACAGCTTGAGTGCCGGCGTTCTGCAGCTGACCTTGAGACAGAAACTATGCGTAGCACAAAGGGAAACAGCAGAGATGATAAGAGACCAGCAGAAAGACAAGGAAGAGTCTGAGAAAATTCTGGAAAACTACAAAGTAGTTCTTACAAAGTGAAATTGAAATAAAAGCCAATGACCACTTCTGCTTTCATCCTTGCAATGCTCTTACAGGTCTCTCTCAAAGAACTTGATCTGCAGCGAGCAGACATTCGCAAGGAGAAGAACAACTTTGATTGTAGATCACTAAAAGCAATAAAGATCTCAGAAATTAAGGAACTACAAAAGGTGCTCCAGTATATGCGAAGTAAGGTAAAGATATCATATTATATCCCTAATATATACACAGTTGTGTTCAAAATTATTCAACCCACACTGCCTTATAGCTCAGTAGAAAGTCTTGCCTATATGTTTACATTTCATTCATAAACTGATCAAATAAGGACATAAGGGTAATTTTAATTAAAAGTCTCTATTTGATCAGATTATGAATAACATTTTTTTAATATAGTCATACTACAACACTATACAGTGGGGGTTGAATGGGGGGGGGGGTTATTTACAAAAAAGATCTGTGTATATACACAGTAAATATACAGTACAGTGGTATGAGAAAGTATCTGAACCTTTTGGAATTTCTCACGTTTCTGCATAAAATCATCAAATGTGAGCTGATCTTTGTCAAAATCACACAGATGTATAAACAGTGTCTGCTTTAACTAAAACCACCCAAACATTTATGGGTTTTTGTATTTTAATGAGGATAGCATGCAAACAATGACAGAAGGGGGGAAAAACAAGTAAGTGAACACTCTGCCTAAGGAGACTTAAATTGTTTGGTAAAAATTGGTTTCAATTGCTCTTTAAGTAAGGTGTGTGCCCAATCACTGATGAGTGGTTTAAAGCTGCCCTGCCCACTATAAAACTTAAACCTAGTAAAAATTGTCTTGATGAGAAGCATTGTCTGATGTGCATCACGGCTCGGTCAAAAGAGCTGTCTGAAGACTTGCGATCAAGGATTGTTGATTTGTATAAAGCTTGGAAAGGATACAAAACCATCTCTAAATGTCTGGATGTTCATCAATCGAGAGTCAGAGAAGTTGTCTACAAATGGAGAGAGTTTGGCACTGTTGCTTCTCTCCCAAGGAGTGGCCGTCCACCAGAGATGACGCCAAGTGTTCAGCGCAGAATACTAAAAAAGAACCCTAGAGTGTCTGCTAAAGACTTACAGAAATCACTGGCACAGTACAATATCTCTGTGCACACATAAACCATAAGTAAATCTACGGGCAAGAATAGTTATCATGGAAGGACTCAACGGAGAAAGCCACTGCTGTCTAAAAAACATTGTCGCTTGTTTAATGTTCGCAAAAAGGCACTTGGACACTCCACAGAAGTTGTAGCAAAATAATCTGTGGACTGATGGAGCCAAAGTTGAATTGTTTGGGAGTAACAAATAACGTCATGTGTGGAGGAAAAATGGAACAGCTCACCAGCATCAACACCTCATCCCCTCCGTGAAGCATGGTAGAGGGAGCATCATGATATCGGGCTGTTTTGCTGCCTCAGGGCCTGGACAAATTGCAATCATTAATGGATGAATTAAAAAAGTTATCAGGATGTTTTGCAGGAAAACCTAAGGCCGTCTGTCAGACAGTTGAAGCTAAAAAGAGGATGGATGCTGCAACAAGATAATGATCCAAAACACAGACATAAATCAACTTCCGAATGGTTTCAGAACAACAAAATACACGTTCTGGAGTGGCCAAGTCAAAGTCCAGACTTTAACCCTATTAAGATGCTGTGGCATGACCTAGAGATAGGGGTTTGTGCCGGAGATCCCAGGAATCTGACTGATCTGCAGCAGTTTTGTAGAGAAGACTAGGCTAAGATTAGTCCTGATCGATGTGCCAGACTGATCTGCAGCTACAGGGAGCGTCTGGTTGAAGTTATTGCAGCCCAAAAAAAAAAAGGGGGGGGGGGGGGGGGCGCAAAATATTAAATGTGATGGTTCACTTACTTGTTCCCCCCACCCCCTTTTGTTATTGTTTCCATCCTATCCTCATTAAAATATGAAAACCTATAAATGTTTGGGTGGTTTTAGTTAATGTACTTTTTTCATGTTATTTTGACACAGATCAGATCACATTTGATGGTGATTTTATGCAAAAATGTGAGAAATTCCAAAAGGTTCAGATACTTTTTCATGCCACTGTATATCCATTTTCCACATCTATAGGTTTTAGTTCTACATATTGAAAATTAGGAATCTATCTATATGAATTGTTTGACTATTCTTTCATTGTTTTGTGAGGATATGCACTCACGTTTTTGCTTTTGTTTCTGCTCTCATTCATACCAAATGTGTTCTGGCAGGTTAAGATATTGCATGCCAGGTTAATTAAACCACACACACACACACACAAAATGTCATTGTGGACCTTTGCCTTGAGCACTGGTGCACAACCATGTTGGAAAAAAATGGGCTATCAAAACAAAGTTCCCACAGTTTCGGAAGCATGGAATTGTTCAATTGGATAAATCCACGCATCCAACCTTTGTGGGAATAGTGTCTATAGTTAATACTAGTGTAAAAGTAAGTTGATTATGAATGAGAAAGATGAAGATCAGGGGTGTCAAACTGATTTTGGTTCAAGGCATTATTATGGCACATTATGGCAATTCGATCTCAAGTAGGCCAGACTAGTTTATTTTTAGTTTATTTTCGGCCAAATAAATTAACTCACGGGCTGCGATTGACAGCGCTCAACGTCCAATCCTGGTTGATGTTCATTCGCCCCTTTTTGACAAAATGGATTGGACATGAAGCACAGTCAATGGCACTGGAAGATGAGCATTCACAGCAAGTCCTTCCAGTTTAAATGAGTGAATTGGACATCTATTATTGTGGCAGGGAATGAGTTCATTTTGTTTTACCTCATTGTATTTTAAGATTCTTACTGGGGTTTTCCTGTAAATTTGGGATCTTGTTGATTTTTCAGGCATTTCCGGGCTTCTTCCTGTTAACTTCGGGGCATTTCCAGGTTACTTTCTGTTCCTTTTGGAGCATTTTGGGGGACACTTCCTTGTTAACTCTAGATGTCCAATCCATTTTGACTGGGAGAGGGTGACTGAACTAATGCATCTGCAGACATAAAAGTGAGTCAAGTGCCGTACTACTTAATCACAAAGCTATGGGTTCAGAGCGCCAATGCCAAAAGAAAATCATGTGAATGTTTTTAATGTGGAGTATGAATGAGCTACAATGCGCCTGTTGGACAGGGCAACCTCGCGGGGCAGATTCGACCCCCTGGCGGGCTGCCATCAGGCCATTCATTTAATACCACTGGTGTAGATCATCCTTACTGGTCTTTACAAAGTCTTGATTTCAAACCAATATAACACCTTTTGAGATAAATTAGAACCGAAAAAAAGGTGATTCGGGCCTTGTCATCCAAAAAAAGTGCTTGACCTCACAAATACATCTAATCCATGTGAAAAGCCTTCTCAGAAAAGTTGAAGTGGGTGGATAATAATTATATTAAACCATATGGATAATGAATTCGATATCACTTAAAATCATAAGTGAGCTGTGGACTGTGAATGAATACTTTTGACATTATAGTGTATATCTACTATAGTGTATGCACCACCTCCTTCCCATTTGTGTACTGTGCAACATGAAGCAGGCCACCCAGTGTGATAAACTGAAACTAAAGATCCAAGGCTTGAAGGCACGGGAGGAGAAGCTCCAGCTGCGGCTACAGGAGAAAAAAGAACAGGCAAAAACAGGACTGGAGGTGAGCACAGGAAATGTGGACATCTTTACAATGCAGCCGATAGTGGAACATTCGGACCCACATCCCGCAATTTAAATGAGAAAATTTTTGCCTCCAGGAGATTTTCTTGGACTGCAGTGAGCCCGCAGTCGACCTCGAAGAACTGAGAGTCAAACATTTGCAAGCTCAGTGCACCCTAAGATCTCAAAAGGCAGTGCACACATTTGTGTTGGAAAAAGTTAATTTTTCACCTACCTGTTGCTAAACGTGACTTTGTGCGATTGTTCTTGACAGGAGAAGCTTCAACGCGTGACAGTAGAGTCCACACAGCTGGGCAGGGACATCACTAAAACAAAGGCGATGCTCGAGAATATTGAAGGCGGCCTATTACGTGTTGAAGAGGTTGGAGATTTTCTTTTCGAAATAATAGCCCAAGGTCAGCAAAATCAACGCAATCTGCGTAACTTGTGCTCCTTTAGAGTAACGGGGCTGATAAGTGATGGATATGATGAACAAAATGTGAAATTGAAGGCCAAATACTTCTTCACAGAAATTCAAGGACAACATTGGTCAAACCTTTTGTGATAAAGTACTACTGAATGGTGAACAATCTCAAAACCTTTAAACGGGTGCATAGGCAGAAATTTCAATAACATAACTGACATCACCACAAATGCTTTCATTGACCGTATTCAAGAGGTCCCATTTTACACAGGATTGTTGTGAAGACAACTCTCAGAATGAAATCTTTTTCAATTGTCAATGCTCTGTATCTGCCCGGCCCATTTCTATATGCAGGTGCGTTCAAAGGCCGAGACCCAGAACAAACAGCTGCACCGCCAGATGTCCACCTACCAGGCACCCGATGTGACGCAATATATGCACGTCAAGGACAACCACAAGCAGCTGCAGCAGAGCGTATACACTTGGCAGAGGAAGGTTGCGATAGCTGAGGTAAAGCAAGCCGAAAGAAAACAATTAAGTTTCATGGTTTTGTTTTGCAACTTAGCTACTTTGCTTTCCCCAGATGACCTTCAAGTCAAAATCCTGGAGCAATCATGGGGACTTTCCAAATCCAGTCAAGCTGCCATGCATTGCACATGGCAAAGCATAAAGTATTTATCAACTTGTCCCCTGAATAGTAGCTCGGTCTCTAACTATTTCAGATCGTGCAAGTAGATATTGAATGAATCAAACAGCAAGTTTTATACCACAAAAGCAGCCTCGGGTTGACAATTTCATTTATTAGGAAGAAACCTTTTGAGCTTTTTAAGCCATTAAGCACGAGTGTTATGCTATTACATGACTTTACTATGTTTACATCAATGATGAGTTACTGAGCCGCTCAATTGGAATCATTTTCTTTTTGAACCCTCGGGCATGCCGTTAACACACGTCTTTGTGTGGCCACTGAATGAATACATGAATTTTCAGAAACTTCTTTAAAGGCACTTTCACAAATTCACATTGTCATTACATTGTGACAAAAGCACCCCCCCCCCCCCCCCCAGATTGTTTTCTTATATATTCTACATCTTTTGCATTCTAGTCTGTCAATTCTACTCAAAACCAAAAAATAAAGATTACAAAAATAATGAAAGTTAGTCAAACTAGCTTTTAATGAATACAAACACACACCTTGTGGCGGGCCACTGTAAGTTGTCACTGTGAGTTCACTACTGAATCATTTGTAGACCAATTGCTATAGTGCTGCCCACAAATTGAGTATTTCCCCCAAATCTTGACGGAGATTTAAATATCGAACATACAAGACAATCACATACATACACCATCGCGCAGGAAGTGTTCTTGAAAAGGAGGTGAAGATTTTGTGTGTGTGGCACTCATCCATAATTATGAACAAGAGTACATAGATTTTTCAGAGGGTCGACATCCATGCCTAAAGTTATTATCTATGATGTCAAGACACCTTTAAATTCCACATAATTTTGTGTGCATACTGCATTTCATATATAGCCTACCGTAGAATGCTACTCCCCAAAATCAGGGATATCGTTGGGCTCTGGTGAAACTTCAGACTGAAGCTAAAATACCCAGTAATCTAACCTATGCATATAAACTTAATTTTGAAGTTCCCGGAACTATTGAATGCCAATATCTCTTCCAGCTTGTAAGTACTGTATACTTGAGCCAACATATCAAGGCGTGATACATCATAAAGTAGTGGTTTTCTCTAACTGTCTGAAAGAAAATATAATGAGTGCACCAAAAACCAGAGGACACCTGTTGCACTTCTCATCAAAGAGTCATTCTTCAAGAAAGTTCAGTCAAGTCGAGCAGCATTTCATCTGCCATCACAGCAGCTTTGTAATTGCTTTAGTGTGGAAGGTTGTATTCACAATGTCTTTCAATAGAAATATTTAGAAGAAAAAAAGGGGATTGTGGTTGCCTGGTTTCTTGGTTGACGGATGAACTTTACATGCAGCAGTGATCCCACTTGTTATTGCTCTAACTAGCGTCAACTCTTCAGGCAGGAATATGGGAAGCCTTTGTGATTTGCTGTCCAAGTTCATTCTTAACTCATTCACTGCCATTGATGGTGATAGACGTCCAATTTATTTCAAATGGCTTCCAGCCACCCCAGTTTTAAATGGTTTTCACGTCAATGGCAGACTTGAATGGCAGAATTTGATGGTAGCCGGCACGTCTGTTCACAAACTTTACATGGTGCAGGATTTGTCCAAAGGGTCCTGAGGCGATGTCGCAGGCAGCTGTGAAACCTGATTGGTTTTGGGCAGGACCATTGGTTTGGGTCTCAAAGCGGGCGGCTTGAGTTGTACGCCCATGCGGGGGGCCACTGCGGGTTTGAAGGTGCTCACACAGTCGCCGGCGCTGCGACGGAATGGAGGCTCCGTGCTTGCGGCGGACCTTAACTTGACGCCATGGATGGGGGGACCGAGAGACTCACTGGAGGTGGCCGGCGTGGGACCCCCACCGCTGCCTGGGGCTTGCCTCTGTTCCAACGTGTCCAGAACCACGTCAGGAGCATGCTTAGCCGAACTCTGGCGCTCCAGTTCCCGAAGCTCGTTCAGAGCAGTGTTCATGGTTTCTTCGATGTCCTGCGGGAGAAAAACACAATGTCGTTTGAGGGACGGTGGAAACTAATTATGAAGTAGTACTCAAAATCACTTGGTTGAAATGAACATGTAGAAGAACAGAACTGGCCTACCACTGGCACATATAGGAGTAAAACTAAGTCTTCTAAAAAGTTTTCTTCGTTTAAGGCAATTGTTCATTTCACAGATATGTCAATGTAACTACATTTAAACACAGATATAATTACATTTAAACATATAAAGTGTTGACAACCACTTTCTTTTGATGAAGTTGGATTGATGATCATATTAAACAATTAGCATGCAAATGTCATAATAGGGTAACTGCCCTTTTAAAAAAGCGCCCGTTTTCAATGTTATGACTACAACGGAGGCTAAAACAAAAAATAAATTTCAAATTTAGTTTTTAAATGTTCATCAATTATATGTATAGTTTTAGTGGGTTGTTGTCTTGCTTAACATGTCTCCTTGATCAGTAAATATCACTTTTTAAAAAATGTTCAACCTATCTTTAAATTTCTATATTTCGCTGTTTGCATGTACTACTATGTCTATCGCTGCCAAAGGTAGCAAAGGAGTTCACGTTTCTGACGTGAATTAATGGTGCTGCCTGTCAAGCTGCTCTCTTGCGTGTAGTAAGCACACAGACACAGTAGCAGAAGACAGGGACTGACTAGGTTTTTAGAGTGCGGGGCAGGGCTTTGACGGCGGAGGGAGCTGCGGTGGGCTCGCCGTTCTTCCCGCCCTGACCTGTGCGATGGTCTCCGGGTCCAGGGTTTTGCCGCCGTGAAGGTGGCGATGATGGTGATGGTGGTGGGTTTCAACAAATCCCGTGTACTGGCCCGAAGAGGTGGAGCGGCGGATGGGGGGACTTTCAGTCTTCTTCAGGGATTCATGCCGACTGATGTTGGTAAGACTACCGTGGCCGGTGCGGCGCCGGTGTTCGGGGCTATCGGTGGGCAAATGGTTGCGGCTCCGGAGCATGTCGCGTGGGTTGAAGTGGCCGAGAACTGGGGAGCCAGCTTCGGGGGTGCCCCCACGTGTGGGATGGACCTGCTGAGAGGGGTGCACCATGCAGTGGATGTCGCTGGGGCGCGCAGGGGGGCGGCGGGTTGGAGGGTCCGATCGTTTTCTCTGCCTGCTGGGATAGAAATGGAAAGGATAAATCTAATTGTGTCGTACTTAATTCCCGGCTAGGCGCACTTTGGTCCATACAAATTAATCAGATATTTGAATTATCTAGCTCAATTACATTTTCAAAAAAACAGCTTTTTAAATTTGAAAAATTTTTTGTGAATGACTTTATCAAAAAAACAGACACTGGTAACTTTGGAAAATGCATTCAATTGTGTTTTAAAACAAAACAGTTGAGAAACACAAAATATTGCAATCCCAGTAGTAGTAGTAGCCGTTTATCAAAGTTTTTATCAAAACAGTATTGACTGTCAAAGGTTAAAAATAAATAGACGAATCAGCTGACGTACATCTTATTTTTGGTGAGATAACCAAGAACATAACTGGCCTCTTAAAAATTAATTTAAATGATGAGATCAATGAATAGCAAAATGACAGTGCCACTCTATGTACTTCAAAGAAAAATAAAGCCATGCCAGCATTGGTGTGGCAAAATAAAGCCATTGGTGGGGGAAAAAATGGTGACAGGAAAGAAAACAACTGCAGTAACGCATAATAGCCTGCAGGCGGAGTAGTTTGCATTGAGATCAACAACAAAAAATCGTCTGGATTGACAGACGTTGCAATTCTTTAATTCTGAATGCTGTCGCACCACCACCAGTTCAGGCAATATTTACCAAGTCTAATAAGTGATAATGTGAATTACAGGACTCCATATTTCATCCATAAAACAAAAATATTTCAACGTCACCACATTCAAGTAAAATGTATAGATGCTCAAAATTCATGTTCATACTGGACAGGGTTCAACAATTGTTTGTTCGAGTGGGTGTGTTTGTTAGAATTCTATGAACTCAATAATTCAACATTGAGGATTTCCAGAGCAGTAGGCGTGCAAACAGAAGGTGAATATCACCTGGGAGATAATGAGAGTCGTTGTTGTTCTTGTTAGGAAGAAGAGGACATATTAAGGATGACGAGACCCCACACATGGTGTTAATATTTTAAAGAGGATTCAGCCGAAGAAGCATTGCGACTATGTATCAATGTACAGGTGGTCAGGTGTGTAAGTACAAATGTGTGAGAGCGAGAGAGGGAAAGAAACACAGAGGTTGAGTGAGTGACACGTTTCAAGGTCACTGAATGCACAATGAGGAACTAGAAGATAAAAACAGACACGCGTGGCCAATACATGCTGAATTGCTTTGTCTGCCTGTCGCCTTGCAATCTGCTGACAATAGCACATTTGAAAATTTATGTTTACTATTTATTCCATTATATATAGAAAAAGTTGACACCTCTATTCAAATACCAGAAAATTGTGTTATTAAATTAAAAAAAAATAAAATAAAATCATTTCAAAACTTGTCCACCATTAATTTGATACATGCAGTAGTCTGTCCGACTGCATTAAATAAAAACGAATGCACTATTTAAAAGCGGGAAATGAGGCTGCACAAGTGGGCACACCCTGTAAGGGCCTTTTCACACAACACTTTGCAATGTGCAGCACCCCGTCGACATTCCCATTCATTGAGTATGTGATGAGGGGCTGGTATCCTCACAATGGAGCATTGCTCTGCGTTTGAGAGTGCTACTGCCGGGATTTAGTGTTATTTTGCCAGACTTATTCACAAGTAATGACATTAAGACGAAGGAGGAGGCCTTGGCCTAAATCATATCTCAGATTGATTTTAGTGAAGCTGCAGTACATGAACAAGATTAAACTCTCCACGTTCCTGCCAGAACTAGTGTTCCCTGATGCGATAGTGAAAAATCTTAGCAGTTCTCGTGTACAAAAAGCTTTGCTCTTTATTTCTTGAAATGCTGCTATTGTATGTCAACACTTCCAAATTTCCTGCCGCAAGTGGGGTGCTGCCTTCTTTGCGTGCTGCTGGAGCCTATCACATTTGGCATGCAGCCTTGCACTATCGTCAAAAGTCCTTTTAAGTGCGAGAATGAACCTATGCCTATTAAACTGATGGTAAATGGGAGTCGGCACACGTCTAACACTAATTAGAGTGCTTATGTTGAACCCCTAAACAAGTTCAACTGTTCTAGTAGTCTTTTTGAGACATGTTTTCTTTCCCACAGAGACTTGAATATTCTTTGCCAAGACATTTTGGATGGAGAATTTGTGTAATTGAAAATAAAAAATGTAGGTATTTAAGCAGCTTATTTTATTTAATTTCCTTTCCGTTTAAATGTCTGGTTTCAGTGTTTATCAAGGAGCATTCCATATTCTTGCCCCAAATTCATCCACCAACCTGGTGATGAAGGCCTCAGAAATCCTGTTGTCATTGGGTAAACTGATGTCTTTTCCTGAACATTTATCCTCCCCGGCATGACCGCTGCTGGCCTCGCTGTCAGCCTTCTGGCTCAGCGTGTCCGAGAAGTTGTCATCTCTAGGACAGAAGACACAGCAACAGTGAGAAACAGGGTCAATGCGATTCGTCCTCTCAAAAACTCACGAGTCATATTTCTCTGCCTTTTAGCATGCCAGATGACATACTGCATACCTCCACACATACAGTAAGCCAGTTGAATGGAGTTCAGAAAGTTATGTTTCCAGGTTACAGCTGTCTATCAGCATGTATACATTACAACAGTGGTTCTTCACTTTGCTAAAGGTACCGAACCCCACGAGTTTCACATGTGCATTCACCGAACCCTTCAGAATTTCATATTAAAGCCATTTTTTAAAAACAAATTCAAAACCTAGCAAGCTAACTAACATCCAGGTGAATTCCTGTTCAAATTTCTTCCAGATTTCTAATTTACTACAAATAATTTTGCCTTTTGCTGTTTATTTTCATGTTGGTAAATGAAATGATACGCATTTCATTTCACACTGTTACTTTTGTTTTCATTCTCATTTTATTGTCGAATCCTTGCATCATACTATTTTCATGACGCAAATGTTTTTTTTTTTTTTAATTATCTACGCAGTTCATGCTGCCTGTAGGTCTGCTATACAGCCTATACTTCCTCATACCGAGTGCGAATCTACCTTCCACTGAGCAAACTAATTTCTTCTCCTATTGGACAGAGGGCTAGCAGTTGAAAGAAATTGAATGAAGTCTATAAACTAAGGGCAACCCAGTCCAAAACCTGGTCTAAAACGCCACTTTGCCTAGATTTAGTTAGCGTACAAAATAGGGCTCTGCGTTTCTCAACCTTCACCGAACCCCTGAGGCTAACTCACCGAACCCCTGGGGTTCGACCCAATGCCAGTTGAGAACCACTGCATTACAATAAATGGCCAAACGGTAAGTAAGCTGACGAAAGTCACCACACCCTGGGAGCAGCAGCATTAGAGGACAAACCATGTCCACAAGCAGTCTCTCTGCAATGCATGTTTTATTCTGGGGTCCTTTATGGGAAATGGAAAGATCACAACCGGGTCTCTAACTTGCACTTTCCAGCTTTCTTGGTTTGAGAATAGAGCAGGATATGACGCATCACGGCACAACTGGCAGTAAATCCCCCTGCTCTTTCATTAAGCAAGGAGACATCATCAGCAGTGCCCCTTGCTAGGATTTATGGATTGAAGCACCGTGGCTGGACGCGAGCAAAGGGAGAATTTTATAGGCCAGTTACTGAGGGTTTGGGGTGAATATTCGGCCATTCTAACAAGATAGTTAATTCATTAGGGCTCATACAGCTACTGAAATTATAGTTGTGTGCAAGTAGTAACAACATACATACAGAGCAAGTAAGCTGTGGAGAAAAAAAAAACTTGAGGTACTGGAATTGGAATCAGAATGCCAATTTTAGTTTACAGTGGTATGAAAAAGTATCTCAACCTTTTGGAATTTCTCACATTTCTGCATAAAATCAGCATCAAATGTGATCTGATCTTTGTCGAAATCACACAGATTTAAAAACTGTCTGCTTTAACTAAAACCACCGATACATTGATAGGTTTTCATATTTTAACAATGATAGCATGCAAACAATGACGGGGGTGGGGTGGGGGTGGGGGGTTAAATCGTATTTTTTGGACTATAAGTCGCACCTGAGTATAAGTCGCATCAGCCATAAAATGCCCAACCAGGAGGAAAAAAAACATATATAAGTCGCACCGGAGTATAAGTCGCATTTTTGGGGGAAATTTACTTGATAAAATCCAACACATAGAACAGATATGTCATCTAGAAAGGCAATTTAATATAAAAATACAATCGTGAACAACATGCTGAATAACTGTACAGTATGATGTTACATGATGCATGAACAACGAAATGCGAATATACTGTCCTCACCAGGACGCTACGGCTCCGTCCTGGCTATACAGCGAGTTAAACTCCCAAATGACGATGCTGGACGTCTGTATAATTTGCTGAATCAATGTCGTCCTCGATACCAAACAGATAGCATCAACGTAAATAAATGATAATTAGGTGCTATTACAGCAATGACACAAACAGTTAGCATGCGTTCGCTAGCATTAGCACATCGTTCAAACAACCACAAAACTGGCTCTGAGTGTCCGATCGCGGGTCGAAAACAACAACAACAGAAAAGATGATACACACAGTCGTTGCCTCTAGATATATTTTACAAGCATAGACAATGAACATAGGTTCACAGCTGTGTTTCTCTCTCTCTCTCTCTCTCTCTCTCTCTCTCGCCCACTCGCTCAGAGATGCTGCGTAGCTGTCCGTCTTCTTCTGGCGTGTAAGCGCTCTTCTTTGCTTTAACAAGTGCGCCCCCACTTGGGCTTGAAAGCGCCACAAACTAAAAGCATGCATTTCAATATAAAAAAGGTCAATATTGAACACACATTGCCAAAGGCAGAACGCGAACGTGGCCATAGCTATTAAGAGTTATTCAGATAAATATAGCATAAAGAACATGCTAACAAGTTTACCAAACATCAGTGTCACTCCAAAACACCAAAATAACATGTGAAATGATATCATAATGTGTTAATAATTTCACACACAAGTATAAGTCGCACCCTCAAGTCAAACTATGAAAAAAACTGCGACTTATAGTCTGAAAAATACGGTAAGTGAACCCTCTGCCTAAGGAGACAAAGAGCAATTCCCCAATACAGTGGCACCTTGACATACAACGGCTTCGACACATGATATTTTCAACATCCGACGTAAAATTTGACTCGCCATTTGTTTCTACATCCGACGACATGCTCGAAATACTACGATATATGACAGCGCCGGAGTTTCTTTGTTTTCCCGCAAGACGGGTGCACGGCAGATTTTCTTGTGAGAGAAATCAACATGGGTTCCAACAATGTTAGTGCAGGTGGTGAAAAAAAGATAAAAGGCTTACTATTGCAATGAAGATGGAACTGATAAAAATATATATCGATATATATGAGCGTGGGGTGCGCATCCGTGAACTGGCTCAACTATACGGCCGTAGACGGTCTATGATCTTGGCGGTCCTCCTCAGTTCGCCCGTCTTTATAAGTTAAGGTGACAATAATTATGATTGTAACATTGCCAAAGAAATCGCCACTTCATCAGGTTTTTAATCATTTATTTCAGAACTTGTGCAACACAACATGCCTACTGTCCGCACCGCTGAACAAGTGAAGTGAAAGTAAAAAGTCCTCCCTCATCCGTCAGCCAGTCGATGCGTCCAGGTACACCACGCAAAAATACATCTGCCACATTAGAACCCAAGTCGTTACATTATTACAGGTATTATTATTATTACTATGATTACGTTATTATTCCATTTTTTATTCATAATTTATTTGTTTTGCTCTGTGTAATTGCTATCTGCAATAGTACCGGCAGTATTTATTAAGGATTTAGTGTAGGTTTTCGGGATTTGGAACAAATTATTGGAATTATAATGTATTGTTATAGGAAAATTCTGCTCGACATACGACCATTTCGACTTACAAACAAGGTCCTGGAACAACTTAACTTCGTATGTAGAGGTACCACTGTATTATGCTTCAATGCCATTGACGGCGATAGACTTCCATTTCGTTTGAACTGGACTGGATATATTGTCGTCAACGACAGTTAATGAGAACACTGAAAACTTAAGATTTATTCTAAATGCACGTATAGCACAATATAATACATAGTGATATACATCTGCGGACACTCACATGTCTTGGACAACAATGTACTGATGTGGCACAAGGCCGTCAATGCCGTTGTGGCGCCCTTCCCACCAGTCCTCCGATGCCCGCTGGTAGAGCAGCAGCGAGGCACCCTTCTTGAAAGACAACTCTCTGGAAGAGCGCCCCACGTAATCAAACTTGGCAATGGCTTCAATAGGCTCACCCTCTGTCAACAGAGAAGATTAGTCAGGTCAGGTTTAATATGTCAGGTGTGACACGGACATCCGAAAGATCAGAAAAATCAATATTGATGTCTGATGTGAACATTGCTCTTAAAAACACATTTCTGACGCAGATGTTGGTACATGTGGTTGCTCAAGTGTGACATCCAGGGCACGTGAGGTAAAAGGTGCTGAATGTGTGTGTGAGCCCATTGGATACACAGCACAGGGCCTGAGGAACTAACACACTGTATTTATAGAAGCTGCTGAGAAGAGATCTAAATTACTCAGGGGGAATTCAGTAAGTATGTGGATCATTAGATAGAGCTGATAAGCGTACAAGTGGACCTCTGGATCACTGACAGGGGAAATAAAACATGGGCAATAAATTTCTGAGGTACTTTAGTGTACCTCAGATAATTCTTTAGTGGCTGTGCTTCCTCTATTTGAATGCATTGAAATGCAGAAAAACTGAAAAAGTGAACTCGAGAATTTTTAAATTTGGGTCTCTTCCCACCCATCAAAGTGAGAGTACACAGCTGAGTAAATTGTTTGTGAGTTGCCAATATCTGAAAATGTGTCAGTAAGCAAGTCAGTTCAGTTTTGGGTATGATTATGTTTTAAAATGTGAAAGCAGTCAATCATTAAATATGCACCCTTGCGCTGTAGTGATATGTTGTATAAACTAAAGACAAATCATGTCACCGCCCACATTATGTGAGCCATGTAAAATTAGGTTGAAGATATACTCTTTATAAATTTTTTTTTTTTAAAAATCAAGTTTTAAAGAGTAAATGTCAGAATTCCCAGAAAAACTTCATTTCCCCCCATCTCTGTCACCCTTTGCCTTAGTTATGATTAATTTAGCTGTACTTTTCCAAAGATTAATAAACATAATTATTAAGTTATAGCATGATTATCTTTTTTAAGGGTGAAAATTTAAACACATAAAAACTTAATAGGTGTTATTTTTCACTTGAAATCACTTTCTTAGATCCATGGAATACTTTTCATTTGCTCCTGTTTTGCTTAAACTCGTTTAAGGATAACCACATACGGTACACACAATTGCACCTGTGGGACCATCTAAAGAACGTGAACAGTACTCTACGAATAGTATCGAGTTGGACTAGCTCAATTCTACTGCTGGTGGTCCTGAACCACTCTGCCATAAGTGTTCATTTGTGTCTAAGTCTCCAAGCCAGAGTGCACTACAGCAACACGGGTCTAAAAATAGCATCGTTGTTCCTCCCTGCCCTCCTCCCACTCACTTCAAGTCAGACATGTGGTCCCGTGTGGACATAATGCAGCCTTAACAAAACACATATCCTTATAAAAAAAATGCTTAAAAAGAGAGAAGAGCTGGAAAAATAAAATACTTTAAGGCATATATGCAAGGGATATTCTGTCTAGAGTGGAGGTTATTTAATTTCCTAATATATATTTTTAATCTCATTGTTTATTTACTGTACTCATCCCCAACTCAATTGCTTTTGTCGCACTGGGTTGTCGGGAAAGACACAATAGATGTGACGTAACTTTAATGAAGTGTGACAGGCAGGAATTTACTGTCTGAATTAATTGGCCATAGCCGCTGTAGACATGCTGTCAATAAAGCTGGCCCTCGTTGGCACATGGGATTTTTCCTCCTCTTGTGCTTCTCTATTGGAAACGTTTTTTGTTTTCAAAATATCAAACAGATTCTGATTCATGACAATGGATATTACATTATTCTAATTTGAATGCAAACTAAATACAGTAATCACTTCCATACACAAACTGCGTAAAAAATTAAAGATTTTACATATCCGGATATACAAACAAAGAAGTAAAGAATTGCATTAAACCAAACTGAAAATAACGCAAAAGTACATTGTTGTAAAATAGAAAAACAAAAGATGACTTCTTTTAAAACACTTCGTAAAATTAATTTATTTAATTATATTATTAGTACATAGGTTTAACTGTGTGGCACCAAATTTTAACAGTCTTAAAAACCAAATACGACTAAAGAAATGAAAACTATTAGTTCCTATAGCTAACCCTGGAAATATTTATATCTTAGTTACTAGTAAACAGAAATGAAATCTCAAAAAAGTTAACAAGTAAAACTGTTTGTTGAACAGATCAGATGGTTGGACAAAGAACAAAATTATGACTTTTTCTTTTCTTTTTTTTGCAATGAGTGGTCGGTGCTTGGTCACATAAAAAAAGTGAATGTTGCACTGTCTGGTGCAAGACCAGTCTATTGAAGAAGTGCTACAAATCCAGACAGACTCTGTGCCTCTCTGTAAACCAGAATATTACCTTCCAACATGTGCAATCCAATAAAGCATTTGCCTGCGGGGGCATCTGACAACAAGGACATCATGGTGTCCTCCTACAATGTAATGTATAATCAATCAATGTGCCAGTTTGTTCAACTTCGACCATGTGGCAAAATTACCCGTGGCTACAACATCAATGTATCGATAGCGTAGAAGATGGAACACTATAATGTCAATGGTGGCAAGTCACTGAATGCAACAAGTCATACAAAAATGATTAGATCACCCTTGTTTACTTAGTTTCTTGTTCACTTTAGATCCCTTGAAGAACCTTTCTTTGGAAATACAGTATAATGATGGCACAAAAAATATAAATTTTAATATAATGGCAGATGCCAATGCCATTCACAAAAATAAAAATGTACTTAAGTTGTTACATCAATATTGATGATTTAATGCTAAAAAAAAGGTCTTAAGAATTTATTTTCGACTTATGAGTCACATGATATACTGTACATTCTATTGGTAGCAGGCATTTGATTGAACGAGAAATTGGAGAAAACAAAACAGTTTAATGGTTTCCCTCATGTATGTATCATGTATGATGCTGGTCTCCATTTCAAGTCATATATTACTCAATTGCTGGTATGATGTTCAGTCATACTCCAGTGTGACCGGACCATATCCAGATCCTCCCGCCGAACTGTGTGACACCACAAGGGGACTCCAAGAGAGCTACAACACGCCAAACGACGACAGTATAGAATTGCCTTTGCCCAGAATGATGACCTATCCTACAGCTTTATAAAGAAAAAAATATATATACGTATATATTCCATATTACAAAATTGTATTTTAACTCATGAGCTGACATTGACGGTCGATAGATGTCAAATCCATTTGAACTGGGAGTGCTGGAAGGGAATGATCATCTTTTAGTGCCATTGACAGCGATACTTAAAACAGTTCAAATGGATTGGCAGTTTTCGCCGTCTATGGCAGTGACTGAGTTGATATCCGTGCTTGATAAACCGGTTTTCATGATCCTACTTCCTAATGTTCATCATCCATTAACATCAAAAGCAGAGGTAGGTAGAGTAGCCAAACATTTTACTCAAGTAAGAGTAGTGTTACTTCAAAATAATACTACGCAAGTAAAAGTCATCCCAAAAAAAATGTACTCAAGTACAAGTAAAAACGTATTTGGTGAAAAGAATACTCAAGTAATGAGTAACATTGTGAGTAACTGCTTATTTTTGTTTGGGTTTTTTTTTTAATGGTATTTTTTTCCTCAGCACAAACATCTATATGAACTGTTGTTATAATGATACTGTAAAATAACCCATTACTTAACCACATTAAGCCAAAGAAATACAAAAAAACAATCATTCCGGCGAGAAAGAGAAAAAAACAGACAGAAATAGAGCATTATTCATCTAAAGACCGCAAAAGAGCTTGCATGCCCTCTAGTGGGGAAAATAGTTCCTAGTTTGAATAGTGAATGGCTCCTTCATAGTTTATAGAGGTGGGAATCTTTGGGCACCTAACGATTCGATTACGATTCAGAGGCTCCGATTCGATTATAAATAGATTATTGATGCCCCCTACCCCGCTTTTAATGTTTTTTTTGTTTGTTTTTTTTTACATTAGTTCCAAAATTGTACAAAAATCCTATCAGGCTTAAATAAACGACTATTTCAGTATCAAGTTACCAGTTAAAAACAGTAAATAAAATACTCAAGTCCCCATTCTGTATCAGCAGCTTCAAACTACATTCAATTAATTTAATGTTGTGAATCAACCGTTAAAGTTGTAAAAATTGCTGCCACTATCCCATAATCTCCATTTTGTCTACATTCGACATGTCAAAGTTTTAAAACTGTTTCTTCATTTAAAAATGGATTCAAGTCAAGATTTTTGCCGATTTAGGAGTATTTTAGATAAAAAGTTAATTAGGTTTGCTACAACAGAGCCTTCTAGAGAAGTCAACTGCTTTAAGATGGCGGCTGTTTACTAATGCTGCCAAGTCTTTCATTTCGCATCTACTAGTAGTTCTCTATACATGTTCTAACACCGCCGTCGTCTGTCATTTCGCATCTAGTTCTACATATATGTGATATCTAACGTAGCCGTATGTGGCGTGTATTTGTGGCAACTAGCAACTGGGCGTTGTTTGTAGCCTCGGCCGCTGTCAGGTTTTTTGTTTTTTTTATCTGGCGGCATGAGTTGAACATGATATCTACTCTCGGTCCATTCCTCGTTGCGTCCCGAAGACCGCGCTGACTGCGTTTTAGTTCTGCTTTACCTGGTATAATTCAGTAATCGGAATTTGGATGTTTGTGAATCGTTCTTGGATCTTCCAAGGGAGAATCGCGAATAATCTAAGAATCACAAATTTTGCACGCATCTAATAGTTACTATTATTAAACTAAAAGGATCATATCTCCAGTTTTCTTTGGTCAATCGGTGCCAAATAAAAACTGGGAGAGAGGTTTAAATCAGAGCTTTCGAGTCATGTTGAGGGCAGCGCTCTATGTCAAATACTTCATTTTTTATGGTGCTTTAAAGACACCACGTGATTGAACAGGCTGGCGTGATCATAGAACACTAGCTTGCGTCTGATTGGTGTAATAGTCATGTGATTATTGTTGCAACGTCTCGTTGGTGAAATTAGTAGCGCTACTCTTGATACTGGTTGCAAAATAAATAAATAAATAAATAAATCTCATAAGTAGAATACATAAAGATGAAAAATGTAACGACTCATGTGTAGCCCAAAGTAGCGGAGTAAGAGAAGTGTTTTTTTCTTCACAAATCTACTCAAATAACAGCATGGCTCAGTAAAACTACTCTTAGAAGTACATTTTTCTCAAAAATATCCTCAAGTAAATGTCACGGAGTACACGCGTTGCTACCCACCTCTGATCAAAAGTGAGCTGAGAAGGTCTGAACTTTGTTTTATTTAAAACTATTTTTCAAGCTGCTGTGTGCCTTCCAAAGCCTCACACAGTAAAAAGCGCTGACTACTCAAAAATAATGATAAATGGCAAGTGAAAGAATAACTGGAAACAGGTTAGGGGAGTCTCTGTCCAACCTTATATATGTAAGTTGTCACATTGACATTTATCATTTTCAACATATATCATAACTTTTCCCCCTTCCTTTTTACCAAATGACAACAGCAAGATCTGGTCTTTGCGCCTCAACTGATGCTGTCACTTTTTAATTTGAACCAGACGTAGTATCCGCTTGACTGCAGTTAGGGAAACATGTCTGTTATCACATCTTGACTGAATCACAATACTTAAGAGAAAATGTTATAGTTGCTTCAAGGGAAACTTTTTTTTTTTTTTTTTAATTCTTCATATGTTAGGGAATATGTGAAACTATGGCCTAAAGTAAATAGGAGTAGATGAAAATTAAATGTGAATAAAACCTGACACATACACCCCTTGTTATTTTTTAAAGTTTGAAAAAAGATTGGAATTGTGAAACCTAACTCTAAACCTTAAACAGGTTGCCTTTGAAGAGGCTCAATTGGAATAAACACATGTGGAGAAAATGGATGTTGAAGCGGCTCTTAGGAAGAGGCTTAAACATTAGAATACTAATAGTAATCCATCCCTTTTTAGCCCGGTACCATGGCCCTTCAAGGTTACTACATTTAACAGGCTGAAAGGTGGGATTAGCCACAGCGAGCTGGGTTTCACCCTCACAAAACCACTGAGCAAAACATAGGTGGCATGACCTTGAATTTTGGTATGGCAGTTCCTGTATGAATATGGTGTTCTGCTTCATTGAGTGGTTCAGAGAGTACAGTAGTACAATATTAATGCAATATTTACGTACCATCCTCACTGGTGTGCGTCTCTGTGCCTCCCTCATTGTCAACCTCCTCCAGTACTCCATGCTCACTGTAGGGACTTTCACTGTGGGGACCACAGACAAAACGGGCAGTCATATATTTATCATACAAAGAAGCCTTGCTTCTTTGGACAGCTGGAAAGAAAGAAGGCTTGTCCTCATAAAGTGAAACCAGTGGTTATTATACTGTAGGTTTTCTATGTGTATCAGTTTCTCCATCTGTAGTTTGGCCTCCTTTCCCCAAATGCTCTCTGTCTGACATCATGGGAGACCTGAACACATCTCTGTTGAACAGATTACCCCCTGACTGTCTCCTCCCATGGTAACATATCACCAACCACCTTTTATTTTACAAGAAGGGAGGCAGCCAAGAGTACCAATCTCCCAAAGGCTTCATGTGCGGTTGAGCTGAGATGGGTGATTAACTGCAGCCTGGGATAAAACCGTGCCAGCTTATGGTAGGGCAGAGGAAAAATATAGAGGGCAATAAAGAAAGACGCTCAGTTGAGTGAATTTTATTTCGATAGTATGCCCCTTAAGTTAATTCAATTCAGCTAAGTCCCAAGTAGATGACCTCTGTCCCTTTGTCCAATGGTAATTATTTCAAGCTTATCACTACAGAAAGGTTCGTCAAGTAAAAGTGTCCTTTAACCTTCTTAAACATACATGACCACAACAGTTGCAATGTGGTTACTAAAAGACCCTGCCTAACAGCATGATGAGTGGTTGCCAACAAGCAAAAAAAAAAAAAAAAAAAAAAAAAAAAAATTAAAAAAAAAAAAAATGTCTGTACTAACTCATTTAGAAAATTTGATACTTTACCAATAGTCTCCTCCTGCCATGCACTTCTCATAGATTGGCCCATCAAGTTCTTTGGCATCAGGAAAGATTGTCTCATTGTGAATGATGATGGTCTTGATTATCTCATTGACATGGGCCTGGCAGGAGACCTGGTCCTGGCTCTCAGGTGTCGGCATAAGTGTAGGGCCAAAGCAAATCGCCAAGTTGAAAGGATCCATCATGTTCTCGTCGCTGTACTGAGATAAGCTGTGCAAAAAGAGGTTGGGGAAAAAAAAAAAAAAACATGAATGTTTCTGACAAATAATAACTTCTTTTTGAATACAAGTTCAACATTCATTCATCTTCTGAGCGGCTTATCCTCACTATGGTTGCAGGGATGCTAGAGCCTATCTTAGCTAACTATAGCCAGTAGGCGGGTACACATTGAATTGGTTGCCAGCCAATCGCAGGGCACAAGGAGACGAACTAGTTCAACATAGGAGGATTTAATTATTATTGTCCAAAAAACAACAACTAAAACTTACTGGTTCAGGAAGGCAAAAAGGTAGCGCATCACAACAAGGACTGATCTGGGAATGGTCAGGAGGATCTTGCGTATGTACAACGCTCTGTCGTACAGATTTTCTATTCCTATGACAGTAAGAAAAACAAAGGGTGTCAAACATGAAGAAAAACTTTTCACTTGATTCATCTGAATTCTAATAACCTGATAGATACATACTGTCCATTGTTATACTTGTGACCAGTGTTGTTAATGTTACTTTAAAAAAGTAATTAATTATAGTTACAAATTACTTCTCCCAAAAAGTAATTGCGTTAGTAACTCAGTTACCTGAATGTAAGAGTAATTAGTTACAGGTCACACAATCTGAACTTCAAAGGGTTTTTGGGACAATTGGCCCTTGCCCAATTCTTTACCCTAAACTTAACCAGACACAGGGGTATTGCGAATATTGCGATAACTAGATAATAACCTTTTTTAAAACTGTTTCATCATTTAAAGATAACTGTTTCATCATTGAAAGATAAATTTTGCCGATTTAGGAGCATTTTTAAAAAATTGACTTAGGTACGCTAGGAAGGTTCTCTACAACAGAGCCTTCATGAGAAGCCTACTGCTTTGAGATGGCGGCTGTTTATGAACGCATGTAGTTCTTTATTATATATGTTGCTAATGTTGCCGTGTCTGTCATTTGCATCTAGTTCTGTATATATGTGATATCTACCGAAGCATCATGTGAGCGTAGTTTGTAGGCTATCGCCAACAGTCAGGTATTATTGGAGCCACCTAGCATAGTAGCATCGCGTTTGCAACGGCGTCACACTCCCTTGCCTCCTCCCCACTCCTGCTCTGCTCTCTCGTTTCCGTGAGTCCGTCTTTTTCCAGACTTTTCTCGCGTCAGTCAACCTACATCGTAACGCATAGTAACGCACGCCTTTCCAGCCTCAGTAACGGTAACGGCATTGCTAACATGAGAAAAGTAATTAATTAAGATTACTCACTACTGAAGAAAATAACGCCGTTAGTAATGCCGTGATACTCTAACGCCGTTATTAACAACACTGCTTGTGACTGTCCATTGTTATACTTGCGACTGTAATATTTCACGTAGTGGAGCTACGCTACGCCATTTGAGCAACTTGTGAACAACTTGGGTTTTTGGATGAAGCAAACATTTAATGATAGTGGATTGAAATGAGAGTATGTCCATAACTTAAAGCCAGTGCAGCAGACTTATATAAACCTCCATGATGCGCATTGTACATTAATGTACAATAAAATCCAGAATGACTATCAAGAAGTGCTGCTAAAAAAACAAAAAGATGTGGGCAGTTAGCACAAAGCTCATGTCAGCAACTGCACATTGAAGAAACATCCCCCCCCCCCCCCTCCCCTCCCCCGAATCTGGAGCCCTGCTGGGTGTAGCTCAGCCCACACTGCAATCACTGTCATGTGGAGCTGGGGAATGTAAACAGGAATCTCCATCACTCATCCAGCACGAGTGTACTTAAGTACTGTACAACCGACCCAACTTCGTACAAGGCATCACAGTGCATGTGGGCATGCTAACATGCTCGCACGCACACATGACACCAACTTTGTTAAGCAGCCCTGTGTAATATCCTGAAATCTGAGAGAGAGAGAGAGAGAGAGAGAGAGAGAGAGAGAGAGAGAGAGAGAGAGAGAGAGAGAGAGAGAGAGAGAGAGAGAGAGAGAGAGAGAGAGAGAGAGAGAGAGAGAGAGAGAGAGAGAGAAAGAAAAAGAGAAAGAAAAAGAGAGAGAAAGAGAGAGAGAGAGAAAGAGAGAGAGAAAGAGAGAGACAGAGTGAGAGACAGAGTGAGAGACAGAGTGAGAGACAGAGTGAGAGACAGAGAGAGAGAGAAAAAAAGACCACACAAGATGAGCGAGTCAGCAGGCAATGAGAAAGAAAATGAAATGGCTCATTTTGACTGGTTGTAATATGCATATTTATAGACTTTATATTATTATTATTATTTTTTTTTTACACATGAAACTAAAAGTGACCACTTTCTTTAAATGAACCAGTATATTGTTAAATATTATAAACTATCAATTACAGCTAATCAAAAATAGAAAAATAAATAACTAAGGGTGTGTGAAATTTCCGATTCTTAGATTATTCGCGATTCGACCATGGCAGATTCGAGAACAATTCACTAACATCCAAATTCCAATTATTGAAATATGCCAAGTAAAGCGGAACTGAAACACAGTCAGCGCGGTCTTCGGGACGCATTGAGCATCGGGCCGAGAGTAAACATAATGCTTGCCTTTCCAGGGTAATGACACTGCTCAACTCACGGCTCTGGCTAAATTCA
This sequence comes from Corythoichthys intestinalis, assembly GCF_030265065.1. Lineage (NCBI taxonomy): Eukaryota > Metazoa > Chordata > Actinopteri > Syngnathiformes > Syngnathidae > Corythoichthys > Corythoichthys intestinalis. Next base: position 41,424,707 of record NC_080399.1, read on the forward strand.
TGCTGCTAGATAAGAAAACAATAATACCCGACTGCTGCCGACAGCTGCTACAAACTACGCCCACATAATGCTACGGTAGATATCACATGTATAAAGAACTAGATGCGAAATGACAGACTTGCCGGCGTTAGTAAACAGCCCCCATCTTAAAGCAGTAGACTTAGCTGGAAGGTTGTTGTAGCGAACCTCACTAAATTTCTATCTAAAATACTCCTAAATCGGCAAATTCTTGAATTCTTGAATCTATCTTTAAATGATGAAACAGTTTAAAAACTTTCACATGTCGAAAGTAGACAGAAGCAAAATTATGGAATAACGGGAGCAATTTTAACAACTTTAACAATTAATTCACAACATTAAATTAATGGGATGTAGTTTAAAGCTGCTGATACAGAATGGGGACTTGAGTATCTTATTTACCGTTTTGAACATTAACTTGATACTGAAATAGTTGCTTGTACAACTTTTGTAACTAATGTACGAAACATTAAAAGCAGCTCATAGCTGGGGGGTGGGTGCATCAATAATCGATTTATAATCAGATCGTAGCCTCTGAATCGTAATCGAATCGTTAGGTGCCCAAAAATTCCCACCTCTAAATAATAACTGAACTGAATTATAATATAACAGGAATTTGCTTGAAAATTAAAACAATTGTCAGTAATGAAATTTGTTAAGAATGATGAGAGAAATACTTTACACCCTCTGATACTTACGGATGCAGGACAGCAGTTCATTGAATCTCTCCTTAGGGAAAAGAGGATTCTCCAGGCCTCGAAAGTAGAGTTTAAGCACGCCCGCCACAGAGTTGATGTCATGATTATTCTCATCGTCTATCAGTGGATCGTTTCCTTCAACATGGACACATTAATAGAATCAGTTGGAATGTAAATTTAAGTGTTAATGAAATGTATTATTGAGATTCCTATTATTTCAAATGTCCAGATGAAGAAGTACCTCTTTCAAATGAGTTTTTAATGTCATTGACCTCCAATTGGGATCCAGATACTCGAAATATCCCTTGATGCTGGAGGCCTGCACAGAGAAAATAAGTGTAAATAGGAGCAAAATGTAACATTCTCATAAGGAAAGATAATTGGTGCTTTGTTGTAGAAAGGCACATTTTGTTCTTCCTATCCCTTAGCATCCCTAATTAAGGATTTTGTAGAGTTAGAGAGACTAAACTAAAGTACTGTATTCCTAAAAGTAGGATTAGGATTTTACGAGGAAAAAAAGGTTAAGGTTAAAAATGAGCTATAACTAGTCTGCTGCGTGTCTCCTTTTAATTAGTCTTTGGCAGACATCTATTGGGTCCTTGAAAATACAACAGACAAAACAGCAAATTATTGGCTGTCATCTAAATCTTACAATAAATTGCTTTTCCCCAAGGACGCAAGGGAAACTCCCTTCTTACAGCATCATTGCTTATCATTAAATGAAATCGGGCCAAAATTTAACATAAAAGGTTGGGGCCTAGGGAGAAGGGAGCTCAGGAAACATGTCAATCCATGGATGAGGTACTCACATTGCGTTTTTTTTTTTTTTTTTTAAATACATAATGGATAAGATAACTCACCATACAAATTTATGTAGCGAATGCAGCTCTCAACGACGCGAGGTATAGCTTGTCCAGAATCCTTGAAAAGATTGAAAAGCTTTCTTAGCCAATACATGCTTCATTTAGGAAAAGAACAGAAAAAAGTAAACTTGGACAAGAAATAGCTGGAACAAAGTAAAAATCTAGTCTGTGTTTTGACATTTGCACAGTTCATCCATATATTATTTTAAACTACACTACTAATGGTGGATGTAAAACATTATTTCTTAACTGTCAAAGACTTCATAGAATTTTTAATTATCAAATCCATTATGCATCATCTTTTGCAAATGTGAAAACCGCTTTATTCAGTGTCTCCACTGTCTAATAATCAGATGAGTTATACGTCCACAAAACTGTCCCGCAAAAAAAATCATGTATCAAAACTATATATTTTTTTATGTATATGTTGGATATCTTAACATATATTTTTGGAACAGCAACAATACAAAAACATGCACAACAGATTTTTGAATATGGGTGAGTTAAGAAGAGAAGAAGTGATGGTTAGTGTACAAGCTTGCTGACGCAGACAGAGTTGACTTGCGTTACAACTAGAGATTATTATGGTTATAAAATATTTTAGCTCAACAATTTTGCCCACTATTAAAGTGAGCTAATTCTAAAACTGTGATTGATTGAATAGACCAATCAATCAATCAATCAATCAATCAATCAATCAATCAATCAATCAATCAATCAATCAATCAATCAATCAATCAATCAATCAATCAATCAATCAATCAAATCAATCTTATTTATATAGCCCTTTACAAAAACCTGACAGGTTGATTATGTTAAATAATTTCAAATTCTAATACAAATACTTCCTGCCTCTGACAGTAATCACATCAAATGCATGCCTGAAGTGATGATCATTCATCATTTAGAAGGCCTCACAGAAGCAGAAGTGACGTAGTTCTATAAAGATGCATTTGCTAAATGCACTCAGAAGTCTGCTGCACTCTTGTTCTGGTGTTGTGCAAGCCACTGCCGAAGATCATCCAGTACTGCACAGGGAAGCGGCGCATGCTTTTAACGATACAGTAGATCTGTTTACGGCTCCCAGGGGTACGTATACAATCTAAAAAGTTCCGTGCCAATACAGGCTATCAATTGTGGAAGTGGAGCCTCTGATGACAGCTAAGGAAAAGTTCTTGTGTTGCACAATTATGCAATATTGTCGTTCTGCAAGGTCTATGAGTGACTGAAGATTATTAAAATAATAGGTCATACTCGCAACATGGGTACTTTTTGAAATAATGAATGAATGAATGGAATTTTATTGTTATCATCATCGATATCATTGACAATCATTGACAATTACAATATGTGATATGATTTGCCTGAAGGCACCGAAGGAGAGGACAAAGGCGGACGAGATGAAGCATATGCTTATCAGTTTCCCGTCCCCCATACAACTAAAGACGCACATTCAGGCATGGAACAGAGTGCGTCTGTACGCGTTGAAGGCTGAGCAGCGAGTTGGGGAATAACTACCGTAATTTTTGGACTATTAGGCATATCTGACTATAAGCCATCACCCACCAAATTTGACACTAAAATGACATTTAGTAGCGCCTTATAGTTCGAAAATTATGGTACTCTACGACAAACCCACGCTGCCCAGGCCTGTGGCGCACGGGGTACATAATATTTACTATGTACGTTTTAAATGGGTAGACCACGTTTACAATTTCCAATTTGTCATTTCTAAGAAGCAGGACCTTAGAATAAAGGCATCTGCACACATCATTCTCTATAGCAAAACATCACTTATAAGTTTTATGTTTTTTGTAATTTAACTGCAACCAAGTCATATCTGTCTGAGTCAAATAACAAAAAATACAATCACATGAAATGTTATGGCATTAGAGAAAGCAAGCAAGCAGTAGGGGCTCCCCATGGTGTTTAAAGATGTCTACCTGATGACGAGCATGTGAGTTCCGTCTTCCACGGCTACGGACAGGCATTGCAAAAAAGAGAAAGAAGCAAGACCGAAATTAGGACCACAGGAGCTGCTCACCAAACCTTTTACCAAGAATGCACCCTTAATCCACTTTGTGCTGGCACTGACCCAACAAGAACTAGACAGAAAATAATGGCACGGGTCACCAGCTGTGGTTGTGAAAATAGTGGAGGAAGAAGGCAGCACACCATATCTATTTGACATCCACTCAGACTGTCACTAATCCTGATCTTTTTCCTGGACTCTACTCTCTGGAGATGCCAGAAAGGCTCATTGATGCGGGTGCAGTACTGAGTAAAGGGAAACTGACTGAGATGAACATTTAGCCATCCCAGGGGCATTGGGCTCTTCCGGAAGCCGTTCCAATCTATCAGTGCCACTGCTACAGTTTAGGCACAGACAAGCGTTTAGCAGGTTAAAGCTTAACTGTAGTTTAAACAGTTTGGGGGACCCATGAAAATGGCCAGAAAGCTGGAGCAAGAGAGAAAATAAGGAGAAGGAGTAATGTCGAGCAGGCAGTGTGATCATCAGTACCTTGATATACGACTCCATATTTCCATTAAATAACTTAACATTAAAAACAGAGCGGGGTCTAGCCCGCCTGGTGCCAGTGTGGGTTTTGAACAGCCCATTGGGGTGTCTAGAATACAAAAAATGCATTAGAAAGAGAAGACAAAGCAATTGCCTTAAGCGGCATAACGATCATGTCCATAAATTATGGTGAACAAGTCAAGTTATGAAGGAGAAGCTGCTTGAACCCATGAAGGAAATGTTTCTTCACAGCCCTGTTTTCTCTCTAGTTAGGTGGCTACCAAACTCACCGAACTGATCATACTGGCATGGTAATAAATGAATCATTAAGAATGATTTCAATTGAGTCTTGTTTTTCAGCCCAGAGTAAAAATGTTACAAATGCAACTGAATGATACATGAATATGGGCTTGTTCTATGGTAAAATGGGCTTTTTGCTTTACCTTGTGGTCATGTAGTCAGCTCTGTGGCCTGAAGAGATAAAATAGAAACAATGCGTGATTAGTAGACGTGCCAGTTTCTATCTTTATGTGTAGTGTGTGCAGCTTGAGAAGCACATGAGGCCTTTAACTTGCCTTGACTACAACTACACACAAACCCACAAAATGCTTGTGTACAAATGATTTTAGTACATACGATAATCTAATTCCATGAACAGGATTGGACCATTTACTTAAAGTCAGACAGCCTTAGAGAGAATTAGTCTAGTCCGGTCACTAAGATTGATAATTCACTCTATGGTTTCAATTTACGGTAAATTAGTCCCATTTACTGTCTAAAAACATTTAAAATAATTAGACGTGATTGTTATTTGAACAGATATAATAAAAAGCTTACAGTAGGGTACAATACATCAACCATTTAGAAAACGCTAACAACTGTTAAAAAAAAAAAAGAAGACAAAAAAGAAAGAAAAAAAAAAGAAAAAAAGAGACATTTCACACTATCAAGCTTGGTCACTAAAAGGAATATGACCTTACCTTCACCAAGCGTCCTCTTCAGCAAATCATGTTTGGCCTGCAGTTTGGAGATGAGATTGCTGCCCTCCAGAAACTCACGGAATTTCTGTCGAGAATTTAGGGTTATTACAAAGTTGCCCATCACATCTCACCTCTGAAGACAGCCATGGGCTTTGACCATTTTGAGAATGGACCAAGTAGCAAGTGGAAGGCTTTAACCATTGAGTTAGTGATACAAACATCTAAGTTCTGGAGCATTTTACAGATGTTTGTAGTGCTCAAATCATGTATTTTTTTTTTTGTATTTATTTTGAAAATTCCATCAAAATGGTGGACACTTGTCATTTCTGAATTAGGATACATTTTTAATCAAAAGATATTTTGACCGTGTATAAATTAAATGTAGAGAAATATAAAACACCAATTAATGCTGTAAATCCAATTTTTTCCTTTCTTTCTGTTCTACTTACCATAAAGTAAAACTGCTCAGTCTCCTGCTGGTTTGCTCTCCTCTTTGCAATGCTCGGTTTGCTGAGGTATGTTTCTGACACAGTGGACCGGACAGACTCAGTGGATCTGCTATGGTGAAAGCACTCAGAGACGTCATAATCCTCAATGGTCACCATGTCTTGTATAGTGGTGAGTGTGGCCTCTGATGTTTTTTTCACCTGCAGGCAGAGGAAATAATGAAAACGGTGACCGGATTCATAGCGCATCACCACCCCATGTCCAGCCCATTATTCTATAAAAAGTAAGTAACGCAACCTAGATACATGCACTCAAAGGAACCAAAGAAGAAAAGTTAGTAGATTTTTTTTCCAGAAGGCTGCATTTCTATTAACTACTTGGTCCTTGTCATAGGAGCTCATAAATATTTCGTCTGTGTCCCTTTGCCGCCGGTGCAATCTATCAAGACTCGGTGTACTGTTTAATCGAGGGGATACGACCTGAAGGGGAAATACAGTACTTTACTGTTAAATAACTATATTTTGCACCCAACGTCAAGATTACAAAAGTAGAAATCATTTGTTTTCCTTGGTCAGCATTTAAGTGATACATAAAGCTACAGTATATCTAAACTAAAAAGGAAGATTTTATGACGCTGAATGATTGGATAGTGTCCCAGGGAAACATTTTTGTATTGAAGGAGAGGCATATATCAGATCTTAATACCCCTTTAGTGGCAATGAGAGCCAGAATCTTTTTGTAAAACATAAATCAACAACTAATGCAAAGTAAATTTAGCAATGTTTTTTAGCATTTTTACAGCAGCCAAAGAGCAAAGGAAACAGCTGCACGTCTGTCAAGCAATGCCCTGAAGCTTTCCCCGGCCGGATGAAGACAGGCTCGCTACGTTTGACAGTTCATGCTTGGAGGTCGTCAAAATGCTTTTAACGGTCATTTTTCAAGGATGTCTCTGGCACACAGTGCCAGCATAGCGAGGCCATCTGGTAATAATAACACAAAGCTGCAGTGTCCTCCAATTTGGGCCCACTAGGACATCAACTTAAAACAAGGACATAAGGCTCGTCTCATCATGTCCCCTCCTAGAACTAATTTGGTAACCATGTTGAATACTTTAGGTTTAGATGAACACTTTTATTCTGTTGACAATCAGGTATAGTGAATCTGCTTTGATGAGACATGACTCTATAGATGATGAGTCACCACAACTCAAAATACCCTTAGACCTCAGTCTTTGAACAGTATTCAGAAGCTGTGAAAAGAAAATGACAGAAAAAGTACAGGAAGCAGATAAGACGTGAAAGAGAAACCAAATGGACGTGACAGAAATCAATGAAACCGGTGCAATATTCTTTAAAAGGTTTTGCTTCACTATTACCGAAAGAATTCCCAATAAATGAAAGCTGCTTAAAATGAGTCCAGCTGTACCTCTTCATTTTCAATCTTCAGAGTAGACAGGCGAGATTGCAGTTGCTGGAACCTTAGTATTAGCTCTCCATTAACTGGCGGTTGCACTGTTATCTGACTCACCTATAAGAAAAAGACACATCTCTATAAGTAAGAATTTAAAAGACTTATTCCCATTGCTATCATAGTTACAATTGGTACCGTAAACAAAAGCAACCAGTTTATAAATTAACAATTTAGTTAGAGGAGCTGGCAGTGAAAGACCATGTTTCACTGCCATTTACAGAAATAGATGTCTAATCCTTTTGAAGTGAGAGGGTTGGCAGTTATAATTACTGAAGTACAGAAGAAAAAAAAACACTGAATCTGTTGAAAACCAATCATACTGGAGGTGGTGGTTATTTTCTCAAATTAGCAAGAGTGCCTTCGATCAAGATCTCTAAATGATGTGGCTTTTTTTCAACAGTATATATATTTGTAAATTATTTAATGTCACTTTCCATAGTTCTTGGCTGAACCTACCTCATCACCCATGTGAGACTGGAACTCAAATTTTGCAGGTGGACAGAAGGCCGTAGGGAACAGCTCCATAAACCTTTGTCTGTCACTTCTCGGGTCCAAACTGTCTACTGCATTCTCAATGATGTCAAGACCTTCATGGCGAGATGTCTCAAGGTTGTATTCAGCAGACAGGTAAGTCCGCAAGGCTCGATTCAGGCTGGCATGATATCCCAAATCACAACACTAGACAGAAAGATAAACTGGAGGTCACGTGTGGGCACATCTATTGTAACCAACAGTTGTGCCCCTTTATAGCACATTCCGATGCTCACTATATGTAGTAACATACATGTATTTGAAATGGATACATTTTGAAAAATAATAGATAAATAATAAAAGTTTTTGGACTAAAATAAAAAATAATTTAATAAATAAAAAAACAATAAATTTAAACCGAGGAAGTCTGTAATAATGATATGTGCATGAGTCTGCAAATACAGCTCATGCAAGCAGCTTGGCACATAAATTCTCAAACACAAATCCTGGAGAGATCTGAAGGCTTGTGAGCAAGGCGGAGTGAAGGGTAATTTCACCACACAGCATGCTGCAGAATAGAGATTACACTTCAGTCATCGCCTTCAATCCTGTCTGGAATACAAACTCTAAACCGCTTGATAAAAATCCTTCTTTCTCAAAGTGCCTCATTCCCTTTAAAGTGAAGCAATATTACCTAAACATCTCACTCACAAAAAATTGAGGGATATACTCTAAACTAATTGTAACTAATGTTTTGGTGCAGAATTTTTTAACATCACTCAAATTGATAAGCTCGCAAATCACTACACTATCAGTATCACTAATATAATGCTAACGTTCGTAACTGAAAATGCCATGTGAAACAATCCTCAACTTCAATGATAAAAAACTGATGGCCAAACCAGTGACGCTATAACATAATACAGATGTTAACAAAAGCATGTATTATCACTTACATCAATTAGGTCTGACAGGTCGTGGATGTAGTATTTGAAAACAGATGAGTTGGTGGCTTCCAATGTCAGGAGGTACTCATTCCGTGCTTTGATCGACTTCATTTTGTTCTCAGAGTACTTGGCTTGACGCTAATGAGAGAATTAAAGCAGGGAACTGAACAACTGATGTTGTGAGGAATAATATAAAATCCAATCAAACGTGATTGTGGTTTTATATCCCTGTATTCACATCAGAGAATGTCTGGACAGCAGCATCACATAAAAAAGCAGATGTGAGTTAAAAATACAAAAGAACAACAACAAAAAAAGCACATTGGACCTCTTGTGAACTATTGGTCTTCAGCCTACACTTCCTCTCAAGCAGACAGGCAGAAGGCTGTTAGTCACCATCTAATGACCAATGCGCTCTGACGCACACTTCCATATCATCTATATTTTAATACTCCCAATATAGAAATCAGGAAGACTTTTAAAAAATCGGTTTCCTATGGACATTTAATCATTTGTCACAAAATGTGCCAGACTTTAATCAGAACTTTCATAAATAAGCCCTACTAACTAAGTCATGTGTACACTGCAATAACGTACCTTTTCTTTCATTTTCTCTATCTTCTTCACTGAGTTGCGCTTCTGGTATTTATCCTCCATGCGGATGCTGAAAACTGGATCTCCCCTGCCAATTTGCTTCTCCTCCTGCTTCTCAGCCTCCTTCAGTTTGCTCTCTGCACTAATGCTTTCTGAGTGATACATGTGGTAGGTCTTCATCACCTGGAAAGAAAGAATGAGGTTTATAGAGAAAAAATGTTTATCCATGTTTGGTACACAATCTCATTCAAGAGTCATTCAAATCTAAAGTTGGGTGTCTGCTAATTTGTCATACTGTATTGATGACTGAATTTTTGGTTGCTGGACAATGTGTATGACTCTCATAGCACAGCATTTGGCTCAAAAGGTTAAAACCTAAACAACCACATGCACCACTGTAAACCAAGAATGTACACAGAGGTACTACTCTATGCCTTGGTGAAATAGTGGTGGTGTTAGAGAGACACTTTTAGTATAGTGTTACTAGTGAACTTTTCATTCAAATCAATTATTTGAATTATCAACCTTTGGAGATTGTTGCACTCAGTGCACATTATACACATTCAAGTTGATGTATGATGTTGCTCAATTGCAATAATCAAAAGAAGTAAAACCTAAGACCAGAGGCATCGCGTCCCATTAGGCAATCCAGGCAATTGCCTAGGGCCCCCAGCCAGAAGGGCCCCCCAGAATGCCAACAGATTTAGCACATGCAGCTTTACTGCACTGTCGCAGCGACAAGTGTAGGGAGTGTTTCAATACCATGGAATGATTTGGCAGATTATCTAACAAATCTGTTATCAACCCAAATCAAAACTAACCATGTCACTTAGATTATACATGTTTAAGTAAATCCAATCACCACTAACCATGTCAAGTAGATTATACATATTTAAGAAAGTCCAATCAGCTATTAATACCTTATGATTGTTTAAAGAGTGACTCACCAAGTACTCTCTGGAAAGTCCTTGCCCAGTTGGTTTAAGTTGATTTTCACGGGCCACCTCATTATTCATGTGACTACTTAAAGAAATGGCGATTTTTCCCAAAAAGTCTATTAATGGGTCTATTGTATCCCTCGTCGAATACTCTGTAAGAAAATTATAACATATATGCATCTAAAATAATCCTAAACGATTTTATTAGCAATTTTAATACTCCTTTTAGCAAGGTTCCTTGGGTATGTGTACGTTCCCATAGCAAGCAAGCAAGCAAGCAAGCAGTCCTGTTATTGTCCTACGTCACAAGCACTGCGTATTCTGGGAGCGAGAATAGGCGTAAGGTGCGCATTTCGAGCAGAGGATGGCCACCTGTTAAAATGTGTGCGTCCATGAACGAAAGTCCAACTGTCCCCCTTACTTGCACATGCTCGAAGGGCCCCATGTTGCTTGTTGCCTGGGGCCCCCGGGGACCCTTGCTACGCCTCTGCCTAAGACATTGAGGTGCTGCTTGCATGACAACTGTAATAAAGGGAACACGCAAAAAACTTTCCTAGATGTCCATATCGTTTGGACTGAAATGGGGCTTTAGGGGGCCATCCATCCATCATCTATTTTGGCAACGCTCCACCTGGTTGTTGCCGTCTAGTTGGTTGAAAACTGAAGAATGAGTTTTCGTGGCAGGTTTCTGGTGATGCCAGATCAGAAAAAAGGACTGAGGCCCAATCACAGCGTTAAACCTCTCCAGTTCAATAAAAACCTGCCCAAATTACGAAGTTATAACCTTCCATCCAAGATAAAAATTTGGGCTACCTTTGCGAAAATATTATCATCCCCCCCACTGCATTTCTTTCATGCGCTTAGTCTTTGAAAATAGCTTAAAAGGGCGGGAATCTGACAACCCTGTCTGTCTCCCATACTCCAAAAAAGGAGCATAAGGGTTACACACAGGAATCAAGTTTTGCTGATGCTGCCACCTACACACTTGGCATGGATGGAAAAAAAAAGTAACAACAAAATACCACTTTTGCATTTTCGCTTTAGACCAGTCGTGTAAATGTGGTCTAAAGGCCAAGTTATGCTTCTGCGGCAGACCTACGCCGTCAAGGCAGACCCGATTTACGACCTCTGTCGTAGCCTGACGTCAACCACGTCAAAGCGTGGTGACGTGATGCAAATGGACTGTGATTGGTCCACTCACACTGTTGTTTCCGGTTCAGCGCCAAATCACCGCCATTTTTAAAAATTGTTGTGCTACACGCAAAAATGGACCAAGCCGGCGAGAGGATCATCGAAGAGGTCCACAAGTACGACAACCGCTACAATGTCCAGCCAAGACATTATAAAGATTGCCAAATGGCAAGCAATTCATAGAAGGAAATTGCTGAAAATACGGGGCTGGAGGTCAGCGATTGCATAAAAAAAATGGAAGAATCTCGGAGGCAAGTACGGGTGTGTTCGGAAGCGAATGGCCACATGAAGCAGTGACACAGTCGGCCAAAAACTGCCAGCTTTTAATCACTTTATGTCGTATTTAATGTTGGTGCACTTTATCATTTATTGTGTTTGCTGCGAGTCTGTGACTTATTTACATTTTACACTTCAAATATATGAATAAAGCACAGGTTTGGTGTCAAAAGAGTTGTTTAGACATTTAATTTTCAACTACAGACAGTTCACACACTTGATACATCATCACTGATTGAGAGTGCCTCAGTGCTTTTATGATACCGTTTACCATCAAGGCTTCCAACGCAGTTTGGGAAGTTCCATAACTGCCAGAAATCTGCTATGGCTACCCACTGGCTGTTTGTAGGACACTGCAAAGAAATCGGACAAAACGCTGGACAACGCAGCTTGCTGGCTTCTACCCGATGCTAGAATTCGTAAACTGCCAGTGTCTGTGCGGCATCAACAGTCGGACAGACCACCTCCGCAAAAGTCTTTTGCATCGCCTGCGCCTCAACATTTGTATTGTTATAGCCCTGGATGGGGGTGGGGGTGGGGGGGTGGGGGGGATAGGAGTCGATGATGGCTTTCACCACTTTATTGTGGCAACAATAAAATAAACAAATAACAAAATAATGGCCGGCTGCCGCAACATGCAACCGCTAACTTTCGCTTTCTCCCGTTTTTTTCCACTTGCTTCCCGCTACGTCACCGCTCCCCAGTCTGATCACCTCTTAAAAGACCCTCACATAGTTACGGACATTACAGTACGATCAACATTTGTTGTTCAACAATGATGAGCTGAAGATCTACATTCAAGCATTCCATGTTCGTTGGTATTGTTGTGTAACCGGAAATAAACTAGAGGAAGTCGACAAGAGTCCCGCAAAACCGTACAAGCCCAACGCCATACCCCCCTAGTGGCTTGGCGGTGAATTACAGAGCAATGCATTCCCTTGGCCGTAGAACTATCGAATACCCATTGACGCCGTAGGGTCTACATTGTCGCTACTCCGTCACAGCAACGCAGAAGCATAACTCAGGCTTAAGAATAATTTCAAAGTCAAATTAGGGCTATACTGTACACTACAGGGGCATACAATCATGACCCACTCACAGTACTGTAGTTGAAAATCTGCCTTATATGTCCACTTGACTTCATGCAACTTGTTCTGTGCCTCTCCATTTATTATTATTCAAAATACGGTAATATATTTATTTTTAGATTAAATTATACAGCAGAAGGAAATATTGAAGGCTGTATAAACCTTAGTCCCAAGTGAGGAAACAACAATTATGATAACTCTGTCCACGAGGCATTTGATATAAGAGTCATTTATTTCAATTGTAGTATAACTTAGGCGAGATGGCCTATATTTTATTTTTTTCACCCAAAAATCAATTTACGATTGTTTGACATTTTTCTAACCCCTATTCTTTGCAGTAGATGTGACAATTTGAAGGAAAAAAAAAAAAAAAAAACTCATTTTTTTGGTTAAGTGTAGAATTGAACTGATAATTTCCTACTGGAAATGAAGTGCAAAACCTCTGTCTTTAATAAAATCTCTTTCTATTCCTCTCTCCTCGCCTCCCATATTTGTTCTGTTCGACCCCAAATATAAAGTACTGTACAATAAAACATGATACCGCCACCTTCACCTCACCTTGTCCTAACTACAGAATTAAGCAGCACTTTCCTTATGGTTGCTTCTCATCTGTGCGTGCATGCATGCATCTGCCATAGCAATTAAACAATAAAACAATCGCTTCCGTGTGCTATCTTTGGTGTGTACTGTATATCTCATGGTGGAAAAACTATGCACTAAAAACACAGGTGTCAAAGTAAGTCATCTGTGCGGGGAAAAAAACCCTCGAAATAATTTAGTAAATTGATTCATCACCTACAGTTATGAACACTTCAGAGTGGGAGGGAAAATAAATCATATGGCCTTACAGCTCTAGAAATGTGTAAGCACTACATTTGGACAAACCAAAGGCTTTAGCATACATTCAGACAAAGCCATCTTGTAATCTAAACATTTTTCTCTCCAAATGGGTTATTTCTGTAAAAGAGAACAGCAAAAGCCTGATGTGGAAGCCTTTGCTTTGGTGGGGTTTGGCTCAACTCACTCTAATTTAGGGACGGTTGACTGACCTTGGGCGATGTACTCCTCATTTACTGGTCAAGTGTCTGGCACTGCTGTGTTTACTTTGCTGCTTCTTTTAGATTGACATATTTAGAGACAGACCAGACCTGTTATTTCACTGGTAGGGTCAGACACAGGGACTCTGGAGCCTGATGCAATCTCTCACTCAAACCCCAAGAGTGCATGAGTCAATGTTGTGTGCACGTGTCATCCACAAGGGCGAAACCAGGTCAAATCCACGAGTGCGTTTAGAGTGGCATAAACTATATTGACTTGTGCGTACCACACTATTGTGATTGGAAAACAATAACTTGTGTTGTCATCCTTTGTAGTAACTCAACCCAACCCTGAAGTTTTCTTCACCCGAGGTAATCACAATCCTGGGATAATTAAATTTCGCAATTTATACAGTACATTATTGTTTTTGTGTGTGTTTTAAGCAACAGATACTTTTTCACCTGGCTGTAGTACTGGTCTGTTAAGTACTAAGTCTGTGTTATTTTTTGCATTTTGTGGCTTTACAATACTCACAATTTGTCAATAGTTTGTAGTGAGCCAATGCACTTAAAACACATTAGCTAAAAAAGTGGAAATTACTAAGGTACTACTTACTGTGTATAGCTCATTAAGGACCTTCATTAAGTCTTCCTGTAGCTGAAATGCTATTTCCTTGCTCTGGGGAAAAAATGAAAGAATGGAAAAACAATTAGAATAACAAAGCAATTGTCTTACTCAAAACATTTCATTACTGCTGCTACATTTGCAAAAAAATGTCGCACAACTGTAACAGATGAAATCCAGCTCTAACCACGGCAACATTTTGTGAAACAAACCCCGCGAAAATATTTAGAAAAATATTAACAAGTGAAAATGTTTGGTCTTGACACGAGTCTTTTTCACTTGATCTATTCAAGGAATCACATCACAAGAAGTACTCATGCAACAATCAATTGAGCACGGCCTTTTATTTATATAAATCCATTTCATTCACACCACATTTTGAGATCATGATTCACACTATAGCAGAGCATGCATAACATTGGTCGAGTACTGTATGTGATAGCGGTCTTGGCCTGATATGAACTTTATCCAAACAATTGAGCTGTTGATTTGCAGATGTTGCCTGCCGAGGAATAGACATCATCAAAATTGACAGAAGTTATAAAATAACGGGCGTGATGCCGTTTACAGTTTGACAAAAGCTGCCTGCCTATGCAAAGCCTATGAAAGCAAAGACTGCCATTTTTTTTTTTTTTTTTTACCAAAACATTACTCGTAATAAATATCATTTAATAATTCAGAGTAAATTTTCGATTTGGCGAAGGGTGACATCGTGACCGACCGGACCTATTAAATGGAAAAATAAATAAATAAGACGATTAACAATTGTCATGATATGCATGATTGTATTGTATGTGAGTGCTGGTAATATTTAAGCAACGATGGCCATTTTGGCTCCTCTTAAGATAAACTCCATTCTGAAAGTAGCTGTGCTGAACAGCAGTTTTAAGATGATTAAAATCTAACACCATGCAGCTCAACTCACCTCAGCCAAAATGGACTTTTGAAAAAAATAAATAAATAAATAAATACATGCAAAGCTTGACGCTCTTGCTCGATGCACATTCCTCACAACGCTATACACCTGCTGATCTCAATGAATACACAGCAAAGTTCATTACATTCTTATCTATCCAGGCTGGCATCCAAAATTAAAGAATCATGCTGTTAATGTAGCCTATTTGCAACACCTTCGCAACCACCACCTGGACAGGCAATCACCTATTTCTTAATCCTGAAAAGCCTGTAAACCTAGATAGCTTAAACTCTAATTCGGCAGAGACAATAATACACATTTACAAATTGATAATCAACAATGATGGAATGTTGGTTGAGAAACTGTTTATTTTGTAGTTTTATATTTGGAGAAAAAACAAACTAAAACAAAACAAAAAAAAAACAGTACACGGAGTTATTTTTCTTTTTTAACAACACAACAAAGACCAGAAAGACATGGGTTGTGACGAAAGGAAAAATCTATTCACAACCATAAGTTCACTGGACAGAATATTTGACTATGTGTCAGTTCTAGCAGTCATCAATTCAACTGCATTGAGAAACCTTGGAAGTGTTCCAGAGCACAATGAATGACCTTCTCAGTGTTATGTGAGCTGTAAGCGTTTGTGTGTAAGAGGTAAAACTGGTGAGAAAGCAATACTACAATAAATGACATGATTTCAATATATAAAGATATATTTTTTATGGGCATACTATAGACTCATGCCTCTATCCCTCTCTAAAATATCAAAAAGACTGCTCCAAAACAATTCAAATGACTATGCACATAGTACCATGGAGTATAACAGTACATGAGTAAAGAGAAAAAAAACCTACTTTTAAAGGGAGCTGTGCGGTGTGTAGGCATGTGCCGGTATGAAATTTTGACGGTACGATAACCGTGGGCATAAATACCACGGTATCACGGTATTGCAATTATAGCGCCAAAATGTGTTATTATGTAATAAATGTGTTATTGTTAACACTTCTGAATAATTTTTTTTTTTTAAATTCTACTGCATGACTTTTTTTTAAGGGTGGAAAAGCTCAAGTGAAGTTTCGCCATTTTCAGCCACTGTGTCAGCGCTAGTCTACGTGATGTCATGCCTATGTGTTAAAAAACAAAGAATTCATAAGTTAATAAGTTCGTTAAAAAAGTATAAGTGTAAATATTGTTGTGGAAAGGTTTCATCTAAACAAAACAAAACAAAACAAAACAAAAAAAACATTGGGAGTGAGACATCTCCTTGATCGAGCGAACGTGGATTTGTGCTTAGGGCAAGAGCATCTTTTGCAATTAGTCATCTTTGATGCCATCCTCTTTTCCCCTATATTCAAGCGAATCAAGCTTGTTTTCTCACTCTGCGGCTATATTACTCGACGAAGTTGCTCTCATAGCTAAGTCTAGGCTAACATTCGTCATTGTAAGCTTTTAGTAAGTTTGTATATTGAATTTGAAAGGAAAATGTGTGTTTTGTTTTTGGCGAACTTTTTCATGGCGCTAATCTGTTGAAGCTACTCACACATGGAAAAATACAATTGTACAACGTTTTAAATGTATTCATTTTGTATATTCCACTTACCACGATTTGAGAGCTCAATAAATTGAAGAAAAGTAAGCCTTATGTTTGGAGTATTTGTTTTTGTGTTCACTGGCTGTCTAGCCGATAGCGTCACTTTCACACACAGCAACAAACGGGAGGTCGTGAGCGCTGCCGCGCCAAGCCACTTCTGGCTGCATTTTTGACACATGAAAAATAGCGAATACCGTACTACGGTCTGACGGAAAATTTTTGTGGTTTTGAAACTGCGACATTTTCACACCACGGCAAACCGTGAAACCGGTAACCGGCACATGCCTAGCGGAGTGTACTAAACACTTGAGTGTATTACACTTGAGAAATATAATATAACAGTACAGATGTATATAATTAATACAAGCAAGGAATTTAATGTTCATTTACTCATTGATGCTTAGTTAAGCGGTTACTTTACACCTCTGGGGTCAAATTATGTCAAAGGCTCAAGTGAATAGGCTAATCCCTTTAATCTTACATTATCTGTATGGTTAATGCTAGTAGGAGGTCTTGCAAAAAAGGATAATCTAATTTAGTCATTGAAGAAAGTTCTTTTCTTTGATATTGTATGTTCATACCCCACGCACCCTGTGTATAGCTTGATGCGATGCCAGCGATTACATAGTTGAGATGAGAATGTGAATAAAGTCTATGAACAAAAGAGGGCAGAAAGTAAAAAGTGGCCAGTTTAATGAGGAATGCAAAATGGATACCGCACATGTGATATGATCTGGTTAAGCAGGAGTGCGATACATGAAAAATATCATTTTCAAAAACTGATCTTCTTATACCTATAATCCTTAATCCAGAGAGTAAATAGAAAACATTCAACCGAGGGATTCTGATGAAGACAATATGTAGACTCTTGGGTCTTCAACTACTAACCGACCTCCTCTATAGAATACAAAGCACACCGGGTATTAAAAATGTGTCTTTTAGATGGCAAAACCACATCAGCCACCTCAAAACTGTTGTTTGTGTCTGATTATTGAAGTTCGTGTAGAATCAAAGACTTTAATAAGAGGCTTAGCAGTGGCTCAGGTCCCCTATAATGTGGACCCTCCACCACAATTCTATTTTTCCACACAATGCCACCTGAACTGACATAAAATTTTAAATATTAAATCACTGGGCAAATGTCTGAGTCTTAGGTATTTCAGCAATGCTACAATTACAGTACATCACATGAATGTCACTCAGTATAACCTTAGCCACAAAACACACACACACAACAAACAAAAAACATTTTGGAGTGCAACAGACTTGTGTTTTTCTGTGAGGATGATGACCCAGACATGCAGTGACAACAGGGTTGGCATTCCACTGTTGGTTTGACTGATGCCATTGCAAAAATAAATTCAGTTTTTGTGTCCCAACCCTAATCACTTGTTGTTCCTTAACCCGCCGACAACCACCTCTCTAAAAAGATTTAAGGAAACCATCATGCAATGTCCTACTATTTACCATTTTACAATGGCTGCTCATTGCTTTGAAAAAAGATCCTTAAAAAAGTGTGTGGTTTCTAAAACATTTGCTCAGGCATTGCAGCATTATAATGTGGTTGTAGAAGTGGGAATGGCAAAAGCATCTTTTAAAATCCTTAAAATGACTTACTTATGTCGTCATTAAGAGATCAGAGACATTTTAAACACCAAAGGAAATGGGAGCAGCAGTTTCCTGTTTCTCTAAGGTATTCATGAATGAAACGACCTCACCTCAATGCTGAGGCTAAATATTTACTTTATGGTTATGGCTCGCTTAAATCAGAAGTAAAGATGGACTGAAAGACAGAAGAGATGGAAATAGTCGCATAACCCAAGATGACACAAAGGCATGCCTCTAAGGCAAAGCCACTTTGTAATTTGGGTCTGTGGTGAGTTCATGTGACTCCAACAGCAAAATAACGCATAATCCACAAGGGAGTTACCATCTTTGTGGTGGACTAGGCGGCAGAGGACTAGTTTTGGTCATGAATCTTTGGTCTTGACGAAATGGTGTGAAGAGCTAGTGATCGTCGTGTCTATGGTATTACAGTACTTTAAAAGTGAATAAATACGCCAGCTGTTTTTTTGTTGTTGTTTTTTTTAATATCATGTATACACATATACAGTGGGGCAAATAAGTATTTAGTCAACCACCAATTGTGCAAGTTCTCCTACTTGAAAAGATTACAGAGGCCTGTAATTGTCAACATGGGTAAACCTCAACCATGAGAGACAGAATGTGGGAAAAAAAAAACAGAAAATCACATTGTTTGATTTTTAAATAATCTATTTGCAAATAATGGTGGAAAATAAGTATTTGGTCAATACCAAAAGTTAATCTCAATACTTTGTTATGTACCCTTTGTTGGCAATAACTGAGGCCAAACATTTTCTGCAACTCTTCACTCTTCGCTTGGTGTAAAAAATCAACTGTGGGAGCAATTAGTGGAAAATGGAAGACATACAAGACCACTGATAATCTCCCTCGATCTGGGGCTCCATGCAAGATCTCACTCCGTGGCGTCAAAATGATAACAAGAACGGTGAGTTAAAATCCCAGAGCCACACGGGTGGACCTATTGAATGACCTACAGAGAGCTGGGACCACAGTAACAAAGGCTACTATCAGTAACACAATGCGCCGCCAGCGACTCAAATCCTGCACTGCCAGACGTGTCCCCCTGCTAAAGCCAGTACACGTCCAGGCCCTTTTGCGGTTCGCTAGAGAGCATTTGGATGATACAGAAGAGGACTGGGAGAATGTTATGGTCAGATGAAACCAAAATATAACTTTTTGGTAGAAACACAGGTTCTCGTGTTTGGAGGAAAAAGAATACTGAATTGCATCCGAAGAACATCATATCCACTGTGAAGCCGGGGGGTGGAAACATCATGCTTTGGGGCTGTTTTTCTGCAAAGGGACCAGGATGACTGATCTGTGTTGGGGCCATGTATCGAGAGATTTTGAGTGAAAATCTCCTTCCATCAGCAAGGGCATTGAAGATGAGACGTGGCTGGGTCTTTCAGCATGACAATGATCCCAAACACACAGCCAGGGCAACTAAGGAGTGGCTTCGTAAGAAGCATTTCAAGGTCCTGGAGTAGCCTCGCCAGTCTCCAGATCTCAACCCCATAGAATCTCCAGATCTCAACCCCATAGAAAATCTGTGGAGGGAGTTGAAAGTCTGTGTTGCCCACCGATAGCCCCAAAACATCACTGCTCTAGAGGAGATCTGCATGGAGGAATGGGCCAAAATACCAGCAACAGTGTGTGAAAAGCTTGTGAAGAGTTACAGAAAACGTTTGGCCTCTGTTATTGCCAACAAAGGGTACATAACAAAGTATTGAGATGAACTTTTGGTATTGACCACATACTTGTTTTCCACCATGATTAGCAAATAAATTATTTAAAAATCAAACTATGTGATTCTCTGGGTCCCCCGCCCCCCTACATTCTGTCTCATGATTGAGATTTACCCATGTTGACAATTACGGGCGTCTCTAATATTTTCATGTGGGAGAACTTGCACAATTAGTGGTTGACTAAATACTTATTTGCCCCACTGTATATGGCGGAAAACACTCAGGTGACTTAAGGTTCTGCCCTGAGACCCCCAATTTGGTCAAATTTTCAAAATTGTCCGATATGCATGTGTGATATATCATTGGAAAGCTTAAAATCTCAATTTTCTTGGGGAAGAAAAATTTTGAAAAGGAAAAAAAAACAAAAAAAACAAAAAAACGTTTTTTATCAGCAAAACCCTATCTGGAGGTGAGCGCACGCGAGGGCAGAATTACAGACGCCATGACTTTAACAAGATATGATCGCGTACTTACCCTGTTTCGATCCAAAACCTCCATGTAGCATATATCACTAAGTGTAAAGACACAGCTGTGAATGGCCAAAGCTGGATTTTTTAATTTTATTTTATGGGTGAAACATGGTAACATAACAAGGGTCGCAATGCAGAAATCGCAGACATCAAGGAGTGGTCGAGATGTTATTTTTCATATATTTACCCTTTTAAATGTTTTTTTTTAATTTTTTGCGTGTTTGGATTGATTATTTATCATCTAAAATATTGGAGAACATGCGACAGTAACAAAAAAAAAAAAAAAATACAATTAAGCGATAGTTATGAGGTTGATATCCGTTACTTTTTTACAGACACCATTTTTTTCATTGTGAGGTAATTTGTTAAAAAGTTTAAAATATTTGACTGAATAATTTTTTTGAAGTCATTTTTTTTTTAAACAAAATGTTAGACATCAATTAATGATTCTGAGCTAAAATTGTCAGACATTTCGAATAATAAATTAATTACCTTTGTGTTATGGCTGGGTTGAAACAAAAGCGGGGGTTTCATGGGTAAAACGGACAAATCAAAAATAGTTTGGGGGCTTAATGCGCCATGAATCTGCAATGGCAGCATATAGACATATTGTTCTATCAAACAACAGTTGTTTTGGCTTAAAATACAGCAGTTATTTTAAAGAGGAGTGCAAGAGCAGAAACTGCATTTTCAGTCATGACTGTGTTTTCCGCCATATACATATCAGGCCTACACAATATATCATTTGACCTTCGCCTCACTATGTGCGCATGCACAATAGTCCCATCGCAGGATGTGTGTTTTTTTATTATTATTTTTTAAATGTAAACTTTTTTTTTAATCTTCATAAAAGCAGCAATTGTACAGACTGCAGAGACATTCCTTCCTGGATTCCTTTTATATAGAGCAATCTTCATTCCCAGATACGCCACTTTAGCCTGGATTAAACAGTATTATATCAATACTACGGATGTCCTGATCACATATTTTTGCACCCGAGTCCGAGTCACCTGATTTTGAGAATCTGCCGAGACAGAGTCCCGATCCGATACAGAGAAGAAAAAAAATAATTTTTTTTTTTTACTTTGACACTCACGCTGCCGAGAACAGTCTCTCACATCAGACTGTGTACCAAGCTTAACAATAATTAATACATTTGTACCTTTGATTGTAGAGCTACAGAGGGCTGATATGCAAAATTATTGTGAATTTTTTAAACCAATTCAACCACGAATGTTGTGACAATACATCCTAATAAATCACCCATTCAAATGCAATCAATTGTTATTCTTAAATAAAACACCTACTATTAAAAATGATATTAAAAAAAAGAAAAAAACACACACACGGAACACATAACGAGCCACAATGTAGCAATGCTAACTTTTCAAATGTTTAATATATATGTGTTTCCTTATTTTGAATGTCTGAACCTTAATTCTACGGCGTGTTGATGACCAATAAACACCTGTGAAAGGAACTAGAGTCTCATATGCTATCAACACGCACGTGTGCAGAGTGTACACAGCACACACAAACACATGCACAAATTTATGCACGCACACGGTGATAAATCACAGCCGGGAAAATTACCGCCCTCATTTTTATTTACTGTGCGATAGATTGACTTATTGTATATCACGACAGGATTTGTGAGATGTGCTCTGCGAGTTTAGCATCTTTGAAAGAAAAGATCGGCGATCGACTAGTTGTGTCTCCTGAAAGAAGAAAGAGGGAGAACTCGCCGCTTTGCCTCATTCTCTTTATGTAATATACTTTTAAACTTAGCAGGCCAAAGGTGTGTCGAATACACCTCACCTTCTTCAGTAGTCGTGTCGAGTCCTCGCTAATCTGCATGAACCTCATGATGACATTGTTCAGGTAGATGTCGCTCAGAGTGGCGTGGTCCTTACTCTCCCTCCTGACCTGGTTCAGCAGCAGGTACCAACAGTTGACAGGCGACAGCAGATTCTGGTCTTTTCTATCGGGGAAAGAGTTTTGGAATCAGAACATTGAGAATTTAAACAATATTATTGGTTGTTTGTTCTTCTCTTCTGTCTGCTTCCTGTGTCCATCCCCCCAAAACCCTTTCCTGTCCGCTGCTTTCTCCTAATAAATAAACAATATGAACAAACAACAATGGCAGTACACCTAACTCCCACTTGGCACATTAAATGGTAAATGGTGTTATACTTGTATAGCGCTTTTCCACCTTTCAAAAGTAGGAATGTACAGTACCAATCACATATTTTTGTGCCTGAGTCAGAGTTTTTATTTTTTTTAATTTGCACAGAAGTTCCAAACATGTTACAGTACTGTACTTTTTACAGTAGTACTTCCTCTTCTCAACATCGCAATATAAATTACTTTTTGCATTGGTTGCACCTGACATTTTTCTTCAGGAGCACCAACACAAAATGTGGGCGCACAGACCTGTGATGTGGACGTGCTAACCACTGTCCCACCGTGCCGCCTTCATAATGTGAATTATTTTTAAACAAGCATAACGTAGAAAATGTGTCATGTCTTAATTAAATGCTTCATTGGGTGAATCAAATTCACTTACACTTTGACGCTCACGCTGCCGAGAACAGCCTCTCACTTGAATGAATTGCCACAGACTGGTGTGTAAACAAACAAAACTATGATTGGCACGTTTGAAGCCTTTGATCGTAGAGCTACCGAGCCTTCTCTCGCTAGATCAAAGCTACAAACCTGTCAATCATCGTTAACTTTAAGTACCAACAATAACAGTGAACAAGAAAAACAGCAGGGCGGAGGGTGAGAGGCTGTACGAGCATGAAGCAGAAAAACAAATATATTTTTAAAACTAAAACCCGATCCTTTTCACCCGATTCCAATCCTCTGAAAGATTGGCCCGATTTCCAACCACGTGATTGGGTCTGGACATCTTTAATTAAAACTGTTCAGTTATAAGGTCACTCAGATTCCAATTCTCTGTGTTTGAACAGCTGAACAGGACAGGGGAAAAAAAAAAAAAAAAAAAAAAAAACATTTGTTGATTGTTGGCTGTCAAAAAGTACCAGACCCTGTACGAGGTGCATCATCAGCCTCCCTTGGTGTTTAATGTCCCAGATAGTCATTTCTGGGTCTAAAAGTCCTGCTTTATGTTACAAGGACCAAACTGATAAGTATGACACACTTGTGTCTGTGACATTTCTGGGGCATAGCTCAAACAAGCTTTAAGTACTCTTTGCAGCTTGAGGGTGATGAAGTTGTGGGAGTACTGTATTATAAAAACAAATGCTAACAATTCTCAGAGTAGTCAAGTCTATTTAAACCCTCTCTAGACACTCTCTACACACAGTTGACATTCAAATATTAAATATTATATTAATAATATAATATGCAAAATGAATTAACAGTAAATAAGTAATAATAAAAATTACAATACTAATAATATAATTTAAGAACAATAATGATGAATATGATGATGATTATAACATCCTCTAATCTAAAGACCCATCGGGCAAGGTGGAAAAAAAAAAAAAAGCATGTGCGGAAAGAAGAAACCTTGACAAGTGACCATCCTCTCAGCATGATCATGATGATAGCAGTTATGGATAATAAAACACGGTGCATAGGAATGATAGTAACCGGATAGGAAACTCTCTATTCTACTTTCTGTGCTGCTTTTCTGTAGCAAGTGTTAGGATATTTTCAAGGTAAGAGTAAAGTGCAGCTCTGTGTATGTGTTGACCTGCAGGCCCACATCCTCTGGGTTAATCTAAGACAGAAGAATATTAATGTGAATACATGGGTGTATGTAAGGTGAGGTTTTAAAGAAGGGTTAGAGGCAAAGTCTCACAGGAACCATGAGGAGAATTACCCTTGCTCTTGCCTCACACAGGCAGTTTACACAGACATGCAACACTTGTCAACACAACAGGTGAAAAATACAACATTTTACCACTGATCTGGCCTTGAACCTTTAGTGCTGGCAGCCTATCTGCTGCGAGGGCAAAAGTAAGCGTTCCCGCATATAAATAACTGAGGGATACTGTAACTGATGAAAAGTTCATTGACACAAAAAAAAATAAAAATACAAAAACAGGATGTAAATTCCTTCTGATAAATGCCTTGGCATAATGATTAATTCGTACTGCATCCCCATACAAACTATGCGCAGGGAGTAAGAGATAGGGGGAAAAAAGTGGAGAAAAGGAATTTAAAAAGGGCCGGGGTCAAAACAGCTCCACCCCCGAACAGCATCACACACATTCTATCAAATAACAATATTAAAGATGAGCTGACTTTGAGGTTAATAGACAATGCAAATCAACAAGAGGACTTATATCGCTTGTGAGGACAGAATTTGGAGTTGCTCACTCAACATAATACCAGGAAAATCTCACAATGTCATTATTTCCTTCTCGCCTTTGAAAGAACTGGGTCAGACAGAGACAGACAGATAGGAGGGCCATAAAGATTTTCAAACAATTATGAAACAAAATGCAGTCCGTATGGGATATGGAAGGGGTTATAAAATCACCACTATGGCTAATCGTTGGTTGATGGAACAGTCTCAACTGAATGTGTTTTCTAGTCATTCGGGTAGTCTAAATGAAGGAAGGGTGAACAAAAATATTAAATTGAAGGGAGAAAGTTGCCGACAGTAAAAGATTGCTACAGTATGTCACTGTACAGGCTATTGAAACATGAGATCTTTTCAAGAGTCGAGGTAAAATGGCAAAGTCCTCTAGTAACGCAATGATAATGTCGGTCATTACAGAAGCACAGTGGAGGCATTCTACAGGAATGGACAATAATTTCCAATTTTTTATCAGAGAACTCCAGTGTGATGTCAGTATGAAATCAACATACTCTACTGTACATTATTAGAAGTACTTGTGCCAACGTTCCCAGCAAACCTTTTTTCTCCCAATAAAATCTAATTCTATACAAATCCCTATCTTAAGTACAAAAACAGGGAGCAACAGACAATATGCAGTATTATATAAGGTTTCAAATTATCAATCTAGAGATCTGACATTGTTTGTTGGCCTAATTACATCACTCCCTACACAATTTTAGCATGATACTAGCAGTATGGCCCGACGTTTCCGGGCATGCTATTTGTGCTGTGGTTGTTTGGGCGAAGGTTTGTCACATAACAAACCTCAAAATGTGGACGACCAGTATGGCCGGGCGTTGCTCGGGTGAAAAAGTGAAAATGGACATTTTCTATGTAAATTATTGGAGTTTCAAATTAATTTTCTGCCATAAATGGAGTCCTACAGAGATAAAACCCATCTAAGTACACTCCCAGACACATTAAGTACAAGTGTGTAAAATTTTGTCAAAATCCACGCAGCCGTTTCAGCGTCCATAAAATATGAACACGCAGACAGCCATGCAGACAAACTCGCCGTTATAGAGATTAAGATATCCAGCCGAAATGAATCCCTGATTAATATTCTGGAAAATTGTCCATTTAAAAAAAATAACAGTGTCCTGTTATGGAGTATTCAAAGCCACAACGTATCATCAAAACTAGAGGTGTGACAAAATATCGAAATGGTGATATATCGTGATACTTTCTATCCCACAAGGTTATCGATATGCTCCTGCCAAGAATCGAGATATTGTTTTAAAAAAGTGTCAATGTCTAAAAAACAACAAAAAAAAAACAAAAAAAAAAAACAAAAAAAAAAAAAAAGAAAAATTAAAAAGGAACCAACAAGTTGCTACCAAAATCTTCCACCATAATAGTGTCTCAGTTAACTCAAAGGCTGCATTGACGGTGCTCGACGCCCAATCCATTTAGACTGGGAACGTCTGTTCATTCAAAACCAGAGCATTCACAGTCATTCTGTCCGATTTTCAGGTCATTTACAGGTAACTTGCTGTTCATTTTAGGGCTATAACGAGTCATTTCCTGTTTAGTTTGAGTCACTCCTTATTCATTTGGGTGATTCCCAGGTCATTTCCTGTTCTGTAACGCAAAATAAAAAGGAAGTGACCCATAAAATACCCCAAAATCAACGGGAAGTAACTGAAAATCAACAGGTAAATGACCTTAAATGGCCCAAAATTACCTCATTGCCTGGCGTTGGCTGCCACTGACGGCCATAGACGTTCAATTCGTTTGAAAAGGGAGTGATGGCAGCGAATGAGTTCATTCGCTGCCACCCTCCCAGTTCAAATGGATTGGACGTCGACTTGTGATAAACTCATTCCAATTCACAGGAGAAGCTTGTTTTTCTGTTTATTAGTTATTTGTAGAATATCCTAGAATATTTTCCTGAGCAATGTATTGATAATCGTTGTATCGCCATATCGTCAGATCCTAGTTATCGTGAGCTTTGTATCGCAAATCATATCGTATCGTGAGGTACCAAGAGGTTCCCACTCCTAATCAATGCACATTTAAAGCCGTTTCGGAGTCCACAGGGAACAAACACACTCACACAGACAGACAAAGTTCAATTTGTATATAAGTATAGATTATGATATTTGGCAACATGGAAGATTGCTTTATTATATGAGCAAATAGATAAAATATAAACTTTCCAGTGTTATCCAAACATAATTAATAAGATGCGAAAGTTACTTTTTCCACAAGATGAACGCTATTTTGAAGTGCTACTCCTTCATTATCCGTGAACCGATCATCTTGAAACTTGTTGGCTATATAGCATGGGCCAGTATCTTTCGAAACTTGGAGCCTCATTTTTTTTGTGTTTCAGAACTGATTAATTAATTCCGGATTTATTCGTGCCTGTGCTGCCTGTTGGTCAAGAGTTAGCCAGAAGAGGCCATGCCCGCACAGCCTTCGTCCTATAGTGTGCTGTAGCACAGTGTTTCTTGTTTGGTTCAACAATATGACCAACACGTCACTGGGTACAGCATAAATGTTGTGATGAATATAATGAATTGTACTTTTTCATTGTACTGTATTCTATTTTTCATTGGACAATCAGGCGTGACTACGGTGGTCCTGAAGTGCAAAACATTAGGGCAAATAAAAAACAAAACAGCAAATTAAAAAACAACGAACAAACTGATTTAGAGCTTGTGAAATGAAGAAACAGAACTGTTAATTGTACAACATTAACCAGCGATGTTTTAAACGAAAGTAACAGTTATAGGCTTCGCTTCATTGCGACGCGGTGCTCCACACATTGCTGGCAGTACAGACTCGTTTCCCCGACATTAGAGCTTGTCTTCTGCTGAAACCACAACTATGGGAGACCCATGGATGCTCAGCTCTGTGCCCGTGATTCTTCTAAGTTTGGTTGTAGTAACAGTACCGCCTGACTCAGTCAGTACAGAATTGAAGCACGTTACGAAGCAGGGGGAAGAAGAAAAAAAAAAAAACACTTGGCAAAATGGCCACACTCAAAACCTTTAACACCGAACGTGTCGGGAGCAACGCGTTTACGCACATCGTCTTTGAAGCTTCGTCACACTGTAATTACCTCACCCACGTGCCGCTGGTTGGTCTCATTTGAAAGTGCGGAAGTTGATGTCCACACCAGTTTTTATTTGAAGTCAATCGACCACGAAAAATGGGAGATAATGTAATTTGAGTTTTATAGTTTTATTGCACTCATACATTGCACGCAAAAGTATTCGGCCCCCTTGAACCTTTTGCCACATTTCAGGCTTCAAACATAAAGATATAAAATTTTAATTTTTTGTCAAGAATCAACAACAAGTGGGACACAATCGTGAAGTAGAACAAAATTTATTGGATAATTTAAACTTTTTTAACAAATAAAAAACTGAAAAGTGGGGCGTGCAATATTATTCGGCCCCCTTGCGTTAATACTTTGTAGCGCCACCTTTTGCTCCAATTACAGCTGCAAGTCGCTTGGGGTATGTTTCTATCAGTTTTGCACATCGAGAGACTGACATTCTTGCCCATTCTTCCTTGCAAAACAGCTCGAGCTCAGTGAGGTTGGATGGAGAGTGTGAACAGCAGTCTTCAGCTCTTTCCACAGATTCTCGATTGGATTCAGGTCTGGACTTTGACTTGGCCATTCTAACACCTGGATATGTTTATTTTTGAACCATTCCATTGTAGATTTGGTTAAATGTTTTGGATCATTGTCCTGTTGGAAGATAAATCTCCGTCCCAGTCTCAGGTCTTGTGCAGATACCAACAGGTTTTCTTCCAGAATGTTCCTGTATTTGGCTGCATCCATCTTCCCGTCAATTTTAACCATCTTCCCTGTCCCTGCTGAAGAAAAGCAGGCCCAAACCATGATGCTGCCACCACCATGTTTGACAGTGGGGATGGTGTGTTCAGGGTGATGAGCTGTGTTGCTTTTACGCCAAACATATCGTTTTGCATTGTGGCCAAAAAATTCAATTTTGGTTTCATCTGACCAGAGCACCTTCTTCCACATGTTTGGTGTGTCTCCCAGGTGGCTTGTGGCAAACTTTAAACGAGACTTTTTATGGACATCTTTGAGAAATGGCTTTCTTCTTGCCACTCTTCCATAAAGGCCAGATTTGTGCAGTGTACGACTGATTGTGGTCCTATGGACAGACTCTCCCACCTCAGCTGTAGATCTCTGCAGTTCATCCAGAGTGATCGTGGGCCTCTTGGCTGCATCTCTGATCAGTTTTCTCCTTGTTTGAGAAGAAAGTTTGGAAGGACGGCCGGGTCTTGGTAGACTTGCAGTGGTCTGATGCTCCTTCCATTTCAATATGATGGCTTGCACAGTGCTCCTTGAGATGTTTAAAGCTTGGGAAATCTTTTTGTATCCAAATCCGGCTTTAAACTTCTCCACAACAGTATCTCGGACCTGCCTGGTGTGTTCCTTGGTTTTCATAATGCTCTTTGCACTTTAAACAGAACCCTGAGACTATCACAGAGCAGGTGCATTTATACGGAGACTTGATTACACACAGCTGGATTCTATTTATCATCATCGGTCATTTAGGACAACATTGGATCATTCAGAGATCCTCACTGAACTTCTGGAGTGAGTTTGCTGCACTAAAAGTAAAGGGGCCGAATAATATTGCACGCCCCACTTTTCAGTTTTTTATTTGTTAAAAAAGTTTAAATTATCCAATAAATGTTGTTCCACTTCACGATTGTGTCCCACTTGTTGTTGATTCTTGACAAAAAAATAAAATTTCATATCTTTATGTTTGAAGCCTGAAATGTGGCGAAAAGTTGCAAGATTCAAGGGGGCCGAATACTTTTGCAAGGCACTGTAAATATGCATTAAAACGCTGCATGGACCATGTATCTATCTCCATATTTGCATAATTTCTTGTCATATTTCAAAACCGAAAGTAGCACAAAAGAGTACATATCCCAAGAGCCGTTGTGTTGTCAAGAAGGACGAACCGAATGTGATCGTTTTTAATAAATATCCGAGCGAGGCACCAACTAATGAAAGGGAGGCATGCGAAGCAAGCAACGGCCGGTTGGTTTGAGCGAGCGACTTTGAAACGTGCAGAATGAATCTAAAACTACATTTAGTGCAAGCTAATGCATTATTTCATTAACTCAAGGAAGAAGATGAGCCGTATTTGTCGTTGTTTTCTTTGGGCCGCATTTGGCCCCCGGGTCGTGGTCAAATTTCATCCGGCCCCCAGCCTCTATCATAAAATCAATAACATCTGGCCCACACACAGACTTAATAAATTGGTCAGCAGTACCTGCTACCAGAATATGAAGTAGCTTACAAACTAAATGCTGCTCCTCACAAAAACATGCTAGATAGGGGCCCTCACGGACCGACGTTGGCTACCCCTGTTTTACGTAAAGGACATCAGCCAAGTTCGGCCCCCCACATTTTCACCACACCAAATCTGGCCCACTTCGCAAAACGTTTGGACACCCCTGCTCTACAGTATACTGAACGAGCAATAATTGAATTTCAGCATACCTCCTGCTCTCGCTCAATTTCTCGACTCCTGCGCTCGTCTTTTTTTTTTTCTTTGCGCACATTAGTTGAGAACAGGCTATTAACGTGTCATGAAGCCAAGCAATCAGAGAGCAAGCGGAAGTACACTGGTTAGCTGTTTGCCCTCCAATTAGATCAATTCTTACATTCGCTCAGAAAAAGCAAGGGAGACTGACGACTTAAACGGGAGAAGCGTGACTTCATTGAACCAACTTACAACAGTATTTATTATCATAATTATTATCAATACTAAAGCACATAAGACAATATACCGGTAATCATTAAAGTACGTAAGACAATAATACATGAGACGTTCCATTTTGTTGTTTTCCGGAACCTCAAAAACGACGTCAAAAATCATATTTCTTGATTGCATTTCCATAATTTCATAAAATGAATGAAACAATTCATTAATATTGTAATGAAGTTAAACTTGAGGTGGCATCATACAACAGAGTAGTTACGTGGTGCGTTCGATGCACTGCAGAGAAAATAAACATTAAATCATGAAGGATCATTATGTATTTTCAGCCGACAGTCATTTTGATAGCAGGCTAATATAGCTAATACAGACACATACAGCATGTGTTGCATTCATTATTAGGTTTATTTAAGGCATTTAGTTTTTTGCAGCTCCAGACATATTTGTTTTTCTTTTTTTGGTCCAATATGTCTCTTTTAACATTTTGGGTTGCCGACCCCTGCCTAACCCCTTTAAATTTGAGTCTTATAAAGAATTGCTACAAAACAGATGGAAGTTATTTGGTCATGTGGTCTCCAATATCTGACAGATTACAAGCTTGAGACTTTCAGTGGCGAAGACAAAAAGGGAAACATGTAATTACACTACCATCTCTATCTTCAAACCATATACTAGTATATACAATATTGTTCTAATGAATACAGTTTTGAGTTAAAGTATGCCATTTCAAATCCAAAATTGCAGATCCGTCATCAGGCCCAGCAGGGGCTTCCTATAGAATGTTGCCTGTCTAGACTAATAACCCAGAAATCTAGCTGGTCATAGTGATGCTATTTTAACATGTTGCTGCTCTCCCAAGTTGATCTGCCATATGAAAATTAACTGAAGCCTAAAGGCTGAGTGAAAACTCATTTTTCACACCACGGACAAATCTGTCCAACAAAAACAGGCCACAGAACACAAGGGCTTCACTGTGTGCTTGCTGTATACGGCCACACAAATATAGACCTTAGCTTTAAAGCACACATGAGGGTTTTTAATACTATTTAAGCTTATTGTATTTATTTAAGAGCTATGCTCCTGTGCCCATCCGCAACGCTATGTAAACCACAGAACTTCCATTAACTGGCAAGACACTTGGGCGCACAGCTGCTTTAGCTGTTGACGCTCCGTACAGCAAGCACAATCTATCTACAGTCTGTAAAGAAAAGTATTATTAAGTTTTATTTTTATTCTCACCGCAAGTTCAAACAATATGCTAATGTCTGCGATTTTCAGAACACTTAATCAGCGCAAACTGGGTCGAGAGAGGGAGGAAACCAAATAGGCTGTGCAAAAAATAAAAGGGGGCCAATTTTGCCTGTTAGCAGCATCAGCACCATGTATGTTATTCTAAATTTGTGACAAAAAAACGATATGACCGGCTATGAACGTATTGATACAAAGGTTCTTAATCGATACGAAATCCCCGAGTAAGACACATCGATTTTCAAGTAGTAGTCCATCAGCTATTGTGAGGCTACAGCGCGGTGATCTCATATTTCACATCGTTTTCTTTTTTAAAACATTGTGAGTTCTCAAGAGAACAAGTACTGTTTTCATTTTTAAACATCAGGCTGAAGTGTAGTATTTTTTGGGGGTGTGTGTTTTTGTGTGTGTTAAAGTACTATGTAATATTCAGACCAAAAATTCCCCACTTTATCCCACCTGTTTTGCACTTCTGCTAATTCTTCTTCTTTTCCTTTTGGCTTTTCTCTTCAGGACTCGCCACAGCGAATCAGTTGACTCCATCTAACGCTGTCCTGTGCGTCCTCTGCTCTCACACCAACTACCTTCATGTTCCCTTTAACTACATCCATAAAACTCCTCTTTGGTCCTCCTCTAAACCTCCTGCCTGGCATGTGGAAATCCTCTAACACAGGGGTCGGGAACCTTTTTGGCTGAGAGAGCCATGAACACCACATATTTTTAAATGTAATTCCTTGAGACCCATACAATATGTTTAAAACTAAAAATACAAGTAATGCTTTTTGTGTAATTTCAACACTTTTAAAGTACAATAAGTCTCTGAATTCTTTTTAATAACATAGTTATGCTATAGCTAGTCAATGATGAGTATTTCTTACCATTAATGCGACTTCTGGTAGTGCATGGTTTTGTTGATGGCTTGTTAGTCTGGTTCATGCAGGCGTTGAGAAACCTATGCATGGAGCAATATCAGTGCACACCGGAACAAGTTTATTTATCTGCATTTTTTTCTTTACCGAACTCAGTGAAGGACGAATAAATCCTCCCCTCTTGTTGTCCCTTTCATAGTCAAAACCTTGCAATCACATTGAACTGCGATAAACAGCTTACGTCTGTTGATTCATCCAAAGCGAGAGCAAAACCGCTGCCACATTTATGTCCTTATGTCCTGCTTAAAAGTACAATACTCCTCGTCTTTTTTCCTTTATGCCATCTTCTCAAAAGGGTTTCTAAAATTAGATGACAACGCGGAAAACGAAATTGAAAACGAGGAAAGTTTACTTCCTGATCTCACGCACAAGCGCACATAGGCCGCTATTTTCGACACCAAAATACGGCAACCCCACTTGAACAGTTGCCACGTTTACATGGAGCCAAATATTCCAATTACAATCGGAATATTTGTTCAAACCGAATAAATGTGTTCCATATAAACACCTCATTCGGAATGAACAGGCCCAAACCGAATGGAATTTCATTCCGATTCACAGGGGTGGAATATTCCTTTTCCCAAACCGATTAGAAGTAAAATTATATCATGTAAACAGGGAAGCGGAATGGTGTCTGGTTGCGTTCTTTCTGCGCATGCTCCGTACTGACGTGGTGACGTCACTTGGTGACGTAAGTAACGTCACTTGCAACATGGCTTCCAAGCACACGCACAGCGCACTCACACAACTTTTTAAATGAACGGCGTATCATTCTGAAGTTTTGTTTCCACTCGAAAAGTTAAAACAGCAGCTGATCTGACGATCGATCTCCATGTTTTGCAACGTGACGCTTTGTTTTGATTAATCTGCGCATGTCAGACGGCAGTTGTCAAACGTCCTTTCGGAATAAAGGCAGTCACATGTAAACGCTGGATCGGAATAGATGAAGTGACATGTAAACAGCTGATGTGAAATTTCCATTCGGAATGATTTGAATCGGTATGAATAAAAGTCAGCATGTAAACGTGGCTAGTGTCTCTGCCTCATCTGCGTTGCCTATGCGATTGATAAATAGACACAACGACAACCAATGGCATGGGACTTGGGGGGTATCTAACATAGCACATCCAGGTTGCTATTTGATGGTGTCTAGTCCGAAGTGCAGGAGTGTTGTCAGAGCATTAAAAAGTTAACATACGCCGCAAAAGTCACGTCTGCTCATTACTGCACACCACCAGCATATGACCAGTGAAAGTCGCAGTTCCGCGCAATGCACAAAGGAGTGTAACTTTTTTTTCTTCTTTTTTTAATAATTAAAGATTTGTCTGCGAGCCAGATGCAGCCTTCAAAAGAGCCACATCTGGCTCGTGAGCCATAGGTTCCTGACCCCTGCTCCAACTTAGGCTGTCCCTGATATGCTAATTCCTGATCCTATACATACTGGTCACTCCCAAAGAGAACCTCAGCATCTTCATATCTGCCACCTCCACCTCTACCTCTTGTGTATTTCGATTATGTATTTGATTCCTTACATTTTCTGATCCCATTTAAAACATGCCATGCAAGTCATTTTTTTTGGCAGTGTCATTCCTTACCTGAGCTTCTGTTATTTCTTACAGGGCCACAAAGAACCATCAAGTTGCCTTTTAACTGATAGGAAATACTTTAAGAATGTCTCATAACAGGATTTTTTTTTTTAACGAACTATTCATTAGTGTCTTTTAGCAACAAGCGAACTGGCTTCCAAAAGTGAGCATGAGCAATCTTTGATTTTTTTTTTTTTTTTTTTGTAAAGCAAGATGAACAGCTGTGGTGCAGGTTTACCTTAATTTGTAAGGGATCCAGGTTTTGTTCAAGCCAGAAGCACGACTTCAAATACACATGCACACACCTATGTCACATCATAAACTAATCTTTAAAAAAAAAAAAAGTGCTGTTAAACTCACTTGTACTGCTGGTGGTCCTTCGTGGAGCGAGTCTTGGCCATGAAGCGTTCGGCCAGTTTCTCAAGGTTTCTGGAGTATTCCATTTCAATCTCTGCTTTCTTCCTGAAGAAATCCTGAAGGTCTTGCAGCAACTGTACCCTCATGTCTGTTTGCTGGTCCATGCATTTCTGTTGCTCCACTAACTGGGCCCGAATTTCTGAGATGAAAAAAAAAAAACATTATTACTTATACTGTAAATTGGCAAACAAATGCAATTTGTCAACTGTACAACATCCACATTGCCACAAATACTCAGAACAATGAAAGAAACATTTACCCTTCTCCTCAAACTTAATCTATAAAATCACACATACAATCACCCTAAATCTATAATGCAACATTAAAAAGTTACTAAACGAAACTAAGATAACATTTTTATAATGAAGAATGGGAGGCCCCTGGGACAACCAAGGACACGCTGGAGAGACAGTCTCTCGGCTGGCTTGGGAACGCCTTGGGATCCCACCGGAGGAGCTGGTTGAAGTGGCAGGGGAAAGGGAAGTCTGGGCTTCCCTGCTCGAGCTGCTGCCCCCGCGACCCGACTTCGGAGCAAGCGGAAGATGATGGTATGGTATGGTATAGAAAACCACATTTTAAGTTTGAAAGTTATCTCTCTCTTCCAACATTTGAAATACTTGCTAATTCTAATGCACTAGCAAAGGAAACTGCATTGTTTATTACAGTGCAGCTGCAGTGCTAATTGACTTTTTTAAGCAGTGGATGGATGGATGGATGGATAATATAATAAATTGTTTAAAGAATATAAAATAAAGAGAAAAATTAAGAATACAAGGGTTAATGAGAAAAACAAGGGGTAAACTCAGGAAAAACAATTTAATAAATACTTAATGCAACACACTAATACAAAAACATGGTGAGTCAACCAAAGTCTTCCCGAACAGAGCTATTCAAGTCATCTGGCGAAAATTCTTCTCATTTTAATAATGCGATATAAAGGAGATGGAAAAAATCATGGAAACACCTTTTAAAAATCAACGAAAACAAATTTAACATGGTGTAGGTCCGCCTTTTGTGGCAATTATAGCCTCAATTCTCCAGGGTATGGATTTATACAGCTTTTGAATTGGTTCCAAAGGAATTTGAAGCCATTCCTCAGTTAGAATTAGAGCTGTCCCGACTAGTCGACATAGTCGACGTCATCGATGACGTAAATCCGTCGACGAGCACAACATCCCGTCGACGGTTAATGAAGGGTTAAAAAAAAATATGCGCGGAAAGTTCAGAATGTCGGATGCTCTGTATGCAAGCGGGGAAAGCGGCACAAAGCCAAAAAAGCGCACCAGAGTGTCCAAAACATTGACTTATTTCAAAGAAATAAAGGAGGGTACACTGTTGTGTCCTGTCTCTTCATTGCCAAGCTTGGCTGCACGTCGGCCGTGAATAAACACCTTAAGCGCCGTCACCGTTTGTAAAAAAAATTTTTTCATTTTTTGTACACCAGAGGGTGCTGTCGCTTTACTAAATAATAATGTTTCATTGACAATGGGCCTATAAGTGCTATTAGTATTGCCAACTGAAAGGTTTATTTCATGTTATGGTTTATTTTATGGTATAGAAAATTATATAACGTTAAAAGGTCATAAATATACCCAGTATATACAGTGATTGCACTCAAGGAAGAGATTGTCAATGATAAGGTAATAAATTAAGGTAAAGGAAATTCATATAGGCAATTCATTGATATATAAATAAGGTTTAAAACGAAAAAGGTGAAAAGTTTTCGTTAATTTCTAATTGTGTTGTTTTATTTGTGTGCACCGTAGCTCTTACAGTGTGATTACATCAAGGATGGAATAAAAGTTGTAAACCATCAGTTTAAGAGACCATCTTTTCAATCGGGATGCTACACTAGTTAATTCTATCAGCATTTGAAGTCATTGTTTATTTGTGATTTATTATTGTTATTTACGTGTTTATTTGTACTTTAGTAAATAATTTAAGTGTTCCAATATGTTTTTTGTGAATTGATAAGCGTCAACAAAAATTTCATTGCTAAATTAGTAAACAAAAAAAAAAAAATTTTTTTTTTTTTTAATTATTAGATTAGTCGACTAATCATAAAAATAGTCGGCTGACTAATCGGGACAAAATTAGTCGTTTGTGACAGCCCTAGTTAGAATGTCCTCTATTTTAGAGGGGGTATTTTTAGTCTCTTTTAGAGATGATGATGATGGAAAGCTACGTCTTAATTGAGTCTCTAAAACTGACCATAAATGCTCAATAATGTTGAGGTCTTGGGATTGTGCCGGCCATAAGAGATGCTCATTAGAATGTTCCTCATGCCATTCTTTAACAATTATGTTCAATGATTATGATGCCAAAATGTGAGGTGTTTCCATTATTTTGTCCAACCGCTGTATATATATATATATATATATATATATATATATATATATATATATATATATATATATATATATATATATAAATATCCCAAGAAGTCACAATGTAAGTTTTTTCCAATATCGTTCAGCCCTAATGTGTACAAAACTCTCTACCACACATGATATGGATAAACAGCCACTGTTTCAAATAATATTAAACAAAAACAAGAATTGACACAAGCTTGATTACGTTTCATAATGTGCCATTGTTGTCATGTTGGCAGGACAGAATAGTGACTTGCAGAAATAAAAAGGACCATAAAGCTGTCAGCAACAAATCCAGCTGACTGATGGAGCTACAGTCAATGTGCCCTAAAGGACACAGTGCTGATACAGACAATGAAAGAGCACCGTTTGGTCTCTGTGGAGATCAGGTTGGACTATAACCTCTTTGTTTCTATTCTGGATGATATCCAGGTGGTCCACATTTGGCCACATCACATAATTCCCATTTCCACTTTCAAAGGGACAAATACGTACGTTCAACATCCATCTATGCCAGTTCGACTGTCAAAAGAAACTGCCTTGTAAGCTCGATGGGTGAAAGCACACAAGCTTCATTTTCATCAACAGAAAAACAGAACTTTAGAAACAGTTCGTCTACTGTTAGAATGCCAGATACAGCAGTTCACTCTTTCTAAAGTACTGTTGCAGAACAACAAGTTCCAAAAAGTTACTTGCGGCAAATGCAAAATGCATCATAAGGACACTCAAGAGTTTTGGTTCATTAATCTTTCCCAACAACTTATCTGGGGCACTTTGCACCACATCAAATATGGCATTGCATATGCTGAGTTGCTCTACCACAGTACCTTAAATAGCTCTGGAAATGGAGTGTGGTTTTGTCACACTTAGATCTTCGGTTGGATACTGGAGGAAAGAATCTTTTAAATGTTCCTAAAATCTGGTAATGTGTATCATACAGTATAATTACAGTGAATTTAACATAAGGAACTGAAACACGAAAAATCTAAACAATTTGTTTAGTTCTTTTACACAGTCTGTACACTGCATAATGCAAAGTAAGTAGGTTGAAATTCCATATGATTTCATGTCAATTTACGAGTCTTGAATTGACTACACACTGGAAGAAGTTAAATTGTGTGCTTCTACGCCGTTAATTTTTTAAACGCGCGATAAATTATGGCCCTTCCCTCACCCCTTAGTTTGGAATTCACGACAATGTTCGCTCTCAGAAACCAGCCAGAAACCATCCTGGTGACTTGATCCTAGTAAAAACTTAATTTTGTGTTTTAATGGACAAAATGGGGCACAATGAGGCAGCGTGACGAACGTGAACCCGCCTGGCCTCTTGGCACGACCCATCATGGTTGTTTTCAAGCATGTTTGGATAAAAATACAGCGATGAACCTCTTAGTGCCATGCACAGCTCTCGTGGCCGCTCGAGACAACCTATATGGTTAGGTTCAGACCGCATGTCTTAATGCACGAATCCGATTTTTTCGTGTTTTTCCGACTTGAGTGAGGCATTAATTTAACATGACAAGTCGCACAGAAGTGGAACATTTCAAATCCGATCAGAGCCACATTTTTCCAGAATGTAGCGGCAGTCTGAACTGTCAAGTCTCCCAAGTAAGAATTCATGCAGCAATTACGTCAGCAAAGAGCGAGAGCGGCAGCCGGGACGGCAGCGATGTAGCTGTGCATTAGCGTTAGCATCTCGCTTGAACTCAGCTTTACGCAGTAGGCGGGCTTGACCACAGTCATAAAAAAAATAAAATTAAGAAAAGGATAAGCCTGATAGTGCTTGGTTTTCTTTCTGTGCGCCAAATGAGCAATATTTCAGTATTGCTTACATGGCCGAGTCAGGGCAAACTGACGTAGCCTGGAACTCCAGACTCACGCTGTACCAGTCTAGGACCCAGTTCCTTATTGGCCTCTCCAGCCTGAACGAAATCGTCCGTGTAATCAGATTTGTTTATTTGCGTGACGTGTTCTTAACGAGCAACGTCACTTCTGCGCGTCAGAAGTCGTTTTCACAACAAAACAGATGGCGAACGGGCGAGCCGAGAACATGTTCCTATCCGAGGTAAATTCAGTTTTAAATGACCAAAAACACATTGAGTCACTAAAACCAACAGTCCGTCTCACGCTAGCCATGTTGAATAAACTTCTCTGTTCTCTGCTCTCCTCATATGTTTACGTCCTCACGCTAGAGTTTCTTGTCGCTTTACCAACGTCACATCTGCCCGTCGCTGATTGGTCCACTCCGCTGTCGGTTTGCTCTGGCTTGCTCCGCTCAGGGAATTTGATCCGCTGAACAGTCGCCAGACTCTATAGCTGGAACAACGGTGAGTCTGGGTTCCAGGCTAAAACTGACATAAGGTTTATGTCTGTGCGTCATGCATGCACAGCGCATGCATGCGTTCTATCAATCCATATAAACTTTGAATAAAAAGACTAAACAGCAATTATTAGTGACTGTTATTTGTGTCCACTTTTTGGAAGTCAAAATATGATCACCCTGGAATGATGTACAGCCAGCATGTGTACTAGGAGTGGGAACCTCAGGGCACCTCACGATACGATACGATTCGCGATACAAGGCTCACGATAACGATTATATCACGATACAGCGATTATCGATATATTGGTCAGAAATTGGATACATGAAATTCTACGATACAACTGTTGAAACGAAAAGAAAAAAAAAGATATTGGAAAATAGAAAAAAATACTGTTTAAGTCATTTATTAAACAGTGACACCTTTTCTGTGCAACATTGCTGTAAAATATAAATCTACTGCAAATTGTGCCCCTGCACATATAGAGGAAACCAACCACGACCACTGATATCGCTTGGAGAGATCACGATGAATGGCACCGTTAATTTCTTTAAAGTTTTAAATCTTTAAAAAAATAAATAAATAAAAAGTGCCGTAGGTGTCAGCAGTTGAGCTTGGAGTGGGGCAATGATAAAATTGGTGGGTCTTTTCTTCGTATATGAACTTTGTTGCTTGGTTTGAGCACTTCCGCTATCTGCTTCAGCATTTAAGATGTCAGACTTCCTCAGTCACAGTCTTCCTCACCTTAAAAACAACAAAATAAAACAAAAAATATTAGCTACTTCATAGCGTTTGAGTTGAAATCCTGATTTTTTTTGTTTTGTGTTGGAAGTATTGAATTAAAAAAAATATGAACTGAATGTATAGAAATTAAAAATTCAATAATTACCTATTTTTAATATGTAGGCTACATTAATTATCATGCACATCACTTTATATATCTTGGAACCTATTCAAACCATTTTTATAGCTTATTGAATCAAAATGACAGTAATAACAGTTTGTGTAGTAAACTAGATGGAAATTGGTTCTCAAATAAATCGGTAAATTCATGTGGGCTTGTTCGATATTCATTTTCATCCAGTTTAGGGTCCTGGTTTATTTTATATCATTCAACACCAAATGTTATCAAAATAATACTTGTAAATTAAAAAGTCAATTACATTGCAAAACTTTCTTACCTCAAGTGATGAAAGCAAAGCTCACAAACTCCAGTGTCCACTACGTCACCAGCTCCCAGTGAAACTTATTTTTCTTAGACAATTCTTGCATACAGCAAAGTCCTTGTTCACCTTACTTCCTTTCTTGTTGGTGTAAAATCTAAAGTGTGTCCCCATGTGTGATTTGTAGCAATATTTTTCTCATTTTTTCCCTCCACCGTTCTCACAGAGCTTTTTTATTTTTTCAACCCACTTGGAGCTTCTCTTCTTCTCTAGACAACTTGTGCGCACTTTACCCTCACCGCCACTCCCGAGCGCCCCTAGTGGACCGCCAAGGAATTGCTCAACAAACATTGAGCAGTTTACAGCATCCATACTCCATTGTATGGCCAATATGTTAAATAAAAGTATCGATTCTTGGCGGGAGCACATCGATAACCCATCGGGTTGCAAAATATCGCGATATATCGCTGTATCGAGATATTGTCACACTCTTAATGTGTACTCATTTGTTTTGATGCTTCTGCGCATGCAGGTCAGCTTGCCCAGCGCATGTCAGACTGTGAGTTAATGCGCATGTGTAATACTTGAATGGGCTCAATAGAGAAAGGCAGTCTGATCGGGCACGCCAAAAAAACAGATACGACAAAAAACGCAATCGTGCATTAAGACCTGCAGTGTTAACCTTGCCTAGGTGAGCAAAAGCCTACGGAGGATTGTGGCTGAATCACAGTTTCAAACGAAAAGTAACAATGCCCGTTTTAACCGAAAATGTGGCACTCTGAGGCAAAATGTGGCATTTGTTGTTATTTATTGGGCTGCAATGGAAAGGTAAACCATAAATGAATGTGTGGAATGGAAGAATGAATGCTTCAGAGTACCACGTAACCTCCATTATGGATGCTCCAGGCTTCTCTCACAGCCGACCGAAGCTCTCTATTTTTGGGCAAAAGGACAAGAGGATCGGGGTGAAATCCACGTTCTCAGGCAAAACACAACAGAGTAACCCTAAATGTGGCACT
Organism: Corythoichthys intestinalis; assembly: GCF_030265065.1. NCBI lineage: Eukaryota > Metazoa > Chordata > Actinopteri > Syngnathiformes > Syngnathidae > Corythoichthys > Corythoichthys intestinalis. Next base: position 41,466,348 of record NC_080399.1, read on the forward strand.
CCGAGGTGGATTGACTGGCGCAAACACCCCTAGAATGCACAGATGAACTATATAAATGCTTTAGAAGACAAGCGTTTTGGTAAGTCGAATCATTTTATCTAATTTTTTTGTAATTTAATTAATGAATATCAAACCAATAATAACAAATTATACTTCATTAAAGTATACTAATCTAGTACATTTATAAAAAGAAGTATATAAAATAAAGATATATCAAATAAAATCCAAGTGTTATATATTGTACCAAAAATAATCAAATGGAAAAGCAGGATCCGGGGTTTGAACCCTTAAAGGGATCCTCTGTTTTTAAGACAAGTAATTCTTAAAAGATACATGTTAGTATGAGTTATAATAATTTGATATTAAAACCCCTCTTAAAAGTTTTTCTTTTAATAAAGTTTGTAAAATTATTTTAAGTGATAGGTCTCCATTCTTGTTACGTCGCAGTGCATGACGTCACTGGTCCCGTTGCGGAAATCCCAGCGTGTCACTCGTTAGCTTTCCCAACATATCGTCAGTTCTACCCTTCCTATTTGAACCAGATCTGAAAAGTGAAGAGCAGGACAGCACTGTCGGTCGTTCACAAGACGAGCTTCAGGGAAAAATGCGTGCAGCAAATACCTGATAAGACAAAAGTTGGGCAAAACTGGTGATGCGAGAGAGTCCTGTTGGGAAGTCCGGTTGGGAGCAAGAGTGTATGCTGTCCGGTTTTATTAGCAGATATTCAAGGTAAGCATATCGCGTTTTCAAACTTATCCCAATATAATTATGTAGATTGTTAGCATCCAGAGCTGTCGTGTGCTTTACATACAGTACAGTCCAAAGAGCACACCTTGTGTAATCCATGTCTTGTACATTGTAACGCGTGGTGGCTAGGATACGTGTATAAAAGTACCAAAAAGGGGAGAAGCTTCCACTTATGCACATTTATTCACAAAAAATAATATTTCCACCTTGACCACTCTTCACTCGGGAGCTCAGCAGTACGCAAACACGCGTTCCCTAACGAACTCCCAACATTGTTGTAATGTCCACGTCAGAGTCACTGTCGTCACTGTAGCGTGCCATAGTGCTTTAATTATTTAGTATGATTTGGGGAAAACTCCCACGAAGAATAGTCAACAAAAAAGATAGCAATAGTAATCCAAATCTGCGTTTTTTACTCACTCGAAGATCCAGGAATTAGACAGATACCATGGCAATGTCGCAGCCGCGATTAGGCCGTCGATTCCCCAAAATAGACTGATCCGAAAAGCCGCCCTGGGACCGACAAATCAAAAAAATGGACAGATCCGAAACCAATATTGCAGACGCGGTGGGACGGTCGGATCCAGAAAACAGACGATCCCTTACTTGACTGAGGATCCAGGAAAAATGTTCGGGCGCTAGTTGTAACGTGTGGTGGGTAAGATGCGTGCATACAGGGACCAAAAAGGGGGAGAAGCTTCCACTTATGCACATTTATTCAGTAAAAATAATAATTCCACCTTGACCACTCACTTCACTCCCCTTGTTTCCATTTGACTGGAAATTGCATCCAAAAGCAGCACATCGTGGCATTTTACTTGGCGAGTTAAGGCAGCAATAAGCAATTGTTGAACACGAAAGATACCAATGACGTCATCACTGCGAGCCCGCAAACCATGGCGCCAACTAACGGCCAAAATATGGACTAAATATTATAAAATATTGCCATTGATTTAACATTTTATGTGTTTCTAACAACATATTTTAGTACAAGAGAACAAGTGTGGCTTATTAGAGCCTACATGTATTTAAGTTAGAGGATCACTTTAATCTCAGAACTGTGAGCGGATGTACTAACCACTCTTCCTCTGTGGCGCCCTTTAAACTGGAGTTATTTGGGGGGGAAAATTAAAGTTTAAGGCAACTTTTCAAGGGCAAAGTTGCCCAACTCTCATTTCTAATGAGCAGTGTTGTTAATAACAGCGTTTGAGTATAACGGCATTTCTAACGGTGTGCATTATTATCACCAAGTTGGCGTTGTCCCTGTAGACGCTATAACATATTAACAATTTTTTTTTTTTTTATTACCAAAAATAATCACTTTCCATGAATCTTTCTTGAAAAACAACTCGAGCAAAGACAGGAGAGGCAGGAGATTCAGAGCCTTACCTTTATAATGAAAAATACAGTATATCTATATTTGGCGGAAAACACTCAGGTGACTTGAAGTTCTGCTCTCAGAGCCCCAATTTGGCCAAATTTCAAAATTGTCCTATATGCATGTGTCTTAGTTGCCTGGTACAACAGACTCACCGCTGTTCCAGCTATAGAGTCTGGCGACCATTCGGTGGATCAAATTCCCAGGGCAGAGCAAGCCACAGAAAACAGACAGCAGAGTGGACCAATCAGCAACGGGCGGACGTGCCGCTGGTACAGTGACAAGAAACTAGCGCGAGGGAATAAACATACGAGGAGAGCGGAGAACGGAGAAGATTATTCAACATGGCTAGCGCGAGACAGACTGTTGTTTTAGCGACTCGATGCGTTTTTGGTCATTTAAAACTGAATTTAACGCGGATTGGAACATATTCTCAGCTCTCCTGTTTGCCATCTGTGTTGTTATGGAGACGACTTCCAATACGCAAGAGTGACGTTGGTCGTTAAGCACACGTCACGCAAATAAAACAATTTTGATTGCACGGATGATTTCGTTCTGCCTCGAGAGGCCAATAAGGAGATGGGTCCCAGACTCTTCTCACAGTATTTGAAAAATAAAGGGAGAATAGTCTGGCGGTGCCAGGCAAGTGTGATACATCATTAGAAAGCTTAAAATCTCAATTTTCTGGGGGAAGACAATTTTTGAACAAGAGGGCATTTAAAAAAAAATAATAATAAATAAATTTAAACAGCAAAACCCTAACTGTAGATGAGAGCATGAGAGAGCATAATTAAAGACGCCATGATTTTAACGAGATTTTATCGCATACTTACCTTGTTTCGATCCAAAACCTCAATGTAGCATGTATTACGAGTGTCAAGACACAGTTGTGAATGGCCACAGCCGGACTTTTTGGGGATTTAATGGGTGATGGTATTATAACAAGGGTCGCGATGCAGAAATCGCAGACATCAAGGAGTGGTCGAGATTTTCTTTTTCATATATTTTCCCTTTTAAACAACAAACGGACAAATTAAAAATAGTTAGGGGGCTTAATGCACCATGATGCTGCTATAGCAGCATATAGACATATTGCTCTATCAAACACAACAGTTATTTTGGCTTAAAATACAGCAGTTTATTTTAAAGGAGGGGTGCAAGAGCAGAAACTGCTTTTTCAGCCTTGTCTGTGTTTTCCGCCATATAACTTATCTTGGGGGTGTGACGACACGCACAAGTCACGGTTCAGTACGTACCTCGATACAGGGGGAACGGTTCGGTGTGGGTTCAGTACAAGACGAAAAACAAAAAGCCTTTTTTTCCTCACAGCAATTGAATGTGCACCATTACACTCTTATATAGGTGAAATTTAGAAGGAAAAACATGTAAAATGTGACCTACTTTTTTTTAGGATGAAAAAAAAAATCACTTCAATTCAGTTAATACATATATATATACATAACATATTTGATGTGATAGATGTTAAAGAAAGTATAATGTAAGTAGAACATGAAAAGTAACAGTTACTTTGCCGACTAATTACTCTTACAATGAGGTAACCGAGTTACTAACTCAATCACGTGTTGGGAAAAGTTATTTGCCTGAGCCTAATCATTTGTATTAAAACATTAGTTCTTCAATATTGATTAATTGCAGCTCTAAATATGTGCGTTCCATCTCCATTGCCATTGCTGCCGGTGACTGGAGGAAAACTAAAAGGGGAATTCAAAACCGTACAAAGACAAAGCCACACCCCTCTAGTGGCTTGGCAGTTAATTACAGAGCAACCTGTTCCCTTGACGCAGAACTTTGAAGGATCAATGATGAGGAAGGGTCTACGCTGTAGCTCCGCCGTCAACAGAATGCAGACGCATAAATCAGCCCCTATATTCCAGTGCTTCTTATGTATGAATTATGTTAATCCTTAATAACCTCAAACCTCTCTTGTAATAATTGTATTATACTGCTCCAATAAAGTGTTCATGACACTCATTCAGCATTCATCATAAGCGCAAATAAAACCAAATAATAAACTATTAAATAAAACTGTAATTACGATGTTAAACGATGAAGAACAAATTACAAACGCAGTACATTGTTGCACTCGTGTTAATCTGGATACTAGTTTGAGGTTTTTTATTATTAGATGGTCTGGCCATATGTTGAAAAAGACAGATACTGTAAGTATGAGTAGTGTTTCCCCTGTCTGAATAACCAACTGGAATCTGACAACAGTCTTAGATATTTTCATGACAAGGTAGTGATTTACACAGTAATTTACAGATTAAGCGTCACATAAGTGTCATGACGCAACTACAAAAAACAAAAAATACAGGGTGATTTAAAAAGAATCACCCTGTTTCATGATTAAATATCTTATGAAGTAAAAATAGCAAAAAATTTAAACAGCAGCGTCACGTGACAGTTATAGAAAACTGGGAAATCTGACGTTTCAAACACCAACTCCCTCATTCTGATTCATCCATTTACTTTTGAAATATTTGATCATGAAATAGGGTAATTTTTTTGAATCGCCCTGTATAGTAATAATAATAATAATGATGATAATTCAAACAAGCCAGAGCTAGTCATTTTAATTACACGCTGTAAAATTTCTGCTTTATTGTGTGATACATTCCACAACATCAAATGCAACTGGGCTGAACCATATGTTTTACAGCTGTGTGATTAGTACATTTAAGTAGGTTTGATTTTTACTGAAAGAGCAGGGATGAAACTATTCCCTGTAGTTGCAAACAGAAATCAAAATGCAGGAAAATCTTGTTAAAAAAATGCCTGAATGATTAATACTAGATGAAATATGGCCTGAATTATATAATGACAAAATACCAGCTCAACCAATAAGTGTTTTTTTAAGTGTTTCAAAATAATATATATTTTAAACAACATTGATTAACTACTTATTTCTATTCAAGCATCATGGAACAGTCTAATTATACCACAATCATCGGGACAGGGGTGGTTCAAAGGGAAACTTTTTTGTTGTTGCTGGTTTGCTCCCTGAAGGCACTGTAATTAGTATCAGTAGCATCCATGTCTGAACCTCTTTTTGGCTCTCAATTCGTAACGGCATTTCTGTTTGAGACAGTATTACTTTCGAATACCATCAACTTAAAAGCTATTTTATGAATCCTGCCAAAAACCTCTTTATATTTACAGTAGATGTTAGCTTTTTAAAGGCTCCTGAAGAAAAGATAACAAGGTTACATACATGACTAAAGAATGGCATCAAATTTTTAAGTTTAAGAAACTGGTTGTATGTGAAGCTACCATTACCGGGCTTTTCATTTTGGAGTATCTTGTTATAATTTACTGAAAGCGTTAATCTCAATGTGAATGAAACGCCTGATTCATTAGCACCATTTTTGACAGCTTCAACACTTGTTTCTGCATTTCAGTGTGTGACAAATAACATTGTCCAGAACGTCTCCGGTGTTCTAAAGTATGAAAAGAGCAACACAAGAGAGCATAGGAAAACAGATACTGCGCATTCAGTGCATAAACCCAGACGGGAAACATCTGCCTTCGTTTTCTATTTGTGCTACACCAACTAAAAGAAAAACAGCATCCTTGGGTGGTGTGTTTTCTCTCAACGCTAAGCACCTCTTTCTACAGCCCTCACTTTGCCTCGCCACAAAAAAAGCATGGCCACAGGATGTGTGGTTTCTGGGCCTTTGATAGGGTTAAACCAGCAGGGGAGCTATTGAAGAACAACCTTATTATTCAAGACAAGACCTGTAATTCCACAAGCAAACTGATATAAGAAAAGGCAAGGGCAATGAATGAATGAATGAATGAATGAATGCTTTATTTGGACATGGGAAAATAAAAGTAATAAACAAGAAAACAAACAAAACAAATTTAGGGCTGTCCCAAACGACTAATTTTCTCCCGATTAGTCAGCCGACTATTTTTACGATTAGTCGACTAATCTAATAATTAAAAAAAAAAAAATGTTTTTGTTTTGTTTACTAATTTAGCAATGAAATTTTTGTTGACGCTTATCAATTCACAAAAAACATATTGGAACACTTAAATTATTTACTAAAGTACAAATAAACACGTAAATAACAATAATAAATCACAAATAAACAATGACTTCAAATGCTGATAGAATTAACTAGTGTAGCATCCCGATTGAAAAGATGGTCTCTTAAACTGATGGTTTACAACTTTTATTCCATCCTTGATGTAATCACACTGTAAGAGCTACGGTGCACACAAATAAAACAACACAATTAGAAATTAACGAAAACTTTTCACCTTTTTCGTTTTAAACCTTATTTATATATCAATGAATTGCCTATATGAATTTCCTTTACCTTAATTTATTACCTTATCATTGACAATCTCTTCCTTGAGTGCAATCACTGTATATACTGGGTATATTTATGACCTTTTAACGTTATATAATTTTCTATACCATAAAATAAACCATAACATGAAATAAACCTTTCAGTTGGCAATACTAATAGCACTTATAGGCCCATTGTCAATGAAACATTATTATTTAGTAAAGCGACAGCACCCTCTGGTGTACAAAAAATGAAAGAAAATTTTTTTTTACAAACGGTGACGGCGCTTGAGGTGTTTATTCACGGCCGACGTGCAGCCAAGCTTGGGAATGAAGAGACAGGACACAACAGTGTACCCTCCTTTATTTCTTTGAAATAAGTCAATGTTTTGGACACTCTGGTGCGCTTTTTTGGCTTTGTGCCGCTTTCCCCGCTTGCATACAGAGCATCCGACATTCTGAACTTTCCGCGCATATTTTTTTTTAACCCTTCATTAACCGTCGACGGGATGTTGTGCTCGTCGACGGATTTACGTCATCGATGACGTCGACTATGTCGACTAGTCGGGACAGCTCTAAACAAATTAGACAAACCAATTATAATACTTGAGATAACAGCAACAATATTTAAGACAATAATAATAATAGTAATAATCGATAATATTAGAATGTATTCATTGTGTCCAAAAAGGAGTAGGATGAAGCATTTGCTTCACAGATGCCAGATGGAATGATTGATTTATTCCTCTCAGGACAATTGCCCACAATTATAATAGTACAGTATTTCCAACAAGCTGTAGTTGTATTAAATTTATTTCATTAGTTCTTGTAGCAAATGCATAACAATGATAGCTACAATTAAAATATGCACCCATGAACAGGTTAGTTAACAACTTAGATTAACTCAAGGGTTGCCATAATGCAATCCAAGTTGTTATAGATGTCAGAAGGCATGCCGCCAGTGTCTGTAACAAGAATTTACAACATAATAGCTTTGGACACTGTCCCCTTGTAACGGCAGTCCAAAATTCCTTCTTTGTTCATTCTATTTCAAAGGAGCTAATGTTCAATCCACAACAAACAAATGAATTCACACTTCTATCTAAACTACACTGCTTGGATCTATGTAGTTTTTCTCATATGTTCATTTGTCACTCAACTTCTCTTATCTGGTGTTAAATTATTAATTAGTTCGATTAATAAAGTTATCTGATAACAAACATGCTTTGCAAAATAATTTTATGAAAAGTAAAACAAAGAGGTTCATGCTTGCAATAACATTAATTATGACCTACCGTAATTCTGGCAGCAGGATTACACTTTCAAAAGAGCATTAAAAGCAAATACAAAATAAAATACTTGAGTGTTTCTTCAAACTATAGAATTGCACTTTCATTTCACAAGAGCGATAAATGCATTTAAATATAAACTAAAATAGCTGAGCGTAAATGGTAAAACAGTATGAAAAAATAAATCAGCATCTAAGGGCAAAAATCATTTTAATGAAAACTCTGGCCATGTATGTACTAGTATGTATGTCTGACCATGTATTGATTTGCTATTTTTTACGCTTATCAGTTATTTAAAACACACCTGTTCTGTCCTCACTAAATGTGACGTTCTTCATTTTTTGTGAAGCAGTAACAAACACATTAAAACTGAGCAAAAAGACACACATTTTGACAATTAAAGATTTATCACAAAACATTTGGAGTTTAAACGTGTAATTTGTCAAATTGATAGGTAAATTTAGTAGATCAAATGAACCTAAATTAAATAGCAACTGTCCGCTTGCTCAAATGCTACAAATGCTTTTTCTTCTTTTTTTTTTTTTTTTAAACAATTCTCTCAACAAATCGTTCAAACACATATTTCCACCAAAACTGCTAGATATACCTCTGAAATAAAATATGAACACATAAACAAACATATTAGCTCAAAGAAAAACTTACAGCCTTATGTTGGCCTGAACAGGGAGCAGCTGCTCTTCAGCCAGACAAGAGTTATGTCATATTCACAGCTGCCACCAGGGGCCAGTGTATCCTCCGAAATCCATAAAACTAAAGACTGTACAACACTTTCAAAGCAAACCATTGCAACATCACTGTATTTAAATGATTAATCGAAGCAGCAAAATTGAGTTTGAAGCTTTTTTTGTAATCGAGTAATTCAATTTGATCAAGTAATCGTTGCAGCACTAAATGATATTTTTAAGAAGAAAACTTGAACAGCTTTTTTCTTAAGGTAAAATCAACGCAATCTGTAAAGAAGCAGATGAAGGAGGCAAAATTTATGAACAAACCTAAGTTACAATCTAATATAGCAGTTAATACACATGCATGCACACAGACAAAATACTGCACCACACTTATGACATATTGGATTGAAAGAACAACTAGCTCACAACTATTACTTTAAGTGAATACATTTTTTCATTTGTCATGTTATATTCCTCCAAAAGTCCTAATGATAACATGCCAGTGAACACCAGTGAGCAACCATCATTGGTTCACCCATATGGTATCATCTCAGTCAGCACACACCCTGTGTAGCGGAAAAAGAGGCCAATGAAATTCTCTATGGTCTTCTTGGTTTTCAATTAAGACAGCAGTACATGAGAATGAGGTAGGTAGAAGATCTTGCTTGGCTTTCACTTTGGTTACTGTTGCTTTTGTTGCATCTATCTGACCTTCCCCAACTTGTATGTCGTTCAGCCCAAACACATTATTTTTCATGGATACTGACATACATATTACATTAATAAAACACTTTTATACGTATTTTTATCACATTTTTGCTGCAAACCCCGAGGCTTGTTTCCAAATGTAAGTCACAAATCTATCAGCTCATGACTACCTTTAAAAGTGTGAGGGAATTTGTATCCCAGTCTGACGCAACAAAAATCTGTAGAGCCAAAACTGCACCAAGAAGGCATAATAATGAGGGTGCCTTAGTTGTGAGAGGCTGCAGCACTGCAGCTGAATTTGATGCTACAAACTAAAGTGAGTCATGGATTTCCATTTCCCTCCTCAAACTTTAAGGCCACCTAAAAATCCCATCAACAAAGAAATCTGGTGAGATACATACATGATTATGTCATTTAGAAGACAATGCAACAGGGCAAAGAAAAATGACAAACCTTTATCTAATCAAGCATTAACTTTACCAACATTTTCCTCATTGAGTGTTGTTTTTGACTACCAAACAACAATCTAGTATATCACTACACAAATTCCTCTCGTCACTCAGGTTTCAGATAGAAAGACCCCCACTTTATGCGCACACTCTGCAGCTCAGCCAGTCCCCTTTAAAACACAACCAGCAGCGATTGAGATTTCATGAACTCACTACAGTGAAAACTAAGCCTTTGGGAATGTCCACAATGGCAATTTCCCATCTCAGGGGTATCCAGACCACGAAAGGCTGAATGATCAGCATCGAAACAAACTATTACAAAGAAAAAAAAAAAAGAAATTGAGAGAACAAGGATACTTCTCAAAAGCTGAAGTTGCACATAATTATAGTATGCTGCTATGGCAGAATTGACAGAGTTACAAGTTGTGGTCCTGTCCCACATGCCCTCGGGAAGCCTTTAATGGGCAATCATCTCCCTATTTGTGAATATCAGCAGCCAGTTTGAGAGATGACTCTCAGGCAAAAGGATGACATGTCTTCTTCTTAAAAACAAGTATTTGTCATGGTATCTGATTAAAAGGCTTTGTAATTGTCAAAGAATGAACACATCGCTGACAAGATTGGACAGGTGAAACTAAATGTTAGTTCTAGTCATAGACCGACGAGCTACACAAATCCACTCAGTGGTTTAAGGATTACTGCCTGAGGTCTGTGAATGTGATCGACTTGAGGGCAGCTGCTTGGAGCAATGGACAAAGAGGGAGGAGAGGAAGAAAATACAGAAAAGAACAGGCAGATCAGCTTTCAGGGCTCTCTTATTTCACTACCATGCACAAGAGCAAGACTGGGCTTTTTTCTTTTGTGTCTCCCATGGAGCTGGGAGAAGAGAGGCCAGCCTCTCCTGAATGTGCACACACTGACAGGTGGCTCACTGTGCATCATAGACTGATCATAGTGGAAGTGATTCAAATCAGTTACAAAGTACAGTGGTATCTCTACATACGAAGTTAATTCGTTCCAGACCTTGTTTGTAGTCGAAATGGTCGCATGTCAAGCAGGATTTTCCCATATGAATACATTATAATTCCATTAATTCGTTCCACAGCCCGAAAATCTTGACGAAACCCATAATAAATACTGCTGTTATTAGAGCTGGGAATCTTTGGGCACCTAACGATTCGATTACGATTCAGAGGCTCCAATTCGATTATAAAACGATTATTGATGCACCCCCCTCCTTTTTTTTTGTTTTTGTTTTTTAATGTTTTGTACATTAGTTCCAAAATTGTTCAAAAATCCTCTCAGGCTAAACCAAACTACTATATCAGTATCAAGTTAACATATAACAGTAAACAAATATACAAAAATAACAGTAAATAAAAAAACTCCAGTCCCCATTCTGTATCAGCAGCTTTAAACTATATTCAATTAATTTAATGTTGTGAATTAACTGTTACAGTTGTTAAAATTGCTCCCGTTATTCCATAATTTCCCTTCTGTCTACTTTTGTCAAAGTTTTAACACTATTTCATCATTTAAAGATCAATTCAAGACAAGATTCTGTCGATTTAGGAGTATTTTAGATAAAAAGTTAATTAGGTTCGCTACAACAGAGCCTTCTAGAGAGGTCTACTGCTTTAAGATGGCGGCTGTTTACTTACGCCGGAAAGTGTCATTTCGCATCTCTGTTCAATAATACATGTTCTAACACTGATGTCGTCTGTCATTTTGCATCTAGTTCTACATACTGTATATGTGATATCTACTGTAGCCGTATGTTTGTAGCAACTAGCAACTGGGCGTTGTTTGTAGCGGCTGTCAGCCGCAGTCAGGTATGATTGTTTTTTTATCTAGCGGCATGAGTTAAACATGATATTTACTCTCGGTCCGTTCCTCATTGCATCCCAAAGACCGGTTTGACTGTGTTTTACTTCCGCTTTACCTGGTATAATTCAATAATCGGAATTTGGATATTTGTGAATCATTCTCGAATCTTCCACGGCCGAATCGCAAATAATCTAAGAATCAGAAATTTCACACGCCTCTAGCTGTTACTATTACAAATGGCACTTACACATAGCAAAACAAATAATTTATTCATAAAAAACGGAATAATAGAATATTAATAAAAATTCCTGTAATAATGTAACGAATCGGGTACTAATGTGGCGGACGTTTTGCGTGCCTGTGCCTGTACCTGAACGCACCTCGTCGCTGACGTGACAGAAAGGGAGAGGTGCAGTTGAAATTTACTTTCTCTTTTAATGTTCTGTTAATACAACCCATCAACTGCGGCAGACAGTAAGCATGTTGTGTTGCACAAGTTCTGAAATAAATGATAAAAACCTGACGAAGCTGGAGATTTCTTTGGGGATGTTACCACAGTAGTAATTGTCACCTTAACTTATAAAGACTGGCGAACGGAGGTCAGAGGGGGACCGTGGAGATCGTCGACGTTCTACAGTCCTATTGTTGAGCCAGTTCACAGATGCACACCCCACGCTCATATCTTGCTATCATTTCCATCTTCATTTCAATGGTAAGCGTGACCTTTTTCCTTGTTTCACCTGCACCTGCACTAACTTCTTGGAACCTGTGTTGATTTCTCTCACAAGAAAATCCACCATGCGTCCGTCTGCGGCGCTATCATGTCATCGTATTTCGAGCATGTCCGTCGGATGTAGAAACAAATGGAAAGTCTAATTTTACATCGGATGTCGAAAAAATCGTAGGTCAAAGCAATCGTATGTCGAGGTATCACTGTAGATTCAGTTAGGAGCGAGTCGAATCAGTTACAAAGTAGATTCATTTAGAAAATAATTCAGTAAGATTACGATTCAATTCGTCACTGCACAGCTCATTTTGACTGGTTGTATCAATATTCAATAAAGAGTGAAATAAAATACAGTGGCACCTTGAGAAACAATAGCTCAAAAAAACATCCGTTTACGAAGTTTTTCTAAGCTTTAACACTTCAGCGCCACTCGGGGGCGTCAAAGCATTACAAATAAAGGCACTCACAGGATATGACAGCAAATTTAATGTGGTGTTTTAGTAGAGCTTGGAATGAATTAGGAAATTTACATGTAAAACGAGATTCATACGGTAAAAAATCATGATACAGAAGCCACTCCAAAAGCCAATCACATTTACACAAAATAAAAACAACACTGAAGTATTTTTGCATTAAAGAGAGTTTGATTTTGTGGGACTTGTAATAGCGCTGTGACGCTGAAATCACATAAATCTTTTCGCATCTGTATGCGGTAGGGCGTTACCTACCGGGAGGAAATATATTGCAACAGGGCGTGTAGTGTCCATAACTTGGGTTATGGGTTGGTGGGATTCATGATAACATTATTATCAAAATGCCTGACAATTCAAAGAAAGCTCAACAATGATTTGTAGGTAAAAAGTTAACCAAATTCAAGCAAAAGTAAATCATTGTTAGTGCAGTAGGGTTAGTATGGTTGCAGTAGAAGGCAATCAGATAAATTCCATTTTTATTGCTGCTTCTTACAATACAAAACCCTGCTTCAAGGCAATAACAAAAAATCCTGCCACACAGGGTGGTCTTTGGTTATTGATTCTCAAGGCAGCTGACACAAAGACATCCTCGCTTAGGTCACGAGGTTATGTTGGAAGAAAGGGAAAATAGGGGAGGGGGAAATAGAGTCACAAGATCAGTAAATTAAACTTGTGATCACAGGCTGCACCAGTGATTGGGAATTAATAAAACTTTTGGGGAAATTGTGTTCAAGCCAATAAGAGAAAAGTGAAAGGTTGTGCAGTGATATTGCTGGATCAGATAAGTGCCGACATCAGTGCTCTTATTTAATATTGGTTAATCTCTAAAATCACACTTTTCCCACATTGTTGATCCTGAAAAGTAAAGTTGTGGATCGATTGCTAGGGTCTCTATAACCCATGGCATATAACCTTGATACCCATCGCAAAAGATATCATATTGTGAATGTAAACCCTGGAGTAATGAAGCTGTCAGAAATGTACGCATATTTCTACTCATCTTTATAAACTCGCACTTGGCCCAAGACATCTTTCGAGTGGCAAATGAAACTGCTGAATACAGATGCAGATTAAAACAAGTCTGTGTTCATGACCTCTTCCTTCATTTATTCTCACACTGACCTCATACCGCCTCATCCCCTTCCCCCAATCTCATTCCCTCTAATCCAGTCCAACTAGGTGGCTGGCAGCAGCATGGCCTGATGGTCAAACTGTGTATGTCTGCCTTCCTGTCTCTCCATCTGCTTGGCGTCCAGAGACCATTCAAAGGAATTAAAGCTGTCCACAAAGTAGCAAAAAATCTCTCGAAATCATGCTTGGACACTCTTTTTTTCCCGTGTTAATTTACTGTAATTCTTCAGTTCACTTTCTTTCTGGTCCAATTATATAATCGCAGCTGTACCTTCTATTAGCTAATTGAGGGCCACATTGAATCACTCTGTTCATTACCACTCGCATATCAGTGATTCCTCTTCATGGCCTGACACTTAGTAGTAGAGAGACTGAGCTAACTACAGCAAAGAATCATAACTGCAGTAAATAAACAAAAACAAAGTACCCCCCCCCCAAAAAAAAAATAGTATATAAACTCAAAGGCTAATGTATGTACTGTATATCGACAAGAACAAGCTCTTAAGCAAGTGTCATACCACAGTGGTTTGACAGAAATGACCAGTCAATTTGAGCACAAAATTTTGAAGTTACTCTCTTACGACTTTATGATGTAGTTATAAAAATAAAATGCGAGTGTTGATGTGTTAAAGTGAGGCACATTATGGTGGGTTCACCATCGTTGTGTTGTTGCACAACCTCTGTGTAGGCAACTGAAAGGACCATTTGGTGGGGAGGGTGCAGCAATGTCTGGGTGGCCTTTGTGACTTCACTGAAAAGCACAGCAGGGAAAGTGTTGCTTTGGTTGTGTTCGGCAGTTTATGAAAGCTGCAAAGGGGATGTGTGGCCACAGATGGGATGTCAATAACATCATTCAACCACCAAAGCACACACAAACGCCAGAGTCAATGCCATACCACAAAATGCATTCACGTCATGCATAATAGTTGAGAACACTGGGACAGTGAAAACTTATATGTGTGATGTTCTAAAGAGGTGCTTCAGAGGTGTCAAGATTCCATTAGTTCACCAACTTCTAAGTGCCATCAACACCTCTCGGAGGCCATAGGGAGGACACTTCCTAATCCACTTTTGTCTTAGGGGCCGTTTACACGGTGACTCTCCCAGAAGACGAAAAATTTCATGTTTGCATTTACATGGGCCCGTCTCCATTCGAACAATGTTGCAATTCCGCATGAAAACGATGTAGTATTCATGCCAGGCCCTAGGAAGCAGTCCAGATTTACAAGGCTAAAGCAAATGATGCACTATGACCCCACCAAAGTTCCTCAGCCCGGAAAAAAAATATGCCCGCCCACTCGAAGCGATGGCATTTTTTCTTTTTGTTAAAAAAGGCACAAAAATGGAAACATTCAACGTATTTAATTTAAAGATGTTATTAAAACAGTCAATTAAAGCCAACATTCCGCCATATTTGCTGTTTTTAATGTTTAGTAGCACCGCAGCGCACGCCCAATGAGACGTGTAGGAGTGCTGACGTTATCGGCGCGGTGTCGTGCCGCGGGAGCCTTTGATATGCATGCGGAGATAGCCCCCCTCAATTGAATTCTTCCACTTTGGAGGCAGGATTCAGAATTTTTCGTCTTCGCCAACAACATTTGCACGCGAGGCAACTCCGCAACACAGTCATTGCGTCTTCGTGTCGCCATGTAAACTGCCCCTGAGGTACACAACATTCTGTTGTGTTACTCTGTCAATTAACCTAAAAGTAACATTAACATGAAGTTTTGTAAGTAATTATGCTTGGGATGAAACAAGTAATTAGAGAGGAAAAAGGTAAAATATTCCAACAACAAATCGGAACATTAAAAAAATAAAACAAACTCCAGCATGAGGATAGCCAATTATTCGGTTCACAGGAACTATTATATTTACACAGTTATGGAAAACTAAAAAGCGGGCGGCTTTTGCAATTTTCAGTGCGGAATCAAAGCTTTTATGCCCTTCAGCCACGTACATATTGTTTTATTTTATATATCTTAATTGAAACTAAACTGCACTCTACGTTTGCAGAGGCACTGGCTCCAATTTCAAGTAGTGAAGTCAAATCAAAAGAGGCCACCTTGAGGATGGTGTAGGGTTGCACCCCTGTTAGAAGCTCAAGGGATGCCGTCATGAAGTCATAACCTCAAGATCATAAGCAATAGGTATCTGATATCAAATCTGCATTATGGAAGAGCTACTTTGAGAGAATCCCGCCCAAACGTGCCTCAACATGTTGATGGAAAGTGTTATTCGATCTTTCATGTAATCAATATTTGTTGCAAGTGGTTGAACATAAACTTTGTTATTAACATAGCACTTCTTTTAAAGAAAAATATCTAACGTCACAGGTCTACTTTTTTTCCAAAAGAATTCAAATGTCTGAAAAATTGCAGTAATAAAATTGTCAAAAAATTCCAAATTGTTTTTTTGGCTTTAGATTAAAAAAAATGTTTGTGTGAAATTGGTGCATAATACCGTATTA
Organism: Corythoichthys intestinalis; assembly: GCF_030265065.1. Classification (NCBI taxonomy): domain Eukaryota; kingdom Metazoa; phylum Chordata; class Actinopteri; order Syngnathiformes; family Syngnathidae; genus Corythoichthys; species Corythoichthys intestinalis. The sequence continues at coordinate 41,482,548 of NC_080399.1, forward strand.
AATCGATCAAAGGCCGTTGAACCAAATCAAAAACAAATGGAAACGTGGCAAACTTCATAATATTGCTAATTACTAGAGCTGGGAATCTTTGGGCACCTAACGATTCGATTACGATTACAATTCAGATGGTCCGATTCGATTCTAAAACGATTATTGATGCACCCCCCCCCCCTTTTTTTTTTAATTTTTTTTTTTATTTTTTAAATGTTTTGTACATTAGTTCAAAAATTGTTCAAAAATACTCTCAGGCTAAACCAAACTACTATTTCAGTATCAAGTTAACATATAGCAGTAAACAAATATACAAAAATAACAGTAAACAAAAAACTCCAGTCCCCATTCTGTATCAGCAGCTTTAAACTACATTCAATTAATTTAATGTTGTGAATCAACCGTTAAAGTTGTTAAAATTGCTCCCATTAATCCATAATTTCCCTTTTGTCAACTTTCGACATGTGAAAGTTTTAAAACTATTTTAAAGATAGATTCAAGTCAATATTTTACCGATTTAGGAGTATTTTAGATAAAAAGTTAATTAGGTTTGCTTGGAAGGTTCGCTACAACAGCCTCGCAGAGAAGTGTACTGCTTTAAGATGGCGGCCGTTTACTACGTATGCATCTAGCTTTTTGTAGATGTGCTGCAAACGCTATCGCTACCGTAGTGCATCTAGTCTTATATAAATGATATCTACCGTAACATTATGTGGATGACGTACTTTTGTAGCAGCTTCAGGTATGTTGTTGTGTTTTTTTTATCTCGTGGCATGAGTTGAGCTAGAGCCGTGAGTTGAGCATTGGCATTACCCGAGGGGCCGGGTAATGAGAAGCATGATGTTTAGCTACTCTCGCTCCGTTGCTCATTGACCGCGCAGCGCGCTGAGTGTGTTGTACTTCCGCTTTACTTGGCATATTTCAATAATCGGAATTTGGATGTTTGTGAATCGTTCTCGAATCTTCCACGGCCGAATCGCGAATAATCTAAGAATCGGAAATTTTGCACACCTCTACTAATTACTTTACTGATGTCCAAAGAAACGATATCGTACAGTATATTATACAAAATACTATTCAATAGGTTGACACAGAAATGAACAAAATTTGCATCTTTCTGAAAGTGAGAAAGAACAGATTATTTGTCTCATTATTGTTATTATTATATGTATTGTTGGAGATTGGAGTGTTAGTGCAGTTAGATTAGGAAGAAACATTTGCATGAATAAAGCTATGGGGATGTCACCTTTTCACCTTGACAAAAATAACTTTAAATTAATGAATAGGATGTTAAACATATTGGTGCAAATATGTTGATGGATTGTTTCTCAAGAGGATTTAAACATGTCACATATTTCTATGTTCAAAATGAGCATAATACGGCTCGCGGTCATGATCAAGGAGCTATGTTGAAAATGTGTCATTTACCTGTCAGCTCGTGTATGATTTTCTTGGCTGTTTGTTTTTAACATCTTGAGCAAACAGTGTCCTGTATGTATGTATCTACTAATAGAAATATCAATACTATTTTACAAACTAGTTTTTAAATGTTAGGTTGTAATGAATGCCTGTGGCTGACATATGTGTGTCTTCAAACAAACAAATCTGAGATCAATAGCACACAATATGACTCATGTTATTGATCTCTGTCAATTGCTGTGTCCAACTTTTTTGGCTGCATGTGATGTGTTACTCTAGTCACAAAATTATTCAAAAATATATTTGTGAAACAAGTAAATTTCAGCATCACTAACATAAAAACACTAACTTACAGATTGTCCTCAGGGGATTCATAAATAGAATCTTGTTGTGTTCATTCATATTCCGTTGTGCTTATCTTCACGAGAGTGCTGGAACCTATCCCAGCCGAGTATGGGCAATAGGCGGGGTACACCTCGAATTGGTTGTCAGCCAATCGCAGGGTACAAAGAGGCAAAAAAACATTTACGCACACACTCATACCTGAGGATAATTTGAAGTTGTGAATCAGCCTACCATGAATGTTTTAGAATGTGGGAGGAAAGCACAGGTACAGTGGGAACTCAACACAGGAAGGCTGCAGCCCGGGATTGAACCCTTGATCTCAGAACTGTGAGGCAGATGTGCTAAAAACTCAATCACAGTGGCATGCTGCCTTGCTCGTTCCCAATCTAAGAAAAAAATCTGAGCAGCAGGTTGAAGCCGAACAGAAAATGGGAAACTTTACATCATCATTTTTGGTTCTGTATCCCCCATGACTATGCATCATTCCTTGTTCCAGCTCTTAGTCATTGTCACGGTAAAGCCTGAGTTACACTCCCGCGTTGCGGTGACGGCGTAGCGACTACGGCGTCATTCGACGCTCTGTAATTCACCGCCAAGCCACTAGAGGGATGTGGCGTTATGTTTGTACGGTTTTGGGGCATGCTTGTTTACTTCCGCTAGTCGGAGAAAAAATAAACAATGCAAGATGGAACTCTTGAAAGTAAATATTCTGCTCATCAACACTGAATAAATATTGAACATACAAATGTTGACGGGCAGGCGACGCAGAAGACGGTTTCGAGGCGGTCTGGCCGACTTTTGATGCCGCACAGAGAGTTTTAGACTCGGGTGGAGAGAGCTAGCTGTGGCGGCTAGCTTCAAACTGGCGTCGAGCACTGCGCTCAAGGTCTGCAAAGCCCTCCAGCCTGATTTGTTTGCCGTGTCCTACAACCAGCCAGTGGGAAGCCATAGCAGATTTCTGGCGTCTAGGGAACTTCCCAAACTGCGTTGGGAGGCTTGATTTTAAGGTTATCATAAAAAGCACCGAGGCACTCTCAATCAGTGATGATGTATTGTGTGTGTGAACTGTCTGTTATTGAAAATTAAAGATCAAAACAACTCTTTTGACACCAAATCTGTGCTTTATTCTTCATATACTTGAAACATATGTACACAGTAAATGATGAAGTGCACCAACCAAAAATACGACATAAAGTGATTAAAAGTTGGCAGTTTTTGGCCGACTGTGTCACCGCTTCGTGTGGCCACTCGATTCCGACCACCCACGTCTCGGTGGTTCTTCCATTTATTTATTTTTTCGATCGCCGACCTTGCCATTTGGCAGTCACAATAATAATTTCTTGACGAGACTTGCTCTTCGATGATACTCCCGTCGGCTTGGTGCATTTTTGCGTGTAGAAAATAATGTTTGATTCTATTCTACAATGGCGGTGTTTTCGCCCGGAAACAACAGTCTGAGCGGACCAATCACAGCCCGTTTTCGCTACGCGTCTACGCGACGCGAAGGTTAGAAAAATCAAGAGGTGCGCGTCAGGCTACGGAGTAGGGTCGTAACTCGATTCTTCCTTGACGGCGTAGGTCTGACGCGGAAGTATAACTCGGCCTTAAGAAGGAACGGGGAGTAGATGGCTTCATTGTTCTTGTAAATGAGAATACTGTGTGCTGTTGAACCTGAAGTCTAATGCCCCTGATGACAAAAAATTTAAAACTTGCATGGTCGCCTATCATGCAAGTTGTCATCACATCGATTGAGAGCTCTGTTTAGCAAGCAGCAATAAAAATTTAAATGGGTATACTTTTGTTTCATCTCTGCATTGGTTTTTGCAGGACAAAACATCATGAGACATGTGCATTATATGATTAACCCATTGGTTGCCACTGACAGCTCTGGACGTCACATCCATTTTGACTGGGAGAGGCTGGCAGCCGGTATTCGCTAGCATCGTCAATGGGATAGAGATGTAGCATTCACTGCCATTCCTCCCAGTTCAAATTAAGTGGACAGCTGTTGCCATCAATGGCAGTCAATGATTTAGTATGTGGGACCATGCTTTGCTTTCTCCACAAAGGTTGTGAAAGACATGAAAACTATTAAGAGTGACTTATTTTGACACGAAGCCAATTACATTGTATCACAAAAGTGAGTACACCCCTCGCATTTCTGCAGATATTTAAGTATATCTTTTCATGGAACAAAGCTGACCAAATGACACTTTGACACAAAGAAAAGTAGTCTGTGTGCAGCTTATATAATAGTTAATTTATTTCCCCCTCAAAATAACTCAAAATATAGCCATTAATATCCAAACCCCTGGCAACAAAAGTGAGTACACCCCTTAGAAACTACGTACATCCCTAAATGTCCAAATTGAGTACTGCTTGTCATTTTCCCTCTAAAATGTCAAGTGACTCGTTACAGGAGTGCTGTCAGCATTGCTGCAGAGATTGAAGAGGTCGAGGTTCAGCCTGTTACTGCTCAGATCATACGCCGCACTCTACATCAAATTGGTGTGCATGGCTGTCACCCCAGGAGGAACCCTCTTCTGAAGACTGTACACAAGAAAGCCCGCCCGTCTCATCAGACCATAGGACATGGTTCCAGTTATTCATGTGCTTTGTTGACATGTCTTCAGCAAACTGTTTATGGACTTTCTCTGCAGAAATGCGAGGGGTGTACTCACTTTTGTGATACACTGTAAGTATGCAACCCGAGTAAGGATAAGCGGCACGAAGAAGAACTTTGCCTCCACAGTTAATGAAGATTTTACGATGTTGTTAATTGTACCCTGGAAAGGCATCTATTTCCATCATTTCCTGTGGTTGAAATTGTTTCGAAATACAAATTAGAGGTAAAGATACACGATAATATTGGTCACGGATAATTATCGGCCGATAATGGCAATTATGACGTCACACAGATAATCCAGATAATAAAAAAATTCAACCGATAATGCAATCCGATAATTATATACTTGATTTTGCCTCCAAATGTGCGCAACCGAAGAATTCAGCACGTCGCCTCCTCAACCCCTCCCCTCTCTGAAGCCCCTGAGGGAGGAGGGGTTGAGGAGGCGGAGTTACAAGACAAGAAGTAGTTACTAGTTGAATATTATGGCGGCTGTTACTAAAAAAACGACGCTCTCGCCATCTGCAAAACGTTCCGTATAAGTTCCACGAGGCAGAAAGAACGCGTCCTCATTCAAAACCACTAACCCAGCAGCCATTTAAAACTGCATCACAAAGAATTTTGGAACAAATACGAGGCTGCTGCTAGCAGGAATGCTAAAGCTATTGTAAACACTAAGTTAAACTACAGGGCTTGTGACGATACAGAGTCGGGCTGTTTGGGAATGCAGCCCAAGGTGGGTGGTAAATTCGCATCTAAGGCTAAACACCGGCACTACTGGAGACCGACAGTCGGCAAGTAGCCGTCTTCTGACGGAGCCCGCCGCTCTGGCCAGTCCGGCAGGCCGCCGCCGCCTCGCCATAGGCGGGGCGGGCCGAGACCGGTTCCCCGGCCTTTGGACCTCCGGCGAACACCCCGGTTTTTCGAGCGTTCCCCCACGGCGTGCGGCCAGAGCCAGGACCTGAATACGCCGCGGCGAACCGGCCGGATTATCCGGGACGAATGTAGCTGCCGCCGCCGCCGAGACAAGACACAGTTTTTTTTTTTTTTACCTTAATGACCCGAGAACCAAAGCCCTGGATAAAAGAAATAATGCAGTTTATACGACCACCATTCTTCATGAAAAAGTGATGTCCGGTAAGCAAGCTTATCATGACGGCACAGTGGTTATAAGATAATTTAAACATGGAGAAAACGAAGTGAGCCAGTCAATAATGCATTCACAATGTGAAATGACGAGCGGTCAGATGACTTTGTAATGCTGCCTTTATTTTCGGCTTAATAAAACTCAGGCACAAAACAACACGCACGTGGATGCGAGCTCCAACTCCGTCCAAATAGTACTGCCGTGTAGCAGTTTAGCTGCTGTAACGCAAATGTCGTGAAAGCCGCAAATGTAAACAAAGCGCTCCAGAATGGGTACATGACATCTCGCTCTTTTGAGGTAATCATTTTCACAGTGTGCAACAAAGCATATAACATTAGCAATCACTTTTCAAATTATTTAACTTATTTCTCTGCTCAATTACAGTCACAGTAGGTAATCAAATTCTTAAATCGATATTCTGTAGCCACAAATATTATTCAAAATCTTTCCTTCTTCAAGTTTTTTTTTTTTTAGGATTAAGTATAATAATGTATTGCTTAAAACAAGGCTGTTAAAATTATTTTCAGCTAGCTATTTTTCTTCCAAGAAATCTGAGAGAAATACACTTGAAGCGATGGCAGATAATTTCACTTATTGCCAATAGATTTACACTTAAAACTGACTAGTTTTAAGGAGGTGTGTTTTGCAGCGGATTAATGTTATATATGTTAGGAATGGCTTACTTTTAAATGCATTTTTGTGCAATTTAGGTATTTACTCTGTAAGTAATTGTTGCCAAAGGTTTACCATTACACAATGTCAGACAATCTGTCATTATTTAGATGTTTGAACTGACGACTTGTTCATACTTTATGTTGAAAAAAAGAGCAATAAATTATATTTTTGCACAGTAATATTTTCTTTTGTGTATACTTTAAAATTTTACATAAATCTTTTAATAGAATTATCGGCTTGACATTATCGGTTATCGGTTGGAATGAGGAGGAAATTATCGGTTATCGGTATCGGTTGAAAAATGCATTATCGTGCATCACTAATTAGAGGTTTTCCAGTGACCCAGACGGGATTGTGTTCCACTGTATGTGGTATTGTGGCATGCAACAGGCAGAGATCAACAGGGCTGCTTGGCTTGAAGCCAAATCTCCATGACTACTACTCTGGAGCAGGCTAATGCGTCTTTCCTGTGTGTCAGTCTATTTGTATATGACATTAAGTCATACCTTCTAAGAGGGCTTAGAATGGCATCCTTACACATCATCCTTTAGTATGCGCGTTTGGGGTTTGTGCAGCAATAGTAAACAAAGAAGTAGCAACTTTTCCTAATTGCCCTGAGCAATACATCGGGTCTTCATACAGGTGTTCTGTCTCAACATGTATTTTTTGATTTTTTAAGTCACAATTCTGCTACGGCCTAAAAAGACTTTAGCATGTATTTAGCACTATCGTATAGAAACATGAAACAGGCTTAGATGGTGGGAAAGTTGACGTTTAGATTGCTGATTTCTCTTTGCTAATGTTGCTCATTCAAAACGCTTCAGTAAACCACCAGATATCTGTAACACAGGGTAGTAGTCATATGGTCATACGTCTGTGCACAAAGCACTGCTGGAGGTCACACATTCCAAACTTTTTAAATCACTAGCTAACGCCTCGCTGATGAACTAGCCTGCCTGCAGTTTTCCAGCCTTCCCGTTAAAAAGACAAATATTCCAGTTACTTCTTACCTTTCACTTGACTCTCGTAGTCCGCGATTATTTCTTTATCCTTTTTAAACCTCGGCGAAGACATCTTCTGACCGCCTGTCGTTCAAAATGATGTAGTTATAAGTGCTTGTCAACAAGCGGAAGGGTTACAAAAGGGGACTCATCCCAAAGTGGACGAGGAAAGGGCGCGCGACCAAGTGATTAAGCTCCCAGGAGAAAACGCTTACTTCTTCATTGATAATCTTCCTGCTTAGCGGGTAGGCGATGCGCAATCCTATTCCAACCAACAGATCCGCACAACTTCTAGATCGTCCTCTCGCTACCACGGGAAACCAAACAAAACCCTACAAAACCATGCAAGTTTTGAGGGGCTCTGTAGCGCAGCATCATCCGCAGTTAGCACCACCGCGTAGAAAAGTAGTGCCCCAAAGCCGCGTCGAGGTGGAACAAAGTCGACTTGAATGAATTGAGGTATATATCCGATTTTAGTTGTTCGGAGTAAAGAGACACGCAAATACTTCCACACTGCCCGCTCTCTTTGGGCGCTTTTTCGCCTCTTAACTCAAGGCAGGCACAGGATAGAGGCAGACAAGTAGGCTGGCCGACTGCAGCACAACCACACACGACAGCAGAGCCAAGCAGGAGGGAGGGAGGAAGGGAAACGCGCGCACACAAATAGTCGCACACACACGCACATGAGTATGTAATAAAATGTACCTTGACATTTTCCTTAAGACCAGGAAATGACAAAACTTTATTACAGTATATCAAAAATAGTACAGAACACACCATTAAGGCATTCGAGTTTACTATCTATTCTAAGCACTTGCACAACATGTAAAATAGCTATTAGGGAGGTAGAAACGTGTATCTAATAGTGGAGTGTAATAATCTGATTTTGCAGACATTTTCTTGTAAACAAGTCAGACCCCGACATTGTATTCAGAACAATCTGTTGATTTATATTACTGTACAATTAAAAACTTGAACCTAGCGCCATCTGGAGGAAAACTGATTCCACGAGATTTTTTTTTTTTTTTTTCATTAATTGCAGACACATTATATACATGCGGCACAACAACAAAAAGAATACAAATATTTAAACATGCAATGTCAAATTATATTTGAGCTGCTGTTTTGTTTCTAATTTAGTGTTGTTTTCAGTAATTAAAAAGAATATCACCCCATCAAATTCATACAAATACAAATTGTAGTTGATGGATCTCAGTATGCAAAGGCATGCTATTTTCTATAAATTCTACATTACTGCACATTCAAGCACCTTTAACACTTTAAATACAAGCAACAAAGAAAAGGCTGTCACAATATTAATGACTATTATTCACATAACTGCACATAATACTGATAATCACCATGTTCACGACAGTAAAGGCAATTACATTTCTCCACTTCCAAAAAAATAAGTTACTTTCACCTTTGTTCATATTTAAATGGACAGACAATGCCTTTATGTACAAAAGAAAGAACCTTGCTTCATGAACTGAACCTACGGTTTCCTTTTTCTAAAGTGTATTAGTGGCATAAAAAACAAAACAAAAACAAAAACAGTATTTCCAGGGAGGGGACAACCTTAGTGTGGGCAGACATCTTATAAATGCCAGTACTACTTTAGCAAATCAAGCGCATTTATCCCATATTGTCCAATGTCCACACTACCTCATGTTGTCAATGAGACCTATCGTCCAATGCGCTTGGTTTCGAGTCAATCAGTGTTTTAGTGATAATTGATGTATACAGTGTCTAACTGACATGACAACTGTGTTTGTAAGTGGTGTCATTTTTTTATGTGTTTAAACGTGATTTTCTCTTTTATCAGAAGTTGCAGAATTTTCAGATTTAAATATTTTGAGCAACAAATCTTTCCCGTCTGTCCCTTTAAGCAATCCAGTCAGCCACTTTTGAAAAAGTTCTCCTCAATGACCTCAGTGAATCTCTCCTTCATTTGTTGGCGGAACGTGGCATACCACTCCAGCAACCTCCTCCTCCTGTCTACCCTTTGCTCTTGGCTTATTCTTCTCTCTCCTTCCATAATTGTGGGAAGCTCTCGCCAATCACTAATAAAGATGAAGGGTGCTCCTGCTGCCTTGAGGAGGCGCAGGGGAGAGCTGGGTCCGGCCGCGCAGGTCCTCGGCGTGAGTACATCTTCCACCACCGGCACTGAGCCGTAAGAGCAGGCCTCATAGATGCGGTAGCTTTCGCTGTTGATGCCGACGGGGCATAGGGTGAGCTCGCTCTGGGCCAGGGCACTTTGATATCGCTTCAGACTGTCTGCTGTCTCTTGGGGGAGCCATCTTAAAGTACAGAGGCAGAGCATTAGTTCACAGTAAATAGATACGTGGTAGGGCTAAGAGATCTGACAAATATACAGTATATATATATATATATATATATATATATTCATATATTCATTAAGGGTGTAACGGTACATGTAACAGTATTGAACCGTTTCGGTACGTGGTGCTCGGTTCGGAACGGACGCGTACCGAACGAGTTTCTGACGTAATATAACCTGTAAATAACTTTTCGAGACTGTGGGTCGGTCGGGTTACAGTTTCTTTGTGTAGATTATATTTACTCCGTCTTTTCTACTATAATGAGGACCAACACGGTAGGACAGTATAACCCAGAAACGTCAACGGTGCAACAACGTGACCGCCGTGACAACGCAGTGAAACGCGGGCGTAAGAGTCAATCAGCCAATGCACACCAGTCGCAGTGCGGCCGCGTGTTAGATGCGTCCCAGAAGCGGCTCAACGCGATGCACGTGAAAACAATGGCAGAGTTTATATTTGACGCGAGACGCAGCCCTCCTGCGTCAATACTACTACCGGTAGGTTGGATCGGGCCGGAAGTCACTCGCGTAAAAATACGGTGGCGCCGGTCGATTTTCAAACTAATATGCAATCGTGACCTACTTTTTGAGTCCATCAGATCTCTTGAGTGGTAGGTCGGGGCAGAGTTCACTTGTCTTTGTTGACTTACTGCTGTCTTCTCTGCTATAATAACAACCAACACGGCCCCGTGTTCAATACAAAACCCTCCTACCACAACAAAACAAGTAGGAACTAATATTCACATAGGAACTAAAGTTATACAACATAAAATATACAATATAAATGAATACTACATCACATTTGTAAAATATAAACACATAATAAAATAAATAATAGCCCATTTAAATAAATTGAAATGAGCTAAAACACCTGTAATTAAATAATAATAATAATACACAAATCCTGCTTACACAATTAAATTCATGAATTTCTGTGTGGCGCTTTAACTTGAGAAAATCCACCAATAAAGCTTTTGAAAACGGTTCATAAGAAAAAAAAATGTTTAATTGAGGCATTTCATTTGTGAAACACATGTTAAAATGTTTGTCATTGGGATTGCTTTTCTATTTAGCACAGAACTTCTTTTTTCTTCTTTCTTCCAGAAAGAAAGCTGACCAATACGCGGGGCCTGAAAGGCAAATTGTTGTTGGATTATCTTTAAATACCCGCTACTTTTTGAGCAGAATTCTAGCTTTGTATAGGCTAATGTTCCTATTGTTGAAAGCACAAAAGTGTGTTATAAACAACTAGCACATTTATGTTTTGCATTTTGTTTTCTCACTATGTACCGAAAACTAACCGAACCGTGACCTCAAAACCGAGGTATGTACCGAAAACTAACCGAACCGTGACCTCAAAACCGAGGTATGTACTGAACCGAGATTTTTGTGTACCGTTACACCCCTAATACATATATATACACCGTAATTTTCGCACTGTAAGGCGCACCTGACTAGAAGCCGCCACTAACCAAATTTGAATCGAAAACGACATTTGTTCATAGACAAGCCGCACTGGGACTATAAGCCGCAGCTGTCCTCACTGTATAATGGGATATTTACACCAAAAGATATTAACTGGTAACACTTTATTTGACAGCGGCATCATACGACTGTCATAAGACCAAATGAAACACTAAGCTTTGAACCAATTGGCTGCAAAGCTTAATTGCTTCAAGTAGCTTCATTTGGCCAGCACTGCTCCCTTGGGGGAGACAGTCAACCTCTGCTGCCACCTGCTGTCAACACTACTGTTGTCCAACATGCCTCCTAGCTTGCAATGCAGCTCTACAGATATAATAACAATAAAAAATCATGTTCTTTGCTAATCATTTCTTCAGTTACTGTTCCAGTTGTTTCATTAATTGCTAGTTATGGTATTTGGTAACACTTTATTTCACAGTGGCGCCATAAGACTGTCATTAGACAATCATAATTATGACATGACACTGTCATGAGCATGAATGAAAGCTTATAACAGATGTCATTTAGTGTTATCCGGCTAAATATCTTACTTTAGAATGGATGTAAAAGATCCGAGCTGGACATAAATGGCGTTAGTGACAGAATTTATGGGATGACACTTAATGATATCTGTCATAAGCATTCAGCAATGCTCATGATAATGTCATGTCACAATTATGACTGTTTTATGACGCCACTGTCAAATAAAGTGTTACCTGTTTTTCACAGTTTTAAATTATCAGTACCAAAAACATATGAAGAAAATATAGTATTAAACAACATAAAATTCGCAGCACTTAAAACACGCACGAGATTCCACCCCCCCCCCCCCCCCTTTGTGCATAAAATAGGTAAAATGAGTGTGACCTGGATCAAGTCTGTCATCTATGGTTGTGATCTGATTGCAGTCGTTTTGTTAGTTAAACAGCTCTGCAAATCATCTACGGTTTCTGATTTGATTGCAATCGTTTGTTCGTAAAACAGCTCTGCAAATGAACAGATTTGAAATCAAAGACGATGTGAGGTCCAACCAAGTGTTATACAAGTGTCTGCCCACTTCATGCTTCCTTCTGTAAAAAAAAAAAAAAAAAATTCTTAAAATAGAGCAGTAATTTCTTTTCTAAGAAAAATAAGAGTTCATTTCGGATGTATTTTCGTTTCTTGTTCGATACGTTTTCAATAGTGTGACTCAAATTCTTGCACTTGCTGTCTTTTCTTTCTTCCAATCACTTTATCTCCAAATTTGAAGGTTAAAGAATTGAATTAAATAATGATTAGTTATCAAATTAAAGCTTGCATATTCATGAACTTTCTTCTGCTCCAGTGTCACTAATCCTGTGTGCTCGCTGCATTTACGACTGCGAGAAATTTCTCCAGATAAATGCAAGAAAGACAGAGTATGTAATTTTTGGCCAAAAAAAGGAAATGACAATGATCAGTGCTCACCTTGACTCAATGTCATGAACAGCTACAAAATCAAGCCAGACATCTTGGTGTAATTATTGACTCAGACTGGAACTTCAACAGCCATCTTATCGCTAAATCTGCCTATTACCACCTAACAAAATACAGCCAAAATTAAAGGGCTTCTGTCTAAACAAGAAATGGAAAAACCTAATCATGCATTCATTGTTGGATTATTGCAAAGGCACATTTCCATCTCTTTCCATGCCATGTCAACAACGAAATCAATAAGGACGCTGCAGCCAATCCATAATACTGCTGCCAGAGTAAGGAAAATGAAAAAACAAGGAAAATGAATCATATTACACCTGTCATGAAATCACTTCACCGGCTTCCGGTGGGTCAAAGGCTAGATATAAAATCTTACTGCTAGTCTACTAAATTCTTAAAGGACTTGGACCAAAAATACATGCTGGATTTGCTTGATCCCTACGATGGTCATCTGGAACTGGTTTGTTGTGTGTTCCAAGAACAGAAACCAAGCAGTGTGAGGTGGCATTCAGTTATTATGCTCCTCAACTGTGGAAAAAATTACTTAGGTATGCTCAAACGGTTAGTTCCTTTAAATCAGGCCTAAACACTGTTGTTTACGATACAATATCCCTAATTGCCCTTACTGTTCAAATCTGCAATCTATGACTTGTTCTGTTTCCTTATTTTATGTATTTTTTGCTTTTAACTGTCTTCCTGTTTATAATCTTTTGTGTTTTTGTTTCTATTTCTTAATTGTTTTGTTTTAATTGTTTCTTGCCGATTTCAATGTAATGTAAAGCACATTAAATTACTTGTTACATTACGTCTTAAATTGTGCTATACAAATGAATTTTCCTTGCCTCGCTTTGCCTCTGTAATGGGTTACTGTGAATACAGAACTATATTACCGACGGTGGTTAAAAGCTCTTCTTGCGCTAATTTTCTGGCATGACAAAATTTACTTACTTCTCCCTAGCAGTGGTAATGCACTCCTTCTCCAGGCCCGAGTTTTTGAGAACCTGCATGAGTGTTTCCCTCGAAGAATTTTTGTAAACGGTACCGAGGAAGTTGCACAAGTATGGACGGTTGGAGGTGATCATCTCAGCATTGGGCCGGACCAAGGGAAACTGTCTGTATCTGTAATTAGTATGTGGGTGTGTTACTTTGTATTATTTTTAGAGGCATTTCATGTTTCATACATTTCCTGTAAAAATGGAGCAGACTGAACAATATCTAAAGAACAACTTACGTGGCAACACCGAGGGGCCATTGGAAGACATCTCTTTCATTGACCCAAGGGCTGTCGTACACCAAAAAGAGCAGGTCCACAAAGCCACCATGTCTCTTAAGGTACGGCCCGATCCAGTCATTCTTGCAGTGCTCATTGCCCAGCAGGACCACAGCCACGTGAGAAACAGTGTGGGATTGTACCAAAGCTTGGACGTGCTCCAACCAACGCGTGGAGTATACCACTTTCTGCTGCTCACGACCGTTCAGGACCAGGACCAGGCTGTTCATGTCCAAGGGTACGTGACCTTGGACTACAGCAGGGCCTGTGTAGAAACTGATTATGGAAAGGGAAACAAATTAATTGTATAGTTGTGGTCTGTGTAATGTTCATCACATTTGAAATATCTATCAGAGACTTGTTACCTACTTACCTGAAGTCAATTTTACTTGACTGGATCTCACCCTCTCTCCATTGTGCTATCTTGTCAGTAGGATTGAGGGGTCCCTCCAATATATGCTCCCAAAGGTAAAGTCCTGATGGGGAAAAAGGATAGCTTTATTATTATAATAATGGTAGAATGAAACCTCAAAATAGCAGCAATGTTCCCTTATAAGATAATCGGAAATATACAATGTTCAAACATTACTCACCTATGGCTGCTTTACCCCAGATTTGGACCTTATATCTTGTGGGTTTGTTCTTTTCGATTCGTGCCATATGCTGTTTGAATGCCTCTCTTTTTTTGTTCAGTGCGGAGTTGTACTCCACCTGTTCATCCTCCCACGGATTCCACTCTTGTCCATTGGATAGAGCGGCTCCGCCATTTCGAACACCTGCGAAAAAAAAAAACATACTTACAGATCGGCACGAATGTTTTACTGATTCAATCGAGAATTTAATGTGCCTTCATAGTTACTATACGAGAGCGTTTTTTTATGTGTATGAAAATACCAGAGGGTCCTGCTTCTTTCTTCTCCACTCTGTGAACGCGCGATATGACTTTACTACTAAAGAACACATTGTATGCAGCGTAGAGCGAAAACGCTACATATGCAACAATGATGAGAAGAAACAACTTTCTTTTTGGAAATTTCATTTTTCCCTCTTCCTATTATCGTCTATGTTACCATTATGCAGACCTACTTCATTTTTTGGGGTTGAGAGGACCCTTGTTTACATCACGATGAAAGCTGCCTTGATATGTGCCTGCCTATAAATACCTTGTTTAAAATAAATAGCAATATGACGCTTTATACAAATGTTTTGTAATAATTTAGAATGTAAAATATTTATTTACATTTTACGTGAAAGTCTGTGCATATTTTAGAAAATCTTAACAAATGTACCGATTAGGCGTATTTCAAGGCGGAACTTTCCAAAGGGTAAGTGTTTCTGTCGTCGCAGACACAGTGGTACACGTAAGATTTGTTCACGCAAGGTCGTGTCCCCAACTACGGGGTAAGAGATTCTTTAATTCGAGCGAAAATGATGACCTTTGCTGGTCGTTTTGGGGCTCTTGCCCCAGTGTTGCGGGTGACAAAGCAATCCGTCAAATGTACAGCGGCAACTGGAGCCAAGGAGTTGGTGCCTGCCACTGGTAAGATACGACAAAGATGAGGGCCCTCTCATAGCTAACAGTACAAGATAACGTCAGTGACCGGTTTCCTGTAAAATAATTTAATCGTAAATAACTGTCATCATTTTAGTTGTAACTCGCTTGTGTATCGTGTTGTTCCTGGATCGATAACCTGTTTTATTGACAGGTCACGCTTAGTAAATATCGTGGATACGCTTATTCTTACGCACCGGTATTGAAGATTTGGCAAAAATGATTTGATGGACATAATTAATGGAGGTATACGAACCGGGGAAAAAAAAACAAGCACTTAACTCAAGGACAATCTCGAAAACATAGGGTGTGGCCTAACCCATGTATAAAAGTGGTAACTATGCTATGCTAAATCAGTAAAGCTCAAAACACAAATAAGTGTATTGACAAAACAGAAAGAGTTTACTCAATGTCATTCATATCACACTTTAGATACAATTCGAACATAAGGTAAAATTGCATTGAGACAAAGGTAAAACATGTCAATACAACGTAAAATACAATACCAAGATAAACCGTTTAGGGCTGCAGCTATCGATTATTTTAGTAGTCGATTAATCGATGAACTAGTTAGTTCGAGTAATCGGATAAGGAACATGAAAACTTTTAACCCTGAGCTCAGCCTCAAACAGAATAAAAAAATAAATGAGGATCTATGTAGAACAAAAGAACAACTGGCTAACTTACATAGCAAAAGTCCGCTAGCTTAAATGCTATAAAATGCTCACGTTTTTTTTTTTACAATGTTCTTAACAAATGGTTCAGACACATATTCACACAAAAACTGCTAAGAATACCTATAAACTAAATAACGAATGCATTAAAAAAACATTAGCTCAAACAAAAGCTTATGTTGGTCTTAACAAGGAGCAGCTAAATTCATCCATGTGAAATGAAGACGAGGGCAGTGTATCCACCCAAATCAATAAAACTAAATGCAAACATTTTCAAAATACACCATTAAAACGCCACTTTAATTTAACGTATACTCGAAGCAGGAAAATTTAATTCGAATATTTTTTTCTAATCGATTACTCGAGTTTATTGATCAATAGTTGCAGCACTAAAACTGTTAAATGTGAATAAAAACATAAATGAAAACGAAATGAATAGGACACGACAAAGGCAGAAATGCAATCAGTGTTTAAAGCCAAGAAATGGACATTGTTTTATACGTGTTTCTTGAGCTATCTTTTGAACTAAATTATTACAAAGTATTCACATTATTAAAGAAATACCTCCTGTTGCAATCCACACTTGCTGACACATTTTTAAGATCCTCTACTACACATATTCCGACCTGCAAATGCCTTAATTTGATGATGCAGCACATGATCAAAATGTGTTAAATTTATCAATTTGCCACATTGAAAGTGCACACCACTAACTATATCTGGACAGTTTTCCCCATTTTTCTGAATGTAAACCTTTGCTGAGCTGGACACGTGTTCAATTGGTGAGAAAGTCCGTACTGAATCTTGGGCCCTCAGAGAAAACAAGCGCGGTCAAAACTTTTCGATGCATCCATCCCTACTAGATGCTCATTTGACGACGAAGTCGACGCTCTCGCTCTTCAACATTGTTGTATATAGGGGGAAAGTGTGTACTTTTGCAGCATTATGGGGACATTTTCTGTCATGTCTGATGTCAACCATATCACTGCAGTGTAACTACCGCTATAAAAATTCATATCACCACCAAAAATATTACGGTAACATCAGCAATAGTATGGAATGGCAGAGCCTTGACTTCCACCACGTTTGACAATTAAATATTTCAAGGATGATCCCCGAAATGTATCTAAAAAAAAATTTTGTTTCATAAATTAAAATACTTCGTTTCACAGCAGTCACGGAACTTTCCAGTTATAATTCTTAGATTTTGTGCCAAGTCATGTGGAAATGTGTGATGGAAGTGAATAAAATTCCTCAAAACAATGCTTGAAAGATTCTGCATTATATTATGTTATATTTTGCTTCAATAGTTAAATTCAAATAACTGAGTGTGTCTGAGTATGACCATTTTGTTTTGTTTGATCTTCTTTTAGCTCCCGGTGGAATCAAACTGGCCCACACAGATATCAAGATCCCTGACTTCACAGATTACCGCCGCCCTGAAGTCACAGACCCCAACAAAGCCTCTCAGGACAGTAGTGAGTCAAGGAGGGCCTTCTCCTACTTGTTAACCGGGGCCACCGCAGTTGTCAGTGTGTATGCAGCCAAAACGGTGGTCAGACAATTTGTCTCGTCCATGAGCGCCTCAGCTGACGTCCTGGCCTTGTCCAAAATTGAGATCAAGCTGTCTGAGATTCCAGAGGGCAAAAATATGACCTTCAAGTGGAGAGGGAAACCGCTGTTTGTTCGTCATCGCACCGACAAGGAAATTGCAGCAGAGGAGGCTGTGAATCTCGCGGAGCTCCGTGATCCTCAGCACGACAAGGATCGAGTGCTCAACCCCAGCTGGGTGATCGTCCTCGGTGTGTGCACCCACCTGGGGTGTGTGCCCATTGCCAACGCCGGTGACTTCGGTGGCTACTATTGTCCTTGCCATGGATCTCACTACGATGCCTCGGGAAGAATTAGAAAAGGGCCGGCTCCCCTTAACCTGGAAGTACCCTACTACGAGTTCCCGGATGATGACACCGTCGTGGTGGGATAATTATTAAAGCGCTAACCTATTTTACGAATCGATACCCCTTGTAGTATACTTTAAATAGATGGTTCTCTGTATAAGGTGGAGGTAAAATGGTCTATTTAATTGTCAATAAAAACTGGTTTCCTAAACCACTGCCAATTATGCTTTTCATTCTCTCATAGTAAAGGTCTGACTTTTTGCTTTAAACAGATCTGTTAACCACTCGTATTTTCCTTCCATATGCACAAAAATGGGAAAATTAAATGGATGATTTGAATGTTTTTTCATTCATATATCCATTCTCCAAATGTTTGTCAGTATTGTCCACCAATCCAGCCATTATGCATTTCTCAAAAGTTTGCTTTTGCTTGTGACAGGTGAGTTGCCATAATTGCCCGTAATTTTTTTTCCCCATGGTGCAAAAATGGGGAAAAGGACATCTAAGTCCACACCCCCATCTCAGTTTGGAAAATAATATTGATAAAGCAAGTCATGATGTTTTGTTTTGTAAAATAAGTGAAGGACTGATGAAATACTCTCAATACAAAAATAATTGAAATGATCGAACCATTTAATGTTCACATGTTATCACTAAAGCTGTCCGGTAATGCCTTTTTTAACAGATATCCCATATCCATGGACTTAACATTTTATGGCTATTTCGTATTGTGATGTTTGCTTTAACAATGATTAATGTGGCATCCTTAAGGTTTTCCAAATAAGCATTCTGTGGAGAAAAAAAAAGTTAAGGGAAAGTGCTTCTATAGCACCACTATATTTATCGTTGAAATTAAAATAGTTCAAACATCGATTTTCTCGATCAAGTGCAAAGTGCCAATAAGGCACTGCCATTTGGCTAGCAACTAGTTCAGGTTGCAGCACCACTGACCCTCGTGAGGAGAAGCAGTACAGAAGATGAATAAATAATTTTGGAGTTGACTGGATAAGCGTTCTCCACTCCCAACCAACAAATAAATTATCGAAATCATGTCCTTCTTACACAATAAGGGTGTAGAGCTTGTTGACTCGCACCTGCTAATCCACATAGTGCACATTTGCGTGGAGCTCTTTGGAGACGTAGCCCAAAAGGGCTGCTGTGAGTTGCTGCTTGAGACTACTGTTGCTCATAACAAGTGCCGTTAACTGTGCCACATCACTCCACTGGATGTCCCCAAGGATGGCGACCAGGTCTGCATATAGTTGCTGCTGCTGCTGAGGACTGAGCTCCATGATGACTTGTGGAAGAGGTTTGAACTGACCGCTGGTCAGCCAACAGCCAAGAAGGCCTCCGACAGCACCCCCTGGAGAGGTTCAAAATATTGTACTGTATTATACTACTGCACATGTATTACGTTTTGCAAGAAATATCGGGTAAAACACTCATCGTTTCAATAATTATCAATGTGTTGCTTACCAACTGCAATACCAAGAGGACCTCCTACCAAGCCTCCGGCAAAGGCCAGGCCCCCAGCTGTCGCTGCTCCCTTGCCGGAACCTTTCACTGTGGTCTGGATCTGCTTATCAGCTGATAACTCACAGCATAACTTCATTATATCTTCAAGACGATGACACATTCTCTGCAATAGGAAATGACGGATAGTAATTTTACAATCATACAATAACAATCTCTCCATATTACTAATACTGCACTACTTACTGTACATATAATAAGTACCAGAGACAGGCAGCAACAATTACACCAAGAGCGTCAATTATAGTAAAACAAGTAGTTGTGGTGATGCCACGTTTGACAACACTAACGCAGACCTAGAAAGCGAAATGTTGAATCTTACTGTTTGTACCTTCTAGTATGCAGTAGCATCACAGTCGACGTAAGTGGTTAGATGGAGAGACGGAAGTGGTTTGTCACGTGGTGTCGACCCAAAGATATGGCTCTGGCTGTATATAAATATAGATGTATAAAGGATATGTTGGAAGCGTAAGTAACTGACGGCCATCTTGCGTCGCTGGACTTTGGCAAGTTCATAGATTGTTTGTGTTTGTATTTATTTATCTATTTATTTATTGTTGGACTCACAGACTGGAAAGAATAAGACAAAGTGCGGTTGACGTCAACCATTCTCGCAGTCGGTGTGATGTCACCATGACGTCATCCCGCATAGCAACGTGTCGCCATTTTGAGATGGGGGCACACACAGGTAAACATCTGTAGACAAACGTTGTCTGAAATTCATATAGACCCTACCCACCGACCTCACAAAATCACGTGATCGCTGTATTGTTCCGCCCCCTTGTCCGTCATTTTGTGTCTGTATTATCAATGGTCTCAATTGATCGAGCAATTTATAATGCATTTCATGGAAGACCCGGTGCTTTCGGATGCCGTAAACTCACTGGATCCGTTGCATAAAAGGCGTTATGTGGAAAAGCTTCAGTTTATCCATTTGCCAGATCCATATTTGATGCCTAAATCGATGTTTTTCGACCCGCTGTCTGCGCCGTCTTTGCCTGACATCTGCTAGCTACCCTGATATTTACAACTATCTTGTCCACACAAAATCAGCCTATTCTCACGAAAGTTTGAAAAACTTTAAGAGCTTGGAGGCTTATAAATACTTCGTTGCTGGTTGGGTGAAACAGGTCCTCGTCCACGAAAATTTGGCAGGAATCTATCTTGTGCTTGGAAAGGTGAGTTACGAAATTTTCAATTCAAAATCTTTTGTTCTTGCTAACATCCTCTGTCAAGTCTAATGTATTTCATGTCATTTGTCAATGGAGCTAGGTCTTTTAATGTTTATATGGTTTAGCGATAGCACTCTCACTACATACATACGTGTATGTTGTCGGCGATTAGCCTAGCAATGATCTTAATTGTGGTTGTCAGCCCATAACCCTCTAAATATATATTAAATGCATCTTACCAGATATAAAATGACTACTACATAATCTGTGGTAATCGTTTGAGCCCAGTTTTCTCGTCGAATTGCAGCAGCCCATCTCGCTCTCTCCTCTCCGGGTCTCTCGGAATCCGGTAGAACTTCAGGTCTCGCCGTCTATCTTCTCTGTTATTGCAACCGACCGCCACACACGCCTTCACCATTTTGATTATTAATGTTAACGAGCAGAAAAACACGCCGTAAATAGGAGGAATGTACGTAGCCGTAACAGTTAAACACGATGTGTTGACGGACAATTGGGCGGCACCAGTCAGGAGGGCGGAGTTGTGACGTCACGTGGGTAAGGTCTATATTTCAGCTTTGTTTTGCGTCTTTTTTTTTGTCATAAAAACGTCTTAAACATGACTTATGATTATCACGAGTCACTGCCGACAGACGCGAGGAGGCGATACAATTTAAGATTAGCGTGTATTGGCCTGCAAATCTGCCCATACAAAGTCGCAGCTGATAGCTGTATGAACAATCCAAAGGAATAGCCTGCAGTGGAGTTCGGAAACATCTACAACTACCTCATAAAGTCACCCAGGAGGTTGACCTTAATCAATTATGTGGAATTTGTACTGTGTGAAACTAAGAAAACTGGTAGTATATATGGAGTGATTATTTCTCCCGTAACCGGTAATTCGCCTCCAAGCGTTATTTAGCCATGAACACGTCACAGCAAAATAACCAATTCCCACCAGGCCAATAATATACCGATTGACTAATCAGAGCAGTTCACGGCAAAAGAAAAATAATGCTTTGTGAGTTGGCGGTTACGGTAATAATAACGACTGCCTAGTCTATTGAATCCTAGCAGCTAATTGGGGGGGGGGGGGGGGGGGTCGATTGAAGTTTACTCACCAGTAATAAAATGTCGGCTGCAAACGTAAATGTGCTTGGATTTAGGTTCCCAGTTCCCACAGACGAGCATAGTCCACGGAACCGTCTTCTTTTACTGTTCCTCGATTAATTGCTTTCAGTCATTTGTTTCTCCTTTTCTTCTCACGAGGAAGAATGAAGAACTTCAAATGCGGCTCCGAACTCTTCCTTGTGTGACAACCTGCAACACAGCAACTTTTAGTCATTCCGACGGAAAAAAGACCGCAAATAAGTTGAAAGTTCAACGTGTTTGTATTACAATGCACGACAGAGCAACTGCTTTATGGAGGTCGATTTGTGTCTTTATTATTCAATCAAAAAAAAAAAGTTGCTTCAATCAAATAAAAAGTTGCTTCAATCAAAATATACTGTATATTTTCAATCGAAGAAAAAGTCACTTCAATCAAAAAAATGTGTTTGAATACAAAAATAAATTTGAAACTCCAAAAAATGTATTTGAAAACTTTTTCTATGATTGAATTTTTTTTTTTTTTTTTTTTGATTTGAGTGAACTTTTTTTTTTTTTTTAATTGAAACAACTTTTTTTGATTGAAGTAATGTAATTTTGCGTTTGGACCACATTTTGGGTAGGACATTTGTGTCTTTATTATTCAATCAAAAAAATAAGTTGCGTCAAACAAAAAATATATATATTTTTTCAAAATAAAAATCACTTCAATTAAAAATTTTTTAAAAATCAATCGTAGAAAAAAAGGTTTGTGAAAAAATATTTGAGACTCAGAAATTCACATTTGAACACTTCGTTTTTCATTGAAACTGTTTTCTTTGATCGAAGCAATCCTTTTTGTGTTTGAACCATATTATGGGTAGGACATTTGTGTCTAAATCACTCAATCCCAATAAAAGTTGCTTCAATCAAAAAAACTATTTTTAATCAAAGAAAAAAAACCTTTTGCAAAAATATTTTTTCTTATTTGAAATGTATATATATTTTATTGACGTGCCACTTTTTTTGAAAAGCAAAAAGTTTTCAACTCTTTTTTTTTTTTGAATGCACTTTTTTTTTAAGTGGAAAAAGTTTTTAAGGCACTTTTTTTCGATTGAATCATTTTGACACAAAGAGCCAACTTCAACGCTACTTCCGAAATGTTTGAGTGGCAGGTGACTAGGCCAATGACATAAAAGCAGGAAGTAAGCATAATGGCCACCAGGGCTCCATCCAGCCATCGGACTCTGATGGAGTCCAAGCCGAAAATAGGGCACCGCTACGGGGGTGTGACATCGGTGAATGCCCGCGATGGTACGGTGCCCTGTTGCGGAGAACTTCACCCGCTGCCCTGACGTGACGGTTGGCAATCGGGGTCCAACCGCAGTGTCGTGACGCGCCGGTACGGGAGTGGCCGGCGAGTGGCCCGACACTAGCCTGCCCAGTACGCGAGTGGACTACCGGCGAGTCGCTGGCGTCCGCACCGGGAGCCCCGTCGCTTCAGCTTTGAATTAGTGTCGTGTTCGCGGGCCGTCCACTCAACAGCCGGCCTCCGCTCCTGGGGGGTGATCTCGGGGTCCACCAGTGTTCCGCGACAGGGCACCGTACCATCGCGGGCACTCACTGATGTCACACCCCCGTAGCAGTGCCCTATTTTCAGCTTGGACTCCATCAGCGTCCGATAGCTGGATGGATCCCTGGTGGCCATTATTCTTACTTCCTGCATTTATGCCATTGGCATAGTCACCTGCCACTCAAACATGTCGGAAGTAGCGTTGAAGTTGGCTCTTTGTGTCAAAATGATTCAATCGAAAAAAAGTGCCTTCAAAACTTTTTCCAATTAAAAAAAAAAAAAGTGCATTCAAAACTTTTCCCACTTTAAAAAAAAAAAAAAAGAGTTGAAAACTTTTTGCTTTTCCAAAAAAGTGGCACGTCAATAAAATATATATACATTTCAAATTACAAAAAATTTTGCAAAAGGTTTTTTTTCTTTGATTAAAAATAGTTTTTTTGATTGAAGCAACTTTTATTGGGATTGAGTGATTTAGACACAAATGTCCTACCCATAATATGGCTCAAACACAAAAAGGATTGCTTCGATCAAAGAAAACAGTTTCAATGAAAAATGAAGTGTTCAAATGCGAATTTCTGAGTCTCAAATATTTTTTCACATTCAAACCTTTTTTTCTACGATTGATTTTTTAAATTTTTGATTGAAATGATTTTTATTTTGAAAAAATATATATTTTTTGTTTGAAACAACTTATTTTTTGATTGAATAATAAAGACACAAATGTGCTAGCCAAAATGTGGTCCAAACGCAAAATTACATTACTTCAACCAAATAAGTTGTTTCAATCAAAAAAAAAAAAAACTTGACTTAAATTTAAAAAAAAAAAAAAATTCAAAGAAAAATAGTTTTCAAATGCATTTTTATGAGTTTCAAATTTATTTTTGCATTCAAACACATTTTTTTTTGAATGAAGTGACTTTTTCTTCGAATGAAAATATATATTTTGATTGAAGCAACTTTTTTTTTGGATTGAATAATAAAGACACAAATCTACCTCCATACTGCTTGTGATTCGTCTTTTGCCCCGTTTTCAATATGGCAACGCTTTGTTGTGGCTGGTGACGTCATTAATGCCCGGATGTCCGACTTCTTCTACCTACAGGAGCAATTTGACTGGAATTTCCATACATGGACTGATGTGATAGCATTATCAACCAAGTGGCGGGTGGCACCACTACGACTCTGCAATAAGACATCTGTTGTGTTGCCTCATTTGTAATGCAATAACAATTTTCCTAAAACGTTTGGATTCACTGTGAATTTTTTACAAATATAAGTTGCGGTATACATTACATTCAAATAAAGGGTGTTATATTTGTTTTATCACACTATAACGAGTAACAAGAGCAAGAATAAGAGAAATTCAGCTTATAGCAATCATTTATTGTTCATGTGCCCCACACATCGTGCGCAATCCTAGATCCATGACGCGCCAAGGAACATGCATGTAATAACATTGGCAACCACCATTCATGGTCATGGCCCAACTTCCCATCATGCATTTGGGCAGAACATATAACAGTCGCTACAATACGTATCCTAAAAGTAAATCACTTTAGGACGAGAAGCCTCTCTTCAAATATTATTCAAATTATGGGAAAAAAAACGAAAACAAAATCCCAAACCAAATTAAAGGAATAGTGATCTTTTTGTTCAAATTGCTCCAAACAGAAAGAATCTTGTTCAAGAATTTGGGGGGAAAATGAATTTCATTTTCCTGGAGGAAATTGGCAATAAAGGCTAGTATTACTAGAAAGTAGGCAAAATTGCAGTGTGCAGCCATTTTTCAATGCTCAAAGTGTTTTAGCCCATCAAATATGGGAATTTCAGATACTCTGTCATTGCTCATGATGTCAGAAACACCCAAAATTTCTTAGGCTTTTGCAATGTTGTTTACATGTGAGTCCTCA
Organism: Corythoichthys intestinalis; assembly: GCF_030265065.1. Taxonomy (NCBI): domain Eukaryota; kingdom Metazoa; phylum Chordata; class Actinopteri; order Syngnathiformes; family Syngnathidae; genus Corythoichthys; species Corythoichthys intestinalis. The sequence continues at coordinate 41,507,677 of NC_080399.1, forward strand.
CTTAAATAGTCATGTATACAGGTAGTCCCCGACTCCCCGGGTTACGAATGGGTTCCATTCCTACGCTGGCAATGTAACCTGAACCTTTTAAGTACCCCTAAATACCCCCAAAATCTCAAAATTATTATCCAAAAACATGTGTTATACGTCATTGTACTGTCCTCGCCAAGACATTGGAGCTAAGTTCTAGCTATACAGCGAGCTAAGCTCAGAAATGAAGACAGATGGAATGATTGGTTGGAACAAATGCACTCTTCCTCGTGTGTGCGCGTGCTCATGTGGTCTTCTTCGTGTGCGCAAATATGTTCTTCGTCATGTGTACATGCGCTCTTACTTGCGTGCCATTAGTACTACCTGCTCTATGCTTCCTGCATCAAGATAAAGCATGCATCACAAAACAAAAGTCAACATTATAATAACTTTTAAAAAGCCGAAATCACGGAAGTCGGGTACGTCCTAACCCGGGGACTAACTGTACACTGGTTTTGCTCAAACAAACACGGTATATGAAAATAAGAATGTTGTGTATTTTGTCTACTCATGTGTGCTGTAGGTTAGTCTATCATGCCAAATTTTCATATGGTGCTTCCAGTATGCGTATTTGCAGCTGTGCTACAGTTATATAGTGTATAAGAGTTTCATACACGGATTTTACTTGGAAAAACAACATTTAAAAAAAGGAGAAAGCAGTGTCATTATGCCACAGTGTTCATCTTCTGGCTGTATGAGAGGATGGAGGATAAATGCAAGATTAGGAGCAAGGAGCGCCTTCTTTCTCAGGGTGGCACGCGCGTTGTTTTTTTATTAAAATATTAGAATGTGTGGTGGTGACCCTTCATTCTGTGTTCATAATTCACCCATGGAACTTATGTGTTGTGTTCCGGAGGAGGGGGGGACTCTGTCGCGCGCATTTCCGGCAGAGAGACTAGAGATAGAAAAGACACGAGCAGCCGAACACGGCGTCGCAAACTCAACTCAGCGAGCAAAAAGACTAACCAACATAATCCGTGACAAATGAAAAGAAATGGACAAGTTGGTTCAGAAGCTCGTCCTCTCAGTAGAGCCGCTACTCTGCTGCATTGAGAGGAGCTCCATGAGGTGGTTTGGGCTTCTAATTTAGGATGTCTCCTGGACACCTCCCTGTTAAAATGTTCTGTGAACATCGCACTGGAATAGCGCCCTAGAGTCCACCCAGGACACAGTGGGGAGACTGTCTCCAGGCTGACCTGAGACAAAGTGGCAGGGGAGATGGAAGTCTAGGCTTCCCTGCTGAAGATGCTGCCTCCATGACCCGACCTCAGATAAATTGGACAGAATAGATGGATCGATAGAGAAAATGTTTTTTTTTTCTTCCTTAAATTGTAACTATTTTCAATGTTTTGCATATCATGCCCCATGGCATGTTTATTTAACGTGATGGTTTTTGTCATGTGTCCATCGTTGGTCCTATTTTTGTATCGATATGATCATGATCATGGCTGTTTATTTTGTGCCCTGCATCCAAACCTTAGCCAGCAGTGATCGGCTCCAGCACCCCTTGTCAGAATGAACGATGAATGAATAATGATCTTTCTCATCATTCTTGTTTCATTAACAAGAATAGACCGGGATGTCTTCAGGTGCAATGTTTAATGAAAATAGAGATGGAGTGCATGGGGGTGTGTTAGATAATTCACTCAGTGAGACAAAGGAACAAGAAAAAATGCTGAATGCATATATATTCCACAACATTTGTTCCAAAGTTTTGTACAGAGCAGCTGAAAAATTAGGCATTACAATTCATAACAGTCCCTAAAATATGCCCACGAAAGAGACAGAAAAGGTGATTGTGGCTCTGGATCACCTGTGTGTAGTGAGGAGAGCACCACCCGGTAAAATAGAAAAGTGGTCCTTTGCTTTTGTTGTGCGTCTGTTTTTTTCACGCAACGGGCGCTCCCGCAGTGGGAGCCCTTCCATGCGGCGACGATCAGCCTCCAACCGCTCCTGCCGTTGGGCTCCTTCGTGCATTACACTGGCAGCAAAGTCTCGCTCATTGAGGAACGCCACGGTATCGTCTCTCTTGCGGCTAATGTACCCTTTGAGGACGGCATTGTAAGGGTTGGCAGCGCCATCTGCATCTGGGTCGTCCAGCTGGTACTTGAATTCCATGCGGGTGATGACAGGAAGAAGGAAATGTTTGCTTTCAGGAGGGTGAGCTAAGCCCAGGGCCTCTGAGACAAGGCGGGGCGGCAAAGGCACCAAGTCACAACCAGAGCGTTTGTCCACGTATTCTCCATGTTGTCTTCGTACCAGGGCAACGTCTTGAAGAGAGCGAGTCCGCCTCTCCTCCAGGTCTGTAACTATTCTCTCTGGGTATGTTTGGCCCAACACCACACCTAAGAAAAGACTGACAGTGAGGCAGTTTTCTAAGTAGGAACATCATAACCAGGCAGGTATGCAATGCAGCTGGAGACTTTGTACATTTTGTAATCTTATGGCTTTATTCCAAAACCTTGTTGCAAAATTCAGGCAATTCTCACATTTGGCAACCCTTATGGCAATGAATGATAAAAAAGTAAGCATTTACAAAAGTGGCAATGACCATTGCCAAAAGCAAACAGTTTTTCTAAATACAAACTGTCACTAGGATAATTGTTTTGTATTTGAGCAAAAATTGGAAAAACAAGGCAACAAAACTTAGATAGAATGGATAAATTAAGGCACTGTAATGCTATTGCACAGCATGAGGATCTTACCTGAACGTCGGAGCATGGATGCCGGACATTTCCAAGGTTTGTGAATAAGCTCATCAGGCAGCTCTGCAAGTTCAGGACACCATTTCCTCACATAGCTGCCGTATGGGTCACACGTCATGGCAGCGTCGACGGGATGCATGACAAAGTTCCAGTGATCCAGACCGCACATGCCGCCATTCTGCCACATCATGGCGTCGATGGCCACGTCAGCATCCACAAGTGTGTCCTATACAGAAGTATGGATGTTCACTACTGTTTGAACTGAGACCCCGATGTTAATTTGCACAACTCACCTGGAACCAGCGGTAGCCCTCCTGCCAGGGCAGATGGAGGTACGCTATAAGGAAAGATGCCACTACATGTCTGGTGTAGTTGTTCATCCAACCTGTCAGCCACAGCTGTCTCATGGCTGCGTCCACCAGAGGGTAGCCGGTTCGGCCTCGCTGCCAAGCCTTGAGATGACTGCCATTGCTGCTCCAGCGCAATACCTAAACACAACAAAAGAACAATATACAATTATTTACTGTTCATAGACAATGCGTGATATATTTTTGGTGAAACTCAAGGTGCAAAAGTAAATAATATATGTCAACTTCATGTTATTTTGCTGAAATAATTAGTTCTATTCAATCTGAAATTTTCTATCACAGATTTTCTATTGGAAAATATGGTCTACACGAAGATGGTGAAACACTAGAGTACAACACGTGAACAGGAACTTATATTTGCCAACCTTGTATGGAGGCCTGATGGATTCCCAGGGAAGGTCAGGAAACAACGTGAGCTGCCAGTATGCAAGATCCCTCCACGCCAGTTTCCGTTGGAATTTTGGAGGTCGGCAGCGAGCCCCCTTGGCATCCCAAAGAAGCCAGCGAGGGCTGAGCTGACCAAAATGAAGGTAAGGTGATAACGTGCTGGTGTTGGGGGCATCTGCCCTGCCTGACTCTTTGTCATATCTATACACACCTGGGAAGTGAAAAGAACGAAGCTTGTGATAAGTCAGTTTGGAGTAAGTCTACAGTATGTGTGCACATACGGTAACTGAATGTGGATCTAGAAGTTGTTACTGACACAAAATTGGCAAAATACGGCAAGGTGTTGTATTAGTAATATTATTCCAAAAGGTAAAGTAGTAACTTGACTTACATTCAAATTTGTTTCGTGGCCATGAGAGTAATTGAAATTGCTCAGATTTCAAATAAACATTTTGCAATTAAATGAGTTGGAACGTCATTATAATGTTCCAGCACCCCAAACACACAGTAGCATGTATTTTAATAAGAAAAATACTATCTCTATACCGCACTGTACTGAAATAAACATTCAGTAATAAATTATAGTAATAGTCTGTGTACATAGTCCCTCACCGTCATGGAGAAAGGCTTCTAGCCTGGCATGAGCGCCCTCTTCACTGAAATCCCATGACTTGCGAATGTTTGCCGCCCAATCAATCTGAAAGCCAGGGATTATAATTAAATTTTATGATGGACTGATTTGTTGTGATGCTTTGATTACTAACCGTGGTGCCATCCTTCCTTCGGGGCATAGCTGCCAAGCCTAACGTGTCCAAAGGGATACCTTGAGGCCAACTGGAAGGTCCAGGCAGAGACACAGGCGCGTCCAGTGGAGCACCAAGTCCAGTTCCTGCCGGGTTCTGTCTGCAGCAGCTCATGAAATGAGACACTGATCCAATTCCTACCAAACAGAATAAGTAAAACAAAATCACTTGAAATCTATTTACTTGAAGTAAATTGGGACTTTGGAATACACCCATAATGTCAATGTTAGAAACTTATAATATCAGGGCATCGTCGTTTTTCTTTTTCCACTTGCTAACATTGGTGTTTACCTAGAAGGCAGGCCAAACTATTCTAAAAAACACATCCATCTGTCCGTCTGTCCATCCATCTTCTCCCACAGGGACAGCAGCTTTAACAGGGAAGCCCACACTTCCCTTTCCCTAGCCACTTTGTTCAGCTCTTCTAGGAGGATCCTGAGACGTTCCATAACAAGCCAGAAGACATGATCTCCCCAGTGTGTCCTGGGTCGACCCCGCGGCCTCTTCCAAGTGGGATATACCTGAAATGCTTCACCGGGGAGGCACCTTACCTGGTTCCTTTCGATGCATAACATTTTCTTTCTACCCTGTTGACTGCCACGCCCCCAAATTGGAGATATTTCCTGAGTTTTGTATTCCTCAAAGAGACTTCTTAGTTTTTGACTTTTCAGAGTCAGTTCAAAAAATTGCCCATGTTTCCAGAGAAGAATTTGCCTAACAATTATGCACACCTTGATATAAAGTGTTGATTTCATTAGAACGCACACTAACTCGTTACACATGCAACTTGGAAATTATAAATAAAATAATGATATGGTCAAAAATTTTACTCTGACTTGCACAATAAAGAAAAGGAGAAGGTGCCCTCTGATTTTGTTATCTACGTTCCCTATTGTTTTTGGCCCCTTTTCAAAACAATGAGTGACATACCTCTGAGTCCCACACCTTCTGTGCTGACAGAGTAAGGGTCTCTGGTGCAGTATGAGTGGAACATCTTGCATTGAACCCCTTGTTTTTGGAGTGTTGACACCACCTCGTCATCCCGCTCCTTCAGCCAAGGCTCATAGAGGGCGTTGGCCAGCACTGTTCGGGCCCCGGTTTCCTTCAATAGAGCTTTAAGCACAAGCAAGGTGGTGGACCTGATGCGGCTTGCATCCAGGAAGACCAGGTGGCTACCAATATGCTCCAGAGATGAACGGAAGGAGGACAGTGCCTGATGAAGCCAGTATTTACCTGTCTCAAGGAAATAAATATAATGAGTGGGCAGAAATAGCTGAACACATAGGTGAGTTGAAAACACAGGCTGAAATGAAGTTTTCTAGCCTTCTGACATCGTGAACGTGTAGCACCCAAATATCCCTGATAGGGGCTTCACAAACGGAGAGATATCAATGGCGGCGCCCTTGTCAGTGAAAAGTGGGGAGCAAATGGTGGCCGGCTGGCGCTTCCTTTGGTTAAGGCTATAATTTAGCAAAACATGTATGGCTAAAATGCTGGTTGAAACAATACGAGAAATCTAAGCTATGGTAAAAGTTGAATAATTAGCCCATCCATCAATCATTGTGTTAACAACATCTGAATTTTATCCTAGTGTATTTTTTAAATAACTTTTCTGTTAGACTGTAAATAACACTCAACTTTCTTCCTGACAGTACTAAAGGCAGCTAAAACCACAATCATGCCATTTACCCATTTTTCTCAATTATCCCGCTATGGTAACATGACATAACGGTTGGAATGTAATACTTGTGATTTTGGCATCTGGGACTACAGTATATTATATGTGATGTCATGGTGAAAAGTGATACAAACTGAAATTTAAAAATCATGTCAATGAATTGCCCATATGTAGTGATATGACCAACTTACAAGCTCCTCCCATAGCCACAGTCATACCCGGTCCCTCTTCCTCTTCAGGACTCCAGATGAAGACTGGTATGACAGGGGCACCTGCCTCCAGGGAGCCGATGAGAGCAGGATTATCAGACAGTCTCAAGTCTCTGCGGACCCAGAGCAGTACAGGCGCAGCCCCCGATGGAGAGTGTGGCAATCCAATGACCGGCTGGGCCGCAGCTTTCCGACGTTGACGTCTGCTTTTGGAACGTTTTCTCTTCTCAGACTGGTCCTCTTTGATTTCAGATTTTGTGACCATCTTCTCATTGACAATAACTGTCTGACATGAACTTATTGATGTGTTTAGAAGTGTACTTTCTTTATACTCTTGGGTTCCACTTTGTGCTTCTTCAGAGAAGGATAACCCATCAAATGCCTGTACTGGGGTTCTTGTGTGATCTTGTGTTTGAAGTAGAGACAGAGTCACTGCTAGTTCAAACTCATCAACTTCAGCCTGGCATGAGAGAAATATTAGAGGTAGGTATAGAGTTATTTGTGACCCCCATCCTCTTCATTGCACACAGTACTTCTTAGATCTATTCATTGTTTGTCAAATCAAGTTTTTGCCTTGATATGCATACAATCAATACAATCCAAAATGCCCTCACGATCAGTAATGCTACCCCACTTAATTCAGCGAATTCGCAATGTAACGGCTTCTGTATTGGATGAGATTTTAAGTTCTTCACAAGGCCATTAAACTGGCCCTCAATGACATCATAATTTTCAAGTTTTTTAAACTTCCACAAAGCAATACTTTTATACGTATCACTAAAATATTAACACAATATTAGGTGTTTAAAAATGGCACAAAAACAGCGTGGAAAGATTAAGCTTTAAATCAATAATGACGGGTAGAACACGCGCCCCGAAAGATTGTCAACAGTGAAAGGTGGGAAAATATTATGACATGCGTTAAGTACGTACAACTTTTTTTTTCTTTTTCTTTTTTTTTCTTCTTTTTTTACAATTTTCCCAACTGTGGGATTAACAAAGGTGTCTAAATTTATCTGATTAACAACTTAATAAGTCCCTGATGTTAATGCACACAACATAACAAATTTAGTGATACCTGGTTTTTAAATTCGAAGCCTGCAAAATGCTTTTGTTCAACAATTATTTATTCAATGTATTTTAAAATGTTTTTAGTCACAAAAAGTGTTTATAATGTGACAACATTTTTAAAAGTGGCGAAAATCTTCAATTTTGGTATTTAAGCTACAAACATTTGGCAGGAACCCCTCGACCGGTGTTCGGCTGGTGTAGGTTCACTGCGCCTATGCCTACACCTGTGTTCGGCGCGAAACGTCCTACACAATGCTCAGCGCGCTTGCGCAAGCATTCGCACGCATGCGCATATCGGTTAGAAGCGGCGAGTACTTGCTATTTTTGTTTTTATTTAGTTTTTTTTAGAACCTTTTCATTGCCTCAAAAATACTTTTTGCATGCATTACCCTGTCATACTTTTAACCTTTGTGTTTTTTAGTTAGCTTTGAACCAGCTGACCACATTGATCACGTGACCGTCCTTAATAGGGAATGGGACGTACTACGTCATTGTTTGGACGCGCCTCCATGCTGGCAATATGATTCACTTCCGGGTCGGCAGTCTCAATGCGGATTGTAACGTGTGGTCGTGCTAAGCTAACTCTTTCGGTGTTTTAGAAAGAAATTATGGGTGTGTATTGTTGTGTTACCGGGTGCAACAGCTTCTCCTATGACTAAAAAAAGGGCGAGGAAAACTGGACTCACTTTTCACCGTTTTCCTGCATGGAGGACCAAATATCAGATCACGAAGGCACGACGGATGGCTGGGGCGCAGCGGTTCGTTGGAAAAGCATTTCTCTTGATCATATTTCTGCTGGAATGAGAGTGTATTCCCCTCATCTCTACTCTTGTAAGTTGAACGATTTATCCGTTTTGGTTTCAATACGTTTTTTTGTTTTGTTTTTTTTACTGTTGTGTAAATCTGCCTCGGTAGCAATGCTAACCTTCTCCTCCTCCTCACCTACCTGTTGTGTTACTAGGAAAACCTGCATATGAAATGCTGACAACACATCCCGATTGGTCACCATATCTCTTCTTGGGTTATTCTGAGGTCAAGCGCACCACATCGGAGCGTTATGAGAGGTTGGAAAGGCGAAGAGTGCACGCTGAAACTTCAGTTTGCTCTGCTCTTACAAACACGATCCCAAGTGTTGTTGTGAAAAGTCAATAAAATATGAATACCAAAACATGACTTGAACAACTTCTTGACAAACTGTAACTGCTTGTTGTTTACTTCAGGTCTTCGTAATAAACAGGTGTCATAATTACAAAGTCAGGTGACTTAATTTTGTTATTCTATTTGGAATATGCATTGACAATTTTTGGACAGTGTTGTAGACAAGAACTGGGACTGATAAGTTGCAATAGATTTATTTCAAGTAATGCAATTTTTCCAATACGATATTTGAATTGACAGTTTAAAATCTTTAAATTAGTGCAAACAAGGCCCACCCTCTGACGGTGGCAGCAAATATTATATAATTATAAGTAATACACAAATACAAGATCACAATAAACGTGTCTTTGTCAAAGCAGTTTAAAGACTATTTACTGGCCTTGGGTAAATTGCCAGACAGGATAAATATGTGCTTTAAAGTTCTTGCATTTCCATTTTAAGTATTGCAAGTACTAGTCTCCAACACAGTATTTGAACTGACAGTTTAAAATCCTTTTAGTACAAAATGGCCCACACTCTGGCAGGGGGCAGCAAATATTATAATACACAATACATTATAAAAAGCCATATACTATATAAATACAAGATCACAACAAAACCTGTATTTTTTCAAAGCAGTTAAAAAACATCCAGTGGCCTTAGGTAAATAAAGGTGTATAAATATGTACTTTACAGTTCTTGCATTTCTATTTTAGGTATTGCAACTTTTCCAACACTATTTGAATTGACAGTCTAAAGTCTCCATAAGTGCAAATAAGAATATTATAATTTAAAAATAATAATAGAATATATAAATTCAACATTACAATGAAACGTGTCTTTGTCAAAGTGGTTTAAAAAAAAAAATAATAATAATAATAATACGTCACTGGCCATAGTTAAATAGCCAGGCAGAATAAATATGTGCATTAAAGTTCTTGCATTTTCACAAGTTAAAAGCCCGCAGTTCATCGACGAGAAGGGCAGACCCAGATGGCGTCTGCTGCAGGGGCTTGTTTGAGTCCGACACAGGACAAATGGAACCACTCCATTGAACAAATTTTCTTTGTCAAATGATCCAAGAAGAGAGATGGTGACCAATCGGGATGTGTTGTCAGCAGGTTTACCTAGGAACACAACAGGTAGGTGAGTCGTAGTAGGCGAGCATTGCTACCGAGGCAGATTTACACAAAAAACAAAAACGTATTGAAACCAAAAGTGGATAAAGCGTTCAACTTACAAGAGTAGAGATGACAGGAACACACTCTCATTCCACCAGAAATATGATCATAAATGCTTTTCCGACGAACCGCTGCAATCCAGCCATCCGTCATACCTTCGTGATCTGATATTTGGTCCTCCATGCAGGAAAACGGTGAAAAGTGAGTCCATTTTTCCTAACCCCTTTTTTTGTCGTAGGAGACGCTGTTGCACCCGGTAACGCAACAATAAGCACCCATATTTTCTTTCTAAAACACCGAAAGAGTTAGCTTAGCACTACCACACGTTACAATCCGCATTGACTCTGCCGGCCCGGAAGTGAATCATATTGCCAGCATGGAGGCGCGTCCAAACAATGACGTAGTACGTCCCATTCCCTATTGATAGAACTACATTTGAGTATTTTCTTCAGGCATTTTTCGTACGTTCTACCTGTATGCATCTAAACAAAACAAGTTTAGAGCGCACGGTATTACTTTGGGTGTCAAATTCGACTATTGTGAGCAGGGCCGGAGTGGAACTCATTTTCGGCCCTGGAATTTCATGCCTCAGACCGGCCCACTCATTTAAAATTATGTCATTATGCATAGACGTGTTAAGTTCAGTGTTCTCTAAAGCCATGTACTGTAATTCTGTGTATTCCAATTCAGTGCAGGTAATGGTTGTTTAACAAGGTGGCTTTATTTTAACAAGTGCAACACAACATATTTTGAACAAATTTAAAAATGGATTAAAAAAAAAAACTATATTAAATGATACATTTGGAAAATAAATTAGGCCTGTCAAACGATTAAAATTTTTGATCGAGTTAATTACAGCTTGAAAATTAATCATAATTAATCGCAATTCAAACCATCTATAAAATATGCCATTGTTTTCTGTAAATTATTGTTGGTATGGAAAGATAAGACACAAGATGGATATATACATTCAACATAAGGTACATAAGGACTGTATTTGTTTATTATAACAATAAATCAACAAGATGGCATTAACATTATTAACATTCTGTTAAAGCGATCCATGGATAGAAAGACTTGTAGTTCTTAAAAGATAAATGTTAGTACAAGTTATAGAAATTTTATATTAAAACCCCTCTTAATGTTTTCGTTTGATTAAAATTTGTAAAATTTTCAATCAAAAAATAAACTAGTAGCCCGCCATTGTTGATGTCAATAATTACTTACACAATGCTCATGGGTGCTGAAGCCTATAAAATCAGTCGCACCCAAGCGCCAGCGGAGGGCGGCAAAACTCCATAAAACACAATTAACAAGTGGGCATGTCATTGTACTGTCATTTAAATCTGTCTGAGCAGGGCATGTGCGTTAATTGCGTCAAATATTTTAACGTGATTCATTTAAAAAATTAATTACCGCCCGTTAACGCATTAATTTTGACAGCCCTAAAATAAATGAATAAATAAGACCTTTTCTGCAACATCAAATATTAAGAAAATGAGTGTTTACAGATAAAACAAACATAGCAACATAACAATATGAAAAATAAAGAATACGTATTGCACATTGTAACAACTTCTAATGATACTATTATCAATTTTCCATTTCCACTTTAAAAACGCCACGTAATTGAATATATTCATTCTAATGTTCACTCGCTGAACGACATGGCAATCCTACCTTCCAGCTCTGCACCTGTGGTGTGTTCATTATGGCTAATGCTTGCTGCTACATATCCCTTGTGAGGTGCTACAAGAAGCCAAAGTTTCCACAATTACATTTTGTCGTATCACACGGTGCAAGTTGCATTTTATTCGCCATCCGGCTTTACCACTTTCGTTGTAATCCTCTGTAGTTTGAGGCCGCAAGGTCGTTGCATGAAAAAAATTAGCTATTTTCGCGCATTTTGCCGATTCTTTCACGAGTGCTTTTCTCTTTTTAATTCTTAATTTTCAGCGCCACCCTTGCTCTTTTTATCCATCCAAGCACCGAGATAGCAGCTAATTTGGCTCAATACAGACTACAATTAGGGGGCGGAGCTGCATGCTGTATTTTTCGTCTGCACACGTGAGGATGAGTCTGGGGAAAAAAATAATAGTTTTTTTTTTTTTTTTTTTTTTTAAGACTGCCCACAGGGACAGCGGTAACAGAATGTAAGTTATACTCAGTGACACTGTCATAAATAAATACCAAACAAAAAAAATGATAACAGTGTAATTTTTTTTTTTTTTTTTTAATAAAACCCGGACCGGCCCATCTGGCCAGCCGGCCCTTCTGGAATCGTCCAGAAGCTCCCGATTAGTCACTCCGGGCCTGATTGTGAGACGTTTCGCCGATGTATGCGATTTTGGCAGAACACGGGCCTTACGTTTGACACCTGCGCGATAGATAGAATACGGGAACTAATGTGGTTGTTTACGAAAGAACTCCAAGGCAAGCGCACATGTGAGTTTATGGCAAGCAAAAAAGAACCAATAAATAACTTAAATGTACGTTCAGTAAATTTAAGAATTTTATTTAAGAGATGTCGAGAAAATCACATTTTGAGTGATTTATATACTAATTCGCTTGCCATCTTATTTTTCAGTCAAACTAAAAGATACGTTCATTTTTTAGACCCCCTCGACTTGATTATAACGACGTTGTACCTGATAAATGCACAGTATCTTAACAATTTTACTGACCTTATCAAAATATTCATCGTAGATGGAGACGAGGGCAGCGTACAGGGAGCGGTTGGCCGAAGACAGAGGCTGGACAACAGTCAGAAAGCGGGCACGTGTCTCCTGATGCCCCAAGATGGACAGGCACATCGCGAAGAACCCCTCTGGATCCTCCTGACCCAGCAGCACTTCCCTCAGGACGCTTCTCACCATTGTCAGCCCGCCGTCTTCTTGAGTTTGAGGCATATTCGATTGGAAGGGTATTGTTAAGTCTTAATGCAGACGTTTTAAAGCACACACCGGTTCCGCATAAGCAGCATTAGCAGACAACCAGCGTTACCAAACAGCTGATTGGCGTTACACAACACGCTTGTTTTGTAACTTCATACTTTTGATTGTAATGATCTCGCATTACCACTAAGGGGAGCTCAAACCTAAAAACCAAGACCAGCGTTTTCTGTCTGTCATCACACACCACTTTGTATTTCTTGTTCATTATGAGAAAGACTCACAGAATTCACAAGTGATGAATTGCAGTCTCTGTTTCCCCCTTTCATTAACATAACAGAGTCATTGGATTACTTCGACCATCCCTTAACCACTTTATTTCTATGTACACACACACCTACACCCCCCCCCCCCACACACACACACACAAAAGATTAATGACCTGGGTCCCCATTAGCTAAATGTGATCAAACCACCACCCTTGTTTTCACTTGAATCACCACCTTCATCTTTTTTTTTTTCATGTGCACCCCTGTGATGTGAACCTGCAAAAAAACAAAAGGCAGCAGACGCAGTAACAAGCGGTGAATTTTTAATCATTAACTCTGCAGAGGGATTGATTTTAATGAGACAGTGCACATGCTTTTGAATATTCACAGTAGGGAGCTCAAGAGTTGAGACTCCTGTGTAGCAAACTCTGGAACTCATGATAAAGGAATCACTCATAGTCTTGATTGTTGACAGTAAAATATGCCTTACTGTTTGAACAGTGTGTGACTCATTTGCCAGGGCCACATGAAGAGTGTGTTGAAAGCGGTGGTATGTGCTGGGAGCGAGAGGGAGAGCGAATGAGATTGAGAGAGAGGGAGAATCAATAGTGTTTAGACAGAGAAGTGGAGTCTAAGTGTGTGATCAATAGAGAGCAGAGAGGAGAGATTAGCTGCTTTTCTCTCTCAAACTAACACTGACAAATTGGTGAATTGGTGTATCGGCCCTTGGGCTAAACGGATTGACCCGCTGTTTCCATGTTCTGCCGTGTACTGTCAATAAAGATCTCTGTTGTGTTCATTGAAGCACTCAGTGAAGGGACGGGACGACGTAAGAGATGAGATTCAGGAAAGACCGTGGTTGAATAGAAGGCAATTGAAAGTGAATATGAAAAAACTTGTTGATGGGTAGGGTGACCAAACGTCCTCTTTTGCCCGGACAAGTCCTACTTTCACGTAGTATCCTCGTGGTCCGGGCGGGTTTTATAAATTCATAAAAATGTCCGGTTTTTATGATTTTTCACGGGACCAATTTGAAGAGAATCCCTCTGGCCGCTGGGTGGCAGCGCCTGCCTGCGATGACTAAGCTCCTAGTAGTAGGGAGGGAAGAAGTCGTTCTTCTTGTTTTTGTTGGCAGTTTACCCCTATCGTTAGGCATTACCGCCATCTACTGGGTTGATGATTTGGCCACAACGCCTTCCCAATTGTTAAGTTTTTTACGATAAATACGTATATAATGGCAACTGTTGACTTCTGTCGGAGATTTGACTGTAAAATCCCGTTTGGTGTCGCATCGTTGCGCTGCCGATAATTGTAAACTGTTGTAGCAAAGTTTGATTTTTGCCTTAGCTAGCTATCAGTAAGCTAAACCACGCTAGGCATTATGGGAAACGTAGTTTTGAACTGCTACGTTTGGAAATATGCTGGTTGAATAGTTTGTCAGTTTATTTCGGTTATTGTTTGTGTGCAACGTAGAGCATTGAATAAGAATATCAATTGAATGGGAATAACAATTTGTTAAGGGCAATTGTCGTAATAGTAATCTATAAGCCTACAGTGTGTATGTGTATTGATATTGACTGGACTACATTTCCATGGGTCTGCATTATATATATATATATATATATATATACATATACATATATATATACAGTGCCTTGCAAAAGTATTTGGCCCCCTTGAATCTTGCAACCTTTCGCCACAGTTCAGGCTTCAAACATAAAGATATGAAATTTAATTTTTTTGTCAAGAATCAACAACAAGTGGGACACAATCGTGAAGTGGAACAACATTTATTGGATAATTTAAACTTTTTTAACAAATAAAAAACTGAAAAGTGGGGCGTGCAATATTATTCGGCCCCTTTACTTTCAGTGCAGCAAACTCACTCCAGAAGTTCAGTGAGGATCTCTGAATGATCCAATGTTGTCCTAAATGACCAATGATGATAAATAGAATCCACCTGTGTGTAATCAAGTCTCCGTATAAATGCACCTGCTCTGTGATAGTCTTAGGGTTCTGTTTAAAGTGCAGAGAGCATTATGAAAACCAAGGAACACACCAGGCAGGTCCGAGATACTGTTGTGGAGAAGTTTAAAGCCGGATTTGGATACAAAAAGATTTCCCAAGCTTTAAACATCTCAAGGAGCACTGTGCAAGCCATCATATTGAAATGGAAGGAGCATCAGACCACTGCAAATCTACCAAGACCCGGCCGTCCTTCCAAACTTTCTTCTCAAACAAGGATAAAACTGATCAGAGATGCAGCCAAGAGGCCCATGATCACTCTGGATGAACTGCAGAGATCTACAGCTGAGGTGGGAGAGTCTGTCCATAGGACAACAATCAGTCGTACACTGCACAAATCTGGCCTTTATGGAAGAGTGGCAAGAAGAAAGCCATTTCTCAAAGATATCCATAAAAAGTCTCGTTTAAAGTTTGCTACAAGCCACCTGGGAGACACACCAAACATGTGGAAGAAGGTGCTCTGGTAAGATGAAACTAAAATTGAACTTTTTGGCCACAATGCAAAACGATATGTTTGGCGTAAAAGCAACACAGCTGATCACCCTGAACACACCATCCCCACTGTCAAACATGGTGGTGGCAGCATCATGGTTTGGGTCTGCTTTTCTTCAGCAGGGACAGGGAAAATGGTTAAAATTGACGGGAAGATGGATGCAGCCAAATACAGGAACATTCTGGAAGAAAACCTGTTGGTATCTGCACAAGACCTGAGACTGGGTTGGAGATTTATCTTCCAACAGGACAATGATCCAAAACATAAAGCCAAATCTTCAATGGAATGGTTCAAAAATAAATGTATCCAGGTGTTAGAATGGCCAAGTCAAAGTCCAGACCTGAATCCAATCAAGAATCTGTGGAAAGAGCTGAAGACTGCTGTTCACAAACACTCTCCATTCAACCTCACTGAGCTCGAGCTGTTTTGCAAGGAAGAATGGGCAAGAATGTCAGTCTCTCGATGTGCAAAACTGATAGAAACATACCCCAAGCGACTTGCAGCTGTAATTGGAGCAAAAGGTGGCGCTACAAAGTATTAACGCAAGGGGGCCGAATAATTTTGCACGCCCCACTTTTCAGTTTTTTATTTGTTAAAAAAGTTTAAATTATCCAATAAATTTTGTTCCACTTCACGATTGTGTCCCACTTGTTGTTGATTCTTGACCAAAAATTAAAATTTTATATCTTTATGTTTGAAGCCTGAAATGTGGCGAAAGGTTCAAGGGGGCCGAATACTTTTGCTAGGCACTGTAGGCATCTTTGAGTGAACTTCGTGTAAAATTCAAGTATCTTGAGGACAGGCTGAGTGTCCTCTTTTTTGGAATTCAAAATATGGTCACCCTATTGATGGGCCAAGACGAAAATTTGCCTTTGATTCAATTTTCAGCATAAACATGGTTATTTTCCTAGTGTTTCTAAACAATTGATACCTCGGACTTTCACTTGTGATTAGGGTTGCGTCGCCAGATATTCCACAAATTTTTAGCCCCCCTTTCCCATCCATTTCTTTCAAAGGCACAAAATAGGTCCAGCCGAACCTGTAGTCAAGGGTGTAACTTTGATTCGAACATTAGGGAGGTTTAGATTTCCACCTAAAGCAGGTCTGAGGATTTAACCTGCATGAAAAAAAACCTTTAAATACCTCGGATATATAGATTTATATATAATATTGTGAACATAAACTTAATATATGACCTCAAAAGTGTAGTGTGCGGGATTTCTTTCTTTGTATCAGTCGGGAATGAACCAAATTCACATGTGGGGTTCCTCAAGGGTCCGTTCTTAGACCGCTTCTATTCAACATCTATATGTTTACCTTGGCTCAGATTATGAAACAGTACAACATCTCCTATCACAAATATGCAGATGATACGCAACTTCACATTTCAGTGCCCCCACATAATTATAGTCTCTTAGTCTCATTGAGTAAATGTTGTAATCAAATCAATGAATGGATGTGTCAGAATTTCTCTAGCTAAATGTGGGAAAGACAGAGGTGATAATTTTTGGGCCAATAAAGGAAAGGTGAAAGATCAACACACACCTGGGCACAATGTTACTTACAGCTGCAAACCAATTAAGCCAGAAATCTTGGCATAATTATTGACTCTGACCTAAATTTTGACAGCCATTTAAAGTTCATTACTTAATCTGCCTATTACCACCTAAAAAAAATATACCCAGAATTAAGGGGCTTTCGTTCAAACAATGAATTGAAAAACTTATCCATGCATTCATTTATAGTAGATCGGACAATTGCAACAGTATATTTACAGGATTTAACAAAAAAAATCAATCAGGAAGCTGTAGCGAATACAGAATGCTGCTGCCAGAGTCCTTGGAAACATAAGGAAACCGTACCATAATATACCGGTTACGAAATCATTACGATGGCTTCCTGTGAGTCAAAGGATAGACAATAAAACACTGCTGCTGATCTACAAAACACTTAATGGCCTTTGACCAAAATACATTTGTTTGACACTTACGAAGCATTCTAGACCTCTAATGTCGTCTGGAACCAGTCTGCTGTGTATTCCAAGAACGAGAACAAAGCAGGGTGAGGCAGCATTCAGTTCTTATAATATATTATAAGTTATATAGTATCAGTTATTATATATATATTATATATTATATAATAATTATATTATGATCACCTCTAGTCTAGAATGAGTTACCTGAAGCTCTGAAGTGTGCTAAAACCACTAGCTGCTCTAAATTAGGACTAAAAATGCTACTGTTTACCACAGCGTATTCATAACTGTCTATATACTTTAAATTTCAAGTTATACGACTTTTGCTTTTCATTCTAGTGTTTGAATTTTATTTCTATTTCCTGTTTTAAATGTTTTTGTTTTAATTTTCTTGACGTTTTAATGTTGTTTGTACATTGGAGTGTGTTGGAGCCATATAGCAGTATCCTACGTCCTTTTGGGCAGACGTTGTCATTCTTTTCCCAAACGTGCTGATCTCTTCATTATTCCACTCTGAATGCAAGGGACACACGGTCCATGGTGGGCAAAACCAAATCTCAGTGCGGGGGTGGGAGCGCTGTGTCAGAACAATGTCACTATTTTTGACAGCTATTGCGAAAATCTACCACATTGTCGTGTTTTCCTAATCATTTGAAATAATTTGGATATGATATTTGGGGGACGGTGGGGTTGGCTGCTTTGGATTATTGATTAGGTTGCAACCAAGCAACCCCCCATAAATTACACCTATGTCTACAGGTGAGTAGCAAGGGCTGTCATCATGGCTGTGATTTGAAAGCTGGTATAGTGTATAATATGAAGTAGGTGAGATCTCAACGCCATTTTTGTTTTTTACATATTATCGTTAATCAAAATAATTGTTTTGGACCAAAGTGACTACCATGCTGACAACCAATGTGACAAAATTGGGAACTGAATCAAAATTATTCCGTTTTTCTCATTTAAAAGCAGGGGAAATGTAGAGTGTGGAACAGGCAGGAAACGTGATGAAACCAAGCTAGAATAACTGTATTTCAGTATAGGCCTTTTCGGTGGAACGCGGAGACAAATAGACAAGAGCGCAATGGTGGAGGTTGGAAGAGGGCCTATGCTCCTAGATTTGGGCCAATGCAATAGCACCTGTTGATACCCCTGTCTACTGAAGGGCCAGACTGAGAACCAAAACTTCATCATCATTTTATCAAAGGTATTTTTTCACAGCATAAAATGTATAAAGTGTTTGTTTGTTTTACGATTGCATAATTGAGCAGAAAAATAATAGCTTGCGTAAGATCCATTTTGGCGTCAAAACAGTTAATAATCTAACGCAGCGGTCTGCATCCTGTGGCTCTGGAGCCGCATGTGGCTCTTTGATTCCGCTGATGCTGCTCAGTTTAAAAAAAAAAAAAAAAAAAAGTATTTGGTTGAAATGTATTGTGGCACTTATGAGATTTAACAAAGGAATTTAACTTCCCTTTAGCAAGCAGAACAAGTCAGGCACACTTTTTAATATATTTATTAACAGAACACTCGTGCAGGTCATGAATTCACCAACTGTACCGTCGTGGTGCCGCTCGGAAGGTGCATGTACCCACAATTCTTTGTGCCATCCCCACTAATGGCACCGTAACCCAGGCTGGCAGACAAGCAGTGCCTACACCTAGACGGAAGGTGAAGGCGGGGCGCGAGTGAAAGGTGGTTGGGGCCACTGATTTAGGGGCCGTTTACATGTTGACGCTCTGAGAATACGACAAATTTCATGTGTGCATGTATATAATTCCGTCTCTATTCGAACGATGTCGCAATTCCGAGTTAAAACAATGCAGTATTCATGCCAGGCCCTGGGAGGCAGTGCAGATTTACAAGGCAACAGCCAATGATGCACTTCCTTGACACCAACAACCTCCTCAGCCCGCAATAAAACATACCCGCCCACTCCAAGCAATGGAATTTTTTTTTTACTCCAAAAGGCACAAAAATGCAAACAATAAACACACTTAAATTAAAACTATTCTAAAAACAGTAAATCAAATTGGACGTTCTGCCATGTTTGCTGTTTTTGATGTTGAGTAGCAGCGCTGCACACGTCCAAGGTGACATGTACGAGTGCTGACGTCATCAGCTGGAGAGCTTTCCATTTATATGGTTGCAGAGCAAGTCCCGCAATCGAATCCTTCCACCTTGGAGCCCAGAATTAAAGGTTTGCATCTTAGCCTTCCATTTTCACTGTCACCATATAAAGCCGAGGCCATTCCGCAACACAATTGTTGCGTTTTGGAGTCGCCTCGTCACCATGTAAACTCCCCTTCAGTCAACACCCCTACAATGCATATTTTTGGCATGTGGGAGGAAACAAGGCTACCCAGAGAAAACCTATGGTGGCACAGGTAGAAGGTGTAAACTCCACAACAAAAAGACCTGAATCCTTGCTCTCAGAACTATGAAGTGGGCGTGCTAACCGGTTTTCCATCATGCCGCTCTTTTTAGAAGTTATGTAGAAAAATAAGGGTTCATTTATCTTGACAAGTGTTAAGACTTCCAACTCTCGTTTCTTTTGAGGCTTTCATTTTAATTCTGCAAGATAAGCACATTAGTCCACTCCTGTTTTAATAGACGTGTTTAAAACTTAAAATACATTATCACTTTTGTATTTAAAAAAGTAAAAAAAAAAAAAACAGCAATTAGCAACTTGCGAGTGAACGATTGAGTAAATGCAATTAATCACGATTAAAATTTTTAATCTCTTGAAGCACTAGTGTAAACATAAAATTGGATTTTTTAAACTGAGTTTTTTTTTCTATTTTATTTAAAATATATTTGGCCCACTGGAAAAAAGAAACTGTCTTCTAAACAGTCTTGTTTTTGTCAGCCCTATCAATTTTCATCTTAGTCTTTTGGACGATAATACTTATTTTAGTCCTATTTTAGTCATTTCAAAATGAGTTCATCTAGTTTTTGTTGACGAAAACTCAAGACTAATTTCGTCTAGTTTTTGTCCACGTTTACGCAATATTTCCGTCTGTAAAATTTGGAAGTTTCACTCCATTAATATTTAAATAAAGGATTTCCAATTACTTCGAATGAAGTAAAATCATTGACAGTCGAGCACATACTGTAGCATCTACAAATCCATCATGTGAAGATACACACTCAGCAGGAAAATAGTACATTATTTTCAATTAATAATACCAAGCGGGACACCAACGAACTGTACGTAATTAAAGTTGTCCAAGAGTTTAAGAGGACGCAGGCCGTTAGCAATATGCTAATTTTAACTTGAACGTGCATGCTATGCTAACACTATGAGTTACATTAACTGTGTGATGATCACTCAGCATAGACCTTTACAGGCTAAAGCAACATTGCATTTTCTCTGTTGCCAAGATAATAAGACAAATCGTACCATGTGTGTCTCAAAACAAGAGACTGGAGAGGACACTAGTGGTTGAGTTGGGGGGGGGTTGCAGCACATCACATGAGTGACACAACCAGACACTGCTACGATGCCGGTTAACTACTCATGTACACAATGTCACACATGCGACGGAAACTATGGCGTATTTTCATCTCGTTCTCGTCTCGTGAGACGAAAACTGGCATTTGTTTTGTTGTATTGTAGTCTCCCAGGACACGTGTTTAGCTCATTATCGTCTCATCGTAATAAAAAAATTGTTCCTCGACAAAATATTTTTGTTTTAGTCATCGTTGACGAAAACAACACTGCTTCTAAACCTACCTCAGCAGCTGCAATTGCAATTCATCGTTATCTATAAGTGGCAGTAAGTCTCACACATCTTTGAGAGAGACCTATTGCAAAACTTTAAACACTCCCCAAATTATCTCCTCAGGGAGTTTTTCTAAGTATTTTTTGGTAAAGAACATAATTCATGGTTCCATCAATCACACCAATTCATCCAGGTCCTGAATGACTTCCCCATACCATTACACTATCACCATCAAGGTAAATAAACAAAAAAAAATGATAACACAATATGCACTTATGACATTTAAGTCTTCATAGAGCATTATTTTAAACAGTCATTATTCAGTGTCTTGCTGCCGTCTAAGTCTGCGATGATGTTAAGCTCTTTTAGAGATTGCATAAAAACACAAATGCTCTGTTTAGGCACCATATTTTCAATGTGAAAACGACAGAGCATGCACAGGCAGGAAACAGCTTGACAGCTTTCCGAATCAACGTATATATGATAGGGTTTTACTTTTAACCGGTTTGGGGAAAAGGAGTAAAGTATTCGACCCTTGTGAATTGTAAAGAAATTTCATTTGGATTTGGCTTATTAATTCCGATTGAGGTGATTATTTGGAGTATTTGTATTTGGTTCGGTCTTATATTTAAATTGTAATTGGAAAACATGTCGTAATGTAATTCTGGCTTATTGTTTTATTTATTCAGATAAATAAATGTATAATGTAATAATACTTATGGATGTGTGCTCAATGAAAACAAAAATAGTCACCCAAACCTGCATTTTAGAGCCATAATAGAAATGCTTTTTTTGTTTGTTTGTTTGTTTGTTTGTTTTTTTTACTTACTGTATATAGCGTGTTTAACTACATGTTTACCATGCCCAAAGCGCTTTACATTAGCACATGTTTACCCTTTCACGCTCACATTCACACACACCGATGGTGCTGCTCCAATGCAAGACGCTGCCAACTCATTGGGGGCAAATTAAATTTCAGTGCCTTGCCCAAGGGCACTTCGACAGTGGGCAGTCGTAGCCGGGAATCTAACCACTGACCCTTCGGTCCAAGGACAACTCCAGCTACCAACTGCGCCACCACCGCCCAATTCTGTAATACTGTGACGCCACAATATTTTGGCTCATAGTTATTATTGCATACAACTTTTAAAACAAATTTTCTGGGTATCATTATCCATTACGCCCCTGGCACCTTCTCTTTTGGGGCCCAGGGGAGCTTGGGAGGTTTACTGTACATTGACATGGACATTTAGCAGAGAGGAGCATAACTTGGCAAAAGAAAACATTCAGGTGTACTTAAAGCCGCACGCTCATTAAAATAACAGTGCACTCACATGTGCATCCTTGTGAATGCTACTCCAAAACTATAATAATGTCTCAGGGAAAATTAATGGAAATACAGATTAAAAAGTAAGTGAGAAGAAACGGGCCACTGGTGTGGCTATTTGCTACTCATAAATCATTGTGACACACCTACGTGCATGTAGACACACGCATGGACACACATACGTGCACACCCCCACAGACACACGCACACATATGCACATGTACTGTAATTAACCAGAGGCTATTTACTCACTCCTGCTGTAAATTAGACATGCAGACACAGTTATTACATTAGAGGGATCTGCCATGCAGAATACTAACAGGAGGAGGTGGGGGTTTGTTGTACGCAGAAAGAGCCACTTGTATACACACAAACATAAACACACAAATGCATACAACAAGAATGAGCGCGTGGAAGAATCATAGACTTGACGGGAGTGAAAATGAAGCTGCAGCCCAGAGAACGGGGGCCCCCAGCTCTTTGTTCCCTGCTGCATTTCATTATCTGAAACGCCAGCCAACACATACAATGCACCTCCCCCTTCCCTAAAGCTGTCTGCTTTCACTTCACGCACACACACACAAAATCTAAGAAAATACAGATACTGCGTCAGTGCCCTCCTCTGGTATTTGGGTACTGCGTGGTCATCCTGAGCACATCAGCTAAACCTCTAATGCCGCTTGCCTATTCCAAGCAGTACAACAGTAGATGAGAACTTGATTAAAGCAAGTGTCGATACTCCCGTCTCCAATTAGTCCATGAAGTTCCTTTTTCCTCCCTCCCTCCTGCTCTTATTGCTGTGTGTCCTTTGGTTTCCCTCACCCCACTCCATTCCTCCGTTTTCCCACGGTGATCGATAGCTCATTACAATCATTGACTGCAGCTCATCAGCACCTGTTAAGATGGGCTGAGACGGAAAGGAGGCGCGTATGAGAGTGTGTGTTGTTCAATAAACAGAAGGGATGGGTCTGGAGTATGTCAGAGGTGAGCGTTGACATTTCAATGGCTATTTTTCCTTATCCTCAGCCAGGCTGTACCTGCCGCTTTGCTCTGGGCTAGGGGAACATCTTACTATGCAACTCACGTGGGTGCCGTGGTTTGTTGCTATGGTGATTGCCAAGGGAGCCCCAGTATTATAGGTGTTTATTGTAGATGAGTGCAAGGCTACTCTTCGTCTATCAGGACACGGTTACCGGGCTGTATTAGACCACACATTAACACAGCCGCAGAGGGACAAAGGGAAAACATGAGAACTCATCGCAGTCAAGTGTGGAATGTGATGTTGAATAGATTACTTGGTATTCATATTCCTGGTAGACAAACCTTGTTCAAACAGTCGGTTGTTAGTTTAATACGTCTCTGCAGGATTTGATTTGGGCCAGAACACATTGAGCTAGACAGAAGCAAACAGAAAAAGCATGCAATGCCAAGAGAAGACATTTAGACACTTGGAAGCAAAAGATTTGTGTAAAAGACAGACCCTAACACACCACGGCCAGATCCCAAGAGTTCCATCGTGGATTCATTCGCACTATGTGGCTGCACAATAGAGGACATTTGGTGGGCGAATGTGAAATTTGACGAAAAAGGGTCCATCAATAGGTTGAATACAAACAAGGGATGAAAAGAGAACTCCTCTCTCCCAGCCCCATGCATAAATTACACAGACCATTTACATATTCATTATGTTTTGTGTACTAATGAGAGTATTTGCTTAATGGCTTCACCACTTCTGACAGCTTTTATCTGGCACAAGTGGAAGGGAAAAAAAGAAAAAGAAAGGAGCAAAGGTCATTTTAAGTAAAGTGGGCACGATCAATCCTACACAATAGGTTTTATTGATAACAAGATCAATTGTGCGGCTCGCTATATGTTTCCCAACCTTTGCAGGGACACATGAAGTGACGTACATATGAAGATGGGGGTTGGTAAAAGTTAATTAAAGCAACTGCAGCTAAACTCCCAACTAAGGATTTTCTCTATTCCTCTTCTGCTGTCTCAGTAGGATAAGTAAGTGCTGCAGTAATTACACACAGCCCTGGCTAGCTGGGCATTCCCTCAGGTGCCAAAAAGTTTCCCTAGCCAGAAGTCGACCACGACTAGCATGGGGTCACTAAAGAATCTCTCGATAAAGAAAAGTCGCATGCGTGTGTGGACGCAGTTTATACATGTCACATTTTAAAACACACCTACTAACGACTCGGAAAGTGAATGAGGAAGAGAGAGGGATGTAAACGGAGTGACGGGGGAAGGGCGATGAAAGGATGAGCTACAAATGAGAGCGATGGCGGCGGCTGGTTGGCACAGTGCCATCCAGTCAGGGCTTGAGCGGGGGCGGGCATGGGCGAAGGGGTGAGGAGAATAAGAAAGGCAAAGAGAACCAGACCTTTGTATAGTGCCACCCTGATGCCACCCTGGCACAGGCGCAATGCCGACCAACCGGTGCTGCTGGCGAAGGAAAGGAAATCTGTCGATAACTGGAGCGCAGATGTGAGCGAGATGCCAGCGGGCAGCGGAGCAGTCCGCGGATGAAGGACGTTGACGATCCAAATAGAAGATCATTTTTTAATTTCAAGATTTATGGCGATGAACAATCTTACGATAATGAGAATGCCAGCGAAAATGGGGTCTATCTGTCTATGTCAGTGAATTTGTGCCAGCCGGCGGGCGCTGTGCCATTGTCCTTGGCACGACCAGAAGCTAAGGCGATTCGTGGACATCTGTCCTGTCGAATACAAGCCGACTCACCACAGAGGATTTCCCCTGTTATTCACAGGTTTATTTGGACAGGGGCGACACGCAAGCAACCAACGCAACGGTTGCAAGCGCATCGTGTTGGCATCTTCTCCAGGGTGGCGAGGGCACGGAAACATGGCACGTTGCCAAGCCAAGTTAGCACAAACGTTTGCAAACAGGAGCCCACCGTATGGTGAGCAGGGGGTTTCTCGGAAGGCATCAGTGTTTGCAGAAATGGCATGCTCAAGAGGGAGGCGCCTGCAACGGAGGTGGCAGCATGCCAAGTTTTGACTGGGAGGCATTTACAAGTGCCAAGAGAAACTGTTCAAAAACAGTTGTAAAAGTGGATAGTTGCTGAATGTTGCAGTCTGGAGACAATTGCATCCGCGCTATATTGACGAGACACTATCAGTTTCTCTGATGTCAACTCTGCTGAGTGAAAACACCAGCAGGAGGCTTCTACCCAATCCATGGACAGAGGGATGCATTCCATTATGGGTAAGAGTTAACAAGGAAAAGACAGAAGAAATGCGCATTAAGGATGTTTCGCACAGGACCTGTAAAGAATGGATTATTTTTAGCATAATGAAGAACAGTGGGAGCGTCAGACAAGTATGATGAAGCATCTCTTTCTTGCACATGCACACCTGGGATGTTCTTAAAGGGATCGTCGCTGGCAGTGTTAAAGGGAGGGATATGTTGGCATCATCTCCTGGGTGTCATGCTTTTGCCAGAAAGGGAGGGGCTGCCGTCAGGGGCGGACAACAGTCTGGGCGTCGGATCTTCAACTAATTAACAGCCACATACTAATTCCAACAGCCAATCATAATTAGTGATTTAATCGCTTGTCAAGAACCCTCCTCCCCACCCTTCTCCCTAAATTGTGTCTTCTATTTGGAAATGTGTGGATAAGTTTTGGAATGTGGGAACTCCTTCTCCCCTCCTCCTCATCCTGCTTTCCTTCATCCTTGGCTCCAGACTCCAATGGGATCTTAATTAAGTCCAGGTTTCATTATGGAAATGGAGTACAATAAACGACAGCAGATCTAGAACTGGATTCCAGACTGAAACGGAACATTGTGTGTGTGGTGGGAGACTGGGGGTGGGGTCAATTACCAAAATTGTCTGTGTGATTTTACTGCGTGATGACAATTGTAATCTGTTGTCATATGTTAAACAGGTCTGAGAGCAAACATTGTGCAGGACCAAATGTCTGGAATAACCCTGAATATGCAGAATGTCCTATCAATGAAAATTCATAAGGGAATGGCTGAAAATGAATACCTTAATAACATGAGTTGGTCGTTGTTGTGGATAAGCGGTGTGATGGCAGTGATACGAGCTGAGAAAGGAGACAGACGGAAACACTGTCGTTGGCAGCTAATGTCATCTCAGTTTAATCATCGCATGGGATCATGGGGTTCATGAAAATTCATTTGCATATCATTAAAAAGAGAGAGGTTATTTGGCGCGGGCAGGCGAAATGGGATTGGATATGGGAAGGGGGAAAAATGGCAAATGGAGGCGGTCGTTATTAAACAGCAATGTTTTATAGTCCGCCAACCGATTCATTTAATTTGAAGGTAATTAAAATGTGTCAGACTCAATCAATCATTCCAACGGGGATACTATCAATGTTTCTGTCATGAAAATAAAAAGTCTTGAAATTTCACAAAACAGGCTTAGGCCTTTAGTTGACTGTTTGTTACAATTGGCTTAATTGGAAATACCCAAACATCCGTTCAAGTAATAAGAGTAACTCATTGGCTGCTATTAACGACAATGGACATCCAATCCATTTAACCGGGAAGATTTGGCAGTGAATAATTCTCGTGTAGTTACTGCCAGCTCCTCCCAATTTAAATAGATTGGACGTCTATCACCGTCAATTGCAGCCAGTGAATAAATGAGTACTAACTTGGAGTTGTTTTGATGTCATCAGTTGTTCATCAAAAAAGATGAAGGCTCATTTTGACCTGGGTGGTAAACTAGCGGAGTTGCCTATGTTTGTGCGTGCGCGTACACATTTGCATAAGTGCTATAATTAGACCGCCTTTTCTCATGCAGAGCAGTCTGACAACATGGCAATCACCCCTCTAATACACACACACGCACCCCCCCCCCACGCACACCTAGTGACAATCGCACTCACAAGGGCCGCCGTGACCACCCCATATCATGCTGAGACTGTTGTCTGTGAGCATGGAGTGTAAAGATTAACATAATCCAGCTAATAAGTGTGAGTAATATTCACACAGTGACGCGTGGCGCAGGACATTGTCCTGCTGATGCGTATTTGTATCTCATTATAGATGTAAAGTACTATGAGGGGGTGGCATGTGCCACTGGGGGATGGTTTGGCGAGCCCCCCAGCTCCCCAAAAAAAGTGAATGGAAGAAACCCTTAAAAATGTCTTCTTGAACAACAGACTACTTTTTGTTTCATAGTTTCCCTACTCAAGGATGTGTTCAAACACTCACTGGCTAACATTATGTAAAATCTTGCTTGGAGTAGTATAGAATCGGATAGTAGCCAGCACGCTAGTTAGGGGAGGACTCTCTTCAGATTGAACACATTCATTAGGTTAAAAAACAGTAAGAAAAAGACCCTTTAAACACACATTATTTACTACACACAAAATAAATCTTTCTGCGATGCACACACATCGTTTGCAACTTGGTAGTGATGTGGCTGTAAACCACCGAGTCCCACACTGTCCCATTCAAAAGTTGAAAAGTCGTTCCTACATTCCAGTCAGACTTAGCTGTCTTCCTAGTTTGGCATTTGATCTCCTCTATGTTTTTTGCTTAGTGTTTGTGTAAAGTTGTTCTGAGTTGCAGTGAAGAAGAAAAACGAAATGACGTTGAGTACTCTGGTGTGCACTGTTGACGTACTGTATGATAGATATGTCATACCTGTGGGTCTGAAGAACAACATTACTGCTTGTATTCAGACAGCTACGCTTACCGCAAATGATCTGGAATTCTGACGAGGTCACTAAGTGGTAAATTAGCATCTAATATTGAAGTAAAATGTGCCGGCAGATTCTGTTCTCACATAAGCGAGAACTGCTTCACGGTTCCATTTGCAGACTGCACAACATATAGCAACAGCAAATAAATAAATAAATAAATCAATAACACCATGAGATAAATATGACTAAAACCAATAAAACACATATATATTAACAAATAGGTAAACACATTTTGCTGAACTACAAAAGAATTGAAGAAAGCACAATTCCTTTCCCTCCATACAAAATGTTTTTAACAGCATGTTTATACTTTCTATACGTTCTATTGAAACATACTGTAAATTTACAGAAATTATAAATTAACTGCTCTCTTTGCCGAGCGCAGCGATCCATTTTGAATTTTTACTGGATGTTCATACTTGTGGTGGCCTCGAAGTTTTATTGAAACAAATATTTACTGTATTTATGACTTAACTACTTTCTTAGCCAAGCCCAGTGATCCATTCTGACTTCAGGTTACAAATTTGGATTCTTTCATTGCTTTAAGAATGGAACTGCTGTATCAACTGAGGACGCCCTTTACTGGAATGGAGGTCAAACAATATGGTCCTTAGGAAAAGCAACGATCACAAAAACAAACATGAAAAGAAACTGAAGGACAGGGAAAATTTACGCATGCCCACAAACAGTGTATAATTAACAAGTTTCCTGGACGGCAGAAGAACGTGGTCACACAGATTACCTTTTAAAAGGTAGACATTTTAATTTCATTCATTGCATAGTGCATACTGTATCTCATGTACAGTGCATTGTTGTACCATCATAGTTATACCATATGCCACTGTGTAAAAATCTCACCCAAAGTTAATTAAATCCCCAAAATGGTTGCACCAGTTGTTCCACTTATTAACAGGAGTCACAAAGCAGAGAGCATTAGCAGCAGAATGTGGGCTGTATAAATAGTGTATTTGCGTGTGCAAGCCGCTCTACCACATGATTGATTAGGATGGTGTGGCTACCATTAAAAAGTCATTTAAAAGATGGATAGGGAGCACATTTCCAAATAAAAACCACTTTATACCTGATGAAGTGCTGAACAAACTCTCCTTCTAAGACATTTACTGATGGCTCTGGGTGCATGACTGAGTGCTATGCGGGAACTGAAGGACCTGCCATCAACTTGGATAGTGGCTTGAAAAAAATGTTTTTGTATCAATGTGTAATCCATCTGCATTTACCTATGGTCCCCTTAAATGGTCTCAAAGACACCTCCTTCAAGGCTTCTTCTTGTGGATAAAGGTAGAGTTTGATTTCACCCCGCAGCCCTTCCGAAAAAGCAAAACCCATCGCTAAAAAAGTGCGAATGTATTTCAGCTCTGTCTCTTTAATTCAGGCCTCCACCACAGCAGCATACTTTCGGCTTCATGCATAAACATGAGCTGGCCTTTCAGCTCCCTCCTCACATAACCAATCTAAATCTAAATGAGCCCCCTCTACAGATTCACCAGCAGGCAATGACATTACCCCCCCCCCCCCACGTAGACGCACAACACAGCCCAACCCCCCCTCCGCTGCTTCCCCCAGCGACACATATACACCAGCAGGCAATAATTTCACGCCACCCCTCAACCCCCCCACAACCCCCTCCACACACTCATACCCCTTTTTGCTGCAACCCCACCAGCTGCACAGTGCTCATTTGATTAAGAGGGGGGAGGACAGAGAGAAGGAAAAATGGTGGGGGATCACTTTATCAGGATGACTTTCTAAGATGGCTATCATCAGGCGCAAAGCAATCTTAAGCCCTCTTCTGTGTTTGCTTTACCATTGTTCAGTTTTTTTTCCCCAACAGTTTTTGTACCGTTGGCTCGATGCCCCGCAATGAATGAACAAATGGTTTCAACATCAGTCACCAATTTTTGCTTCAGACTAGTAACAATTTCACTCCCTGTCATTCTGTCAAAAAATAACCCAAATGATAGAATTAAAAAACTGTAATCTCTCAGTCTTGAAAATCTTGCATATTAAAATGTGCGTGCCCTAAATGTGCTGTGGTGAGCAATTTTAGCTCCCCTCTCTCCTAGAGTCGTAAAACACATTATCATCATCAGCAGGAGCGGCGGTGTAATTCATCCAAAGTCGTTAATATTCCTCATATCATTTAGTCACAAAGGAAACTCATCTGGCTGAATGTCACAGATGTAATTAATGAAGTGACCCAAGAGGTCATGGCTCCATTCACCAAAGAGCTTCGCTTGCTGTTACGCACACACCATTGCACACTGAAAGCCTTCCAGCCATGCACACGACACCACAGAAAATACCACCTGGAATATGAAGATTTATGAATAAAAATATTAACATCTCCGCATAACACAGAATGTGCAACATAGAGCGTGAGACGAAAGGGATGAGACCAGAGCATGCACCAAAGCAGACTTTATTTAGCTCAGTGGAATATGGGAGTGGTAAGGTAAAGAGAAACACCAGTAGGGAAAGAAGAGGGGGTAGGGAATATTATAGAGACACACATAACCACTGGAGCAAGACATTAGGACAGGTGCACATCACAGGTATCTTTTTGGTCATCACTATGGCAACAACATATCCAGGGAAAGTAAAAACAAAACAAAAAAAATTCAATTTTACCTACAGTAAGGAGTCCCTTCACAGCAGAAGACCCCCCCAATATGTACATCTTAGTAACCAAAGATCAAGACAGATCAATGAAATAAAAATCAGAAAAGAATCAGGTGTACAAAAATTGTCTTTGTGGTTTTTGGAATGCACATTTCTGTACAGAAGAAAGCTCATTGGTATTGTCGTAAACATTTGTTAGTTTGAGAACAAAACAGGACAGCATTGGTCAACCCACATCCTTTGGAAAGCAGTTTTTTTCACTGGGGAAATGGAGTAGAGACATCGAACCACAGAAGAAAAAAAAACCTTACAAATCTAGGGCTGAACTCCACCAAATATGATACAAGTTACTGTGTTTGACAAGTAAACATATTGAACCCATTTAGCGGTAGCTGGATGTTCTTTCTTGTTTGAAAAAAATAGTTATTGTCTTCTACGAATCAATTAATGAAAAGCCAACTTGATGGAATTTAGCCCCAAGTACCGGTCTGTTTCCAACAGAATAACAGTAGCAGTTCATCAACAGCATTGCAGGTATCCTTATTACAGTTTGTAGTCATTAAAGCCTAGTGGTAAAGCGATCAGAGCATGCATCTTTCTACAGTAACATTAGAAACTACAGTACATTAGCAGCAAACTGGACATCCTTAAGGGCTGGAGTTTAACACTATGGTCAAAAATAATAATAATTAAAAAAAAAAAAACATATTAAACAGCAACATTTCTCAGAAAAGTATAACTCTTTAAACCACTATATTACAGACTGCCATGGCTCTAGTTTGGGGTTTTGGTTACAGAGTACTCCAGTGTGCTTATGAGAGGCAGAAAACAGTAGCTTAGATATAGGGACTCCTTCCTTCTTTAAAAACAGTAAAACATCATCAAGTACACAGTAGCACTTATTTTTGTAGGTCTTACGGTTAAAGTATTATCACGTCTTTGGATTTTTGTCTTAAAGCATTAATTATTGTTTAGCGATTATTGTTATATTATTAGTAGTAGTATTATTACACTTAGATCGGGACTGGTTGCAAATAAGAAAGTGAAATAAAACCACTTAAATGAGAGGAAAGGGAAAATAAATTAAGAGTACAAAAATAACATCGATAACATCCATCATCAAGTTTTTCCTCTGCTTTGTGCAGAAGCTCCTTGTTGGTGTATCAAAACAGGAGCTGCGTTTTAAACATCCAATGAAGTCTTGAGTCAACCATACGAAAGCTAAGTACTGTACATTTACCCCTCACGCTATTAAACACTTTTCGATAAGGTTTTTGTAACAATCTATTTGAGATGTAAAGCTCAGATCTTTGATACAGTATACACAGATGTTTTTGTCAATGTAATACTTCGTCCCAACCAAAATTGTGCCCTCTTTCTGCTTTAGAGACAGAAAACAAAGTTCACATTGAAGGTGGAGTCATTTTGAGCTGCTGACCTGAGCGTAGAAAGCTTAATATTCATCTCACATCGGTAATCCATTGGTATATTTCAAAGAACAGAAAGGCAGTTAATCCTTACCTGAACATATCAAAGCTGTCACAATCTTTTCATAATCATGACACTATTATACCGAAGCAAGACAGTTGAGCTCAATTCATTAGATTTATAATAAGAAACTATTACTAGACACACACAATGTAAATTTGAGTTTGGTTAAAAGTCATCATATACAGTATTATGGTTGAATGCTATAAAAATAGTCTGCCCGTCTCAGGGCAAACTTGCCTTTCTGCTCTGTGCTATTTGGGCTATTATCCACAAAAGGAACATAGAAGGTGTCCATATACAACAGAAGACTCATCATTGGCTTATGGTGGGTGGAGCTGCACTCTGGCACTGACTCAATCAGTCCAAGTATTCCATCTTTTCCTGTGCCAGATGCAGGTCTCACACTTCACTGTACAGACGTCAGCTCTGAAGTTTGTTAATGAAAACAAACACGATGAAATGACAAACATGTAAAATTTTGGTTACGAGCTTTGGAATCTGAGTCAGTCTTTACAAAAGCTCAATGGAAATACCACCGTCTATTTTGGGATATTACTTGGTTTCCTCCTCATCATCTTCCATCATTAACTGCTTTCTTTTTTTTCAAGTTTATCTTTTAGAGCACTCTATTTACACTAAAATCTCTTTGAAAGTTCCTGTTCAAGCCTTTTGAAGACCAGCGCTACATGCTACACTGCTAGTCCTCTAGCACTGTCTGGTTGAAGGGGCCACTTCGAGTCTATCATGGTGACCGGGAGGTAGACTACAGGTCTAACCAGGCAGTGAGGTCACATAAGTACTTGGAGAATGCTCTTTGGCCTATGTGTTGTTGTTGTCGTTGGGGGTAAGAGTGTTCAATGTGAAGTTTGGTTGTAGAAAGGTGTCTGACACATCATAACAGAGGGGCAACAAGGAAAGAAATATCGCGTACGGGAGAGCAATATAAAAAGAGAAAAGTTGCAAGGTCTTAGTTTGGCCTTAGTTTCAGCTGATAAGGGTTCTCTTTGGGCCATGATGGCTCTGCATCTTTGGGGTGCTCAGGAAACAGGTTTGGCAGCAAAGTGAAGTTTGTACAAGACTTTGACAGTAGGCAAAGAAGAATGGGCCCTCTCTAAGCACGGTCTCTCTCCCCTGCACCGGCTGTCAATTCCGCTTGCTCTCTTTCAGCAGAGTCAGAGCTCAGGGTTCTTGCCCTCTTCTCTTTGGCTCTGGCATTCTGGAACCAAACCTGAAAACGAATTTTAAAGTACAAATTTTAGCTTCAACAGACAGTGCACCAGACTGTAAGCAGCACCCACCAAATTTCTGAAGACAACTGTATTTGGTCACATATAAGCTGCACTGCACCATAAGCCGCACACAACAACATTCAAGATATGTAGCTCATCAGTGAAAAGCCACATACAGTATAAGCCGCACCCGACAAAAAAAACCAAAAAAAAAACGGAAGGTTCAACATAGGGGGTGAAAGAGTAGAAGCTCATTGTATGAAAATTACAGTAACTAAATTTAAGATTCTGACCAATGCCTTCATGATTTGATAAAAAAAAAAAAAAAAAAAAAACGGTTACCTGCACCACACGGTGAGGTAGTCCCAATTCTCGGCCGAGTGCCTCACACTCATGTCGATTTGGTGTACGGTGACTCTTGTAGAAGTCTCTTAGCTGAAGTACTTGGAAGTGGCTCATCTGTGTCCTTTGGCGTTGGTGCTGATGGTGGTGTGGCTGCAGAGTTTCGCTCCAATCTGAACTTGGACCCCCTGATTCCTCAGCACTCAGAGGCCCTTGGTCAGTCACACTTGAACCCTCTTCACATTCGTCATCTTCTTCAAAGTCATCATACTTCGCTTGGTTGTTGATATCATTGGTTGTAGACAGAAATGTAATTGGTGCCTTCACTGTTTGTTCGTTGCTGCTGATGGTAATGCTAGTGTCTGGGACAAAGGATATCGATGGACCTGGTTTGTCAATGACGGAAGACACAGCCACCACATTGGTCCCGCTGGATCCATTACTCATTAATAAGTTGTAGCCTGCTCTTTCAGCTTCTGCCCAGTGGCGTGATCTCATATGGGCATCCAGTGCACTTTTCACCTTAAAGAGAGCTCTGCAGAATGGGCAGCGAAGATGGTTCAAGCCCATGTTGAAACTAGATCCTGGTCCCATTGACCTGAACTGCCCTTTTCTTTCTCTTGCACGTGTGTTTTGAAACCATACCTGTGTAGTAGAAGAACAAGTTAAAAATGCAAGATATGAAAACATTGTATTTTCTTTTGAATTGAGTTTTCCTATGGTACCTGAACCACTCTCCTTGTGAGGCCCACATCCTGTGCAATGCCTTCCAGTACTCCTCTGGTGGGGTTGGAGTCCAAGCTGTAACGCTGATACAACACTTCAAGCTGTTCTGGAGTGATGGTGGTTCTCTGACGTTTATCCCTTCTATGCTCTTCCTCAACATCTCTACTATACCTTTGAGCATCAAAACTGCTCTCCGACATTAGCTTTGGGTTCTGCTTCAATGAAGTCTCAGACAGGTCAGCTAGTGAGTTCTTAACATGTGTGCTATTTAAGTGAGAAATTATGGGATTTGTGGTATTTGGGTGCAACTGTGTCATAGCACCTGAGAGCATTTGGCTTGCCATTAGGGAGTGGTTAGAGTGGATCATCATGTATGGCAAAGTTCTGTCCGTAAAACCAGAATGAAGAAGTTGGACCTGGGACTGAGCTGCAAGTAGGTGCCTTGTCTGATGTTCCTGCCACATCTGGAATGACGACAGGGACATTGGGCATAGAGTGCACTGAAAAAGGTTTGGCACTGGAATTCCATTTAGCGACTGGTTCTCCGATGATACATGGAAGGGCGCATCAGGCTCAGAGGTTGGACTTTTTTCAGACTCAGAAGACAAGGGTAAGTTTGGTGATGTAGCTGCAGGTTTTTCAAACGATGTATTCAGGGATGAACTCTGTTTATACTCCTGGCTTGATTCACATACTGATGATGGGTTGTCCGGTACTGTGATTTGCGAGAGAACAGAGGATTGAGACTGAGAATGTTCTGTTGGACTTTCTTGCTGAGTTTGGACCAGTTTTTCAGCTTTTGGGGAGGCCACATTTTGTATTGCCCACACTGTTTCCTTGCTTTCATTATTAATAACTGTCATTTCTTTTTGTTCAGTTTGGTTGGTTTGAAGAGTAGTGGTTTTATTTTCTTGTTTATTGACGGTGGGTATTGATTCCTCACTGTCCATCAAATGCTTGCTATCAGTGTAAACGGTAGAAGAATCAAGGACGGGAGAGTCTGGATGGTTATAATATTCATATGTCAGATCCATGGAATTTTCATTATGTGAGTCATTTTGCTCTTCATCCCCATTGCTATTATCCTCAGTATCGTCATTCTTGTGGTATCCGTCTCCCTTTCTAAGAATGTCAAGTTGGCTCATCTCCTCTATTCCATCATCGGTCCCTCTGTCCTGGCTCTTACGGGCTCTTTGTCTAGCATTTTGGAACCATACTACAATTACTCTGTTCGGGAGCGACAACAGGGCAGACAGCCTGTCATATTCCTCCTCTCTAGGATAGGGAGTTGCTTCAAACACCCCCTGCAGCATCTCTAACTGTTTCTCTGTAAAGCGGGTTCGAGAAGAGCGCCTACCCTTGTGGGTATTGCTTCTGTGGATATCTGTCAACAGGATTTGATGCGAAGTGTCTGTTGGTGCAGGAGACGGTGAAGATGGTGACAGTGTCAGAGATGGATTCTGTGTGACTTCCTCTCTCAATTCCTCAAGGGCTGTGGTGGGGGGGTTATTAAAATTATATGGTGAGTCTTTGTCGCGTTGGCGCTCTTTGAAAAGTGTATTGCGAAACCAATGTTTGATGACTTTTTGAGGTAGACCAGAAAGACCAGATATTTTGATTAGTTCCTCTTCACTAGGTAGGCTATTGATATCAAAGTGTTTTCTCAAGATCGCCAGCTGGTCCTCGGAGATTCGAGTACGTGTTCTTTTGCCCTGCTGTTGCTCCAGTAATGTTGGGCTGACTTGGGGTTCCTGCCCTGTTGGAATGGTGCTACTCTGAGCTGGTTGACTCAGCAATGGAGTATTGACTTGAGTAGGCTGACTGAGCATTGTGGGGCTTAGTTGGGATGGTTGAGAAATCACTGTTGGATTAATAGGTGTCTGTTGCCCAAGCAGTTGAGACTGGTAGAATTTTGTCAACTCTGGGCTCACGCTGGAGTCTAACCAAGTTGGGGGCTGAAGACCCACAGACTGCATCACAACTGGAGGAATGAGTGGTAGCTCCACTGGAAAAGGAATTGGAGGTATGGGAAGTTTTGGTAAAGTAATTGGGGGAATAGGTACCTGGGACAGAGGAAGTCTAGGTATTTTGGGTAAGGGAGGATTTTTGCTGTTAGCCAGAGATGCATTTTGAGAAGCAACAGGAGGTGACATGACTGTCAGTGGCAACTCTTTTTGTGGAATTGTTTTAAAATGAGAAGAAGATAAAGTAGGAGATATTATAGAGGCATTTATTTGGTCTTCAGTTGTCGCACATGACTTTGTTTCGGGATCCGATAAAAAGGATGGGGGTGATGTTTTAGCTTGAACCTTGTCCGCTTCAGGTAAAGGTTGTGATTCCGAGGAAATATCTGGGATTGCAACTGTTGTACTGTGAGATGAATCCTCTCCCGATTTATTTTCTTTCAAGGGGTACAATTGATCGTATTGTAGTCTGTATTCTCTGGAAAACCTCTCAAGTGCCGCAGTGGGAAGTACTTGTCTGTGAATGTATTCCTCATGACTTTTTAAAATCATGGCATCTGAAAAAAACTTCCCACAATCTTTACACATTTCTCCTCTTCCACAGCATCCTTTCTCTTTGCTTGACAGTATAACAGTGTCCTCATTGTCACCCTGATTATGTTTACCTATGAAGTTCTGTATCTCTTCAACTTCGTTCTTGATATCTTTGTTGCAGCTTTGCATTTTTCCATCATCTGCTCCAACAGGCTCTTTTTGTTCCCCTACGTAAAATTCCGTCTTTTGAATATCTGAGTACTCATTTCTCATATCTAACATTTGAGTTGCAATCTGCTGCTGATGCCTATGTCGACTTTGTATATATTGTAGTGCCAATTCATAGCCATAACTCTGCAGCAAGGTCCTCAGAGCTTCCCCATTTACTGCAGCATATGGCACTCTTGGTGGAGGGCACTGTACTTTCTGGACATTAATCGTGGATGAATCATTTTCCTGCACTGGATGCTCATTTTTCACAACAGGCACTGACAGTTCGCCTTTTTCATCAACAACATTTTTGTTGTATTCTTTTTCGTTTGGGATGCTCGAGGAACTACTACCGTGTTCAACGCCACTGTCAAAAGGTATATTTTTTTGGGGTGGGCTGTCATCTGAGAGTGAACTTTGATTCTGAATAAGTTTTTCATCTGCTTGAGGGTTGTTCTCTTTTTTGGCCTCTCTTTTAACCTGTTCACTCAAGGTTGTCTTCGCCGCCTCTGGTTGGTTGTGCTCCAAGCTCTTTATTGCCATTTCTGTGTTGAGTTTCATCTCTCCAGGAAAGTAAAAGGGCAGAAGTTGTTGCTGCAGAGACAGCAAGTTGTCCGGTGCCAAAGAGAAGTGCTGAAAGAGACTTTCTGGTCCGAAAGAAAGATGCTGCATTACTTGGGCCTGGAGCAAGGCTGTGTGTTGTAAGTGGGCTTGGGCCTGTGCCTGAGCCAACTGCTGCTGTTGCATTAGTAGTAGCTGGTTTCTTGACGCTAACAGTTCTGCCACTCTCTTTTTAGCCTGCTGACCTTCTGTTGAGCTGGTCGATTGTAGCTCAGATACTAATCCTGATGAAGAACTAGCTACATCTGGCTTCCTGGTGGAAGGAAAACCTTTACACATTTCCTTATCAGTTATAGCAGGCAGATTAGTTGTGCTGGCAGATATTGGTGCAGAATTATTAGCCACTGGGTGTTGTGCAGCACGAGCTCTTGTTTGGTGAAGAACTGAGCGTAGATGTATGTCCAAAGTGGAGCTTTGGCTATAGCCTACACCACATAGTTTGCACCTGTAGGGTCTGGGATCTTGGCCACGGGTAGCCTCTGTGGCAGAGACACCTGTGTTGGAATCTTGCAGGGCTCGCCTGGCCCTATGGAGATGGGATACTGAATTGTAGTGAACTAATAGTATTGTCTTCTGGGTAAATGATTCAGAACATATGGTGCACTTGTATGGCCTCGATGGATCCAAATACCGATCCATTGTTGGGTTAGAGCTTTTTTTAATAAGAGAAATTGATCTAATTTCTGACGGGATTTCATCATTTAGCCCTTTTTCTGCCTCGGCTAATTCCTCAACACCTCTACCAGTTTCATCGGCCTGGTTATCTTTTGTTTGACAGTCCTCTTTTTGTTCCTTTCCTTCCATTTTGTCTTCCTCTTCATTCACTCCTTCCATCTCTTCATCCTCACCCTCACATGCTTCTTGGCCAGCTTGGGGTGATAAACTCAGGTCTTGTTGAACTGAGATCTTAGTGTGTTCTATATTTTGGGATATAGGAAAGAGTGAAGCTGTATTTTGTGCATTGTCTGGTTGTGAGTGTGTATTTTGCATGTGTCTCTGCAGGGCCTCTTGACTGCGACACTGTCTGGAGCAGAGGGGGCATTCTGTCGCTGCCCTCATGGCATGATACTGCCAGTGAAGCTGGAGCTTCTCCTGAGTGGGGAACGCCAGGCTGCACCTGCTGCAACGAAACCGGTAACCATGGCGATCAGAAAGAGGAGGGGGGTCGCCAGTTGGGGAGGAGGGGGGGGTTTGAGTTAGGGATTGAGGAGCCAGTCTTCCATTGGAAGGCTGAGTGGTGTTGTCTTCCAGGGGTGGGGTGAGTAGAGCTGTGACATCTTTGGGTGCGGCTGTATTTCCCTCGGTGTGCTCCCCTGAAATGCCTTCAAAATACACATTAGTTATTATAAATATTAATTCCCTAAAACAAGACAATACAAATATGAATTTCCGTTTCTTCAACCTACTTTTGTTTTTTGGTGAATCATCTGAGGTAAGGGAATCTGTTGTATGAGAACGATCTGTCTGTTCATGTTTTTTATTAAGACTTTTTGTGTCATCCATGCACAGGTCAGATGGTATTTCATTCTCCAGATGAGGCTGAACTTGCTCCATGGGTGTTGTCACCTGAATGACAGAAAATGTCTGGTTTTTCTCTTTACAGATGGTAATTTAGAAAAAGGATAACTTCAGCAATTCAGGGAAACAGAAAAGGAGGTAAAAGATTTTTCTTTAGCCCACGTCATGAATAAAACATGTTTAATTGTACAGCTTAATAGCAGACAAATTGCGAGACGTATAAACACGATGAGGCTACACTCCCTGTCCTAATATCATGAAACATTCAAGAGTGAATCTTTAAGTGTATTGTTTTATCTTCCCTTGTCTGCACAGAGCCATATGCAGCAAGGCACATCAACTTGGTAATAAGTGTACATGGTTGAGATATGTGACTCTGCCCTTCAGCGCCAATGACGCCCTCCTACATACCCTGGGGGTTTAATAAAACTTAACTGAGCTGAATAATGAATTTTATTTAAAATCACTCTTCATATAGAAAATCTTCATCTCCACAGCTTCAAGAGTCGGTGCAACACCAAGAAAAGGATGGAAGGCTAAAGATGAGATTTACATGACATGAGGTCTGTGTAACAGCTTCATAAGAACAGAGACAAGACCACCACCCACACACACATGCAGAGAAAACTGAAGGTCAGGCTTAATCTAGAGAGCGTAATTGGAAAGCAAGGTACATAATGGCCATCATCACCTCAGTCTGAATTAATGAACCTCAATTACTATCAGAGTGAGTGAGGGAGGTGTACGAGCAGGATGGAGGGTGGTGGTAGGTGGGGGTGTGTTTGGGAGGGGGGTGGCATGCGCCAAGGGGTGAAGAATATGAAAAAGAGAGACAAGGGAGAGGGAGGGTGGGCGTAAGGGCCAATGAACAAAAAAAAATGCTCGGCAAGAGCCAGTAAGGAAGATGTAGCGCATCAGAAAACGAGAGACGGAAAGGGAGGAGCAGGGACAGAGATTGCAGAATTCGAATGATAGGAGTAGCCGGGGGGAGGCTATTGAGGGGTGTTAGGGTACAGCAGAGGGGAGAAAGGGTGAAAAGCAGTACGTGAAGTGGAGGCAAAGAGAGCAGGAGACAAAGGCCACTTAGCATACGGGGCCAGGAAGATGGAGGATGGTGATGTGGATAGATGACCGGTCTTTGTTAGCTGAGAGTCAAAGTAAAAAAGAAGGCCCCCCTCCACCTTTTTTTGACTCCACTTCTGGTAATAGAAGGCTACTTAAACGTGCATTATAGAAACACTGGCTTTTCCTTCACTCCTGCAGACAAACACTCTCGCCTAAAGACACGAGCAAGTGCCTGCGCGCACACAGATTGTGTCTGCATCACCGATGATCATGGGGAGCTCCTTAAACATGCATGAAAAAGCCACTGC
Source organism: Corythoichthys intestinalis (assembly GCF_030265065.1). Classification (NCBI taxonomy): domain Eukaryota; kingdom Metazoa; phylum Chordata; class Actinopteri; order Syngnathiformes; family Syngnathidae; genus Corythoichthys; species Corythoichthys intestinalis. Next base: position 41,548,309 of record NC_080399.1, read on the forward strand.
CTTGCTCTTTGGTGCCTTCTTAATGGAATAGTCTCCTATGTTACAGTCTTCCCCAACCCCCATTTCTTTGCCAGCTCATTTCCCTGTGCTGAACCTGTCAAACACTAATACAAAAAATGCACACTTAACATCAACTTACTGTGCTGATGAGCTTATCTACACAGTCCTGTGCCACACTGTGCACATGCGTGAGATGCGGTCGAAGGTGTCCATATGGCATTTTATCTTGACATAAAGGGCACTGGACAGTCTGAACAGAAGAGCAAGTGGTGAGGAAAAAGGTTGACATTTAGTTTCTTTTCTGTGTGGGTGTCAACTGCTTACCTGCTGGTTCTCACTTTGCTGGTGTGTTCGGAGACGTTTGGTTGTGATTTCCCTACATTCAGACACTTGACGCTTGAATGACTCCTTCTTGTCCACCTCCGCTTTCACTTTTTCTTCTTCAGAAACATCAAAATATGTAAAAGAAAAACATCTTTTGTATTGCAATAATTCAGGTATGCAATGAAATGTTACATTTTTCATAAGCATCCATACCCGGCTCCAAATCACTCTGTTTAACCCCCAAGTGATCTTTGGTTTGGTCCAAAGGACCAGTGGTGACCTCGCTGGAATTTTCCGTATCCTCCTCATTAAGTTCTCCTGAGAAATAATAATGTAATAATAATTATGTAATGCTTACTTTGGGATTTTTAACTAATGCTTATCATATAAAGTAGTATTTTAAAGCCGCTCGCATTAATTGAAAACACTGAGGTGTGAGGACCACACTTCATTTTTGTCCCGTCTTGATATCCTATTGATCATGTATTGATTCTTAATTAGATTCTCCTTCGAAGTAGAGCTAGTTATGATTTGGAACACATCTGCCAGCTTATCCAAGATTTAATATGATGTGGCGCAGAAATGTTTGTTAAATATTAAAACTCCAGAAGGCTATTACAAAACACAAGGAACCATAAACCAGGGAGTCATCTAGCAGATTTCACACTCATTACTAGCCTCCCCCTCCCCCATTTTGTCCAGAGGAGTTGTATTGGTTCATTGATTAGCAGGTGCTAGTTAGCTGTCGACAGGGGTGATCGGGGATATAACAAGGATGTGTATCGACTGATAAATTTACTTGATCAATAGCTTAGCAACAGCCATTACTCATTTTCTTGCTTTCCATCTTAATCCCCAGGCCTTGTTTCTTGTGTCAGTGAGCAGATGCAGCTGAACTACAAATACATTTCTATTGGTCATATTCTCACCCATAACACCAACTGTTTTTTTCCTGATGGTAAAGATTGCTGCCAGCTCTTCTCCACCCATTGGCTGCAGCTGTAGCAGACTTTCTCTCTGCTGATGGGTCTGGGTTTGACTGTGTTTTAAAACTTGAAGCTTAGAGGAAGAGGAGTGGTTGCATAGGAGACAATGGAATACACATGTGCCACCATCAACTTCACCGTCATACTGCTGCAGGAACTTGGAACGAGAAGTAAAACACTTTGTGAGAGAATGTCACGTTTAAATAATTTGCCTGAAAAGAGTTTTTCAGAGTCAGTGCTTACTCTGTAAACCCGGACGCTGGACTCATGGTTGGAACTCCGGGAATGTCCTTGTATCTTCTCCAAACTGCTTGTCGCATATTCACACAGGTTGCACCTTAGCTGGATAGGGTTTCCCTTAGCTATCAACACAGAACCCTCCTGACCCCGGTTCCCCCCTTCTTGAACATGAGCTGCGAGCTGGTAGCGGGTTCTGTGTCGGTCAGTCTGGCAGTGCAAGGAGAAGTTAGCCCTCAGTGGGGTGGTGTAGCCGCACAGCCTGCAGTGACAGCCACCGGTTACCAAAGAGCACCATTCGGACTGGGGCAGGGAGCGAGGGGCGTTCAGGTGCTGCTCCATGGACTCTAGACTGTCAGAAGAGAAGCAGGAACAGACGAGGCATTGGAACACACCCTGCGAGAGAGGCCCGGTGGGAGAAAAAGAAAGAGCTGGCGGGGGAGAGGGTGAAGGTGACGGGGAAGGAGTCAATGTTGAGCCAAGGGGTACAGGCTGTTCGGTGACTTGTTGAGTGGTCAGTCTCATGTTCAAGGACAGCTCCCCACCTAAAACATAGAAATAACTGTAAGCATTTTACCAATTCATAAAGGAACAGTGCTGGAAATGGATTTGAAGGCACATCTTACCTGTGCTTTGTAGGTGTTTCAGATGGGGAGCAAGGCTTCTGCAGTGGGACAGATAGTAACCCCTCTGCAGCCTCAACATGTTATGTGTGTGTTTCTCACTGGTAGTGTGTATGCGTAGGTTACGGGCGATACTAGTCTCATAGTCGCAGACGTCACATCGCCACCGCTTGCCATGTGAGGGAGAGTGTGCAGGTTGTGTGAGCTTGGCTGGCTGGGCGTTAGATGTTGTAATCGAAAGTGGGTGCTTGTATGTCGGCTCGTCCATTGTGGCTCCGTTAGAAGAACTACTATTGTTGTTATTAACATGCGAAGTGTGCATCTGGCCATTGGCGTGTCCCCCATTTTGCACATTATTAAGGTGTTTGTCTGACTGCATGTGTATGCTGAGGTTGCCTTTCGACGAGGTAGCGTAGTCACACACTTCGCAGCGGTAGGGCTTGTAGCCACAGGCATAGGTTTCGCCCCGTGCCAAGCGGGGATGGGGTTTCCCTGAACTGCAGTAGCCACACACACCTCGCGTAGAAGTGCCACAAACGCATTTCCCACTGGAGGCAGTGCACACACAATGGCCACCCGTCTCGGGATGCTTCTCTTTCATGTGGAGTTGCAGTGTATGCTGGGACTTGTAGTGCCAGTTACACTTGGGGCATTTCAACGTCTTGCAGGAATTTCGTGAGTGCATGACAGTCATGTGACTCGTCAGTGAATTTGGGGAGAGCTCTTGGTTGAGGTTTTTGGGGACAGCTTCTTTCTGTTCTCCTTCGTTTTCTCTCTCGACATCCATCTCAAGATGGCTGTCATTTGGTTCTGGAGCTTTGGAACCATTTCCACTGGAAATGGAAAAGTGAGAAATCCCTGCTGGCCCGTCTTCCTCAGCAGGCGCATTGGCCCCCTCCATACCTGCCAATGGAAAAGCCAGACACGACTGCTGGGATTTAAAGCTCTGAGGAAACCCAGATATCCAGCCCTGATCTCCTGTTATGTCTTTTGCCTCCATGTCGCTCTGCAGGCCAGAAGAGTAGGATGGACAGGTGAAGTGCTTTGGAGAGCAGGAAAGAAAAGGGGAAGCTTTTGGAGAGGTGGGAGGAGTCTGGGAGGACTTTGGAGAGGCAGCTGTTTTGCTGTCGAGCTTGCCACTGGTCTTTGCCATGCTGGAAGAAGCGCTTTGCTGGCTCTGTTGAGGTAATAAAGAACATTTGGATTTTGTTTGGCTTTGGTTTGAAATGGCCTCCTCCTCCTCCTCTCCCCCTCTGCTGCTGCTCAGGGCTTTTGGGAGACCCCCTGTTTCCGACTTCAGCACCATGGTACCATGCCCCTCCTTATTTTGCCTTGGCAGCATCTCCTTCATCCACCGCTTTTGACACATTCTATCATCTTCATGGTGTCCGTCCTTCTGCCCCCCTACCTGGATTTCTCCTCCAGCTTGGGACCCCTCAGCACCCCTCTCACCCACTTTATCATGCTGGCTCGAGAGCTCTTTGGCAGGGGCCCCGGTTGAGCTATCAGAGGCTGGCCCCTGCTTAGGGATGCATGCCAGGGTCAGAGGAGGGTGAGATAAAGCTTGGGGACCGAAGTCCGCATCTCTGTCCTCTCCACCCCCTCCATCCCCTCCTCCTCCCTCACCGATGTCCATAGCAGAGGCTACAGTTGCTGAGCATCATCACCCCACCTGCATAGGAAAGAGAGGAAGACAGAGACACAAAAAGAAAAAAAAACGAGAAAAAATTAAATGAGTCATGTAAATCATGTTGCATAACAGGGGAGGCCATTGATTAAAAGCCTTGATAGCATCTGTTCAATGGCGCTTTTCAGGGTGTGCAACACACAGACCAGTTAGTCAGGGGTTAGCGTTAGCCCTTAATGGGAAAATCAATAGAGTAAGCGCCAAACTAGGTGGAGGAATGCGGGTAAAGGCTACGCAGGAGGTCTATAATATTCCTCGGGGGATCGGATTAAATAAAGAACTGAATGCTTTGGAGCTAAAGGGCTTCGGCTAAATTGCCACATTGAGATAAAAAGCGGATAAAAGCGCTGTTTTAAAATCATTCTATCATCCTGCATCTTTGGCCACACACATTTGAAGGTGGGGGCGAGGGGGCTCTAATTAACCAAACAAACACAAGGGCGAGTACTGTATATTATACCCAGCACATTTGTGCTTGGATCTAGTCCAGAATACAACAAATGCATTGAGCATTATAGTGTGTGCCAACACTGACTTGTATTAATGGCATATGACTTTGTGCCCACACTACTATTCTAGAGCAATAACATCAATTGTAGTAAAATCAAGTAAGATTTCAAAATGGTGTTAGTTTTAGAGAAGAAACATTTGACAACAAACAAAAATGGTGCAATACGAATACTAAAAAGAAGAAGGTCTACTCTATGAATACCGGAGGAGATAGATGCATCTATCTTTTGCTGTCCCACAATTTCATTACTGATTTTTTTTTTTTTTAGAAATCAAGGAGAGACCCTAATTCACCTTCCACCTTCTGGCCAAACTGACCAACCCCTCCTCTCACAAGAGCTAGAGTGGGTGTCCCTCAACCCCCACCCCTCTCTGCAGCTTAGAGATATATGGCCCACATTCACGCTCTGATAGCGCTTTAATGCACTGTGTTTGTGTCACAGGCCACAGACCCCTGCCCACTGCAGAGGTCTTTAAGTTTTCTGCGGGATACCACTACGAGGTCTTTTGAGGCCCGACAGCAGCTCGCAACAGCAGAGAATAGTCTCTAATCTGATAAAGATTTTCATTTACACTACGGTCGATAGCCTCAGACCATCAGAGATGCAACTATTTATACAAGCATTCCTGGCTGGTTATTGATCACAAATACGGGAAACCGGCATTTAACGTGTGTGTGTGTGTGTGTGTGTGTGTGTGTGTGTGTGTGTGTGTGTGTGTGTGTGTAGGATGCTAGTGTGTGTACATCCTGCCTTAGATGTCAAATAAGCTAGCATTAAGGAACACTCAAAATAACCCATAACATGCCTTTTGTGAATTTTTAACTTGATTGTGCTTCCAACTATGAGTGCAATCTACGCATATTATTTGTATACACCAAGCAAAGGACCTGAAATTTACCATTACATTCAATTTGACAGGGGATGGGGTGGGGCGGGAGTGTCCATTAGTGTTGTGCTGTGCTGTAATGTATACAAAATAATCATATACTGAACCTGAAATTCAGCATGACCCTTTTTCTGTGGTGACAGGCTGTTTTGGATTTTGAAATTTTATTTTGTGCAAACGTACAGTGCATATAAGATGTGTGTGTGTGTGTATCTGGGGGGTACGCAGGTGCATAGAACAACAATAGTGTTTTTGTGTTTTTCTATGCGCACAAACCACCCATAATATAAGGACGTGAAATTAAACGTTACTCTCAGTTTCTGTAGTGACAAATGTGTGTAATCAGAATCTAGACTGATAAGCTAAAAATCACATTATATTCAGTTAACGCTCTCAGAGAGTATGCTTTCTCTTTTAAAAAAAAAAAAAAGTTCTTAATTTAGCCAGTTTGCAAGGGATGTGCAGGTATTTTTTTGTCAGTGAGTGAAGGAAAATATTAGAATGTGTATGCACAGCTCTTTGTGTATGCATTCCAATCAGATTCTATTCATAGGACATTTAAAATATGATTTTGTTTAGCGTGGGTTTGTATGTTTGCTTTAGACAAAACTAGAGTGTGTGAGCACATTTTTTTACGTACCAACCAAGCTTTTGGATTTTTAAACACACAATTACGTATAGCCTAGACATATTACAAAAAAGACCAATGCCTGTGTATGTTAAGTAATCATATTAATCATTTATTCAATTTATTGAATACGAAATTCACCACTGCACTCAATTTGTGTGATGACAGACAAGTGTTTGGATTTTTTAAACAGTCGTGTGTGTGTATAGGCTATAAGGCAGATATAACCGTAACAGACTTAAAAGTACTGTGAGTGAGTGAGTGAGTGAGTGAGTGAGTGAGTGAGTGAGTGAGTGAGTGAGTGAGTGAGTGAGTGAGTGAGTGAGTGAGTGAGTGAGTGAGAGAGATACCACGGGGGTGTATGTGTGAGTGTCACAGAAAAGGACAGGGAAATACTATGTCTCCATTTTGTTGTTAAAGTATTTTATCTTAATCCCAGAAAGGTCATTTTCACTAGACTTGGACAACTCCAGTTATACAATATCTGGCGTAGGTGGACATATTGGGAGTTTTGCAGGTAACGCACACACACACATACAAAACATGAGTTTTGCGAGGCGCAACATTGCCTGCAGAGCCCCTCGCAGAAGGTGGTGTTGTTGATAGTGGTGGGGCTACTTTTAGAGTTCTCTCCCCGCGTGTGATTGTTGTCAAGCCACACACTACACATAACTACTCTTATGGCTTTTGTTTGCACCGTTATAAAAACATAACAGTTGACTAGGTGGCGTCAGCAAAAGCAACTAAAGCTCAGTTTCGTGCGCATTCAGAACCACGACCCCCTCCCACCATCAACAAACGGTGCACTTACATTTCTGCTGCAGCTCCAGCGCAAGTCTCGGCGGGTTTAATGGTGTCGTTGTAGTAGTGGTAGTCCAAAAAAACAAGCACGCATTCCTCCTTTCTGTTGCTGTTGTTGTGTTTGCACGATCCGGTGCGGGCGAAGGAAGGAGGAACAGAGGACAGAGCAGGCGAGCGCAGCCGTCTTCCAAGTTGTTTAGCAAACAGTGTAATTAAAGCTACATGCAGGCAGGCAAGCAAGGCAAGGCAGGCTGGAGTAAACACACAAGACGGGGTGCAGACTGGGTGGGTGGGCGTATGGTGGTGGTGGCGGTGGGGGGGCAGGACGGAGGGGTTCTGTGCGAGCTCCAGAGGTAGAATGAGTTCTGATCACGGTGTGGGGGGAAAACACTTGGCTCTTTATTCCTGCTAATTAGTTTCCTTCAAAAAATGGCTGAGATGGCGCCCGGTGCGCATGCGCGTAATTGCGCAGACGCCGCTAATTAGACGGTTTGGATCAATAGGATTCCGCGAGAGAGAGGGAGGGAGGGGAGGGGGAGAAAGAGCCGAAGGAGGGGGCTCCAAGACAAGGAAGAGGGGAAATGTTGGGGAAAAGTCCCGACATTTGCTGAAATCACGGAGTCGTATTTATGGTTCTTATTACAGTGTAGCTACTGTGATACGCTCGGATGCGTCTCGAGTTAGTCGTAATATGGTTCGTAATATAATGTCCCACCAATATCTGAAACCAAATTAAAAATAATATATATATTTTTTAAAAGAACAAAATAGCAAGTGGTGAAATTGCGTTTTATTTCGTATTTTAATTCTTTATAATAGATTTTTAGGGATAAAATTGTGACGCGACTATATGCGACACTTGCACCTGCAGCCATGTTTTATTTCTATTGTGTGAACATTTTATGTGACATTTGCTTCAAGATAAACTACTGCTACAGCTATTGAAAAAAATATGATTATGAGTCTCTCCATCGTGCTTGTTAACATGACACACGAGCCTTAAAAATAACACACACACACACGCATGTTATTTTATATTTTATACATGCATTGAAGTAAACGCATCTAACCTGCACGGATTTCTTTTGTCATCGTGTAAGGTGGGGTCATCTTGTACTTTATATTTCATATATTTTTGTTTGAATTGTCAAGTTTTTTTTATTTTTTTATTTTTATTTCATTTCTATAGTTTTGAGTGTAAAACTCCATCCATATGTCTGTCGTGACAAATTGACCTTTTTTGTCTTCTTTGGCCATCCTTGCACATCGCCTCCATTGTTATGATAATACTATTGTGAATCTAAACGTTCAGTGTGCAATATGGCCATCCTGCATCTGCTGAAAATTGCATTACAAATAATTTTTTTAAAATGTTTTTTTTTTTTTTTTTTTTTTTTTAGCCAAGCACAAAAAAGTATAATAAATAACAATGTTTTACAGCCAAAGCTGAAACAAATATGGTTACTGTCATTTCACACAATGATACATGAATATTAATATTTTCCTTTTGACTCACATTCTAATGTTCTTTTTTCATTCATTTAATATAACGCCATTAAGTATTTAGGGAATTGATCTGTTGGCCAATTTAAAATGTGCTTGGTGAAACTTGACCCACGTTTATTGTTCATCCAATAATTGTTATATGATTTGAAAAAGGCTCAAAGTGATTGTGTGCCTGCCACGTGCCTGTAGGTATCCTAATCATAAATCAACTCGCTTGTTTTCTGTCCATATGAGGGGCTTTTTTCACTTCTTGTTTTTCTGGTTGTCTGTGATGCACTTAAATAATAAAGGCGTGCACGTGTGTGTGCCTGTATGTGTCCATAATCGATATATTTTGTTTTAATCTTTTTCATCTCTGGCCTTCCGGTGATGTTGTGCTGTGGTCATCCTTTCAACCCATCCTACCTTGTTTGGTAATCGCAAGTCAAAATGGAGGCCTCAGGACTAGTGCAGTATATTAAATAAATAATAATATGTGATTTCGCCTTACCAATCAAGGAAAACAGGTATTTAAGATGATGACATAAAGTGTTATTACAAACTAGCAATCAATATAATAAAGTTGACTAGAATTTAGAAAAAAATCATGTATTCCAATGAGTGTCCTGTTAAGTGCAAACAGTAACTAAGTCTCTTGCCATAAGTATTATAAAATGTTAATAATTTTACATTTCCAACAATGATGTTTTGAGGAGTGTTATTGTAGTGTTATTTGACATATATATGTATGTATATGTGTGTGTGTATATATATATATATATATATATATATATATATATGTATAGAGAGAGAGAGAGAGAGAGAGAGAGAGAGAGAGAGAGAGAGATGTATAGATATATAGATATATATAGACATTATATTATATTACATTATATTAGGGCTGTCAAAATTATTGCGTCAACGCGCGGTAATTAATTTTTTAAATTAATCACGTTAAAATATTTGACTCAATTAACGCACACGCCCCGCTCAAACAGATTAAAATGACAGATCAGTGCAATGCCCACTTGTTACTTGTGTTTTTTGGAGTTTTGTCACCCTCTGCTGGCGCTTCGGTGCAACTGATTTTATGGGCTTCATCACCCATGAGCATTGTGTAATTATTGACATCAACAATGGCGGGTTACTCGTTTATTTTTTGATTGAAAATTTTACGAATTTTATTAAAACGAAAACATTAAGAGGGGTTTAAATATAAAATTTCTATAACTTGTACTAACATTTATCTTGTAAAAACTACAAGTCTTTCTATCCATGGATCGCTTTAACAGAATGTTAATAATGTTAATGCCATCTTGTTGATTTAGTGTTATAATAAAGAAATACAGTACTTATGTACCATATTTTGAATGTATATATCCATCTTGTGTCTTATCTTTCCATTCCAACAATAATTTACAGAAAAATATGGCATATTTTATAGATGGTTTGAATTGCGATTAATTACGGTTAATTCATTTTTAAGCTATAATTAACTCGATTAAAAATTTTAATCGTTTGACAGCCCTATACTATGTGTGTGTGTGTGTGTGTGTGTATGTATATATATATATATATATATATATATATATATATATATATATATATATATATATATATATATATATATATATATATATATATATATATATATATGGGGTATATATAACGGGGTGTTGCATTTTCAGTTTATTTAAACATTGTTGAGAAAGATGGGTTCAGATTATGTTATACTATGTAAATATGTTTATATTTAGGCTGTCTATATTTACTCTTGTATGACGACCCTTTGCCTGTGCCCTCAGGTGTCTGAATGCCAGGGGTTGTTGTTGTTTTCATTGTAATATATACTTAGCCCTTCCACCAATTTACCCTGTTAGCGCTAATGGGGCAATTAAGCACATGCACACACACACACGCGCACACACGCACACACACACCTCAGGCATAATTCCAAACTTGTCTTGTTGACATTTATGACAAAATGCTGGGCAAACTGGGAGCACCCATTTGATGCATCTTATTTTCACCCCTGCCCCCACTTCCAGCCCGCAGCGAACAACCCCCAAATGTGGACATAGAGATTTTAAACTCCAGTGTAATGAGTAAAAGTTTAAATATGAAAAATATGTTCACAGTTGACCATTCACTCCATTCAAGCTCATCTTAAACTTTTCTGTGTTTTAATGCAGCACGTATATTAATTTATTACACCATATATTTTTTTTAAAAATACAAAACATGATTGAAAACTACTACTGAACATTTGATGTGCAATACATCCGGTATTGTCCAAAAGCCTTAGTCCACCAATACTGTATATATACAGTATATATACAGTTTATACTGTATAGTTTATATAGTTTATTTATTTAGAATGTTATAATATATAACTAGAAGGCCACAACATTTAGTATATGTCTCATAACACAACAACAACAACACCCTATACAGTTTTGTATTTGGGTTTGTTTGTCCAGCTTTTCATTTGGTAACAGGTTACTTCTTGGAGCAAGAATGAGTACTATTGATGCCATGACTATAAAAAAATTATATGCGCCCTAATTCAGATCAGTGGCCAAATTTAATGTCTTCATCAACAAAGCAACAGCATTTTTATGTGCGCTTTATTTCATAATACAAATTCATCGTCATTGTCAAACCAGTGGTTCTCGCAAAATAGTTTACAGACATTAAAATGTATGTGTCACATTTTAACCTATAGCTCATTGAATTGGTGATAGAATTTAGATAGCCCAGTTTGGCTGTCAATGATCAAGCAGCTTTATACGAGATACAGGCAGCTTTCCCACATCCATCATCTTGCTCTGCTGGTCACTTATGAGAAGAAAACAAAAGTGCAAACAACATGTGTGTCTTGGTTCAGCTGGAGGAGTTTATGTCCACAAGAGTGTGCTACGTTGCGGCCACCTCTATCTGCAGCTCATAAGGGCTGCGCAATTATAGCCCAAGTCATAATTATTTCTCAACAATGTTGTAAACAAAATTATTTATCGCGATTATTAGTTCACTATTTCTTATCATTAGTTGAATTAATACAACTATTTCTTATCATTTTAGAGAAAGAAACATTTTTTCCACTGCACTACTATGCCGCAAACACTGTTCAACAAAAAAAATTCAGCCTAAAATGAATCTTTAAAATGAATGCATTATATTTGAATGCATTATGTTTAAAAAAGATAGATATATTCAGAAAGTTTTGATATACCACAGGCTAAGGGAAAAAAAAAAAATCTATAGACTTCATAATGGTATTGACGGGACACGTGGCGCTCGGCTGATTAATAGGGGGCCTATCTCAGTCATAGCTGACTGAGTGGAAGCACAGACAAAGAGCTTTTTACATTGAAAATTCTTGTGAATGAATGCTTAAATCCCTCAATTCTTTATAGAAATGGATGTAAAACAGTCTCGATTATTGGTTAAAAGCAAAAAAAAAAAAAACCTTGCAGGTAGCATTTATTTTACCTAAATATGTCGAAGGACGATGATCGTCTTTAAGTCACACTGTGGCGCCGTCTTACCACAACAAAGAGCTTTTTACGTTAACTTTCTTGTGAATAAATGCTTAAATCCCTGAATTCTTTATAGATATGGACGTAAAACAGTCTTGATTCTTGGTTTAAAGCAAAAAATCCATGCAGCTAGAATTTAGTTTAAGTAAATGTGTTGAATGTGCTGCTCGTCTTCAGGTCACACTGTGGTGCCACCTTACCGCAACAAAGAGCTTTTTGCGTTTAAATTCTTGTGAATAAATGCATATATCCCTCAATTCTTAATAGATATTGACGTAAAACAGTCTCGATTCATGGTTAAAAGCAAAAAAAAAAAAAAAAAAAAGTGCAGGTAGAATCTATTTTTTTTTAAAGTAAATATGTCGAATATGCTGCTCGGCTTCAAGACACACTGGTGCCACCTTACCACAACGAAGAGCTTTTTACATTTAAATTCTTGTGAATAAATGCTTAAATTCCTGAATTCTTTATAGATATGGACGTAAAACAGTCACGATTATTGGTTAAAAGCCAAAAAAAAAAAAAAAAAACGTGAAGGTAGCATTTATTTTACGTAAATGTGTCAAAGGACGATGCTAGTCCGTAGCAGTTAATTTCTCCTGTTGATTTTTGATGTAGGCGGCCCCTTGCTTGAAGGGGAGGCGCAGTAGGTGCCTGATATGACCTGTCAATACCATTATGAAGTCTATGATATATCCTTGTTTGACATCACTCGCCCTGAATCCATAACAATTCCAGACAATGAATATTGGTCCCTTGTGCTAACTCTTTATATGTATCATCTCCATTTGCTGTTGAGCTTTCTTGATATTTCAGAAATTTAATAAAGCCTTAACCTTTCACTGCACCCCTAGTGGTTGACAAAAACTATTTGAGAAGGTGCATGATTAGATGTGCAGCAGAGCCCATATTTTGAATATAAAATCGACAACAATCAGGTTTATTTAATCACGGTTGACAAAATCGTGATCACAATTAAAATCCTATTAATAGGGAAGCCCTACATCTTGTGCATGCCATCCCATTTGCACAGGGCTGAACAGCAGAGCAATGCTACTTTGTGCTCCTGCCTGTGAAGCAAGGAAAGATAGGAGACTATACTACACTCAGGCTGCTAAGTAACCAGGCCTCAAATTATTGTTGTTTGGTAGAGCGCAAATGTTGGTGATCAACTTAACTTCTTGCATAACGGGAAAGACACAAAACGCTGCATAAAAGTTGGAAGTTGCTCAATTAACAAGCGTTGGCTTTCAAACTCTGCAGATATAAGTGCATAGATGATCCAAACGTGCAGCAGGTTGAGGCCTGCTGAACACAATTTTGCATCAAATTACTTTACATTAAAATGTAATGTTTGTGCAACCTGCATGTATTCCGCTGAGTTGTTCTTCTGTTCAGTTAAAAAAAAAAAAAAAGAAAATTAATTTTTTTTTTATCCTCTTACAGTACAAAATACCCTATGGCGCTGGCTCATGACTGTTTATTTACCATAAGTCAGCCAAAGTAACATACAATATATCCTGCTATTCAGTCCCATTCATCTCTTTTTCAAAACCTGCTCTATGAGAAAGGTCAATTACAATTTCAGTCAATTTCATGAAAAGTGGGAGACAGTTTATTAAGCATAGAGGCAAAGTGGAGACAGTTTATAAAGCATAGGGTACCGTGATGTGTGGGTGTGTGTGCGTGCGTATACTTTATATATATACATCCACACCTACAGTATATACACATACAGTACATACTGTATGTATATATACCCCTTGACTGTCCTTCTTCCAACCCCAAGGAGGCAATAACCTCTCTAGCAAGTGCTTCCCAGTGAGCTGTTGTCATAGTAACTTGTGGGCCAGTCGACATGACAACCCCACCACAGTCCAGAGATAGATGATAGGCCATGTAGCCACAGTGAGGGGGGAGAAGAAGAAGGGGGGTATAGGCATACACCCCATTAATTTGCTTTGCCTGATTCTGATTCAAAATTTGCCCCCCCCCCCCCCCCCTCCTCCTCCTGCAGGCTGACGTTCATTCAGCATGAGCCTGTTTTACATTTATACAAGTATTTCTTGAGCGTCAGCCTTCGGGCAGCGCCCTTATCTGCCCTTTGTACTTGAACACTGTTGAAAGATATGTTGTGATTCTACATGTATAGGAACTTTAAATAATTCCCTCTCACCGTCTTTTGGATACTGTAATGCACTCGATCTAAAATAAAAAATATGTGCGTTTTTTTTTTTCATACATGCAGCAAGAATTTCAAAGAGCTGGAACATACTGCAAATTTTCTGGAAAGTTTCCTTTAAGTTTAAATTAATCAACTGGGGGACTTTGGAATTTTTCTAAACATTGTTTTAAAAATGAATAATATAAAGAATAATATTTATGGAAGTTAACTGGGAATTTAGGATTGTTAATTACCAGTTATTATATTCAAAGATTTTTTTTTTTATTTATTTGTCCATCCGTCCGTCCGTCCACCCGTCCGTCCATCCATCCATCCATCCATCCATCCATCCATCCATCCATCCATCCATCCATCCATCCATCCATCCATCCATCCATCCATCCATCCATCCATTTTTTATGAGCAGAAAGTCTTTAAAAATCAGACAATTAAAAAACATGGCTTTATTTGCAACATATTCATCTATGGGTGGAATGTTACGTTTTAGGTCTTTTTTATTTTTTAAAAACATTTACAAGCATAAATGTTGAAGTAAATATAACTAATATTATCAAACCATTCAGAAATTACTTCGAAAGTATTGTACATCTCATTCAATATTGCCAACATATATTTAAAAAAATGCTCTCAAGTTTCAAAACCAACATAAGAAACAGCATCTTCTATCAAACTTTTAAAGCTTGGTTGTTGCATTTGCTGACACCCTTTCTTTCGATCAACATTATTTACTGTTTCAGGATTATCCTTCTTTCCCAAAATATATTTAAGATCCCAACAGAGGACCATCAATGTTGTAAATTCCTGGTTTATTCCCATTTGTTCCCATGCGAAGATTCCAACTTCTTAGATTTCTTGAAGCCCTTCTAACGAGAAATTTTACATGGATTTAAAGTATTTGACCACATTTTATTATTTTCTCCACTGCAGAACAGCTTTCTCTGTGTGTGTTTTTTTTAAAATATCCACCAGTGTAATTTTACCCATTTTACCGTACTGCATACTATAAAGTATGTATGTTTTTTTTTTTTTTTTTCCTAGACAGTGTTGATTACAACTGCCTCATTTTTCATGCTGTACCTTGGCAGCTATGTGATGATGAATGCAAACTAGATCTAGAGGTGAGGGAGCTGTGCTAGACCTGACCTTTGAATGGGAATAATAGAGAATACATATATCATGAGATTGTTTCCCCCCCACCAATGATAATTAATGTTGATGCCATGCAACATCATGACCAGTGAAGAATTTAGTGTCTTATTCCACAAATCAGCAGAAAATCATCAATTTGATTTAAAAAGTATAAACTATAAACTGGAATATAGTGTAAATGGCATTTAGATGAGGACATTTTGCTTATTTAAAGGCCATTTACATGATATTCCAAATTAATATGCATTTGTTGTGATTTTTTTAAAATGGTCAATGCAATGTGCAATGAATAAATATAATACAATACATTATGTTTTCACAAAAATAACCAAATCGAGTATTACGAAATAATCATAACAGTTAAAAAGACAATAAATAAAAAACAAAGCTAATACATTGTAAATACACACTCACTCACAAAAATCAGTCATATCTGTCGAATTGGAGTACTTGTGTAATTTGAGGGTATACAGTTGGTTAAAGGGGTCCACCGTGTCACTCACCATCAGTCCCTTCCAAATCTTCAGTCAGACACCGCCTTGCTGACCTGGTTGCCTTGTTGGGACATGGTGGTCCCACCCAAGGTTTACCCCTTTTTTACCTTGTTGTGCGCTATCTTGCATGACATTCGTTTTTCTATAGAAGGCACAGTTCTTCATGTATACCATGGCAGCAATTGGTCTGTTATAGAAAAACTACATATTTTTATGAGTCTACTGTGTACTCATCTCATTCCTTGCATTTTCTCACAGGTATGAAGTTTGGTTGGGTTGTTTTTGAGTCTTTTAGTGAAACACAACATCTGGTAATTTATATTTTTTAAAAGTTTAAGTTATTTAACCTCCCGGGATTATAAATGGAATAAATTAACACATTAGATATCTGGCTACCTGATTGTTTGAGGTAATATAATATATATTTTCGCAAAAAGTTACTGTAGCGCATATGCACTGATGCAGCATAAGTGTTTTTTTTTTGTTTTAAAAAAAATAATATTTACTGTAATTATAATTTTCAAAATGTTAGACCTACAGTAGACTTTCTGGTGTGGGATTGTACGAGTGTACACAAAGGCCAACTACTGCTACAATAATCCAGTAAATCATAAAAATTGTTATATTAGTACCTCTCTGACAAGGCCCATGAAAACCAAGCATTATTACCTTTGTAAAAGCCCACCCAGTATGTAATATGGCGCCTGCACTGGATTTCATTATGCTGTACATGTGGTCATGATGTTGTAGCTGAATAATGTTTACGCATTCATATAGTTTGCCATCCAACAACCATAAAAATATGTATGCGCATATACTGTATGTATTTGTGTATACAATTTATATTTATATGTATGTTGGTATATGGTATGTATATGTGCATACTGCATTTGTGTGTTCTATATACACTTATATAATTGTGATGCTTTAGGATGTCATCTGAAAATAAGGCATGGTTTTGTGTCAGGTAAGATTTTGTCAACAAAATATTACAAATAGTATGTTAACAAATAATGCAGCCCTTTAAAAAAAAATATATATATATATATATTTTTTTTTTTTTTATTTGACATAGAATTTATGGTTGGTATTCTTTATTTGGTAGTCCTGACCTCCCACCCCCCTGTCTTCTTTCATTCATATGCGCATAAAAATTATCTGCTCACTGGACACCTGATTCAGTGCACTCACATAATATCATGTTAGGGCTGTATCAAATGGTTGCTTATGTAATAATGATTGCTGAGACTTGAGGTTTTACATAGGAATTTATTTGTGAGGGTTTACCTTACAATGTACAAGTGCTTCATGCTGTTTCTAATATTTTTCTTTGCTCATATACCTTAATTAGGTAAATGTATACTTCTACACCACCAAAATAACACACGCATTGGTAACGACAATGTTACTTATTGTAAATATTATACAGATGAAATATATCGGTTTTATTGACTCGCCATCAGCTTGTGCAGGTGTTCCTTAATATTGTAACTCTTGACATGGCCTCTCAGCTTGTGCTGTCCTTTTCTGTTTTATTTTGGCTATACCCCAATGATGTGTCTGCTTCATTTCATTTTTGTTGCCTCCCGCCTCTGACAGATGTATTTCCCCCTTGGGGATCAATAAAGTGTATCGTCTCATTTCATCTCATCTCATCTCATCACCTCGGCTATGGCCTCCTTCGGGGGAACATTAATAATATCAGCGGCGAATGTAGATGAGTGTGCCTCAATACAATGTTGGGATCCAATCACATGGGCCATAAATAGAGTGAATTATACATCAAGATAGATTTAGGGATGTGTAGATGGCTACATACAGTATGTACATACACAGACACATGGATGGATAGTAGCTACAATGAAGCACACACGCAATGCGGTAACATAAATACAATACAAAGAAAACTTAAATTGTGTGCTTTAAAACAAAATACAGTAGATCTTGCATCGCCCTGTGGCAGTTCCTGGGCGTTCTCCTGCCTCCGCCTTCCCCTCTCTTCTCTGGCTGGGCATCCGCCCTTCGCTCCGTCGCGGGTCGCTGGCTGGGCGCCGGTGTATCAGCGGGGTGTCGCCTGCACCGGCGGGGGACCCTGCCTTGCCTGGGGCTTGGTGGACCGCTGGGGGTCCCGTGGCGTGCCGTGCCGGTTGGGGGGCTGTGGCTCGTGGCCCGGGTGGGCGGGCTGGGGTGGGTGTAGGCGTGGGGTTGGTGATGCGTCCCCTCCTGCCATCCCTGAAGGCCGGTTGATGGGCGCGCGGGTGGCCCGGGGGACCACCCTGGGTCCCGGGGGGGGACGATGGCTCCTTTGCTGGGCGGCGGGAGGAGGGATGGGCTGCGCATGGCCCCCCCACCCCTCCGCCCGCTCTCCCTCCCTGGGCTGGCTGGGTGGGGGCCGTGGCCCTGGGTTGGCGCCCGCGCGGTTTCTCCGCCCGTCTGCGTGGCTGTCGGGCGCCCGGTGGGGCTTGCGTGCTGCTGGATGTGGTAGGGCATGCTCGGGTTGGGGGTTCCGGTGCCGGGATTGGCGATGCGGCGGCGTAGGGTTGGTCGCCAACAGGCTTACACTCATAAGAGATTCACACGATTACTGGGTTCTAGACCACAGAACTGATTTGTGTACACTCTACCCCTTTCAATCACTTAGCTTATAGTCTTATAGACACCCCCACCCCCATTCTCCTCTTTCACTGGCCAATAGGCCCCCACATGGTGTAAACCGGAAATACATCTCGCTGACGATAGCACCAGCATATTAGTAACTAGTTTAGATGTTCAATGTATTTCTTGTTGTTGTTTGTGTATGTGTTTCTTTTCTTTCTTCTCTTGTATTTCTTTTCTTCTGTCCCCCCATAATCCCTTCCTGTTCGCTGCTTTGTCATAATAAAAAGGTATTTTGAATGATCACAATGGGAGTATGTCAGACTCTCAATGTGAAACATTAAAACTGTTCAGAATCCGGGCACT
Source organism: Corythoichthys intestinalis (assembly GCF_030265065.1). Lineage (NCBI taxonomy): Eukaryota > Metazoa > Chordata > Actinopteri > Syngnathiformes > Syngnathidae > Corythoichthys > Corythoichthys intestinalis. The sequence goes on from NC_080399.1 coordinate 41,566,806, forward strand.
TAGACTTCCATTCTCTGTGTCAAACAGCTGAACAGGACAGGTTTAAAAATAAATAAATAAATAAATAAAAATAAATAAAACAAAATACAGTCGTTCCTCAGCCGGAAAAGGGTGGCATGCCCTCTCCGGGTCAGGGATGAGATCCTGCCCCAAGTGGAGGAGTTCAAGTATCTTGGGGTCTTGTTCACGAGTGAGGGTAGGAGGGAGCGGGAGATTGACAGGCGGATCGGTGCAGCGTCTGCAGTGATGCGGACTTTGCACCGGTCCGTTGTGGTGAAGAAGGAGCTGAGCCAAAAGGCGAAGCTCTCGATTTACCAGTCGATCTACGTTCCCACCCTCACCTATGGTCACGAGCTGTGGGTTGTGACCGAAAGTACAAGATCCCGGATACAAGCGGCCGAAATGAGTTTCCTCCGCAGGGTGTCCGGGCTCTCCCTTAGAGATAGGGTGAGAAGCTCGGTCATCCGGGAGGGGCTTGGTGTCGAGCCGCTACTCCTCCGCGTTGAGAGGAGCCTGTTGAGGTGGTTTGGGCACCTGGTTCGGATGCCTCCTGGACGCCTCCCTGGAGAGGTGTTCCAGGCATGTCCCACTGGCGGGAGGCCCCGGGGTCGACCCAGGACACGCTGGAGAGACTATGTCGCTCGGCTGGCCTGGGAACTCCTTGGAATCCCGCCGGAGAAGCTGGCTGAAGTGGCTGGGGAGAGGGAAGTCTGGGCTTCCCTGCTAAAGCTGCTGCCCCCGCGACCCGACCCTGGCTAAGCGGAAGATAATGGATGGATAGATGGACAGTCGTACCTTGACTAACATGTGCAGCCAATTTACGTTTTTTCACCCCAGAGTCATGAGCCCTTGCTCAATTCAATTATTTCTCAGATAGGATAGGTTCCAGCTCCTCCACGACCCTTGTGAGGATAATACGCCGTACGGAATGAATGAATTGGCTTCTATTGCGAGCAAAAAAAATTTACTTTGGCGTGAGCTTCAGGCCTTCTGTCGCCAGATGGCAGCAACAAACTTCATAACATCAGACTATCCAGTTCTCCTTAGTTACCTCGCAGTGACAGTACAGCATTCACGTTTTTTTGTCGTTTGTAATTTTTTCCTTTTCTTTACAGCTTTTTTCCGCCAGTGAATAAGGGCTGAGGAGAAGGCAACACGGTGCACTGAATTGAATCTTTAAAAGTACATACAAGTAAACGACGTATGCCAGGAAAGGGGGAAAACACCAGTATGCTATAATCAGGGGTGCACATAATTTTTTTGCCCAGGTTCTCAGAGGAGGACCTGGAGATGTGACTTGGTTCTCATTGAGCTTGAGAGCCGACCCGCCTGATGCGATAAATTTATGACAAGCTTTACTTAGAGCCAATTAACTTTGATTAATTATATTAACAATTAATGCTTGATTAACATCAACTGGCACAACAAAATTGCCATTACTTTGAAGTGAAATGTAAAGAAATAAGAAGCACCAATTCAAAATAAAGGGCATTATGCGGCTCCCACATTAACTCCAAGCCTTTTTAAAAGTGGGATATCCTCCTCATAAGACCTCATTGAACGTGCATGTTTAGCTTTGTAAAATGCGAGCAAAAACACGTTTGTCAGTGCATGTCGCTGTTCATTACCTTTATTCCGCCACTTGTCCATAGGGCGAGTGGGGTCCTGTTTGACATCGATAGTTTGCTTAATTGCCACATGCTTTCTGTTTTTTTCGTGCTTTTCAAAGTTTGGATGGCTGAAATTCTTTGACCCTACATAAAATGCGCTGCTCTTATCGGCGACATTGGGATTTAGTGATGGTCAAATGAAGCCTCATGAAGCAATGAAGCTTTGCAGCCAATTGGTTTGCACATGTAGCAAAGCTTCATGGTGCTTCATTTACCCTATGGCGCTATCAAGTGGTCTAGAACAGGGGTTTTCAACCCAGTCCTCAAGGCACACTGTGGGTCCTGGTTTTTGTTCCAGCCGATCCAGCAGAGACAGTTGAACCAATGAGGCTTCTGCTAAAACAAGCCACACCTGACTGCAATCAACTGATTGCACTTGTAAAACACCAGATTGGGGAAAAAGTGTTGTCATCTTGTTTGGTAAGAATGAAATCCTGCACCCACAGTGTGCCTTAGTGGAATAGGTTGGGGACCCCTGGTCTAGAAGCCCAAGAGGTCAACATTGTTAAGAATTCAATGGCTATTTGCTTAAGACAAAGATATGAATGTGCTTGTGTTAGTAATTTAGTATGTGAACAAAATACAACAAGTGCTAAGGGTAATTTGTTATTCATTTTTATTTAGAAATAATTGCTTTCCCACAGTGGCTGGCTTTAAACAGTTTCTTTTTTTTTTGGAAAATATTTCACCAGCTTTAGAAAATATTCTTTCACAAGGCACAGATGAAGCTGGGGTGCAGAGAAATGTGAGTGCCAGTTTATATAAATTTGGGTAGGTATTCTTTTGTGCCTCCCAGTACACTAATGCAGGGGTTTTCAACCCAGTCCTCAAGGCACACTGTGGGTCCTGGTTTTTGTTCCAGCCGATCCAGCAGAGACAGTTGAACCAATGAGGCTTCTGCTAAAACAAGCCACACCTGACTGCAATCAACTGATTGCACTTGTAAAACACCAGATTGGGGAAAAAGTGTTGTCATCTTGTTTGGTAAGAATGAAATCCTGCACCCACAGTGTGCCTTAGTGGAATAGGTTGGGGACCCCTGCACTAATGGATTGTTCATTCTGTTGATGTTTGGTTCAGATAGGTACACACACACTCACATTTAGATTAAAGTAGTTTTTCTCCCTTACCTTATTGAAAGCAATCAAATCAAAATGTTCCCATACAGGGGAGGATCGCTCTTTTCGCGCAGGTTCCATCGCAAGCAAAGGACAAGGCTCGAGAAAAAGATTGCACTGGTTGCACTGTTGCGCACAGATGTAACAAGTACAGGAGCCCGAAATCCACAAAATGTGAGATAACAGGCGATCGCCATTGCGTTTTGCAACCAATTTATACCGTAGTCTGTCCTGTTTTTGCAATGTGCGCCAAACATTGGATCACTTCCGAAGCACTCACGAGATTCAGCCGGCCGCCAGCCGCTGGCGAGGCTTCCCACGTCATCATTTCCGGGTTTTGCCGAAATGAAGCGCGCCTCGCTACAAGCTTCGTGGAAACCCCCCTCCCATTATTCGACACAAGCTTCGGAACCTCGGCTCATTTCGTCCCATCACTAAAGTAATTACTCAGTGTGGCCTGCCTCTTCAAAATTTTGAGAAGTTATTTTCTCGTGTCCGCCGCAAATACAGTGGTCAGCCATCGGTATGCAAAAGCGTATGGAAGCCGTTGAGGGCCAGCGCATTTGTCTACGTCCAGTACGCATGCGCGCATGCGGACCACTTATGTGCACCCCTGGCTATAATCATAAAAAAAAAAAGAAAAAAAGAAAAGAAAATTGAATTGTTTGTATTTTTGTGCAAACCATCAAGTGACCGCAGTTAAAAGTGGAAAATCGATGTGATCTAACAACAACCGTATGTAATTATTGAGCACAATATAAATTGATTCGAAAGTAATATGTTACAGAGATAGTTCATTTCTCTAATTTGTTTTAAATAAATAATTTTGTGTCATTTACTTCATGTTCTGTGGCTTTTGCCAATATGTTTATTGTTTCTCCATCCCGTTGACTTTGAAGGGTAATCCGTTATTTTCAATTCCCCCCCCCCACACACACACCGATTTAATGCATACATGGGGTGCCGTGGGTGTGGTGGTAAATAGTGGCACGTAGTGGACACAATGAAGAACTACACAACCTTACACCTATTTTACACGGGTTGCTTTGGTAATTTCCAAATTGAAAAATATAATATAGCCCTGCTGTGTATGTAAAGTGGATGGATAGGTGTTAACCCTCCTGTTATGTTACGGTCATATTGATCCGTTTTGGGGAAACAATTCTTTTCTGAAACGAACGAAAAAAGAACCCACTCAACTTTCAACTTAACCTGACTGCCAAACTGAACATGTCAGTGACACAGATCAGTGCTATCGCTCTTTAAATGGAGGTCAGGAAAGAGAAAGTCAGGGATAGTGTACATATTTGGTCATTTAAATTTTCTTCTTGTTTTGTTTTATATAGAAAGACAATACATTTTTTCTAACTTACATACTATGTTATATATTTCCTACTCTCCAGTTTAAATGTGAGAGTAGATGTTATATTTAGTGTTGCATTTGATTTCCTTAATAGATGCCTTTTAGGTCAACTTCCTCCAGGTTCATCAGGATGGTCCTTGAGACGAGAGACCTGAGCGTGGCAGGGATGTCACTGGCACTACTGAGCTGCTCGGCCAGTACCACCCGCCGGTTGGGAAAGGACAGTATAAAGAGAATTTAGAGAAGTGTTTCGAGTGGCATCGAGAGAATGAAAAGGCTACATGGCCACACCCTCCATGGCTTCAGAAAGGGATGTACATTTGTATTTTATTTTTTATTTTATTTTTTAACTTCAGTGCTTTTCTGCTTGACACACGCTACCACTGGTGTGCAACTATATTCATCTTGTTACATTGCCCCTCCTATTTCCTACAGTTTTTTATATTGTCATTTTTCAATTTTGTACACTTACTACTTGTAACCTTATTTTTATCTTTCAAATCAAATTTGAACTAATTAAACACTCATTTCTGATCAAACCTTTAAATTTCAAATTTTCAACACCATCATCCCGGACATTCTCATTACAAAGCTGGACATCCTGCACCCCCCCACACATGCTCCTGGATCCAGGACTTCTTGTCCAACAGACTCCAGACTGTTAAACTTGGCCCCCAATTTTCTTCCACCCGCACACTGAGCACCAGCTCGCTACCTCCTCCTGTACTGCCTCTACACCTACAACTGCAGTCCAGTTCACAGGAGCAGCACCATCGTCAAGTTTGCTGATGACACCACAGTGGTTGGACTAATCTCACAGGGAGATGAGGCACCCTACAGAGAGGAAGTCTACAAACTCTCAGCCTGGTGCTCAGACAACAACCTGGCCCTGAACACCTCCAAAACCAAAGAGGTCCTCATGGACTTCAGGAGGAACGGTATCGACCCGCCGCCCCTGTACATCAACGGCGAGTGTGTGGAGAAGGTCCACACCTTCAGGTTTCTGGGAGTCCAGATCTAAGATGACCTCTCATGGACAGCAAACACAACAGCTATCATAAAGAAAGCTCAGCAGCGTCTACACTTCCTTCCAGTCCTCAGGAAGAACAAGCTGGATAGGAAGCTGCTGCTGGCCTTCTACCACTCAACCAATGAGAGCCTGCTAACATATACATATACTGCATTTCCATCTGGTATGGGAGCTGCACTGTTGCAGACAGGGAGAAGCTTCAGAGGACAGTCAAGACGGCGCAAAGGATCATTGGCTGTCCTCTCCCCTCCCTGATGTACATCTACTCCTCTCGATGCCTCAGGAGAGCTATAACATCCTCAAGGACAGCTCACATCCTGGTTCCCGGCTGTTTGAACTGCTCCCCTCTAGGAGAGGCTATAGAACAAACCAACTGCGGAACAGTTTCTTTGCTAACATCATCTTCACCCTGAACAGCAATATGTAACACCACATCACCTTATGTCCAATATTCACTTACATGCAATATACTATGTGCAATACTTACTAAGTGCAATACTCAATGCCTCACTGTCAACGTCTGCTACTTAACTTCTATTCGCACATATTCTATGTGCAATACTTACTAAGTGCAATATTCAATGCCACATTGTCAACTTCTGCTACTTCTATTCACACATATTCTATGTGCAATACTTATTTACGTGCAATCTTAATGTGCAATATTCAGTGCACTCACTGCCAACTGCTGCTACTTCACTTCAATTATTTGCACTGCCTAAACATAGGACTACCTCATACATATTTTATATTTATTTAGATTTTATACAATTATTCTTGCAAGCCACTTTCGAGATTTTTACTTGTCCTGCACTGTAAAGGGAGATGCTCCACAATTTAATTCATTGTACAACTGTATAATGACAATAAAGGACTATTCTGTTCTATTCTATTGTATTCTATTGTATTCTATTCTATTCTAATGCTGTATTGCTTTTTTGTTTTATTTTTTCCCCAATGGCACAATTAATTACAAGAAATGTTTATAGCAAAGGGTAATCCAAAGCCGCTTCCCTTCCAAGACATAAGCAGTAACGACACTGCTTAGCTTCGGTAAATGTTGGCCACTCTCAGGAAAGAACAAGGGCGTTTCTTTGGTCTCAATATTGGTAGGGACTGTTATGAAAGGCAAGCCGTTGATGTGGATCCCAAACACAGACCAGAAGATCAGGTAGAGTGAATGCATGTATTTATTAAGTACAACAAAGGGAGCACGCTGGAAAACGCGAGTGTAACAAATTACAACTAAGGGAGCACGCTAGAAAACGCGAATGTAACAAATTACAACTAAGAGGGCACGCTGGAAAAACGCGAGTGTAACAGATTACAACTAAGAGAGCACGCAAGAAAGGCGCGAATATAACAGAGTACAAAATCCTAACTACAAAGTCCAAAAGAGCACAAACGTAAAAATGATCAAACCAGACCACGACTGTAGAATGTCGGGAAGCACGAAGAACGACGATGAGAACACAGCGGTAAGCAAGGCAGGTAGCAAGCAATAGTCCGACACTAGCAGATGGTGACAGGCTTCCTTAAATATTGAGCTTTCCCAATCAAGCACAGGTGTGTTGTGTTACCCTGCCAGTCTGGTTCAATCAGGAGCTGAATAAAGAAAAAAGAGCTGAGAACACACAAACATGACAGAACCCCCCCCTCAACGGACGCCCCCTGGTGGACCACCTGGTTTCGTGGGATGAACGGAGTGGAAATCCCGCAGAAGCGACGGATCGAGGATCCAGGAGCGGGGGACCCACTGGCGTTCCTCAGGGCCATAACCTTCCCAGTCGACCAGGTACTGCACCCCTCTACCCCGCCTCCTAGAATCAAGAATGGTACGCACCGTATACACCGGCCCACCGTTGACCACGCGAGGAGCAGGAGGAGGCACTGGCGGAGGGTTCAAGGGGCAGGTGGGGACCGGTTTGAGCAGGGACACATGGAAAACTGGGTGGACCCTCATGGAGCTAGGAAGCTTCAGCCTGACAGAGACCGGATTGACCACAGCATCCACAGCAAACGGACCAACGTATCTAGGGCTCAGCTTCCTAGAAGTCCCAGCAAGGTGCAAATCCCTCGACGACAGCCAGACCATCTGGCCTGGACGATAGACCGGAGCAGGCCTTCTGTGGCGGTCAGCTATCTGGCGGTTGCGTGCTGCCGTGCGGACCAGTGCAGCCCTTGTGTTCCTCCAGACTTTATGGGCCCTCCTCAGGTGGACCTGGACAGACGGCACAACTACTTCTGCTTCCTGCGACGGGAACAATGGAGGTTGGAATCCGTATGCGGTCATGAATGGTGACCTCCCGGTGGCTGAGCAAACGAGGGTGTTGTGGGCATACTCCACCCACGGGAGGTGTGATGACCAGGAGGCTGGATGCAGTTGACAAACACAGCGGAGAGCGGCCTCTAGCTCCTGGTTGACCCGTTCTGTCTGTCCATTGCGGGTGGTAACCCGAAGACCGGCTCGGCGTGGCCCCCAATGCCTTGCAGAACGCTCCCCAAACTTTTGAGACGAACTGTGGCCCCCTATCAGAGACGAGGTCAGCAGGAATGCTGTGAGCCCGGAATATGTGCGTCACCAACAGGTCAGCAGTCTCCAGAGCTGAGGGCAACTTTGGGAGTGCGACAAAGTGTGCCATCTTTGAGAACCGGTCCACCACAGTCAAGATGACAGAATGACCTTTGGAGCGTGGGAGTCCAGTGATGAAGTCCAGTGCCACATGGGACCAAGGGCGAGATGGAACAGGGAGTGGATGTAGCAACCCAGCTGGAGGACGATGAACCGCCTTGCCTCGAGCGCAGATGGTACAAGCAACGACATAGTCCATGACATCCTTGCGCATGCCCGGCCACCAAAACCTCTGGGAAATGAGGAAGAACGTGCGGGACACACCTGGGTGGCAGGCGAACTTGGAAGTGTGACCCCACTTCAGCACTCCTGCACGTTGAGCATCTGGAACAAATAACTTGCCAGCGGGGCAGCCTCCAGGCACAGTTACACCCAGCAAGGCCTCCTCCACCAGACGCTCAACCTCCCACCGTAGCACCCCAACAATCAGGTTGTCAGGTACGACTGGCTCCTCTGAAGCACCCTCCTCCACCGGTTCATGGATCCTTGATAGTGCGTCAGCCTTTCCATTCCTTGACCCTGGACGGTAAGTAATTACAAAGTTAAAGCGGGTCAGGAACAATGACCAACGGGCCTGGCGAGAGTTGAGGCGTCTGGCAGCCCGAAGGTACTCCAAGTTTTTGTGGTCCGTGAGTATCTGGAACGGCTTTTCCGTCCCCTCCAACCAGTGCCTCCATTCCTACAAAGCCTGCACAATGGCGAGTAGCTCCCGGTTGCCGACATCATAGTTTGCTTCCGCTGGGCTGAGGCGGCGGGAGTAGAATGCGCATGGGTGCAGTCTCTGGTCGACCGTAGACCTCTGGGACAGGATGGCCCCCACTCCAGAACTCGATGCGTCAACCTCGACCACAAAAGGAAGATCAGTATCAGCATGGACCAGGACAGGTGAACTCGTAAATGCTCGTTTAAGGCCTACAAATGCGGCTTCTGCCACCGAAGACCACGTAAACGGCCTTTTGTTGGAGGTCAATCTAGTAAGAGGCTCGGCCCTCATACTATAATTCCGAATGAAATGCCTGTAAAAGTTGGCAAACCCGAGAAACTTTTGGAGTTGCTTACGCGATGTTGGAGTCGGCCACTCGGCTACTGCCTGAATTTTAGCGGGATCAGGCCGGAGCTGTCCCTTTTCCACAATAAACCCCAGAAATTGTATTGAATCCCGGTGAAACTCGCACTTCTCTGCTTTGACAAACAGTTTGTTCTCCAGAAGTCTTTGCAAAACCAGGCGGACATGTTGCTGATGTTCCTGCAGGCTTCTTGATCATTCAGATACACAAAACAGAATACGTTCAACATGTCGCGTAACACATCATTTATGAGGCTCTGGAATACCGCAGGTGCGTTAGTCAGCCCGAAAGGCATGACCAGGTATTCAAAATGCCCGAGCGGTGTTTTGAAAGCGGTTTTCCACTCGTCTCCTTCACGAATTCTGACCAGGTGGTAAGCACTGCGCAAATCTAATTTTGTGAAAATGGTGGCTGATTGCAATGGGGCGAAAGCCGAATCCAATAACGGTAGGGGGTATTTGTTTTTAATAGTAATCTCATTGAGACCCCGGTAGTCAACGCACGGCCTAAGACCCCCATCTTTTTTGCCGACAAAGAAAAACCCCGCCCCTAAAGGAGAAGACGAAGGGCGAATAAGGCCAGCAGCTAAGGAAGAGGAGATGTATTCCCTCATTGCCTCCTGCTCCGGTTTAGAGACCTGATATAACCTTGAATTGGGCAGTGAGGCATTGGGCAGCAAGTTAATGGCACAGTCGTAGGGACGGTGCGGCGGCAGGGTCATAGCATGTTCTTTACTAAAAACATGTTTGAGATCGTGATAATCAGAAGGGACATTGACCAAATTAACTGGCTCGGTAGCCGCGTGTGCTTGAGCGGGAAGTAGACACGCCGACCTTAAACAGTGTGCATAACGGAAAGTACTCCAGGTTACAACTTTCGTCTTAGCCCAGTCAATATTGGGGTTATGTACTTTCAACCAGGGGAGCCCCAGTACGACTGGAGCAGATTTACACGGCATAACCAAAAAGCTTCGGACCTCAAAATGATTGCCCGATAGTTTTGTTTTGAGCGGAGGCGTAATAAACCTAACATCCGCCAGGGGTCGCCCATTGAGATCTAAAACCCGTTTTGGTCTAGCAAGTCTTATTAATGTACAGTCAAGAGCGTCCACAACACTCTGGTCTACAAAACAATCATCTGCCCCCGAATCGATCAGAGCAGTAAACTTAAAATTAACCCCACCATATGACAATTCACCCGGCAGTTGCAGTCTCATAACACCTTGGGGGTCTCTGGGTTCCTTTGTCTCATCGCGGGGCAACTCACTTGACGGATTGCTGTCATGTACAAACCTCGGCCCCCCTCGGGCGAGGGGAGCACCAGGAACTGAAGATCCAGGTCGACGCGAAGGAACAGCGTCACAGGCGGCGATATGGTGTCCCGGCGAGCCACAATATAGACACAAGCCTGCCTCCAACCGCCTCCGTCGCTCCGCAGCAGAAAGGTGCCCGCCACCGAGTTGTGTAGGCTCCCCTCCCGTCAGGACTGGACTCCGCGTCGGCGTAGAGACGAACGGCGGCTCGACGAAGCCATCTGCACGGACCGCAGTCGGGCCGCTCCGCGGCGATGACCAACGACGACCCCGAGGTTCCATGGCTCGTTCCCTCTCACGCTCCCTCAGACGATTGTCCAAAAGCACGGACAAGGAAATCAGGTCCTCCAGGTTCGACGAATCATCCCGGGCCGCCAACTCGTCCGTCACCGCAGAAGACAGCCCACGCCGAAAAATCCCACACAGCGCCGCTTCTCCAAAACCGCACTCCGCGGCCAAAATGCGAAACTGAACAGAGTAGTCTGCTACAGTCAGATCGCCCTGAAAAAAATCCAATAGGCGGCTGGCTGCCTCCTTGCCTCTAACCGGATGATCAAAAACTTTGACGAACTCAGTCTCGAAATTTTCAAAACAATCACGGACCGCGGGCCTTGTGTTGCTCACCGCCATGGCCCATGCAGCCGCTTTACCGGCGAGGAGACTCATTACATAAGCTACACGGGATCTATCACTTGCAAATGTAAAAGGCTGCTGGTCAAAAATAAGGGAGCACTGGTGTAAAAACTGTCGGCAGGCACCTGGCTCTCCCTCATAATGATGAGGGTGTGGCAACATCGGTTCCCGAAAAGACTCCAGCGAACTCATCGGAGGAGGGGCGGGTAGATCGGGCGCCGCGGCAGTGTCAATTGTACCACCGGGCTTTACAGGTAAAGGCATATTCGCAACTCTTGTGGTGAGCAAGCCTATCACATCCACTAATTTGTGTAACGATTGCTCGTGTTGACTAATCATATGGTCGTGATCAGCTAGAGCACGGCAAAGACCTTCTGAGTCCGTGGGATCCATGTGGTCGGACTATTCTGTTATGAACGGCAAGCCGTTGATGTGGATCCCAAACACAGACCAGAAGATCAGGTAGAGTGAATGCTTGTATTTATTAAGTACAACAAAAGGAGCACGCTGGAAAACGCGAGTGTAACAAATTACAACTAAGGGAGCACGCTGGAAAACGCGAATGTAACAAATTACAACTAAGAGGGCACGCTGGAAAACGCGAGTGTAACAAATTACAACTAAGAGAGCACGCTGGAAAAACGCGAGTGTAACAGATTACAACTAAGAGAGCACGCAAGAAAGGCGCGAATATAACAGAGTACAAAATCCTAACTACAAAGTCCAAAAGAGCACAAACGTAAAAATGATCAAACCAGACCACGACCGTAGAATGTCGGGAAGCACAAAGAACGACGATGAGAACACAGCGGTAAGCAAGGCAGGTAGCAAGCAATAGTCCGACACTAGCAGATGGTGACAGGCTTCCTTAAATATTGAGCTTTCCCAATCAAGCACAGGTGTGTTGTGTTACCCTGCCAGTCTGGTTCAATCAGGAGCTGAATAAAGAAAAAAGAGCTGAGAACACACAAACATGACAGGGACGATATAACAGCATAACCTGCATGTACACTTTTTAATGGGGACAGGACATTAATAAGATCAAACAGATTGGGATTTATGCAAAATAATACTGTATTAATTTATAATAACTTCCACACTGCAAATTCATAATTTCTCAATCTGATATTATTTCTTAAATCTAGTCGAGTAATTTTCTCCATCTTGTTTTGAGTGTTAAAGGCTAGTTAACAGATTAATGCATCAGATTCTCCCACTTACTTTTAAGTGAATATGTAAATAATATGTAAAAGTTGGTCAATTTTCACCGAATTCAAGAAAAAAATGCTTTCAAATAATGTTTTGAACAATGTCCATTCTTGAATAAAGAGTATTTCTGAAAAACGTTTTTTTTTTTTTTTTTTTTTTTTTTTTTAAATACTTCTTTGTCAGGGAATAACAAAAATAAATAAAAACGGAGCTTTCCTTCTTTAGGTAAAACACTAATGTTTTTTGTCCGCAAGCACAGCAAAAACTCAACAAAAAATGAAAGCCTTTTTGTACTGCTTCAAGACCACATAAATGAAATAAAAATGAAAACTGTGGAGGAGGTGGTGAACCTCGGTTCACTACATTTCTTACACTTTAATTAACGTTAACTGTAGAAAACTGCAGGAGAATATTTCAAAGCAGCATACTCCGCGAGTTTGAGAAATTCGCACAGATTAATGTTATGCAGGTTGGACTCTCCGTACCAAAGTTAGTGGTGTGTTTCCCACTTCCACAACATTGACGTCTCTTGACATTACTTACAGTGGCTGCTGCTGGTGGTGGAAAAAACGTCTAATATTCCCAGTCTTCGAAGGGGGCGAAGGAAGCAGCATGTTGTAGTTCTGTTGGGCTGTGAATACATGTGTATGTGTGTGTGTAAAATCATCAGCCAATCAAACGCGCGTTTGAGAGGAAAAAACGGACTTGTACATTCAGCAAGTGAAAAGGGGGTCAATGTAATGTAAGTGTTCATATATATATATTTTTTTTATATCGAACTCCAAAAGTGTATCAAGCGCTTCTGTGTGTCATATTTTGTAATAGACCCTCATGACCACTAGAGAGAGCTATTTACTAATCAGAAAGTTATGGAAAACTTCAATAAATCAATGCATGAACTGCCACGGCAGGGCCTACAGTGTAGGCCCTACACAATTAACTTGAACTATAATAAGGTTTCTTTTTATCCAATCACATTTCAAATTAATCCCCACAAGACCAGAGTACCGGCAAGTTTATCACAATCCTCTGGTTTGACCAAACAATGTTTTTATCTATTTGCACACATAAATACCTTTGATTGTTTTCACATCTGGTAAGTATAATGCATTTTATATTTTTGTCAGTTTGAAAATTGAAAAATTGATTGTGAACAGCTTCAAATGGCAAAAACGATACAGTTGCGTGATGATGTATTGCATTTATTGTTGGTTTGTATAACTGTGCCACGATAACAGTAGCGGCATTAAGCAGTGGATTAAGTTGGGTAAGTCCCAAATGAAGACCTGACTACCAAACACACAGCCTGCCACTGAGTTTATACATCATCACAAACAGAACATGCATGAACAGCGGGGACTGAGGGAATTCATAAGCTCATCCTTTTTCAATCAAATCATATTTTGGGATTCGCTTGTACCCGTGCAGGAAAGAGGCAGATAGCTGCTCATCTCTCACGAGCGTTGAGGAGCAAACACTTACCATCAATTGCTTTTCAGCTATAACTGTATTGAGAGTGAATGCGCATTGATTGCTCGCCGTTGTCACAGAGCTTGCACAGCACTTATTTTTAAATGGTTGCCATAAAATGGCTGACATGAGCATATGATAGTTTCTTAAACAGTGCTCCTGACAGACGGAATTCGAAGGCCCTCCCAAAATAATTGGACTCTTAATTATTTTTTGAGGGGGAGGGCCCTTCAAATGTAGTATTTGAAGCCCAGTGTAGGATTAGAAGCCCTGAAAAATATTTGCCGTACTGTATGTTGTGCATATAGATGCTACAAGATAGCAGCAAAGGACTACTTTTGTCTTAGTGAAGCTCCTCAACTCACATCCGCACAAAGCAATACTGTTGAAAGTATGTTTTCCTTTAGCTCTTCACAAGATGAACACGTTGAATTATTAGGTTTAAAAAAAAGTTTTTTATTTTATTTTTTATTTGATGATTTGATACATACATACATGTATGGCGGAAAACAGACAAGGCTTAAAAAGCAGTTTCTGCTCTTGCACCACTCTTTAAAGTAAACTGCTTTATTTTAAGACAAAAGAACTGTTGTGTTTGATTGAACAATATGTTTATATGCTGCCACAGCAGATTCATGGCACACTAAGCCCACGAACTATTTCTAATTTTTCTGTTTTACCCTGGAAACCCCAGTTTACAGACGTCGTGCAACCGCTTTTGTTTCAAACAAGCCATAAAAAGAAGGTAAGTAATTGTATTTATTATTCGAAATATCTGTTATTTTTAGCTTTGAATCATTAATTGATGTCTAATATGTGGTTTTAAAAAATTATTCACTCACATATTTTAGACTTTTAAACAAATTATGTCACAATGAAAAAAATAGTGCCTGTAAATGTCAAAAAGTCACGGATATCTACCTCATGACTGTTGTTTAATTGTATTTTTTTATTTATTTATTTTTTTACTGTCGCATTTTCCCCGATATTTTAGATGTTAAATAATCGATCCAAACAAATAAAAAAAAGAAAAGAAAAAAAAATGTTTAAAAGTGTAAATATATGAAAAAGAAAATCTCAACCACTCCTTGATGTCTGCGATTTCTGCATCACGACCCTGCCGTTGTAGGCCCGTTAACGGGCGGCAAATATTTTTTTCAAATTAATCATGTTAAAATATTTGACGCAATTAACGCACATGCCCCGCTCAAACAGACTAAAATGACAGTACAGTGTAATGTCCGCTTGTTACTTGTTTTTTGGTGTTTGGCTCCCTCTGCTGGCGATTGGGTCCAACTGATTTTATGGGTTAGTACTGTGAGTGAGCATGGTGTAATTATTGACATCAACAATGGCTAGCTACTGGTTTATTTTTTTGATTGAAAATTTTACAAATTTTAATAAAACGAAAACATTAAGAGGGGTTTTAATATAAATTTTCTATAACTTGTACTAACATTTATCTTTTACTACAAGTCTTTCTATCCATGGATCGCTTTAACAGAATGTTAATGTTAATGCCATATTGTTGATTTATTGTTATAATAAACAAATACAGTACTTGTGTACAGTGTGTATATATGTATATGTGTATATACTTATGTACAGTATTTATATATATGTAACCCAGAATGTTAATGTTAATGCCATATTGTTGATTTATTGTTATAATAAACAAATACAGTACTTGTGTACAGTGTATATATATGTATATGTGTATATACTTATTTACAGTATTTATATATATATATATTAGGGCTGTCAAAATTATCGCGTTAACGTACGGTAATTAATTTTTTATATTAATCACGTTAAAATATTTGACACAATTAACGCACATGTCCCGCTCAGACAGTATTCTGCCTTTTGGTAAGTTTTACAGCAAGGTTTTTTGTGCTGTCTAACAGCGAACTCTTGTGGTCGCTTTGCGACATGGTTTATTGCTTTCTTGCCAGTTCAGTATGGTCTTGGGCTGATGCCTACGTTGTAATGTTGTGCTTATATGATCCTTGGACAAGATTTGTCCGTAAGTATGGTTGTTGTAAAGAATGTACATATTATGTTAGTAAGCGAAATGTTATATTTTTTGTATGAGACGCTTTTTGTTTATGTTTAGTGAACCTGTATAGCGTGCTAAGCTAACGTTGTTGCTAATGCAATGCTTGTATACTTTTTTTTGTAGTTTTACGACGGTCTAAAGAGGACAATGGTTTGAGGCCATTTTATTAATAAATCAGATGAAAAAGGAAGAAGTCTGATTATTAAGGCGTCGTTCACTAGCTGTCTAGCTTTGGAAAAAGTAGACGCTTCGGAGTGAGGACAGCATAGACAGATTTAAATGACAGTAGAGTGAAATGCCCACTACAGTCCTTATGTACCGTATGTTAAATATATATATCCATCTTGTGTCTTATCTTTCCATTCCAACAAATTATTTTACAGAATATATGTATATAATTTACAGAAAAATATGGCATATTTTATAGATGGTTTGAATTGCGATTAATTGCGATTAATTACGATTAATTAATTTTTAAGCTGTAATTAACTCGATTAAAAATTTTAATCGTTTGACAGCCCTAATATATATATATATATATATATATATATATATATATATATATATATATATATATATATATATATATATATACAGTGCCTTGCAAAAGTATTCGGCCCCCTTGAATCTTGCAACCTTTCGCCACAATTCAGGCTTCAAACATAAAGATATGAAATTTAATTTTTTTGTCAAGAATCAACAACAAGTGGGACACAATCGTGACGTGGAACAACATTTATTGGATAATTTAAACTTTTTTAACAAATAAAAAACTGAAAAGTGGGGCGTGCAATATTATTCGGCCCCTTTACTTTCAGTGCAGCAAACTCACTCCAGAAGTTCAGTGAGGATCTCTGAATGATCCAATGTTGTCCTAAATGACCGATGATGATAAATAGAATCCACCTGTGTGTAATCAAGTCTCCGTATAAATGCACCTGCTCTGTGATAGTCTCAGGGTTCTGTTTAAAGTGCAGAGAGCATTATGAAAACCAAGGAACACACCAGGCAGGTCCGAGATACTGTTGTGGAGAATTTTTAAAGCCGGATTTGGATACAAAAAGATTTCCCAAGCTTTAAACATCTCAAGGAGCACTGTGCAAGCCATCATATTGAAATGAAAGGAGCATCAGACCACTGCAAATCTACCAAGACCCGGCCGTCCTTCCAAACTTTCTTCTCAAACAAGGAGAAAACTGATCAGAGATGCAGCCAAGAGGCCCATGATCACTCTGGATGAACTGCAGAGATCTACAGCTGAGGTGGGAGAGTCTGTCCATAGGACAACAATCAGTCGTACACTGCACAAATCTGGCCTTTATGGAAGAGTGGCAAGAAGAAAGCCATTTCTCAAAGATATCCATAAAAAGTCTCGTTTAAAGTTTGCCACAAGCCACCTGGGAGACACACCAAACATGTGGAAGAAGGTGCTCTGGTCAGATGAAACCACAATTGAACTTTTTGGCCACAATGCAAAACGATATGTTTGGCGTAAAAGCAACACAGCTCATCACCCTGAACACACCATCCCCACTGTCAAACATGGTGGTGGCAGCATCATGGTTTGGGCCTGCTTTTCTTCAGCAGGGACAGGGAAGATGGTTCAAATTGACGGGAAGATGGATGCAGCCAAATACAGGAACATTCTGGAAGAAAACCTGTTGGTATCTGCACAAGACCTGAGACTGGGACGGAGATTTATCTTCCAACAGGACAATGATCCAAAACATAAAGCCAAATCTACAATGGAATGGTTCATAAATAAACGTATCCAGGTGTTAGAATGGCTAAGTCAAAGTCCAGACCTGAATCCAATCGAGAATCTGTGGAAAAAGCTGAAGACTGCTGTTCACAAACACTCTCCATCCAACCTCACTGAGCTCGAGCTGTTTTGCAAGGAAGAATGGGCAAGAATGTCAGTGTCTCGATGTGCAAAACTGATAGAAACATACCCCAAGCGACTTGCAGCTGTAATTGGAGCAAAAGGTGGCACTACAAAGTATTAACGCAAGAGGGCCGAATAATATTGCACGCCCCACTTTTCAGTTTTTTATTTGTTAAAAAAGTTTAAATTACCCAATAAATTTTGTTCCACTTCACGATTGTGTCCCACTTGTTGTTGATTCTTGACAAAAAAATTACAATTTTATATCTTTATGTTTGAAGCCTGAAATGTGGCGAAAGGTTGCAAGGTTCAAGGGGGCCGAATACTTTTGCAAGGCACTGTATATATATATATATATATATATATATATATATATATATATATATAAATTAATTTTTAAGCCGTAATTAACTCGATTAAAAATTTTAATTGTAATCATTTGACAGCGTTAATATATATATAAATTTTTAAGCTGTAATTAACTCGATTAAAATTTTTAATTTTAATCATTTGACAGCCCTAATATATATATATATATATATATATATATATATATATATATATATATATATATATATATATATATATATATATATATAAAATAATCTAAAATTTTTAATCGAGTTAATTACAGCTTAAAAGTTAATTAATCGTAATTAATCGCAATTCAAACCATCTATAAAATATGCCATATTTTTCTGTAAACTATTGTTGGAATGGAAAGATAAGACACAAGACGATATATACATTCAACATGCTGGTCATACAGTAAGTACTGTATTTGTTTATTATAACAATAACTCAACAAGATGGCATTAACATTAACATTCTGTTAAAGCGATCCATGGATAGAAAGACTTGTAGTTCTTAAAAGAAAAATGTCAGTACAAGTTATAGAAATTTTATCTTAAACCCCTCTTAATGTTTTCGCTTTAAAAAAATTTGTAAAATTTTCAATCAAAAATAAACTCGTAGCTCGCCATTTTTTATGTCAATAATTACACAATTCTCATGGCGCTTGAACCCATAACATCAGTCGCAAGAAAGCGCCAGCGGAGGGAGACAAAAAACAAGTAACAAGTGGCCATGACACTGTGCTGTCATTTTGATCTGTTTGAGCGGGGCATGTGCGTTAATTGCGTCAAATATTTTAACGTGATTAATTTTAAAAAATTAATTACCGCACGTTAACGCGATAATTTTGACAACCCTAACATATATATATTTACAATTTTTGTTTTTAGTTTTATATTAAATGTTTATCATTAACACGTGTCAGCTATTACTTTTTTTCTCTCGACTCGACCCTTTGCCGCAGCGGCCGTCTTTCTCCTTGGTTGGTGTGGGGAAGTAGAAAATAGGAAAGAAATAAATACCTTCAAAATCTCTGAAGTGAAAGAAAAAAAAGAATGTACTATTTCGAGGCGTACGTGTCTGCCCACTGACTAATGTGTCTTGCCTAATGTAATCTGTTGCATAAGATTGTGGGCTTCGCTTTGAACAAGAAAACAATCCAAGGGGATGTGCCGTGTGTCAAGTATAACATCATACTATTCAAAACAATTTTCCAGGCTAAGTTAACCAAATGTATGAAAGGCAACAAATGTTAGAAATGTGTTGGCTACTTAACAGTCGAACCTGTTTCTATTGGGATTTACCCCTTGACCTAATATCAGGGACCGGCCGTCTTGTCTTGTTTCATCGAGTCGGTGGTGTATCCTTTCCTCCCAGGATGACTACTTGGCAGTTGAAACAGTTATGATGCGAATCGCTACTCATAGTCAGGTAGCCTGTACTATCAGTATATGTTTATATTATGCAGTTATTTATCCCAATGTTTGCTCTTTTTGTCTGCCGCCTTAAACCATTTATGGCCAGCTGCATTTTTGAATAAACACCAAATATAAACCACCACAAAATAACGATTTCAAACTATCTTATGGCACAATAAAACTTCTCGGATTTAAAGACATTCAGATTTGCCATTCTGCCTGTCCATAACTGAACAGGACAAGTTAATGGGGGGGGGGGGGAAATCACAGCTCTGATTTTCGTGTCGTGGTAACAATGGCCATATCTGCCATTGGTCCATCAGTATATGGGCCGGGTCATACAGGCTTCTGATCTTCAGGGTATCTTTTTGACAAAAACGTGCTATGAAGACCTGGCAAGTACTTGAAACATTTTTTATGCGTTTGATTTACATGAAGACATTTTTTTTTCATAATATTCATAATATGAGATTTGGATTTCTTTTCTGCTCTGGTGTGGATACTGTCAGTCTACTGTATACTTGCATCAGAAAATATAGCCAGAGGCCAATAGTAGCTTCAAAGGCTTAAAGCTGCTATGATATAGCACAGAAAGTGAAAAAACCTCGCCCACTAAAATATCTCCAAACAGAAATTGATGCCACAACCAGACTTTTACAGTCTGCTGCAGCATTCTATATTGCTGTTGCTGTGTTGACCGTTCCATCATTCTGTCAACATGTGCTAGTGCAGTACTAGTAAGTTAGGAATGATCATCAATTATTGTTTCGATGTCACAACTATTGTTGATCAAAAGTGGGTGTTCCCTGAGTGTTTTGGATAAAATAACGATGAAAAGACAGCGAGATTTGAGTCCAACATTCGTTTTCTATGTGTGAATCGGTGCAGTCATTATCATTTTTTTGAAATGGTCACCATTTCGTAGGACCTTTAACATTCCTTCAGGGAAAATACACAATAACAAAGATTTTGCTCTAGAAGCAGGTATTCAACTCAAGCCCTACTTTAGTTTACAGATTGAAACACTATTGAAAGTTGACACAACATGCTACCAGAACATGTACGCTAGAGGCTGCTCGCTTACAACAATGTCACGGTGGGGATGAGGTGTTGATGTTGGTGAGCTGTTCCATTTTTCCTCCACACATGATGTTGTGTGTTAATCCCAAACAATTCATGTTTGGTTTCATCAGTGCACAAAATATTTTGCCAAAACTTCTGTGGAGTGTCCAAGTGCTTTTTTTCGGACGAGCAACAATGTTTTCTTTAGGCCGCAGTGGCAGTCCTCCTATGAGCACCATTCTTGGCCATAGTTGTACATATAGTATGTGTGCACAGAGATATTGGACTGTGGTAGTGATTTCTGTAAGTCTTTAGCAGACACTCTAGGGTTCTTTCTTACCTCTCTGAGTATACTGCACTGAACTCTTGGCGTCATCTTTGGTGGACGGCCACTCCTTGGGAGAGAAGCAACATTGCCAAACTCTCTTCATTTGTAAACTACTTCTCTGACTGTCGATTGATGGACATCCAGACTTATAGAGATGGTTTTATATCCTTTCCCAGCTTTATACAAATCAACAATCCTTGATCGCAAATCTTCAGACAGCTCTTCTGACTGAGCCATGATGCACATAAGGCAATGCTTCTTATCAAGACATTTCTAACCAGGTGTGTGTTTTATAGTGGGCAGGGCAGCTCTAAACCACTCATCAGTGATTGGGCACACACCTGACTTAAAATGTTTGGTAAAAATTGGTTTCAATTGCTCTTTAAGTCTCCTTAGGCAGAGGGTTCACTTACTTATTTTTCCCTCTTTTGTCATAGTTTGCATGCTATCCTTCATTAAGATATGAAAACCTCTAAATGTTTGTGGTTTTAGTTAAAGCAGACACTGTAATTTCATCTTTGTGATTTTGACAAAGATTCGATCACATCTGATGGTGATTTTATGCAGAAATGTGAGAAATTCCAAAGGGTTCAGATACTTTTTCATGCCACTTTAATTGATGTGACATTACTTGGAAGTGTATAAATGAATTGTTTTAACCAGGGTTGTTCCGATCATGTTTTTTTGCTCCCGATCCGATCGTTTTAGTTTAAGTATCTGCCGATCCCGATATTTCCCGATCCGATTGCTTTTTTTTTGCTCCCGATTCAATTCCAATCATTCCCGATAATTTTTCCCGATCATATACATTTTGGCAATGCATTAAGAAAAAAATGAATAAAACTCAGACGAATATATACATTCAACATACAGTACATAAGTACTGTATTTGTTTATTATGACAATAAATCCTCAAGATGGTATTTACATTATTAACATTCTTTCTGTGAGAGGGATCCACGGATAGAAAGACTTGTAATTCTTAAAGGATAAATGTTACTTTGTATATTGTGACTAAATATTGCCATCTAGTGTATTTGTTGAGCTTTCAGTAAATAATACTGTAGCCATGCCCAAATGCATGATGGGAAGGGCAACCATGACTGTGCGTAGTGCTACCAATTGATATATCTTCTTTGCGTTGGGAAATAACATAGGGTGTTAAGAAAAAGATTAATTACTACCTTGCTTCCCCACATTGCTTCCCACAATATTTCTAATCGTAGGGAGAGGGATTGTATGGCTTTAGCCAATTAAAACAATGCTCCAAAGGCTGCCAAAATTCACTCTACTCATTTTACGCTGCCTTTTAGTTCTCTATATAGGTAAAACGGCGCCATTACAGATTGAGCGCGACAATGCGTGAGTGGGTCGTGCAGCGCATGCATTAATTGTGTTAAATATGATACATTTTTTAAAAAATTAATTACCGCCGTTGTCGGGATAAATTTGATAACCCTACCTTAAGCCTAAACTAAGGACTCTGGATGAGTGTAACATATTAAGTCTGTAACATTAAATACAATTAGAAAACGATTTAATTAAAAAATATATATATATATTAAAAAAAATGCATGTCCGATATTTTTTTGCCAATTCCGATACTTTGAAAATGACGTGATTGGACCCGCTCGATCGGCATCTCTAGTTTTAACCCTTATCCTTATTAATGCATGTCACTGGGAGAAGTAAAATGCATTAGTGTTTGATCTAGTGGCGCTAGTTAACGCACTTTGATAGTCATTGGTTTCGATTAAAGAGTAATCATAGTTTTTTGGCCTCGAAAGCTGACCATGTCTTGGCTGTGGATCTCCAATCAGCTTTGCTCTTCCCTCCCAACAGCAGCATTACAGGTCAGTGTTGGCTGGGTTAATGCAATAGAGGCGGCACATGGCGAAAGTAATGTGATTTTGCTTGGCTTTTATGATGTGTCTGCACAGGGGACAGAAGAGATGGCATCTTCGGTTGAAGTCATTGAGCCTTTGACCGAAAGTGAGGAAGACATAATAGATGTGACAGAAAGTCTTCACGTTGAACACTGGGGCGGCTGTGAAAAAGGACACCACAAGGTCAAGGGATTGACGTGTGCTTCATTGTAACGCCTTTTTGCTATTGATTGCACTGTATTTTTTACTATCATGCCAATCGATAATCATAGACATTCTTGCTTCTATTGTTTTTGTCTAAAATAAAATAAAGATATCAAAACTATAGAAGCAGCCATGTCTATGATTATTATTTATGATTTTTTTTTTTAATCAGTGCATACGTGCAGTGTTGGTGCTAATGGTTGCACATTGAAGCTGTGTTCGCACTCTAGGCTATTTCTGATTTGTGACACGTATCAGATATTTTCATGCCATATGAACAGTTCAATTCTGTTTTCAAATCCGACCTTGGTCTCTTTCATATGTGGATAAAAATTAGATATGTTTCCTATGGCTCTGTACTATATGAATGCTCATCCATGCACATCCGATCTATACATCATCAACTCTAAAATATGTCACCTCTGTTCGACAAAATAAGCAGACGCGAACAAGCAATGGCTGTACAAAAAAATACCTCTTGCATCTTGATACAAGATTATATAAGAATCCCTTCACACTGCAAGTTTTATATGTTTGTGCAATATGAACGCTACACACACATATTGGATTGAAAGAAAGATATCCAAATTAGATATCACGCCCAGCAGGGTGAACATAGCAAAAGAGATGCCAAAAACAACAGATATCAGTTTTCCGGGGAAGGCAACACACAAAATTTAAATAGAGAGGGATGGCTTTTTCTAATAAAGATAAATATACTGACCGTAACGAAGAAAGGATATTGCCTCATTTAAAGCAGCCCCCTAGCCCCATTATTTTACTGTACTGAAATGTGTCATTTGAGTAACATGAGAGTGCTTTTAGCAAAGAATTATGAAATAATTGAAACAACCACATGACGTTTAAATAATGCCATATTAATACTTAGTAAATTACAATGATAAAAAAAAAACTTTAAAAATAAACAATTAATATAATAATACATAAAAGACTAGGTAACAGGACTGAGCTGAAAATTTAACCTAGTCACATTTTATAAAATATCAAATATGTAGAAAACCAAATGGGCCTTTTCGTAGCCTCCATAGCATCTCAATGGTACGAATTCCAGTAGACCATGTGACTTATGTAAAAATGCAAATAAACCTACTGTAGATGTATGGAAACCCCACTATCCTGACGCAAAAACTCGCTCCCTCCCTGACCTCTCTCCCTCTCTCTCTCTCTCTCTCTCTCTCTCTCTCTCTCTCTCTCTCTCATACACACACGCACACACATGCATTTGATGAGGTTCTGTAATAGCAGACATCCCCACCCACCAACAATCTAACAAGCTCTTCAAATTTCCTGCGTATCAAGAGGAAAGGTGTAATAAGTGTATTACTGACACGTACTGTATACTGCAGTGCTAGCCTGCATGTGTATGTCCTCCTCTTCAAGTGTCATCTATGGCCCTTGTAGTGAAGCAAGTCCTCAAGGAGGAGAGTATATATTGACACGCAAATGGCGCACTGCAACGTTGCACGAAGATTTTCTATAAAATCCAGTCAGAGCCGAAGGTTGTTAAACATCCCAATCATCTGCAGCTGAATGAATAAATTAGTCTTATTGATTCTGGGATTCTATATCTGGGTCAATGGAGGGAAATATAAGGTTACTACAGCCGCCCAATCAAACATATTTACATATATATATATATATATATATATATATATATATATATATATATATATATATATATATATATATATATATATTAGGGCTGTCAAAATTATCGCGTTAACGCGCGGTAATTAATTTTTTAAATTAATCACGTTAAAATATTTGACGCAATTAACGCACATGTCCCGCTCAGAAAGTATTCTGCCTTTTGGTAAGTTTAACAGCAAGACTTTTTTTGCTGTCCAACAGCGAACTCTTGTGGTCGCTTTGCGACATGGTTTATTGTTTTCTTTCCAGTTCATTATACCTGCACGACGTCTCGGGCTGATAATGTTGTGCTTATATGATCCTTGGACAAGATTTGTCCGTAAGTATGGTTGTTGTAAAGAATGTACATATTATGTTAGTGAGCGAAATGTTATATTTTTTGTATGAGACGCTTTTTGTTTATGTTTAGTGAACCTGTATAGCGTGCTAAGCTAACGTTGTTGCTAATGCAATGCTTGTGTACTTTTTTTTGTAGTTTTACGACGGTCTAAAGAGGACAATGGTTTGAGGCCATTTTATTAATAAATCAGATGAAAAAGGAAGAAGTCTAATTATTAAGGCGTCGTTCACTAGCTGTCTAGCTTTGGAAAAAGTAGACGCTTCGGAGTGAGGACAGCATAGACAGATTTAAATGACAGTAGAGTGAAATGCCCACTACAGTACTTTTGTGCCGTATGTTGAATGTATATATCCATTTTGTGTCTTATCTTTCCATTCCAACAATTTATTTTACAGAATATATATATAATTTTAAAAAAAAAAAGGCATATTTTATAGATGGTTTGAATTGCGATTAATTGCGATTAATTACGATTAATTAATTTTTAAGCTGTAATTAACTCGATTAAAAATTTTAATCGTTTGACAGCCCTAATATATATACATACATATACTGTATACATACATATATACAGTGCCTTGCAAAAGTATTCGGCCCCCTTGAACCTTGCAACCTTTCGCCACATTTCAGGCTTCAAACATAAAGATATAAAATTTTAATTTTTTGTCAAGAATCAACAACAAGTGGGACACAATCGTGAAGTGGAAAAACTTAAACTTTTTTAACAAATAAAAAACTGAAAAGTGGGGTGTGCAATATTATTCGGCCCCCTTGCGTTAATACTTTGTAGCGCCACCTTTTGCTCCAATTACAGCTGCAAGTCGCTTGGGGTATGTTTCTATCAGTTTTGCACATCGAGAGACTGACTTTCTTGCCCATTCTTCCTTGCAAAACAGCTCGAGCTCAGTGAGGTTGGATGGAGAGTGTTTGTGAACAGCCGTCTTCAGCTCTTTCCACAGATTCTCGATTGGATTCAGGTCTGGACTTTGACTTGGCCATTCTAACACCTGGATACGTTTATTTTTGAACCATTCCATTGTAGATTTGGCTTTATGTTTTGGATCATTGTCCTGTTGGAAGATAAATCTCCGTCCCAGTCTCAGGTCTTGTGCAGATACCAACAGGTTTTCTTCCAGAATGTTTCTGTATTTGGCTGCATCCATCTTCTCGTCAATTTTAACCATTTTCCCTGTCCCTGCTGAAGAAAAGCAGGCCCAAACCATGATGCTGCCACCACCATGTTTGACAGTGGGGATGGTGTGTTCAGGGTGATGAGCTGTGTTGCTTTTACGCCAAACATATCGTTTTGCATTGTGGCCAAAAAGTTCAATTTTGGTTTCATCTGACCAGAGCACCTTCTTCCACATGTTTGGTGTGTCTCCCAGGTGGCTTGTGGCAAACTTTAAACGAGACTTTTTATGGATATCTTTGAGAAATGGCTTTCTTCTTGCCACTCTTCCATAAAGGCCAGATTTGTGCAGTGTACGACTGATTGTTGTCCTATGGACAGACTCTCCCACCTCAGCTGGTTTCTTGAACATGACAATGAGTTCACTGTACTCAAATGGCCTCCACAGTCACCAGATCTCAATCCAACAGAGCATCTTTGGGATGTGGTGGAACGGGAGATTCGCATCATGGATGTGCAGCTGACAAATCTGCATCAACTGTGTGATGCTATCATGTCAATATGGACTAAACTCTCTGAGGAATATATATATATATATATATATATATATATATATATATATATATATATATATATATATATATATATATATACATACAGTATGTATTTTGTTGTGGTGGGCGGTATGGTCTCAAGCTCGGGTCCTCTACCAGAGGCCTGGGAGCTTGAGGGTTCTGCGCAGGATCTTAGCTGTCCCTAGGATTGCGCTCTTCTGAGCGGAGATGTCGGTCGTTGTTCCTGGTATCTGTTGGATTACTTGGGTTACTACCCCTAGTGTTCCGATCACTACTGGCACCACTGTTGCCTTCACTCCCCACATTTTCTCCAACTCTTCCTTTAACCCTTGATATTTCTCCAGCTTTTGGTGTTCTTTTTTTTCCTGATGTTGCTGTCGCTCGGGATTTCTACATCTATCACTACTGCTGTCTTCTGATGTTTATCCACCACCACTATGTCAGGCTGGTTGGCCATCACCAGTTTGTCTGTCTGGATCTGGAAGTCCCACAGGATCTTGGCTCGGTTGTTCTCGACCACCTTTGGAGGTGTCGCCCACCTTGACTCCGGGGTCTCCAGTCCGTACTCGGCACAGATGTTCCTGTACACTATGCCTGCTACCTGGTTATGTCGTTCCATGTATGCCTTGCCTGCCAGCATCTTACACCCTGCTGTGATGTGCTGGACTGTCTCAGGGGCCTGTTTGCATAGCCTGCACCTGGGGTCCTGTCTAGAGTGATTGACCCCGGCCTCTATTGATCTTGTGTTTAGGGCCTGTTCTTGTGCTGCCATGATCAGTGCCTCTGTGCTGTCCTTCAGTCCGGCCTTTTCCAGCCACTGGTATGTTTTCCCCATGTCAGCTACCCCCTCAATTTGTCGGTGGTACATACCATGCAGGGCCTTGTCCTTCCATGATATATCCTCTGGGTCCTCCTCCTTACTGAGCTTTTGTTGCCTGAGGCATTCACCGAGCAGGTCGTCACTGGGGGCCATTTTCATGATGTACTCTTGGAGGGATGTAGTTTCCTCCTGGATAGTGGCTCTAATGCTAAAAGGCAGTAAGCATAAGATTAATCTGCTTTAAAATAATAATGATAGTCTGTAATGTTAGATGGGGTGCTTAAATATGTGTATACTCTATATGTATGTACAGTATATATGTATATGCATATTATATGCATATATGCATTAATCATATGCATACTGCCTTTTATTTTTAACATAATGTGAGGAACCCATACATGATGCACTTGCACACAGTAGGCAGTTGTCACGGGGGAAAAAAGAAATAAAGACAGCAACGGGTCATGTGACACAAGTATTTTACTGAACCCAAGCAAATGCAAATGTATAGATTGAAATAATGCTTTATTTACGCACTGTAAAGCCAACACAGCGCATTTTAAAAACAGGAAGTGGAAACCCTCCAGAAGGCTTTTCTCAGTGTTTAGCGCTCCCGATATTAGCGGCCGTGGGGTAAGAATGAGGAGGGCACATACTAATAATAATAATAAGGTGTGGTGTGATGTGACAGTTACTACTTGCAGAAAGAATTCACTTGCAAATGCCACGTGAATTAAAAAAAAAAACAACAAAAAAACTACACAGATTCCACACTTCAACCAGGACACACTCTCATTTTGATCTTTCTTATGCATGAAACAGTTCAAAATATTGGAAA
This sequence comes from Corythoichthys intestinalis, assembly GCF_030265065.1. Lineage (NCBI taxonomy): Eukaryota > Metazoa > Chordata > Actinopteri > Syngnathiformes > Syngnathidae > Corythoichthys > Corythoichthys intestinalis. The sequence goes on from NC_080399.1 coordinate 41,594,882, forward strand.
ATGACTTAAGTACCTCTTAAAAAAGTTTTTAGAGAGTGTATATAAATTTGTCGTAATAAAAAAGGACAACTGAACAATATGTTTACAAAGACTCTTGCACGTACCATGAAAGGAAGCCCACAGACTACTACTGGTACTCGTAAACACACTTTTTGCATCACTGTGCAAAACAATTAAAGGGTATATGGTGGAATACATTGTGGTAGACACTTAAACACCATTATTTGTGATTACAAAAAACTCTTAACATTCTAGGATAATCTGTGAGGATAATCTTTGGGACATCAAATAATCAGACCTTTGCTGACTTTTAGAGGTCGAAATCTTACACTATTGGTATGTGTGTACCTCGCTAAAGGAATCATTTATCAGGCCTGGGAGATGAGGTTATGGCAGCTATGTGAGTAGGGTTGTTAGGAGTAGTATTATGGTAAAAACACAAAACACTTTCAATTGTTCCCCTCTGTGCTATTAGTGGGTGAACATTCATTAGCTCTAATGTTTATTCTGTGCTGCTTTGCACGGATGGAATGGGAGCCAAGGTTCAGTTTAACCAGGGACTGATCACCACTACCATATTCCGAGACAGTCTACTATTTGTATACTCATTATGTGTACAAAAGTATTGGGACATTCACGTTCATTTAACCCAGTACTTCTCAAATAGTGGGGCGCGCCCCCCTCGGGGGGCGCAGAGCGATGCCAGGGGGGGCGCATGTGACCTCGGGGAACATGCTTTTTCTTTTTTTTTTTCTGCCGTACTGGAATAAAGTGTACTTGCGCATCCACTCAGTGGGTGGCAGTGGCGCTCTCATTTTCAGAGTGCGTGCAGTATTTTTGAACTAAGGAAGAGCACTCATCACACAGAAAACAAATATGAAGAGCAGTGCGCCGCCGCCGTTTTCGAAAGCCGTTTTCCGACCGGACTCACTTACGCAGCGACCCACTGTCTTGTCCGGTTCTCACGCCGCCGCCCGATAAGTGCCATTTTCGGCTTGGGATCGTTACGACGACCGCCCTCACCTACGGTTCTACCTCGGCTGCCGAGAATGCGCTTTGTTCGTGCCGTTTGCCTTTTAGCTTGGACTTTTAATACTGTGGGTGATGAGGAAAGACTGTTTACTGTGTCTAAAAATAATTATAGCGGACCGCCAGAAGCCAAATCAATTAAGACGCCACTTAAAGACATTCGACCCCAATCTCATTGATAAGCCGCTTGATTGTTTTTCAGCGAAAACGTGCCGAATATTGCCAACAATCGTCCTGCTTTGTCAGTGTTATATCAGTAAACCAGTGAGCATTGTTAGCATACTCATTGCAAAATGACTCCACACAATTGCAAAGGAGGTAATACTGAGTGTGAGCAGCAAAAATAAAAACTGTTCTTCTGTCCAAGGACACTCTTTTTTTCCTTTATTCATTTTTGTTTTTTCGGTCAAATTTTTTGGCATATTGTCCTCATGAGTGAATGTTTCTAATCAATTTGAATTTGTTATTGTTTACTTATTTTAGTACATTTTATTTTTCAGTATCAAATGGTCAAAAATGTACCTTGAGTGTATTTTTACAGTTTGAATGTGACTTTTTTTAAATTCAGGCAAATTGATGCACGTCAAGTCTTCTCTGTTACAAACAAAACAATGTTAATAAAGTTATACTTTATTATAAGTTGATCGATGTTACTTTTTTTCTTTATTAGAAAAAAGGGACACAATATTAGGCAGATGCGTATTTATGATAGTAATTTTATAGACAAATAATACTATTTACAGTGGCGGCAGAGAGTTTGGGGGGGCGCGAAACATTTACGTCTTGTTTGGGGGGGCGTCGCAGAAAATAATTGAGAAGCACTGATTTAACCTAAAATAGGACATATTTTGAAAGAGTTGGCCCGTTCGAAAAAGATTTATTTCCAAAAATACAAAAAGTCAAGAGGGAGGAAAAACACAACCGGACCAACGGAATTCAATAAGGATACAGATTCGACAATGACAATGGCTGAGGAAGTAAATACAAACAAGGTGATGAGAAACACTGAGACAAGAAATGAATGGCTGGGTGAAGCAGATTGGGTGAACATGAGGAGCAGGGGTTATACCATGTGGAAATTCTTAACTAATCAGATGACAGTATAAGAACAACAGAGGGAAACGACAAGAAAAAAAATCCCTAAATTCTGCAGAGAGCAATTCTTCATTCTGCTGCTTCAGAGTTTGTTTAAACCGCGGGTATTAAAAAAACAACCTAAAATGACCAGTGAAAGGAAAATGAATGCGAGACTGATGTTAGAAATCACAACTGAAATGTATTTGCAAATCCAAAACAATGCGAAATATATAAATCAGTCAATATCAATAATGTCTGTCACTCTTGGGCAGATTTTTTTTGCATTACTTATAAAGTGCAAAATATTTAAACAAGCAAGGAGTTTGAGGCAAAAGTGATACTGGAGGAAAGATTTAGAGTGCAAGCTATCCACTCGACCTGGTTATCGTTTATTTAAATTTTAAATGGTAACACTTCAGATTACCATCCCAGTAATAAGCATTGTTAAGAGCTAATAAGAATGAATAAGTGATGCTTATTAACATTATTTTAAACACAACAACACAAAATTTCTTCTGAGCCAAGACGATCAGAAATAGAAGTGTATCAAAGTGTATCTACCATTGTAAGTCTGCTTCTGTTGTAAGAGTGTATTTCGGTTGTTATCATTTTGTTGTCATTTACACGTACTTCACAGAAATGGATCTGTCTGGATAAGTCTCGATCAGTCTTGTATGTCTGCACACAGCAATGTCACTGCTGTCATATTAGATCTTGACTAGAGTTTGCCAAAACGCATGTGTGTCAGGACTCCGCACGGGCATGGAGGACCCAAACGCAGGGAAAACAAAAGGAGAGGGAAGGCAGCATGGTGGTGGATACTAAAAAAAATGCTTTAATTGAAGTTGACAAAAACAAAGTTCAAACAAAAGACAATGAAATGCAAAAAACAGAAAGACAAACAAAAGACTGTCATGAAAATTCACTGAGAATCAGAAAACCAAGCAGGATGATGGCACAGGAAGATGAGGGGCTCAGACACTGAAATAAACACTGGGATAAAGACCCAACAAGAGCAGACAGCGCATGGGGAACTTAAATACAGACTCGGGGTAACGAGACAATGAGTAGGCCTGTCGCGATAACAAATTTTAGTAGACAATATATTGTCTCATAATTATTGTCGATATGCGATATTAATGCCTGTATTTTTTTTTCAACCGATTCAACCACGGGTATAGTGACAATACATCCTCATAAATCACAGATTCAAATGCAATAAATTGTTATTCTTAAATAAAACACAAACTATATTAAAACTTACAAATATTAAAAAAAAAAAAACACACACACAATGCATAATGAGTCATTTTGAAGCTAGTTAGGCGCTAGTTAGGTGCAGAATATGAAACAGGTGAGAACCCCAAAGTCATTTCGTTGTCTACAAATTAGAGCCCATCAAAAGTGTTAATTTTATCCAAAATGACTATCATCTTGTCCTGCAAAGTGTGCATGCAACAAATTGGAAGCCAAATTATTATCATTTATTACATCATAGTAACATTTCCAATCAGATTTTCAGAATGGGTGTCATCTTAAATTTATTCTTAGTGTAAAATCTGTAGTGTATGCGATTGCCTCCAGAAATCTGAACATGACATGCTTTTATTTTGAAATGTTCACCGGAAGTAAGCTAAGCCACTAACCGAAAGCTTTACACTTAGTAAAAAGAAACAAAAACAAAGTGCTCTTTGCTTTCGTCATGCATGTGGTATCAGTAATAGATTTTTTTCCCCTTTTGTTCGAATCGCTTGCAAATTCTTTAATCCAGCGAGTTTTCATGTTTGAAGTGTCACCTTTTAACTGCAATTTTGCATTGTGGAGAAGACTGCCAATGTTTTACAGTATAGCAGGCTAAAGTGGTTAGTACATTGTCTTTTTTCCCTTTAGCCTCAATGTAGCAATGCTAACGTTTTACAATGGTTACTATAGAAGTGTTTCCTTATTTTGTATGTCTGAACTTTAATTCTAGGGTGCGTCTATAGCCAGTAAACATCTGTGAAAGCTACTGCAGTCTCATATGCAATCAAAATGCACGCGTGCCGAGTGCACGCAGCACACGCATGCACAAATGTATGTACACACGCACATGTCTATAAATTGCAGCCGGGAAATGACTGCCCTCATTTTTATTTATCGTGCGATAATTTGACTTATTGCATATCACGACAGGCTTAACAATGAGACACAGGTGGTTGATGCAAGAGGCAGCTGATGGGTCAAGACTCAAGAAGCAGGCAACAACAGGTGAAATCAATGGGTAATCACGATGGCCAGACACACTAGACCAGTGTTTTTCAACCGGTGTGCCGCGGCACACTAGTGTGCCGTGAGAGATCGTCAGGTGTGCCGCGAGAAATTATCTAATGTTGCATTTATAGATATTGAAATGTCCGTAACTGTGCGGGCCCTTGAAGGGGCCATCAGACTGCAAGCAAGAAGGGAGGGAGAACCGTGTGAGAGCGAAGTTAGCGGTCGCATGTTGCTAATGCCGCTGTTATTTTGTTTATTATTTTCCATTGTTGCCACAATAGAGTGGGAAAGTCATAACCGACTCATCTCCTTTCTATTTCCCCATTCGGTGCTATCACAATATTTTTTTACGTCGTCGAACGGAGTTGCAGAAGGAAGGAAGGAAGGAAGGAGTAGGTAGAAAGTCCTCGGTGCAGATGAGCAAAGTATTGCTCGTGTCGTGTTCAAAAACTGCTTGGATTTCTAGCCTTGCTGTCCGTGACAAAGTGGACCCCAGCACGTCTACTGCACATCATTTGGTTAGACACGTCATGTGTCGATATATTCGAAAGTGTCCTTTCTATTTTATCCATATGTGAAGACCGTCAATCCTCCCCCTGTGTTATATTCCAACACATTGTTGAGAACAGGAAGGTGGCTAATGGCTAAAAGTCCGAGCAGTTCTTGAACGCGACACGAGCAGCACAGCGCCATGGTGCCAAGCAAGTTTAAACATCATCTCCAAACGAAACACCCGTCGCTTCAAAACAAGTCGATGGACTATTTTGTTCGCCTTCGTGACAACACAGACAAAACAGGCAACCTTTTTTTTTTTTGTGATAAAAACTACGAAGGTAAATGAGAAATCCCTCAAAGTCAGTTACCTTGTCGCTAAATCCAAAAAGTCCCACACCGTGACAGAGACATTAATACTACCTGCCTGCAAAGCCAGTGTCTGCGAGATGCTTGGCCCTGATGTGGTTAAAGACATTGCTCAAGTCCCCCTGTCTGAAAATTCTGAGTTTTTTCAAGCCTTACTGCTATAAAAAAAAAAAACAAAAAAAAAAACAAAGACTGAGAGCTGTTGAAGAATAAGGATATTGACTTTGTGTTAATCTAAACAGGCTCAAGTTTCACAGTGAGTAAGTATACATACTGAGAAATTATTTTATAATTAAATTTACTGTACAGAAAATAATTTTGGAACATTTTTGGTTTGTGGTGTGCCGCGAGATTTTTTCCAATGTAAAAACGTGCCGTGAGTCAAAAAAGGTTAAAAAAAACACTGCACTAGACACACAGAACACAAGACAATTGACAAATGACAATTTGGAAGGCTCCATGGTAAAATGGAAGAAGATTCTTTGGTCTGACGAGACCAAAATTGAGCTTTCTGGCCATCAGACAAGATGTTATGTTTGGCGGATACCAAACACCGCGCATCACCAAAAACACACCATCCCCACTGCGAAGCTGGTGGTGGCGGCATCATGCTGTGGGGATTGAAGGCTTGTTAAGATAGATGGCAGAATGAACGCTGCAGAATACACCGAAATCCTGGGGCACAATCTTCTTGAGTCTGTCAGAGTACTATGTCTTGGGTGAATATTTATTTTCCAGCAAGACAATGATCCAAAGCTAACTGGAAAAGCTACACAGGAGCAAAATTGCAGTTGGAAGATGTACAAGACTGATTGAACTTATCCACACAGACTCACTGCTGTGATTAAAGCCAAAAGTGCAGCAACGAAATACTCACTTAAAGGGGGTGAATAATTCTGCAAACAATTATTTTCATTTATATATTTTTATTTCATTGACATTTATCTGTAGAAATCTGTTTTCACTTTGACATTAAAACGTTTTTTTTTTTTTTTTTTTTCCCCAACAAACCGTTTGTGTAAAAAATCCAAATTGTTTTGACCATGATTGATTTATGAATGCAATAAAAGGAGGAAACATCCAAGGGGGTTCTTATGATAGGCACTGTAAATTTGTGTTTTTTCAAAGCAATTGTATTTCTTAGCAATTTTCTTGACCAAACAATTCCCATCGTTGCAGATCAAGTGTACAACAAGCAGGATGAATTTTGCTGCAGTTGAACAACATTCCCAAGTTGTCTGTTTTGTTTCAGTATGAAATATGAAAACATGTTTAAGGTTTAGTTGGTGCAGGTTGTTTATTATTGTGATTTATTTTATATTGAGAGATCAGACAGCATTTTATCATCAATATATGCAGTAATATAAACATTTTTTAAAGTGTCCATATACTTTTTATTCCCACTGCAGTTTTTTTCCCCCTGAGAATTGCATTTGCGCTTGTAGATTGCTGTCAATGAACTGTTGTTTCACATCTCTGTCATGACCTCTACAGAAGATGCTTCTTAATGTGGCAATTGAGTTTTCCACAGAGGAGTTATGCTTTTAATATCGAACAGTTATTTGTTAACAGAATGTCAGCGGCTCAACCTTCCCTTGTCCTTTCCTATCACAAAACTTTCAATGTTTTAATACCTTCACTTTCAATTTGGTGTGAGGACCCACTCTCCCTCAGAGGACACTAAGGTCAGTGTTCTCTTGGGGGCGTGGGGTGTTGCGGCACAGTGATGGATTAGTGTAATCTCACAGCTGTTAGAGAGTCACAACTACTTGACTTGGAGGTTGGAGAGATAACAGGAAATGTTCTACCACTTTAAGTGAGTGGAGAGCAAATTTATTACTATAAATATGCATACAGTATATAGTACATAATTCCTATTCCCCGTTCTAAATTGTACACATATCATGTATAGACACAATGTGCTGCAAATTACGAAAAGCCATGCAATACCTACAGCACAGTTTACTGTACAGTATGTCCCATCTATGAAACCTACATTTGTTCTCAATAAATAGTAATAAATTATCTTTTTTATTGTTGTTGTAAATCCTATTGCACATGTTATTTACAAATAAAAGAGAGTTTTGGATAAACACTTCCCTATTTAAATAGTGACTTAATGTAATTTTCACTCCACATCCTCCGAAGACAGACATTTCGGCTGAGCGTCTTTGTCCTCAAATGTCACCTTTTTGTTCCTTTTTGGGTCAATCCAGGAATTGTGGATGATGGCATTGTTGGGGGTGGGATCGGCCTCAATGATGGACACCACCCTCTTCTTCATCTTGCTCTTCAGAACTTTCTGGAACTTCTGCCTGGTGAAGGCATACAGTAGGGGGTGAAAAATGGTAGTCCCATAAGCCATGACCAGGAAGCCCAGTCTCAATTTGACCATCAAATCGCTGGGGCCCAGGCTGAGGATGACCGTATTGAGCACCGTGATGGGTGTCCAACACAGCAGGAAAGTGGACACAATCAGGAGGGACATCCTGAAGACTCGCTTCTGTCGCTCTCTCCTTTCCCGGTGGCGTTTGACGGCCCTGCGCAAGGCGATGATCACCGACACTGATGTCCGCATGCCCAGCGTGGTTGGGTTGCGGCTGCCGCTGCTCTGGGATGCGTCCGTGGCCTCTTGCTGCGGTGTCATGGCCGTCATGGACGGGCGCTTTTTTCTGCGTGCTTTCTTCTTCTGAGAGGCGTGGAAGCGTGTACCGATGCGAATATTTAGGGCTTGCAAAATTTTGGAGTATGTAATGAGCATGACCACGGCGGTAAAGAAGAAAATGGGAATCTGAGCCAACAGGTGGTAATAGAGGCCGAGTTCCGTGTAGTACTGGTTGGAGTGGATCACATTGTCCACGAGCGTCTGGTTGAGTTCAGCGTGTCCCTGCGCGAAGAATCCCACCTCCATAAAGGGCACCAGGAAACTGACGAATGATAACACCCAAATGCCCGCCATGAGCGCTAGGGCCCGGCGCATGGTCAGCACACGGTTGGCCGGCTTGACTGAGATGTCGTAGCGGTCTAGGGTGATGGCGAGCACGTTGGCGGCTGTGGCGACACTGGCGAAGGACACGCATGCCTCGTGAAAGCAGCACACCAGGGCCGTGTCCCCTTCCAGTGAGAGCAGGACCACCACGATGGTGAGGGGGATGCAGCAAAGGCACACCAGCACGTCTACAACGTGGAGGTTCATGGTCACCATGTTGCTGACTGAGCTGATGAGGTTGGACTTCATGCAGTAGAGGGCCAGCACGGTAAGGTTGGAGCTCAGGCCCAGGAGGATCTCAAGCATGAGGAATCCCGTGACTGACACCTGGAAGCTAACGGGATAGCTGTAGGGGCTAGAGGGTGCCGGGCTCATGGTACGGGTGAGGGGCTCCGTGTTGTCGGTAACTGTAACGTTGCTCATGGTGGCTTCTTCCTTTGGGCAGGGGATGATATGCATTATCCTGTGATATTTTAGGGAGACAAAAAACAAAAACTTATGAAACATATGTGTTTCTGCATCTTACACTATTCACACAAAACTCTTAACATAACAATAAACCTGTACAAGTTTCATTGAGCGATAGTTTTATTTTATTTAATTGCTAATCCAATTCTAAATTGAAATTTTCACACCTTCATTGAAGTACCACATTGTTACAACATGCTAGATAGCACAAAGGTCTAATGGAGATGCTACATAATAAATGTAATCACTGCCAATGATGAGTATACTGGACAATTATTACACCGTATTGGCCCGAATATAAGACGGTGTTTTTTGCAATGAAATAAAATTGAAAAAGTGGCGATTGTCTTATATTCGCGGTCTAGACGTTATACCCGTTCACGACGCTAGATGGCGCCAGATATCATAGAAGCGATGTTCTGTCATGACAGATCTCAGCTTCTCTCAAGTTCAGTGGCGGTCCTGGCTACTTTCGCGCCCTGGGCGAACCACCCCATCAGCGCCCCCCCCCCCCCACCGACATCCAAACGTCATAACCCGATACATTTAATAATATCTATGTTAATTTCATGAATTAAATACAATTTATTTGGAAGCAGGAGTTTGTGTTGTGTGGCCTGGGATCATGAGAGGTCAGTCTATCCCCCTCCCGTCTCCCCCTGCCTTTTCTTCTGACACACCCGACTCTCAGCAGCAGTTGACATTAGAGATGCCCCGATCATGTTTTTTTGCTCCCGATCCGATCCCGATCGTTTTAGTTTGAGTATCTGCTGATCCCGATATTTCCCGATCCGATTGCTTTTTTTTGCTTCCGATTCAATTCCAATCATTCCCGATAATTTTTCCCGATCATATACATTTTGGCAATGCATTAAGAAAAAAATGAATAAAACTCAATTCAATTGCTCCAAGTATCTTTTTTTATTGTCCAACAATGCTGACAATGTTCCAAGTTTTTTTCGGTGCCACACTTTGTGAGTGCGACAATAAATGGCAGGGGAGGATGTTTGTTGTTATTATGAACCAATGTTTAAACCAAAACTAAGGACTCTGGATGAGTGTAAGACATTTTGTCTTTAACATTAAATACAATTAGAAAACGATTTAATTAAAAAATATTAGGGGTTTCAAACGATTAAAATTTTTAATCGAGTTAATCACAGCTTAAAAATTAATTAATCGTAATTAATCGCAATTCAAACCATCAATAAAATATGCCATATTTTTCTGTAAATTATTGTTGGAATGGAAAGATGAAGACGGATTTATACATTCAACATACTGTACATACGTACCGTATTTGTTTATCATAACAATAAATCCACAGGATGGCATTAACATTATAATCATTCTTTCTGTGAAAGGGATCCACTGATAGAAAGACTTGTAATTATTAAAGGATAAATGTGTTTCTATATTGCGAGTAAATACTGCCATCTAGTGTATTTGTTGAGCTTTCAGTAAATGATACTGAAGCCCAAAAGCATGATGGGAAGTTGCCATGTGGCTATGTGGCAGTGCTGCAACCATGATGGTGTCTGGTTGGAGAAAATCTTATATCTTCTCTGCTTTGGCTACATTGCATGTGTCAGGCATTTCATCAAATGATATCTATATACTCCAAAGTGACTTCCTTAGAATGCTTAGTTCGTCTAACAGTAGTGATGTGCCCAACTATACCGAGGCGCCGATGCGTGTGTTGAGTAAATCGGAAATAAATCTACAAAGCGCGCATCGAGGCATGTGTTGATCACGCTTGTGACCACACCCGAAGCTTCGGAAGGCACGTTGCTACGGCCGAAGCCTCACGAGACGGGCTTCCTACGTCATTGCCAACACATGGTTTCGCGGGTGATTCGAAATAAACTGGCGCACCGAGACGACAATGAGCTGACAGGTGACACTGACACACCCAACTCACATCTTCAAACCTCAATTCAATCGGATTCGTTGTCAATCATTTACGTTCGGGTCGGGCCGGACTTCTTCTCTCGCTAACTTTTTTAAAATAAATATACTGTATATTTATTGTATTTGGATTTTAAACTAAGGAATACTTGTTATAAAATAAATAAATTGTATAAAACAGAGAAAGGGCGCTGTCATGAGCCGCAGGAGAGCCATGCAGTGCATTGTTTGCGCACATGAACGCTCTGGGGCTCTCCGTGAGTCTGCAACTCTGCATCCTTTCCTTTTCAAATTTCGATATGGATAGTCAAACATCTTTATTATCATTTGTTTGGAGGGCCACACCTCTTCGTGCAAAGGTGGACATCGTGAAGTTCATGGTGTTCCTTAAAATGTTCTTATTTTGTTTCAGTGTTCCTTAAGGCAGGTTGTTCTTTTGTGTGTTCTGATCCGAGTAATTAAAGTAATGTCATTTAAAAGTATTTTAATTTATTTTTGTATATGCTGCTTTTCTCTCCTTGTCAGAGAGGTGCGTCCATGAGAGCACAATATCCCACACAGAAATATATTTAACAAACCTATCCAGCATTATTTCGTTGTGTACCTATATTTATAATGATCAAAAAAGTATGTAGACTATTTAAACATTATGAAAAATTGCATTTTTTTCTGCCAACTCGAAGGAATTAAAACAAATGTCTGTTACTGCATTTTGCCAAGGAAATGAAGCATGAACTATCCACCTGATAGAACAGACACACAAATATAAAAATATAAATGTTTATTGAATATGCATTTTACAGTCTTGTTTAACTGGGAGAATTTGTTACAAAAGACAGGCTTTAATTTGTTATCATTATGCACATAGGCATCGTCACAAATGTGATCACACAAAACACAACAATTTTCCAAGCAGTGCTCTGTCCAGGTCTGACTGATGCATTGCATCCCCGCATTTCCTCCTTCTGGGTCCTCATAAATAGAAAAATAAAATTTCGGCTTTTTTTCCCCCACTCGGCCATGCAAGTTAAGTTAATTGCTCGGGCTTTAATACACGCGGGCCGGGCCGGGTCGGGCTGGATTTTTTAGGCCTGATCTAGGCTCTACTTTCAAGTAACACACGCACATTCATTCACATCACAACTCCCTGCCCTTTTGACCCCATCAAATCCATGGTATCATTTTAAGCCCTCTGCCTGTCATGACCTTTATTTTCCACATGATGGCGCAATAGAACAAATGAAGCCTCATGATGCTTCGGCCCAGGAGCGAACCAGTTTGATGGAAAGCCTTATTGCTTCATGATGCTTCAGTTTGCCATCACTGTCTAACAGCAATGTAAAGATCCTGCTCAGAATAAGAAATGCTTCAATAAACACTTGCATGCACTTCACTTGATTGGTGTTTGGTTAAATTATCCACAAAAGATAGATCAACGAGTTTTAAGGCTGTACTAGCATCACTCGAATGGTTCGTGCCGCGCAGACGTTAATTGCTTCAAAGTCTGATATTTATCTGCAGATTCTGACACTTTGAAAATAACGTGATCGGAGCATCTTTGGTTGACATGATAGAAAGGGGTGCCCTAGCACCCTCTCTACTAACTTGACGTGGAAATGAGCAGCATTAATCTAGAAAACTAGCAGAGTTTTTATTTTTCCTCGAGGGCGCTTGTGCGCCCCCAAATAGATTGCGCCCTGGGCGGTCGCCCACATTGCCCATAGCAAAAACAGCCTGTGCTCAAGTTTAACCAGTTTGCATTATTTTATTGCAATGTTTTTCCTCATTCAGATTTGTTTCAAGACTACAGTTACAGTTAGACTTCACTTTGATGGTTAATGCATTTATTGCAATGTTGTTGTTTCATCACAATAGATTGGTTTGTTCACATTTCAAAAACAAGAAGCCATTCATTTACGAATGTGATTGCACTTTAGTTTACATATTTAAAATTTCAGATATTAAGATTTGAATGAGGCAAAATAACATTATTTTCTGTATAAAAATTAATTTGGTGTTCAAAAAGTCTTTTTTCAAACTTGGGTCTTGAAAAAGAGGGGGGGCGACTTATAATCAGGGCCGTCGTATATTCGGGCCAATACGGTATTCTTTTTTTTTTTTTTTTTTTTTTTTTTAAAGGGATTAGTTGACTTTGAATTCAAAGCTTTGAAAAAATTTGAATGCCACACAACTGCCAGAGGATAAGCAGCGATGGACAATTTAAGATTTGAGACTGTCCTAATTTGTGAGTTTACATGAGAGACATTTGGTAGAAAAGCTGCATTTTGTAAAACTAGCCCATGCGCTACTCCTGTTTACTAAAGATGGTTAGCAAACTTTTTTCCTTTTATGGCAGGGGTGTCAAACAGATTCCACAAAGTGGGTCTGTTCCAGCAGATCCAGCACAGACAGTTCAACCAATGAGGTTTCTGCCAAAACAAGCACCACCTGACTGCAATCAACTGATTTCACTTGTAAGACACTAGATTGGTTGGAATGAAATCCAGCACCCACTGCGGCCCTTTGAGGACTGGTTTGACACCCCTGTTTTAAGGGAATGTTTCAATTATGGGAAAGGTGAAGACGGACATCAGCCGGAAGAAACCAGTGTTGATTTAGTGGCTGTCAAAAAAGGGCACATTTCCAATATGATAAGATTTATGAGACAAACATGTTGTAGCCAGGAACACCTGTGGCTCATTAGGAGAGCCTTCTTAAGCCCTGGCCAACTATACACCAGTTGCCAGATGATTCCAGCTCTTGACATTGTTTGTAGCCTCGCTCCTGAGAAGAAGACCACACTTTCCCTTGTAGTTGCTTTGTAACCCTTCCAGTGAAATCCAGTGAAAATCCGGGTGATTTTGTGTTTGAGACTTTTGTTCAAAAATAAATTCTAGACCACCTCTGCGACTGGGTCTTTGGCTTTTCCTGACTGTTCCGTAACAGAACACCCATCACTGTTTGTCAAATTCGAAGTATGTTACAATATTAATATAACACAGTCTTCAAATAGTGATTACAGTCACATAGCTATGAGTTAGTGTGTCTAGAGTGCATTGGAGAAACAAATGCTATGGCTGGTACCAAGAGAATATTTTTAATTAGCATGGCTAACATAACAAGTATCACATTGCGAGCAGTACTCAATTTTTACAATATACGGGTGTCATTACCATTTTGCTTATCGTTGCGATCACATCTGTTCTTTTTTTCCCCACTTTGTACAGCAGTTCAAAAAAGCCACAGTTCCTGTGTTTTTGTAACTTCTCCCGCCCAAAACACAGAGACAAAGTAACTAAGTAACTTTTACTTTGAGTAAATTTTAAATGAGCTGGCTTTTACGTATAGTTTCAGTACTTTTCCTTGAATTTTTTTTTTTTTTTTTTTTTTTAACCAATGTACAGTACTTTTACTTGAGTAGATGTTTGTGGTACTCTTTGCACCCCTGTGTGATAGTCTCTCATTTCTTGACAGCAAGAGAATAAGAATAGGTGCCAAGAAATGCGTTATAAAGACTGATTCTACTCTTAAGCACGTGAGAGGGGTAACGCCACAAACAAAATTCAGATTTTGATTTATTGTGGCTAGGTCTGCTGTGTCCCTTCCACAAACCTTCAATCTATTAATACACATTTTAAAGGCATTATAAACGTATTTGACATTATAAACAAGCATAAAATCCCTAGAAAACTATGTTCTGAACATTTTACAGTATCTGTGTTAGATAGCAAATGTGCTCGTGTGTTTTACAGTGCTGCAGGTATTCAATAAATCACTATAATATGCATTGACAGTTTTTGCTGTCCTTTTTCACACACACTGGCTGTTGTGAAAAAAGTATATTGCTTAAAAAGAAACAATAACTTTGAAATCTGCGATGTAAATGGACCTTAAACGACAAACATAAATATTTTAAGGAATACAGTTTTGGTTCACATAACAAACGGCCAGCCATCCGTAGTGCAGGTTGTGGGCTTCATCTGTTTTGACTAAACTGTGATTGGTAGAATACCTTTTTTGAACCTGATGGAATAAAAATATAGTACAAAAAAAAAAGATCAAAAAGACGGTCCAGTTTTCCATAGGTTATATTATCATTAGGTTCTGAGGTGAACTGATCTCAGATAACTTTGATCGAGATGCAGTGTACACCCTTGAAAGGTCACCAGCCAAAAAACAACCACTCACACACATTCACATCTACGGACAAGTTAGAGCCTTCCTTAGGCAGAACATAATTTTTCCTAGAATGAGTGAGGAAACCAAAATAGCCAGAGAACATGCACATTCCGCACGTTAGAAATATTTGAACACAGAATCTAGATGTGCTAGATATCTTTTTGCCGGGGAAGGAGTCAAATATTAATTTACAATCGATCTCGTCCAATTATTTGCTGTACGTGCTACACATCAAACATACATTTTAAACACTTTTAATCACTAATTCCTAACTACAACTCACACTGAAAGTATTTGAGGTGATTTAGAGGTGACCTTCCAGTACATATTTATTTTTACATCATTATTATTAATTTATTTGTCTATCTGATCCATTTTGATGTCTTTTTCCAAGAAAATTTGGGTTTAAAATGCCAAGAATTTTCTTTTCAAGGTATGAGTCGGTCTTCATGTTGCTGACTGGACCCCTATTTGAATATTTAGATTCAAATTCATACTCTCAGCTCTGACTGGCTGTTGGAAAGTATGTATGTCAATTGTTAAATTAAGACATAGCTGTCAAATTCGAAGACTGGGGGCCAGATCTGGCTTATAATGTGCATTGATAGTTTTTGCTGTCTTTTTTTCAAACACACTGAATGTAGTGGAATAAAGTATTTTGCTTAAAACCAACAATAACTTTGAAATCTGCGATGTAAAGAGACATTAAATGACAAACAAAAATATTTTGGAGGAATACAGTTATGGTTCACATAACAAACAGCCAGCCATCCCCAGTCTGGGTTGTAGGCTACATCTGTTTTGACTAAACTGTTATAGGTAGAATACCTCGGGGGCCAGATCTAGTTTACTACATCATTTTGTGTGGCCAGTGGAAGCAAATGATATCCATGGTTCTCACTAAAATACCAACATTTCAGAAATAAATGGAAAAGTAGTTGAACACAACCTATTTTAACAGGATTCTCGTTTCAGTTATCAGATCGCACTTACACAAATAAGGCGTTGAGTGATGTCACACCGTCACCGATTTGAAATCTGTTCGTTTGCAGAACATTTGACTCACAAAAGTGATTGCAATAAAATCACAAACACACACAGTAGATGACAAACTTCATCCAGGTCACACACTCACTTTTGACCTAACTAATGCATGAAACAGTGGAACAACCTGGAATTGGACAGAAGCTCGCATTTAAATGCTTCTTAATTAGCTGTACAGTTGTGCCCCAACATATGAATGTCTCTAAAAACTGAATTTTCAGGTTATGACATGCCTCGATGGGAAAATATTGCCTCTTTTTAAGAAAGAAATTTCAGGTGACGTGAGGCAAAAATATTGTACACTACTGTAAAAGATACGTATTCACGTCTGCCTTTTAAATGTCGCACCATGAGATCCTGCTGCTCTGTTGGTCGTAATCTTTCCCATCATGCTTCAGTAATGCTATTCTGCTCTCCTATTGGTTGATGACGTTTCAATTTGGGCGTTGCCGTATAATGACGTGGTGATGTTATAGTGGGTTGACGTCTTCGGTAGAAGAGCACAAGTCTCCTCATGTTTTTAGTATGCCACAAAGCCAACACCATTTTCAATCTCGTGAAGGAAAAGGACATCGGCTCACTCGAAAGGGAAGATCTTAATTTTTCTTTTTTCCTTAGCATTGCGTCCTATTATCTACTTCATTACAGGTACAGTTATTAACGGTTAGTTTAGGTATATGGAATGATTAAAATGTGTTTAAAAGCCCCTTTCACACACTCCGAAACACCCTGAATATTGCGGGATTTAACCTTTCAGCAGTTGTATGTGAAAACAATTTCCGGGTCGACTGATACGAAGATTACGCGAACATTTCACGGGTCGCATAATAATATAATGTCCAGGACTTTCCCGGGAAGCGGTGTGCATGAAAGCAGGTTAAATTCCTGGGTCACAGCACGATGGCTGATGACAAAAATATGGCGGGCCGATCATCACTTCCTCCCTCTTCGCAGTAAGATGAAAAGCGGTAAACAAACATTGCAATTATCAACACAGCAAGCTGGAAATAGCTAAATTAAACTGAAAACATAACGAAATTAAATTGCTACGTAATAGCAAAGCCAAGGAATACAAAAATACACGCGATTGTGAATGCGTCCGTGACAGTAGAAGCGAGGAAGAGAGTCCAAATGTGTGGTTTATTTTGTTGCCGATGTTAGGGTCCGCTACTGCGGAAACAAGGTTGTACTTCAAAGCAGAAAACAATGGAGGGATGCGTTCAAGGGCTTATCATATACAAAAATACACGCAATTGCGGAAAAGGGGGAAAAACACAATGGGTCCGTGACAGTACGTTGACAGTGATCAATAAAATACTAACCTAAGCGGTAGGCAGAGAGTCGATAAGACAACAAAACAAAGCCAGCGGGATTCTTCCTTCCACCCTCCTCTTGGATCGCCTGGGCTTAAATACAGTCTTGATGAGCTTGAATTGGCTGCAGTTACGACGTCGGGAACGCTCCCTTAGGAACAAAACACCATTTGACGAAACATTGTGACAGCCGATGCCGACCAAAAATGACGTAATGTCGGGGAAATAAAATCGCGCCATTGCCGCACAGATAGTGCCAGTTGGCAACACGGGACATGTCTGTGAAAGTATCCAACCCGCGTCATTCGCAGGACATCTCTACATGGGTGAAAGCAATGATGCGAGTAAATCATTTTACACAGGAATTTCCCTGGATATGTGTGTGAAAAGGGCTTATGTCTGTTGTTTTATTCCGGTTTTACCCGTCTTTTAACATTTTAATGTGGCGTTTCAGTAGTGCTTGGAACGGATTAGGGTATTCACATGGAAAACGTGTCTACTTACAGAATTTTCAGGTTGCAAGATTACTGCCAGAAACAGTTAATTTCATAAATAGAGGTACCACTGTATACAGTAGTGGTGCCAAATCTGAGTTTGGAGTGGTTGCTTGGTTTATTAGACTAATTTCAGATATGCTACCACTAGATGGCAAAAGCAAGAACAAATGGCAGAAATTGAAAGGGGAGGCTGTTTTGTTTAGAAGAAGGTCCTACTATTATCTGTCTGTCTGTATTTTGCACCAATGAGCTACAATCAATACAATAAGCAGCTAAAATATGACAGATGTTTGATTCACAATATGTTCCTAAAGTGCTGAGGGAAATAAATATTTCATTTGATCTTGCCAAAAACTCTTTATTCCAAATAACTTTGTTCAACTAACAATATACTGTATATTGAGTAGCAGAAAAAATACTGCTACATAAAGATAGGTACATAATATATGGCGGAAAACCCATACAAAACTGAAAAAGCAGTTTCTGCTCTTTAAAAGAAACTTCTGCATTTTAAGCCAAAACAACTGTTGTGTTTGATAGAACAATTTGTCTATATGCTTCCATAGCAGATTCATGGCGCATTAAGTTACCGAACTATTTTAATTTGTCCGTTTTACCCTGAAAACACCCGTTTACAGACGTCGCGCAACCGCTTTTGTTTTAACCCAACCATAAAACTAAGGTACTTAATTATATTTATTATTCAAAATGTCTGTCATTTTTAGCTTAGAATCATTAAATGATGTCTAATATTTTGTTAAAAAAAAAAAAAAAAGTGACTTTAAAAAATTATTTAAACAAATAACGTCACAAAGAAAAAAATGGTGTCTGTAAAAAAGTCATGGATATCTACCTCATAACGATCGCTTAAGCCTATTTTTTTTGTTACTGTCGCATTTTCTCCGATATGTTAGATGATAAATAATCGATCCAAACAGAGAAAAATTGAAAAAAAAAAAAAAACGTTTGAAGGGGTAAATATATGAAAAAGAAAATCTCGACCACTCCTTGATGTCTGCGATTTCTGCATCGCGACCCTTGTTCTATTGCCATGCTTCACCCATAAAATCCCCCCAAAAAATCCAGCTGTGGGCATTCAGAACTGTGTCTTGACACTCAGTGACACATGCTACATGGAGTTTTTGGATCGAAACAAGGTAGGTACGCGATAATATCTCGTTAAAGTCGTGGCGTCTGTAATTCTGTTCTCGCGTGCTCTCGCATCCAGATAGGGTTTTGCTGTTTAAAAAACTTTTTTTTTTTTCAAAATGCCCTCCTGTTCAAAAATTGTTCTTCCCCCAGAAAATGGAGATTTTAAGCTTTCCAATGATGTATCACGCATGCATATTGGACAATTTTGAAAGTTGGCCAAATTGGGGGTCTCAGAGCGGAACTTCAAGTGTCCTGAGTGTTTTCCGCCATATGCATTTTGTTTTTTGTTCGATGGTGTTCTAAGAGATTTGGCTCAGCAAAGGTGGAGGACTACTGTCCTATCTAGAAGGATGACACTGACTTCCCTACATTTTATTGTGTGCCTATACTGACAGATGTAGGTGATGCATGAAATCTAATTATGATCATTTTAAATCAGTGAGTTATAGTGGGTCTTCTTTTTAACCAAGTTGACACAAATTGAATAAATGTCTTGCCTAATGTGGCTAAGCAGGATGCTGACTTTAAAGATTTTGAGATCCAGCATATTTTGCACTTTGTGTCAGTGTTGAGTTGATATGTCCATGGATAATTCATGTGCAACAAAGGTCAAGAAAGATGACACTGAAGCCATGTTTTAGTTCTATTCTGTTGCAAATGGACTGAGGGAGTCAGATTAGTTCCTGTCATCGACTAAGTCGCATAAGTTGTCTTATGGGTGACTGACGGTAAAAAGATATGAATACAAAAAGGAGATAACTGTAATTAAAATGGAAAGGAGCTTGTGGAAACTCATTGTCAAGATTGAATTAGCAGCCGTATGATATTAGAACTGCAATGGGTGTCCATGGAGAAATAAATGGGAATGAGACTTGAGGTGACATGGAACAAAATGGGGATCCGGTTATATATTTACCCTTGCCTCCAGGACTGAGTAGCAGAGTGGTGGAATCAGGCCAGCGAGTCTGTGTGGGAACTGTCTGATTGAGCATCACATCCAAACATAGCTGGCCTTTCCTTAGCAGGGATGCACCTGTTCGTCTGCAGGGGTGCAGACTTTTTTCAGAAGGATAATCTTAAATCCTCTGATAGACCTATGTTAAAGTTACTGGGAGAAGATTTATGCTGTCAGAAACACCTCTTCTTGTTGTCGTACTGCGTGTTATTCCTGCCCAGGAGAGACACACAAACAACCAGACTCCACTTGCTCATGTCGGGATCCTGAGATATATCCACAAGCTCATATTCCAAGAGGGTTTCAGTCAGTCGGTCAGTCAGTCAATTGGATTGATCAAACCTCCACCATGTCTGTAATCGGTGCTTACGAGGTCAGCGCATCCGGCCAGTTGTCCTGGCCCATGCTTTCCCCTGGGAGCACTAATGGAGCAGGCCTTTGCTGTTCGCCTCGTTCATCCACACGCTGGATTCCAGAGGCAGTAAACAAGCATATCGAGCGCTGTTCTCCCATCGGCCCCTCAACATGCTTGAACCCTCAATAACGGGAGATTGCGTGAGTGGAGCAGATTAGTGGAGTGTCCAATCGGCATGGCGTGTGACCACCGTGACATTTGTGATAGCAGAATTTATCCGCCAACGGAAAGGGTGAAGATATTGGTGCGAGGGAAGGTCATCCTCGAGTTCAGAGGGAATGGGATTTGTCTTGCTGTCCTTCAATCCTGCTACTTGTGACCTGAAGAGAGAAAGAAGTAAATGGAAGAGAGAATAAAAGAAAGAGAGGTATGAGTGTGGGATGTGTTGGTGAAAATAAATACAATCCGCTTGTAGAGAGGCAACAAGGAAGGTCCAATTTGCATTGCAGCAAATCTTATTGTGTTCTACATGTCTTGTAGTGCACTTTGCATTTCCATCAATGCAATCCTTCTTTACATTTCACATTACCAGAGAAAATTTTATGTCAAATTTTTGCATGTAAATCATCCCACATAAATCGCTGTGGTGAAATGATTCTGTGACACTTTTACAGCCTCCGTGATGAAACGCTTACGCAATTTGTCATGATGTAGGACAGGCAGACCAGCTAAGAGCCTTACAAGCGCAGCGTGATTCCTCGGGAAACTTGTCAAGCAGACATGGATTGCTCCTCCCATGACACTCCATATGATCCATATAATCTCCACCCGGAAGGAAAATGTCCGCTAGTCTGCGCTTCTAGAACTGATTATCATGTTTTGAACTGGTTGTCAAGAACTATACGATAAAGATTTGGAAAGACCTTTGCAATATCAAAAGTCGATGGCAGTTAAAGCCATACCAACAATTTTTCTTTGAGATGTAAAACACTGAAAGGTTTCTGTCCATTCCTGTTAACATCTTATTTGATCTCTATTTTTTTTTTTTTTTTTACATTTATCCTTAATGCAAATTAGTCATGTACAACAGTCTTACAATACATGCTTGCATTGACATTGACAAACTACAGAAGTTACATGATAAGAAACACACAACCGCTGTTATTCTGATCTGATTTAAATGCTATTCCAATACTTGCAAATCAATGAGTTGTGACTTCTTGCTCCAAATGCATTCCAGCTCACCGTGCCGGGTAAATACGGACACTCCACGTTGTCCTCCTGTCTCCGCTCTGGTGACAATTTAGGTCGGTCGGTTGCAGTAATCCAACAGTTTCTCTTCTGGCAGAGAGTCTGACAGGAGACCGCAAGGGAGTCTGTGGTAGGCTTCTCCGCTGTCAGTCCCTCATGCATCCAAGCAGTCGAGTGTGTGAATACTCTTCTTTCTCCCTCGACTGTCTGGTTGGGAGTGTAAACCATTGCACTCCTGGTATCTCCATCTCCGCTACACACGCTCCCCCCCGGTCTATCTCTCTCGCTTTCGCTCTCTTCTCTCTCTCTTCTCTCTCTCTATCACTGCGGAGGTTTGCAGTGCTCCCCCATCCCTGATTGGTCTCTGTAATGGGTTTAACCCCTTGCGCTTTACCCAGGAGAGGTATTTCCTATTTGTTCTCACTCAATCTGGCGAGGTGTTGTATCCTTAGTGTGGCTGCTGCGATTTGAGGAAAAACTACAAGTATTTTATGTTTGTTTTTTAGTTGGATGCTATTGCACTGAGCCTGCAATAAGTAGTCCAAAGTACCCAAGTAAAAACACGCTGATGACTATACTGAAGTTTTTTTTTTCCCATAATGAGTGCTTTATCAGAGTATTGTTTTGTATCATGGCTTTTTAAAACAGTATGCCTCAAATATCACTATCAAGTACACTTTTACCATATACTAGTCATTTAAAAAAAATTTGCATATTGTGATAAAGTTCATTATTTTCTGTAATTTACTGATAAACATTAGACTTTCATATATTTTAGATTCATTACACACAACTGAAGTAGTTCAAGCCTTTTATTGTTTTAATATTGATGATTTTGGCAAAAAAGTCAAGAAAAAACAAAAATCCCTATCTAAAAGAATTTGCATATTTCATCCGACCAATACAAAAAAGGGTTTTTTAAGAGAAAAAAAGTCAACCTTCAATTAATTATATCAGCTATACACTCAATACTTGGTCGGGAATCCTTTTGCAGAAATGACTGCTTAAATGTGTCGTGGCATGGAGGCAATCAGCCTGTGGCACTGCTGAGGTGTTATGGAGGCCCAGGATGCTTCGATAGTGGCTTTAAGCTCCACAGTGTTGGGTCTGGTGTCTTTCAACTTCCTCTTCACAATATCCCACAGATTCTCTATAGCACAGGTGTCAAACCGATTCCAGAAAGGGCCAAGTGGGTGCAGGTTTGCTTTCCAACCAATGAAGAGGACACCTTTTCACCAATCAGATCTTTTACATGTGTAATCAGTTAAACTTTGTCAGGTGCTGCTTGTTTCAGTTGGAAGTTCATTGGTTAAACTCTCTGCACAGTATCGGTTGGAACAAAATCCAGCACCCACTTGGCCCTTTCTGGAATCGGTTTGACACCTGTGCTCTATGGGGTTCAAGTCAGGAGAGTTGGCAGGCCAAGTGAGCACAGTAATGCTATGGTCAGTAAACCATTTACCAGTGGTTTTGACACTGTGAGCAGGGGCCAGGTCGTGCTGAAAAATGAAATCTTCATCTCCTTACAGCTTTTCAGCAGATGGAAGAATGAAGTGCTCCAAAATCTCCTGATAGCTCGCTGCATTGACCCTGCCTTTATAAAACACCAACACCAGCCACCACCTAGACCAACACCAACAGCTGACATGGCACCCCAGACCATCACTGACTGTGGGTACTTGACACTGGACTTCAGGCATTTTGGCATTTCTTTCTCCCCAGTCTTCCTCAAAACTCTGGCACCTTGATTTCCGAATGACATGCAAAATTTGCTTTCATCTGTACAAGTACCTTGGACCACTGAACAACAGTCCAGTGCTGCTTCTCTGTAGGCCAGGTCAGGCGCTTCTTCCGCTGTTTCAAGGTTCAAAAGTGGCTCCAGCACACGCCTGCGCATGGTGGCCCTGGATGTTTCTACTCCAGACTCAGTCCACAGTTTCTGCAGGTCCCCAAAGGTCTGGAATCGGCCCTTCGCCACAATCTTTCTCAGGGTGCGGTCACCTCTTCTGGTTGTGCACACTTTTTCTTTCCCACAGATTTCCCACTGAGGTGCCTTGATACAGCATTCTGGAAACAGTCTATTCGCTCAGAAATTTCTTTCTGTGTCTTAGCCTCTTGCTTGAGGGTGTCAATGATGGCCTTCTGGACAGCAGTCAGGTCGGCATTCTAGCCCATGATTGCAGTTTTAAGTAATGAACTAGGCTGGGAGTTTTTAAAAGCCTCAGGAATCTTTCGCAGGGGTTTTGAGTTAATTGATTCAGATGATTAGGTTAGTAGCTTCTTTAGAGTACCTTTTCATGATAAACTAATTTTTTGATAGGGATTTTTGTATTTTCTTGACTTTTTTGCCAAAATTATCAATATTAAAACAATAAAAGGCTTGAACTACTTCAGTTGTGTGTAATGAATCTAAAATAAATGAAAGTCTAATGTTAATCAGTACATTACAGAAAATAATTAACTTCATCACAATATGCTTATTTTTCGAGAAGGACTAGTATAATATACTGTATTTATAACTTTCATTTGAGGTATACAGTTTTATATTATATTTTAATCAAGTTAATTACAGCTTAAAAATTAATTAATTGTAATTCAGCGCAATTAATTGCAATTCAAACCATCTCTAAAATATGCCATATTTTTCTGTAAATTATTGTTGGAATGGAAAGATAAGACACACGACGGATATATACATACAACATACTGTACATAAGTACTGTATTTGTTTATTGTAACAATAAATCCACAAACGTCATTATTAACATTCTTTCTGTTACAGTGATCCACGGATAGAAAGACTTGTAGTACTTAAAAGATAAATGTTATAGTTACAAGTTATAGTAATTTTATATTAAAACCCCTCTTCATGTTTTTGTTTTAATAAAATTTGTAAAATTTTCAATCAAAAGTAGAGTTAATATAATAATAAGAAGAATAAAAATAATAATAAAAATAGAGTGACCAAAGTCTAAGTTTTACGTGTATTTCGCATAGCTATTTTGATATGGAATGCCAGTTCATTTTGCATTTGTTATGAACGGCAAGCCGTTGATGTGGATCCCAAAAACAGACAAGGAGATCAGGTAGAGCTAATGTTTGTATTTAATAAGTACAACAAAGGGAGCACGCCAAAAATGCGAGTAGAACTGAGAGAGCACGCCAATAAACGCGGATATAATAAAATACAACAAAGGGAGCACGCCAATAAACGCGGATATAATAAAATACAACAAAGGGAGCACGCGAAAAATGCGAGTTTAACAAAGTACAACTAAGAGAGCACGCTAGAATGCATGAATATAACACAGTACAAGAATCTGACTACAAAGCCCAAAAGAGCACTAAAGTAAAGATGACCAAACCAGAATACGACCGTAGAACGTCGGGAAACTCGAAGGACGACGATGAACACACAGGCGGTAAGCAAGGCAAATAGCAAGCAATAGTCCGACACTTACAGATGGTGACAAGCTTCCTTAAATACTGAGCTTTCCTAATCAAGCACAGGTGTGTCGCATTACCCCGCCAATCTGGCTCAATCAGGTGCTGCATAAAGGAAAGAAAAAGAACTGAGACACACACAAATATGACAGCATTGTTGTTTAACTGTGTGTCAGAATAGGGCCTCATTACTATAGACTGAAGTGTTTTTCTTTTTGTGAACATTATTTTTGGAGAGATAGGAATATTATTTTTGTTGTGCTTTCACTAAACGATACTTATGTTTGTTGTGAAGAGGTTGCCGAAGCTTATGCCAATAAACGGCGTGGTCCAAAGAACGCCTGTGTTCACTCGCCTTTACTGTATAGCATATACCTGTACGTATCTTACCCAAAATACAACAAGAGACACATAATTGCCACTAAAAGAAAGAAAACTTACCGAAAAATATGTGGAGCACACATAACAATTTGCATTGCATTGTGAATACAGCATAAATGTCTCACAACTACTAATTCTCCCACGTTTAGAAGAAATAATATGAGTATGGAACGGCGCTGCCCCCAAGCGGCCGGTGGCATTCTCTTCTCTTAATGTCCATAAACGGCCTTATTGTAATCTGTTTGAGGCAATATGCGAGTGGGTCATTCAGTGCATGCGTTAATTGCGTCAAATATTTTAACGTGATTAATTAAAAAAATTAATTAACGCCCGTTAACGCGATAATTTTGACAGCCCTAATATATATATATATATATATATATATATATATATATATATATATATATATATATAAGATCATTGTATTCCTATGACTCACCACATACACATGGCCGTATCCTTGCAAAATTGATGCCTAGCAACTTATTTTTAACCCCAACTTTTGTTCATTGCCAGTTTCAGAAATTAAATGACTGTCACACTAGAAGATATTGTACAAACTATATCATGCATGGCAAGTTTTTTTTTTAATTTTTAATTTTTTAAAAATCAGGATCTGTTTGTACTTTGCCAATGCCTACTTCTACCAGCAACACAGATAAAATAAATAAATAAATAAATAAATAATAATCAAACTCTCAGTGCAGGCTTTAGCGTAAAGTCAAGAAAAGTCTATCCAGAGGGCCGGACTGGAACTCGGCACCAACAAAGTCTCGTTTCAATAGATGCTGTAGAGAGTGGTAAACTCAGGTTTTTCCAAATACGTCTAATGGAAGATTAAGATTCTCAAATTTACCAGAATATAAGTCCCTACATGCTTAACTGCAGACGTGGGAAGTAAAACTTGCTACCTGGCAATTTTTTAATGCTGTTCTACTGTCAAGGGAGTCATATGCTCACAAAAATGTCTGAATATTAAATAGAAAAAGGAACTAATTGTGTGTAGACTTTTGGAACCCCGGGCCAACCTGAAAGTCTCAGTGTGTGCCGATTTCATTTTAAAACTGGAACACGTCAACACGGATCTCATACACGGATCTCATTAAAAAAAAAAAAAAAAAAAAGTTAAAGAGAAACTAGGAATAGATAAGAATATGACACTCATAGGATGAATAAATATATAAATATTGCACATCTCTGTTTAAGGCGGAAAGGGGTAAAAGGCAAGGCTTATAGCCCAGAGTGTATGGAAGTTTTAAACAGTAGCAAAAATTCACAGATTAACACGAAAGCCATATCGTTGCTGCAAGAAATAGATGATGTGTCAAAACAGAAGATTGAGCCTCAGATTGATGCCTTCAATTAAATTGACCCCCCGCCATTCTGTTGTCCGGGCTCATTTGTCAAATGCAATTATTGAGCAACAGCCTCTAGGGCTGGTAAAATAAACTAAAAAAACAAGCAACTTGTGTCAACAGCTCCATATTACAAATACAGGGAGACCTTCAACTGGGATTACCTGGTGACCAGGCAGGGATTGTTCCCGTTTGACCTGAAAGTCAGATGGGATAAATAATGGGAACGAGAGGCATTGCCAGACATATTTCACAGGGGCACTTGCCCCAGTATAATAGTCACCGGTGTAAAAACAAAACAAACAAACAAAAAAAAATTAAAAAATTTGGAGTTTTGAGTCTACATAGCATAACCTACAGACTGAGCCTATAGTATGATCATATTACTCTATTAACTCCATATACACAATCTGCACATGGCTTCTTAATATGATCATTTATGCACGTTACGTTGATTGTAATAGGCATATGAGTAGACACTTCCGCGAAGCACCTTCGGATAATATGCTGCGTTCATTTATGTCTGGAGATCTGATTTCCCAGGTTGGAAAATCATTCTGCATTCTTGAAAGTCGTAATGTGGGATAAAAACATGGTTGCTACAAAGAAGAGTTGCCTATATTTATACTTCAATGATACATCAAAAGTTGAATGACTGTTTGGTGCGTTTTATAGACACCATGTAATAAAGAATTATTATTATTTTTTTATTACTCCGACAAGACGTGAATTCAGCATCAATACATGGTGCGTGTGCCACTCAAACAGTCGACAGTGCAAATAACATCTTCTCACCTGCTTTACAGATTAGTGCCAGATAAACTGCCCATCCTTGTTGTCCGTTTTTACCTCTGTGTTGATGCTTGTTTCGTCACCTATTCCCATCAATTGTGAATATAAAATGGTCCAACTGTACTCTTTACGTATAAGGCAGTTAACTGCGGTAAACTACTCTGGTCGCAAATTGAAGAAGCAGATTAGCTGCCGTCTTTTAGCTAACTGGCTATAAAGACAATGCCAATTAAATGCGATTTGAGTGAGAAGCTCTGACTCAAGAGCTTCGACTAATAGTGTGTTAATATTATATGTTGCATTTGAACTGTATCAATACTGGAACTATTAATTGGTATTTGTTTATAAGACAAAATGAATAGAATCAATCTGTATGAATTGCCTATCTTTGAGATATAATCTCTAACAATTTTGTATGTACAGTATACTTATCATAATTTCCAGCTGTTACAAGCATTTTTTTGTTACTGCAGTCTCTGTAATATGTAACAAGATGTATTTTTATTTTTCTATTTCTGTTTGACTTAAACAGCATTATTCTTGCAAATAGATATTATAAAGTTGTTTGCTAACAGCAAGAATAAATTTGCAAGGAGGAATGAGAGAGGTAAGCTAGGTAACTCACCTAATCAACATAAACTACTTTTAGGTCACAACCTACCAGTTGAGAAACACTGATTACCGTAATTTCCCAAATATAACGCGCACTTTTTTCCCCCAAAATCAACTTGTAAACTCATGGTGCGCATTATAAACGGGTACATGGATGGAGACAGAAATATATATGTATTACATATATATATAAACCGATTTTTTTTCATTGAGACGGCCACGTTGTGTTGAAGAAACGTATGCGGCGACCCGTTGCCGACCATTACGGTACGTGATGTCACCATTTTGTTTCGGTAATACTTCACTCTAATCGGCCGAATGATTTCGTCTGTGTTAAATTCTGCTTTTTTCACTCTTCATAAAGCACAGAATTTAATTTCTTGAACTCATTTGAGTCGACGTTTATTGCAGCTCCGCAATTCGGACCATAACAAATGTAAGGACACACACTTCCTGTGTCCGTCAACTGTATCGGTTCCTCGTGAAACTCAAACCCAAATTACAATAGTTCCTTTGGTTACTGTCGTGTTGACAGTGATGAGCTCTCACGGATTTCTGACTTACGTTCTGACTTTCATTTTACCGTATCAATCCATGGAAGAAACATTTATTCATCATGAGGAAACGAGCAAGTTATACACCAGCCTTTAAAAGAAAAGTCACATCCGTTTTGTTTTCTCCTAGATTCTGGTAAGTTGCAGAAATTTTTAAATCATATTATTACCGTAAATATTGTCAGTTTACGGTAATGTTTTGAACTACCAATGTGCTATGCTTGTGCTGTGTTTCACCAGTCAGTAAAATGACATCTCTGTATCTGTACACGAGCTCTGTTTTCTTGTATTCTTCTATTTATTGGTGCTAAAATTAGGGTGCGCGTTATAAACGGGTACAATAATTTCCCCTAGATTTTACAAGTAAATTTGGGGTGCGCATTATACACGGGTGCGCCTTATATTCGGGAAATTACGGTAATTGCATAACACTTACAGTGATATACCACCATTTCTGTCCAGAAAAAGTAGAGCAGCAGAGTGGAGGAAGAGGTGTAGGAGAGATGAAAGTTGGTGAGCATGAGCAGAGGTGGATTGACTATGAACAACGGATGTCCCAATTTTGATTTTGAATACTGATGGCTGAAAAACAGAAACCTGCATTTTGATCTGATTATATACAGTGGGGCAAATAAGTATTTAGTCTACCACCAATTGTGCAAGTTCTCCTACTTGAAAAGATTAGAGAGGCCTGTAATTGTCAACATGGGTAAACCTGAACCATGACAGACAGAATGTGGAAAACCCCCCAGAAAATCACATTGTTTGATTTTTAAAGAATTTATTTCCAAATTAGAGTGGAAAATAAGTGGAAATCACCTACAAACAAGCAAGATTTCTGGATGTCAAAGAGATCTAACTTCTTCTAACGAGGTCTAACAAGGTTTAACGAGGCTCCACTTGTTACCTGTATTAATGGCACCTGTTTTAACTCATTATCAGTATAAAAGACACCTGTCCACAATCTCAGTCAGTCACACTCCAAACTGCACTATGGCCAAGACCAAAGAGCTGTCAAAGGACACCAGAGACAAAATTGTAGACCTGCACCAGGCTGGGAAGACTGAATCTGCAATAGGTAAAACGCTTGGTGTAAAGAAATCAACTGTGGGAGCAATTATTAAAAAATGGAAGAAACACAAGCCCACTGATAATCTCCCTCGATCTGGGGCTCCATGCAAGATCTCACCCTGTGGCGTTAAAATGATAACAAGAATGGTGAGCAAAAATCCCAGAACCACGCTGGGGGACCTAGTGAATGACCTACAGAGAGCTGGGACCACAGTAACAAAGGCTACTATCAGTAACACAATGCGTCGCCAGGGACTCAAATCCTGCACTGCCAGACGTGTCCCCCTACTGAAGAAAATACACGTCCAGGCCCGTCTGCGGTTCGCTAGAGAGCATGTGGATGATCCAGAAGAGGACTGGGAGAATGTGTTATGGTCAGATGAAACCAAAATAGAACTTTTGGGTAGAAACACAGGTTATCGTGTTTGGAGGAGAAAGAATACTGAATTGCATCCGAAGAACACCATACCCACTGTGAAGCATGGGGGTGGAAACATCATGCTTTGGGGCTGTTTTTCCGCAAAGGGACCAGGACGACTGATCTGTGTAAAGGAAAGAATGAATCATGTATCAAGTGATTTTGAGTGAAAATCTCCTACCATCAGCAAGGGCATTGAAGAGGAGAGGTGGCTGGGTCTTTCAGCATGACAATGATCCCAAACACACAGCCAGGGCAACATCGTGGGTCCTGAAAGGCCAAATTTCAAATGGCACCGGTTAATGAAACATTCGAATTGCTACTACTTAAATTTGCATAAGCTAGCACAATCAATACAAAGGCTCTAGCCCTAGACAAATTAGATTGACGTGCTAACGCGGATATGATTGGAAGAAAAATAACTGTATTTATCCAGTACATGAACTGGAAGCAGTGCAGCCACAGAAACCCTTAAAATGAAAAGAGAAGTTGAATTATAAATTACTACAATTTTATGTACGAAAATGTCGATGTGATTTTGTCTAAATTGGTGTTGCCAGATAGTCCTTACTACGAGCCTCATAAATGTGTCTGAGATTGGCAACAACTACCAATGACAAAACGCCATTTAATTTGATCAAAAATGCTAAGCAGGCAATGTTTTCTGAATTTCAGATGTAGTTGTTTACATTGTGGGATTTCTGGCTCCATTTTCTCTGCTTGTCAAACAAAACAAGCAGTGGGTGGAGAAAAAAACCCATCACATCGCTCTGAGGCATTGAAAAGACAACCTTCCCTCCTTAGTGACTTTTACAGCCAACACACAGTGTTTGCTCTTTGATTATGCATACTGGAAGCATGCTCCAAAGAATATATGAGAAATGTTTTATTTGTGATCTGGTGCATCGCACTAATCACAGACCCTGATTTCTTGAGGGATTGAGACCAGCAAATGACTGGACGTTGACATTGTGGGAAATATGATTTTACACCTGTGGGTGTGTATGGCTGGGATTTATAGATGAATGACATTACAGAGAGTTATTGACCTTGCGTTTCATGCTATTGTGTCGCACAAACTAGACCACACCAAGTCATTCTCAAGTCAACTGAAAGACAACATCCATCCATGCACTCATTTCCAGCCTTCTCGCCGATGTGAGCTGACTACAAATCTAAACACAGCATGTTTTTAAACACCCTCTTTACAAGATTTAAAGCAGGGTATAAACATACTGAATTATAACATGGTTTTAGAATGAGAATCTTTAAAAATAAATAAATAAATAAATAAATAAATAAATAAACCAACATCACTGGTGTTTTGTGTTCTTGAAGAAAATCACCATGAATTATTAACAATACAGATCAAAGGGGACTGGTGTCAAACCATTCCAAAAGGGTCCTGGATTTCATTCTAAACAAGAAGAGGACAGATTTTCTCCAATCTGAGCTCCAAATGTAATCATTTGATTGTAGTCAGGTGCTTGTTTCAGCAGATAATTGGTTCAACTCTCACTGCTGTATTGGTTGGAAAGAAATCCAGGATGCTCTGGGCTCTTTGTGGATATAGGGGATCCACAACAATCTGATATTCACAAAAAAGGGAATAGAAGTTCATTGCCACACTGGCTTCCTCCCACATCCCAAAAATGTATGGTAGGCTAATTGAACACTCTCAATCCTCCATAGTTGTGTTGGTGAGTTTATATGGATATTTGCCTATATATTCTCTGCCAAGGGCGGACTGGCATACGGGGATACTGGGGATTTCCCCTGTGAGACAATGGGCCGGTGTTGGGAGAAATAAGTAGGGTCGTGAAATTGCGGTCAAGCCAGCGGACGTTTGTGTTCCCGTGGTCAAATGAGCGGACCGTAAAATTAGTACATCCCAGTAATCCAAGCATTACGCTAAATTCATTCCAACTGAGCGGCAAGGCAGTTAACTCCCGTGTACTTGCATTGTTCCCAACTCTTAAAAACACTCTAGGACATAGAACACCACCATTGTCATTTTTTGAAACTAAAATAAAGTCACCTTATCTTAAAACCAATCGATCTATATGTGTGTTATGTATGTGTTACAATTCAATATGATTCCCCTGAGCAACGGGTCGTTTTAATAGATAGTAGGTTATAAGGGTGTCAACAATAATCGATGCGGCGATGCATCCCGATGCGGGGCAGGGACGATTCGATTCGATGCGGGCAACACGCTGAATCGATTCAGCGCATTTTAAAATATATAAGTACGTTCAAAAATCTTCCCTGCGCAATTCCGGTGATGCAATGGATTTGGTTTCCCCATTTGTATTGTTATTCTCATGTTTACCTGTAGAGAGAGCTACTTTACATTCAAAGCAAGCGAGTAGAGGTTAGATCGGGCCTAAAAAATTCCAGCCCAACCCGACACGGCCCGCTGGTATTGAAGCCCGACCGGCCAGATCAATTAACTATAGATTTGCATGCCCGAGCTGAGTGATGCGGAAAAAAAAAAAAACGCAGCAGCAGCAGCAATTTATTTTCATTTCTTCAAGTTTTCTTACTATTTAAATAGTCTACATATTTTTATAAGAGTTATAAAAGCCTTTGCACAACGAAATAACGCTGGGAAAGTTTAATATAAAAAAAACAAGGTTTTGCAGACACACAGAGGAGAAGATTCGAAAGGATCACATTTGCCTTTGTGTGCATAAATAAAAGTGTCTTTCCTAACAAATTCTCAGTTGGCAGACAAAAAACGCAAGTTTACTCAATATTTAAATAGTCTATATATTTTTAAGAGATTTATAAAAGCATTTACTCAACAAAATAACGCTGGGAAAGTTTAATATCTTAAAAAAAAAACAAGGTTTTACTGACACACAGAGGAGAACATTCGAAAGGATCTCATTTGCCTTTGTGTGCATAAATAAAAGTGTCTTTCGTAACGAATTCTCAGTTGGCAGAAAAAAAAAAAACGCAAGTTTACTCAATATTTAAATAGTCTACATATTTTTATGAGATTTATAGAAGCATTTACACAACAAAATAACGCTGAGAAAGTTTAATTAAAAAAAAAAACAAAAAACACGGTTTTACAGACACACAGAGGAGAAGATTCAAAAGGATCACATTTGCCTTTGTGTGCATAAATAAAAGTGTCTTTCGTAACGAATTCTCAGTTGGCAGGAAAAAAAACGCAAGTTTACTCAATATTTAAATAGTCTACATATTTTTATGAGAATTATAAAAGCATTCACACAACGAAATAACGGGAGGAGAAGAAGAAAAAGCGCATTTAAAAAAAAATAAAAAAATTTATTAGTCCGGCGCGGCGGCCCGACCCACCGAAAAGTGAATGCTTAACATTTCGGGTCGGGTCGGGTTCGGGCACAAGACCTAACCTCTATGCAGGGGGGACGAGGAACCCAAATCCACTTCCTTACCGGAGTAACGTCACAGACAAGCGCAGTTGTAATCGAGAGAGCAGAGAGATAGGACATAACATAACAATGGCTGAAACGGAGAAAGAGGGAGCGAGAAATATTATAGATATAAGATAGGCTAGGCCTACATTTTTACTTTTGTTCTACATTGCAATTTAGTTGATGTTTTGTTTGCAACTGAACTGATCCCTGGATTGATATTGCGATAAAGATGCTGCTGCACTAAAATATTTTCTTTGTCGTTTTCTTTAATATTTACTTGAATATTTTTATTGATGGGTCGTTGTGACTAAAATACAGTGACTGTTATTACTGATTTTGCACAGGAGTTCAGATGTTGCACTGTGTGAAAGGCTGCTCCTGTGTGTAAAAAAAAAAAAAAAAGAGAAAGCCTTGGTCTCATTCAAAGCACTAATTAAATGCTGTGATCTGATTAAAAAAAAAAAGATATATATGAAAGTATACTATTTTCATTTGACTTCAACCAGGAGTGACACAAGAGCCAATAAAAAGTTGTTTAATGTCTGTCTGCTTGTGTTGGCTCATGATTCACGAAAAATATGCTTTGCTTTAGGATTTTAATGCATCCCAGGCTTTAATGCATCGCAATGCATTGCCGAATCGAACCGAATCGAATCGTGACCCTCTGAATCGAATCAAATCGAATCGTGGCCTTCCGAATCGTAATCGAATCGAATCGTGAGGGCGGTGTCGATGCACACCTCTAGTAGGTTACAGTTCTCATTCTTGTGGTACTGTAAATCCACAGTTCTGAATAAGTTCTTGCCTAGGTTGGTGAATATTAGTAGTGGACCTATCCTACTACTCACACACTCAAAACTATGCATTTTTACTGTACCAATATTTAGAAAATTTGAATTAAAAAAGTGCTACATGTATGCTTTGTCACATGTCTAAAATCACTGCACTATTGTAATTATTTTACAGTAGGCTAATTAAGGGCTTAGGTTATTGTTTACTATGTGATTATTGTCCAAAACAAATGCTTTTTTTTTTTTTTTTTTTTTTAATAAAGGTACAAATAAAAAGGTTTTGGTGTTTTCAACACTATAAAAAGGTAGTGGAGTAACATGCGCGAAGGTGAGGAATATTTTGAACGGTACACTGAAACATGACACCTGAATAATAAAAAACAGGCATAAAAAAATCACAAAGTCACTTGTTTTGTTTCTATTGTTGGTTTTGACTTTCTTTCTTAAGTGGAATATGTCAAACCTGTGCCTATTTTTGTTTTTCCTCAACTTTTGGCTCCCGTGATGGCTGCCTAATGAAGAGACAACACGGCATTATGGGACTTCAAGTCATTACAGGCATGAGTCCACCCCTCCCTCACGCTCTTTCTCTCTAGTCAGACATGCGGTGCATTTAGGGACAACCCAGAAGATACAAAACTCAAGCATACTCAAGCATACATGCAACTCGATTACTTACATTACAGTCCTTATTTCTACGTTACGTGAACCGGGAATTGCTTAGTTAAATGCATTTTGGCTGTTGGCGACATAAGGTCTGTATGAACACAAAATAATTTTGGACGATGAGCAAGGTGTTCTCGCACAACGGTTTAACTTTGGCCTGAAAGCAGTATATCTTTACCGATGTTTGTCCAGGCACACAAACACAGACAAGAACTATGCACTAGCTAAGCAGAGATTATGGTGCTGGGGACTAAATGGCAGATGAGGCACAGGCATCGTGAAGTCGAAACGTCTTAGGTCGAGAACATAGTAACATTAGTACTCCCTGTATATGAATTACCTTACCCATATTTATACATAAAGGGTTTTCAGCTCTAAGGATATACAGTATGATTGATGGCCTCCAACTGTTTTCATAGCATATTGGGGAAAAGTAATCTCTCAAAACACACCTCATTGCAGGATAATAACGCAGAATTCATTTTTAGACATGCACAAGGAAGAAAACACTACATTTGGTCCCATTGTTGGTATGCATGTATCGCAGTTTATTTTAAATACTGGTGCTGAGGCCTCAATATTAAATAGAAAAATGTTCTTTAATATTTCATGGCCCTTAATATTTAATTCTGCTATTTCTCCCTGTCGCCACTCTCCACTGACTGATATCCAACAGCCGCTGTTATTCTTTCTTCCACTCAGCAGACACTGATATCTTTCACGTGGCTGTCACTTGTCAAGTGTGCACATTTGTGTGCTTATCACCTTTCTGTGTGTGTTTACTAGTGTTAAAGTCAGAGTGTTGTTTGTGTGTGCGCTAGTGAGTGTGTGTTTCATTCAACTAGGGGGATGCAGATGTGTCGCATCGGGATAACCCTTTCCGAATCTGCCCCAGCAAGCTAAAAAACCAACAAGCATTTTTGCACTGCTGGTGGGCTGCAGAGGATCCTCCACATGGGCCTTTATCTCCTCTCCGCAGCTGGCACTCTGGACTAGCATTTAGTGCCACTGTGATATGCTCTACATTGCTCCTGCAACTGAGCAAGGCCAATACAAATCAAGTGGCTTCATCCCCAAAATGTTGTTGTGCAGTATGATGTCATTCTAATCTCCCAGGCCAACTGAATTTGAGGTATGTTGAAACTATTTAGAGATATTGACGCATCGACGTGAACATGAACAATCATGCAACCCATAGCAAAGCAAAATTGAACATTAGATCTTGTTCATGTCTCATTTATATCTATGAGAAATGAATCAGCAATAATCGAGACCAAAGTGGTTTTGTCAGTTTTCTCAAATTTGTCTCATGAGAAGTAAGGCTCATAGTAAGCATTACATGAGAAGCTCTTGAGAATAGTTCTACTGGCACCATTTTTCTCACAGTTGTCTCCTCTCAAGATCTCGCCAAGAGACAACTATGAGTACTTGTGTCGATCTCAAATGTGTCTCAATTTTATCTCCTTACTTGGAGTCACGATCTCAGTAATTTCTCAGTAAAAGTTATGGAGTATTTTATTTCTTCAACATAGCTCAAAGTTGCGTCTTTTACTGATCTTGCGGAGCAACAAAATTGTGCCAGTCACAAATATTTCTCAATTTGATCTCCTTCCAGTCTGCAATTGCTCAATTTGGGTTTTCAAGATTCTTTGATTGTAAGAAAGAGTAGTGTCTGCTCTGACATGTCCAATCACATCTTAATTCATCTCATGCCAAAATCCGAGAAAATATTATAATTGGTCAAATAGTTAAATAACATCTGGTTCATTTGGTTCATCTTGTTCAATGTAAAAATTGAGATGTGACCGAAAATTCGGCGCCGAAAACTATCGGCCGCGACACATGCATTATCGGTTTTTGGTTTCGAAGACCGAAGGTTTACCACAAAATAGTGTGAAGAAAATCAAAACAGGCAACACGCTGGCTGACGTTGTCTCACTAAAACTACTGGCTCACAGGCAACATGTCTGCGATTTGGAAGTTTTTTTTTTTTTTTTTTTTTTTAAATATCAAAGAAATATATAAATCATTAAATGGACCAAAATATAATACATTTTCTTCATCACTGCTAAACACTGTTTCTGAAGTTGCTTTCCATTGATGTGCCGCGTCACATTGAGCACAATGCATCTGTGCGTGGCTCAGTGGTAGAGAAGTTGTTCCCCAACCCAGAGGTTGTGAGTTAAACTCTCTGTCCTGATGAATTAATCTAAGTATCTTTGAGTAAGACACTGAAACCCCATGTTGTTGCGTCACCAGCAGGTAGTTAAGCATACTGTATAGTGCTTTGAGTGCCCGAAAGGTCCTGTACAAGTATAACTCCGTTTTTAATTAAGAGAATTTCTGCTCAAATCTGGTTTTCTCAAATCAATCTCCTTTGTCTCAATGATGTCTTTGCTCAATTTGACTCATCACTTGCTCCTAAGGGTACCCTTAGAGCACAAACTCAGAAACAAATAAGCAGAGAATGAGATAAATTTGAGATGATCAAATTCGTCTCACGAGATGAGATTAAGCAAAAGATGAGTAGCAAATTTTTGCGATGGGAAACAGCAGACAGATCCTGCCAAAGAAAAGCAGCACATAATTTTACCTTAGTGTAAAACACACGTTGCCCAGCAAAGAGCTGGAAGAGCTGGCAGCTGAACGGCGGCGGGTCAGCGAAGCCTGCTGTATATTGGTTCTGTCCAAGCAGAAGATAGTTGTTTGTAGGTTTGAATGAATGCTCATCAAGTTATTATCTAAATTGCGAAGTCCCTGAAAAGTAATTTAAAGTGTGAGTTCTTTTGAATCTTTTCGTACTTCCGCATGGTGACATCATCAGGGGACTCGATATACAAAACCAGTTATGCTGACAATATACAGCTCTACATTGTCGTGTCTCCTGATAACACAGGACAGATTTTTGATGTTTAGTGTAATTTATAAACAAATCTCTATATCCATCAGCTATTTTTACCATAGGTCGCCAACTACACTGGTCAAGATGAACGTACAGCCAGCGGAGCTAAGATTCAACGTGTGTCAGTTAACATTCCCGCTGAACTTCAATAAGGAGAAATAAATAAGACCAGCTCCTGAGCCTTTACACTAGAGATGTCCCGATCGATCGGGATGCCGATCGATCGGGTCCGATCACGTCATTTTCAAAGTATCGGAATCGGCAAAAAAAATATCGGACATGCCTTTTTTTAATATATTTTTAATTAAATCGTTTTATTGTATTTAACGTTACAGACATAATATGTTACACTCTTCCAGAGTCTTTAGTTTAAGCTTAAGGTAGGGTTATCAAATTTATTGCGATAACAGCAAAAATTAATATTTTGTACATTTATCACGTTACAATCCTTAACATATTTAACGTATGCGCTGCACGACCCACTCACGCATTGTCGCGTTCAATCCATAATGGCGCCGTTTTACCCATGCATTATACAGAGCTAAAAGGCAGCGTAAAATGAGAAGAGTGAATTTTGGCAGCCTTTGGAGCCTTTTTTTAAATGGATAAAGCCTTACAATCCCTCTCCCAACGATTAGAATAGTCATGGGAAGCAATGTGGGGAAGAAAGGTAGTAGTTGATCTTTTTCTTAACACTCTGTTATTTCCCAACGCAGAGAAGATATATCAATTGGTACCACGACGCACAGTCATGGTTGCACTACCCATCATGCATTTGGACAGAAGTTAAATGGCTACAGTATCATTTACTGAAAGCTCAACAAATACACTAGATGGCAATATTTAGTCACAATATACAAAGTCACATTTATCCTTTAAGAATTACAAGTCTTTCTATCCGTGGATCCCTTTCACAGAAAGAATTTTAATAATGTAAATGCCATCTTGAGGATTTATTGCCATAATAAACAAATACAGTACTTATGTACTGTATGTTGAATGTATATATTCGTCCGAGTTTTATTCATTTTTTTCTTAATGCATATGATCGGGAAAAATTATCGGGAATGATTGGAATTGAATCGGGAGCAAAAAAAAAAAAAAAGCAATCGGATCGGGAAATATCAGGATCGGCAGATACTCAAACTAAAACGATCGGGATTGGATCGGGAGCAAAAAAACATGATCGGAACAACCCTACTTTACACCCAAAGATTTACGACCAGAATTTGTTGTGGACAACGAGGCAGTTTACAGAAGAGGTAATAACTACTCTTCAATATCGAAATTTCATTTATTATAGATAAAAAAAAGGGTGACTATACTTGACTGCTTGTATCTACTAAAGAAAATCACAGTTAGTAATACAAAACTCTCCAATACGATATATAATTTATAATAATTCGAAAAATTGATGTTTCGATATTGAGGCATATCGTGACAGCAGTATAGACTTGCACCTCTTGGTGGGAATGTAGAACCACAAACCTCGTAATCATTCCCCCACCCCGGAATAATTGGTAATCAAAACGTTACTTACCTGTCATTATTGCTGCGAAAAAACAGTAGCCGAGTAGCTGGCTGAGTATTCCCCCGTGCTTGTAAATTTTACTGCAGGGGCCCCAGCATTGCTCTGGATTCATGCTTGGTTAGTGAGGGCTACATTTTCAGTATGAGGCGAAAGAAGAGGATGGAAAAAAACGTTCACATCTCCTCCTCCTCCTCCTACATAAAACACTACTAGTGACTGATGTGCAGTGCCTGAAGATGAAATGCATCCTAAATCATAGAAGAAATGTTCATGTAGCAGCATCTTTCATCCCCCATACAGCTTCGTACTTCCCAAGTGGCCTCACTTTGAAAAATATATTTAATGCAGTATGATCTTCTGTAAACACCACAGCTATAAACTTTAATTTCCAAATCACGGTGAAGATAATGATCATCTCTGCGATATGAGCTTAAAAAATGATTACTTTACATAGGAGGGCAATGCATCAATACGTAGGATAGAAATAGTTTGGTAGATTGTATGTCTAAAACTAAGCCTGGACATGAATCATCAATTTGAGCATTTTCCAAGAACGTTATTGCCTTTTCTCCCATCGGAAGTTATCGGCTACATTTTGTGTGTGCAGTCAGATGGTTAGCGAGGGCTATGCCTACACCTGAAAATATTTCTTCTCTTCGGATAGTTTGCTTTTGAAAAAAAAAAAAAAAAAACGTAAGGAAACCGATGGGCTATAATTTGAACCACCACATGATTTTACTGGATACACAGTGGTATGAAAAAGTATCTGAACCTTTTGAAATTTCTCACACTTCTGCATAAAATCACCATCAAATGTGATCTGATTTTTGTCAAAATCACACAGATATAAAAACAGTGTCTGCCTCAATTAAAACCACCCAAACCTTTATAGGTTTTCATATTTTAATGAGGATAGCATGCAAACAATGACATAATGGGGAAATATAAGTAAGTGAGACCTCTGCCTAAGGAGACTTAAAGAGCAATTGAAACCAATTTTTACCAAACAATTTAAGTCAGGTGTGTGCCCAATCACTAATGAGTGGTTTAAAGCTGCCCTGCCCACTATAAAACATACACCTGTTAAGAATTATCTTGATGAGAAGCATTGTCTGATGTGCATTATGGCTCGGTCAAAAAAGCTGTCTGAAGACCTGCGATCAAGGATTGTTGATTTGTATAAAGCTGGGAACGGATACAAAACCATCTCTAAAAGTCTGGATGTTCATCAATCGCCAGTCAGAGAAATTGTCTACAAATGGAGAGAGTTTGGCACTGTTGCTTCACTCCCAAGGAGTGGTCGTCCACTAAAGATGACGGCAAGAGTTCATCGCAGAATACTCGGAGAGGTAAGAAAGAACCCTAGAGTGTCTGCTACAGACTTCCAGAAATCACTAGCACCGTCCAATATCTCTGTGCACACATCAACTATATGTAAAACTATGGCCAAGAATGGTGTTCATGGGAGGACTCCATGGAGGAAGCCACTGCTGTCTAAAAAAAACATTGTTGCCCATTTAATGTTCACAAAAAGGCACTTGGACACGCCACAGAAGTTTTGGCAAAATATTTTGTGAACTGATGAAACCAAAGATGAATTGTTTGGGAGTAACACACAACGTCACGTGTGGAGGAAAAATGGAACAGTTCATCAACATCCCCACCTTGAAGCATAGTGGAGGTAGCATCATGATTTGGGGCTGTTTTGTTGCCTCAGGGCCTGGACAACTAGCAACATTAATGGAAGAATGAATTCAAAAGTTTATCAAGATGTTTTGCAGGAAAACCTGAGGCCGTCTGTTAGACAGTTGACGCTAAAAAGAGGATGGATGCTGCAACAAGACAATGATCCAAAACACAGAAGTACTTCAGAACGGTTTCAGAAGAGCAAAATACATTTTATGGAGTGGCCAAGTCAAAGTCCAAACTTCAACCCCACTGAGATGCTGTGGCATGAACTAAAGACATCGATTCATGCCAGATATCCCAGGAATCTGACTGAACTACAAGTTTTGTAGAGAAGAATGGGCCAAGATTAGTCCTGATCGAAGTGCCAGACTGATCTGCAGCTACAGGAAGCGTCTGGTTGAAGGTATTGCTGCCAAAGGGGGGGGGGGGGACAAGACATTAAATGTGATGGTTCACTTAGTTATTTTTCCCCCTTCTGTCATTGTTTGCATACTATCCACATTAAAATATGAAAACCTATAAATGTTGGGGTGATTTTAGTTAAAGCAGACAATGTTTTTTATGCAGGAATGTGAGAAATTTCAAAAGGTTCAGATACTTTTTCATACCACTGTATTTTCGTGGATCAAAAATGTAATTTTGTGAAGGCATAAGAACTATAGTTGACAAAGAAGCATCCATTTGTGCAGGTCATGGAAATGACACTTGAATGACAGTTAGCAGTTGAGTTGGGGGCATGGTTTCAGTTCATGGAAAACAATCAGTTCTCCATGATGTGTCGCACATACAGTACATGGCACATTTAGTCTCGCTTTACACTAGCTTATGATTACAACAACAAAATATTCTTACTTTGTTATTTCCCACAATTGGTGTCCACTTTGTGTGTGTGTGACATTGAAGCAAAAGCTAACAAGAGGTTAAGCCAAGCTAGTGGCCTTGAGTTAAAAAGGTCAGACTAATTCCTGTGGCACCATGTGTAGTTCAAGGGTCTGAGTCAGTGCCTCATCAAGTAGCACCTAGAATCGCCTTTTAGCACGGACACAAATGGGCCCTCAGCCAGGAAAATTGGTTCCAGAGTGGCACCAACACTGTTGGCTTGCAACAAAGAGCTGCTCACATCAACAGCACACTGTGTGTCTGCGTGTGTGTGTGTGGTCGGTGTAATGTCCACCCTGCCTTGTCCAAAGACTATGAAACAAGGAGGGGCAATGTGTCAGCCCAGCCATGTTTTCACTTGTAGTCCAAGCTCACCAAGCAACAAACAACAGTTTTGTTTGTCCACCAGTCTCATTGCTGCCAGGCGGTGCTTATAGAAGATTCTACAGAAGGCATTACCAACATTGTAACTAACAGATCAATTATCTTTTTTGTGAGGACTCATCAAAATGTCCTGTTTGCATAGCGCAAGCAGTTGTTTGAAGTTTTGGACTTACCTTCACATTGATACTACTTGTAATTTAAAACGTTTATGTTTTTTTACATTATGTGTTAGCATCAAGCTAGCAAACAATAATTTGACAAAAAAGGACATGTTTGGTTTAACATTTTGTTACAATTACATACGGTTGTCTGTCATTTTGTGACAGCCAAATTGCGTAGGAGAGATTGGGGCTATGTGAGACATTTTTAAAATTTTTTTTTACATTTGCTCTCCTCTAAGCAAGCTAAAACAACAAACCAGTAAAATGTACATATTTCCCATTAATTCAGGATGTTACCTAGCAATGTAAATTGTCAAAATATATCCAGAATGAATCGTAATGAAAATATAACTACTGTAATTAAAAAAGTGGTATTGTGTCTTACTTTACCACATCTAAAGTGCAAACTGAGACAGACTAGAAAAATTAAAGGGGTAAAGTGAAACAATGAGGGGTAAACTGATCAGTTACTTTTTCCATCTTAATATCAAAAGTCATAATAGCAAATGTTGTGAAAATCAGAATAATAACTGGGAGCTTGACAATAAGACAATTCACAATGATTGTCAGAATAGTAACAGCATCCTTGGGTTTGGTCGATTAAACAAATTTTTTTAAAACATCTGAACCCAATTCAAGATCTATTACACCATAATAGAATACCATCATACAATGTATCACAAAAGTGAGTACACCCCTCGCATTTCTGCAGATATTTAAGTATATATTTTCATGGGACAACACTGAAAAAATGGACACTTTGAATCAATGAAAAGTAGTCTGTGTGCAGCTTATATAATAGAGTTCATTTATTTTTTTCCCCTCAAAATAACTCAAAATATAGCCGTTAATATCTAAACCCCTGGCAACAAAAGTGAGTACACGCCTTAGTAAATACATACATTCCTAAATGTCCAAATTGAGTACTGCTTGTCATTTTCCCTCCAAAATGTCATGTGACTCGTTACAGGAGTGCTGTCAGCATTGCTGCAGAGGTTGAAGAGGTGGGGGGTCAGCCTGTTAGCACTCAGACCATACGCCACACTCTATATCAAATGTGCATGGCTGTCACCCCAGGAGGAAGCCTCCTCTGAAGACGGTACACAAGAAAGCCCGCATACAGTTTGCTGAAGGCATGTCAAGAAAGCACATGGATTACTGGAACCATGTCCTATGGTCTGATAAGACGGGCGGGCTTTCTTGTGTACCGTCTTCAGAACAGGCTTCCTCCTGGGGTGACAGCCATGCACACCAATTTGATGTAGAGTGCGGCGTATGGTCTGAGCACTAACAGGCTGACCCTCCACCTCTTCAATCTCTGCAACAATGCTGACAGCACTCCTGTAACGAGTCACATGACATTTTGGAGGGAAAATGACAAGCAGTACTCAATATGGACATTTAGGGATGTACTGTACGTAGTTTCTAAGGGGTGTACTCACTTTTGTTGCCAGGGGTTTAGATATTAATGGCTATATTTTGAGTTATTTTGAGGGGAAAATAAATTAACTCTATTATATAAGCTGCACACAGACTACTTTTCTTTGTGTCAAAGTGTCATTTAGTCAGTGTTGTCCCATGAAAAGATATACTTAAATATCTGCAGAAATGCAATGAGTGTATTCACTTTTGTGATACACAGTACATACATACATGCATAACATAATATGACAAAATCCTCATGGCCAGATCTATGTTTCCTCTATCACTTCTTTCATCTTCAGAAGTCTCTTCATCGGGCAAGTGAGAACAGGATATGAATCTCCTCAGAGCTGCTAACTACAATTTTCTTTTTGCTTGTATTCTTTTCGAGGTTGGTCTTTTCTTTGCAGCTTTAACTTTTCCCAGCCAATTTCTGACTGTGACCATGTGGCACATGGGAGCCAGCTGACCAGGCATATCCACGTGGACCATGTGCAGAGAATGGATTAGTATCAGTTACTGAATTGTCTGAAGCGAGCAGTTCATCTGCAGGTGGATCATCTGCATGGGTGGGCCATCCAAATCTTCTGCAGTGTCACGCTGCAGCTCAGGGTTTGGTCCTGTCTGACACCGTGGATGGTGCAAATGCTTCATCAGAGAAAATTTAGTAGATCTCAATTCATATGTGATGTTGTTTAGTGTCACTGCTGACATGAAGGAGTGAAGTGAGATATCTCACTTTACCAGACATCATTTGCCTCACTTTCCCCCAATCACCACAATTTTGTAAAAAACAACCTCTCTAAGCAACACAAGCTAATATTAAGCTAGCATCATCACATTGTTTTACAGTATATGTTGTTAGTTCATCAACATGTGTGATAAAATACTTTCAAGCTAAATCAATTTGCTTTGGCACAACAGCTGATTAAGTTGACAGACTACTGACTTTTACATACAAAAAATATATTTTTTTGTGTGGAAAAACCATGTTTACCACAATAGGAGGAGGATCTCTTCTTCATCGACAAGGTGAATTGGTAGGGGTTGAAAACATGATGGTTGCATGATCACAAAT
Source organism: Corythoichthys intestinalis (assembly GCF_030265065.1). Taxonomy (NCBI): domain Eukaryota; kingdom Metazoa; phylum Chordata; class Actinopteri; order Syngnathiformes; family Syngnathidae; genus Corythoichthys; species Corythoichthys intestinalis. Next base: position 41,639,753 of record NC_080399.1, read on the forward strand.
GGGCTCCCTCACTTAGATATTGGGGGTGTCTCATATTACCCCATTCTTTTCTACAGGCACGAACAAATACTCCAAAATGTGTGTTTTAATATGTTGAAATGTTCTCAAAGCGTGTGTTTAATGGTTTCCCTACAGTATACTGGATATAGTCACCTATAACGGGTGGGTGTGGAACATAATTCCCTCATGAAATCCCATTTGTCTTCCAGCATGGAGCAGAAGTGTGTGCGTGTTTTTGTCTTGGGCTGAAGAACAAACAGAGGACAGATGGTATCACAAGCCTGCCAATACTACAATGATGTAATTATGTTGCATTTACACCAGAATAATATAACAGTAATGGGAAACTGCTTTAGAACAACTATAACTTGGTAGGTTATATTGTTGAACGTGTAACCATAATTATCTTTATGGTGCTTGCAGACATCCAAGAAACATCCAGCGCCACTCTAGTGAATTTGATTAGTGTATTATTGCACACATTTAAATATCATTTAAAGCATGATAATGCTCCTAAATCTAAATCTCATCTTTTGAGAATTACTAGGCACAGAGCTCGCATAAGTGCACTTGACACACTTGTGCAATCTCCTTCATTAGTCATTATTGTATTCCCACAGCCATTACTCATATGTTGATTATAATGGATGCCCAGGCATTAAAAAAGCTTCCCTAGCGATACACACATTCTCATCACAAAAAAAGTAAATTATGAAAAATAGGCAAAAACACATTTAGCATTTAAGCAAGTTAATTCCTAGGCATTATAGCTAATACCGAGAGTGTTACCATAGATGCAAATATATAATATGTAGTGATATTTAAAAACGGGAGAAAAATGCTAAAATTAATAACACCTCAGGTATACATGAACTTTTTCCCCTTGCATAATTATATAAATTCATCATAGTAAACAACCGCCTGTCTCCTATTGCACGTCTTACCTGTGGTGTCACATCAGGTCGTTTTTTAATCATCTTTTTGCTAGCCTTTGGTCAGAATATCCACCAATACATTATCCTTTACTGCTGCTCCTCTGATGATAACCAGCTCCTGATTTTCGCACTCGCTCACTCAACTCATTCTGATTCTGGAAAGGCCCACTCGGAATCTGTGTGTTTCTTTTTCTTGTTTTTCATCTCGTTCCTCTTCTTCTTTCTTTTGGGTGCTGTGGCTCAGCATGCCTCAAAACACCGCAGATTTTGCATGTTAGTGTGTAAGTATTTTACATGTCCAAACACAAGCCAGCCCCCCCACCCCCGGTTTTTCCAATTCACATGAAATTGTGAATGCACAAAAATGCACAAAAAAGTCATCACCTGAATGTGAGCAGGGGACTTGCCTTTTTGATTTTAAGCAGTCTTTCTAGGCAAATTCTAGGGTTTGTATTTTCATGTACTTTGACCAATTACACTGCTCAACAAAAGAAATTGTTGCAATGACGCAATGCACTGCAATGCACATGGGCTTTTCTACCTTCAATGTACTCAAAGCACTTTGACACTATTTCCTCATTCATGATCTACTGATGACACAGAATCAGCATTAGCGGACTATCTGAGAAAAAGAACAGTGGTCTTTAAAATTGACCAAACCTTGCTAGTGTGAAAGCGCCTTAAAAAATGTAACACTGTGTATCAGAATAATACATGTATGCCATTTTTTAGACAACTACAGACACAAAAGACCAAAAATAGGGATAAGGTGGCGTGTGCTGTTCTGCACTGCTGCATAAGGGCTCCAATATATGAAAATCAGTTAACTCAGGGTTGGGCAAACCGGTCCTCAACGGCCGTAGTGGGTCCTGGTCTGTGTTCCAACTGATCCAGCACAGAAATTTAAGCAATGAGGTTCCTGATGAAACAAGAAGCACCTGACTGCGATCAACTGATTGTGCTCGCAAGACACCGGATTGCTGAAAAGGTTTCCTTTTGATGGGTTGGAACGGAAACCCATACCCACTGCGGCCCTTTGTGGAATATTTGCCCACTAACTATAACAAGTTAATGACAACGATTAAAAATTTTTTAAGTAAGGATGCAAATGACTGAAAAGTTAAACTGCTATTGGGTGAAAATAAATACTGTATAGAATCTGTACAAATTAAGACTAATATAAGAATATCAAAAATGCTGATTGCGTTAAAACCAAAGCATTAAAAAACAAAACAAAAGAAAACAACAACAAAAAAACAACAACAAAAAACACTGATGGCATATTTGAAATCAGCAACCACAAATAATATGAACTAAAATGAAAGAAAAAAAAAAAAAACTCTTGGCCAGTGTTTTCACAGATCACTAAAAGACGAGATTCCTATTCCAGTAGAATTCTGTAGAATAAACATTCAAAACAGTATATACTGTAGGATGAAGTGTCTCACTGAATTTTACTTGTGTACTGTTTCTGCATATTTGGTGCCCAACGTACCTCCTCTTCACCGTGGTCACATGAACAATGAGTTACAGTTTGAACACCACTATTGGCCAGTGAGTGAGAGCAGCCATCAAGCAGGGCCGAATGAAGTCGGATATTTAACCCTGACCTTAAGGTTAGTATCTATAAATACATCCCCTATAAATCAGAACACGCAAACACACGTGCAGACCCGCACTCGTGCACTCACACGCACCCCGTCCCTCCCCACTTGCAGACGCACACACACAAACATTGTTAAATACACAGTACTTTGCAATTACGTTTACATAATCTGGCAACACCGGCCATTGTCTGAACAATCAAAACACCTGTATATACATACAGTACTTGTTTATGTATAGCCAAGCATAGACTTCATAATTACTTGACTGGATACATTTTGCATTCACTGCATCACGCCTTCCTGTAGGGGGCTCGACCAAACTCCGCTTCATTTAGTAGTAGTCGGTCGAAGTCAACAAAACTCTCACACATGCTGCGAACACAAGCCAGATTTTTGAAAAAGAAAGCTGCACCACATACAAACGGAAGGTTTTTCTCAAGAGTGATTTGTTAGAAGATTCAAGGTAATTATTATATTTTTCGTACCGTGCATGCATTTTGAAACGTTGTGGAAAGAAATCAATGGGAGAAATCAGCCGCCACAGCATTGGCATTATACCTCGCAATTTTACGTAAAATAACTGCCAACTGCCCGTTTTTTTTGCTTTAAACCAAGAATCGAGACTGTTTTACGTCCATATCTATAAAGAATTCAGTGATTTAAGCATTTATTCACAAGAAATTTCAACGGAGAAAGTTCTTTGTTTACACATGGCGGGGCCTAATTTTCCTAACCGACTAGCCTCATAGTTTGCAATATTTACGCATAATAAATGTTACCTGCATGTTTTTTTTTTTTTTTTGCTTTTAACCAAGAATCGAGACAGTTTTACATCCATATCTATAAATAATTCAGTGATTTAAGCATTTATTCACATGAATTTTCACAAAAAAAAGCTCTTTTTGTACACATGGCGGGGGCTAATTTTCCTGACTGGCCTCATAGTTCGCAATATATACGTCAAATTAAATGCTACCTGCATGTTTTTTTTTTTTTTTTTTTGCTTTTAACCAAGAATCAACACTGTTTTGCGTATATATCTATAAAGAATTCAGGGATTTAAGCATTTATTCACAAGAATTTTCAGCAAAAAAAGCTCTTTTTGTACACATGGTGGGGGCTAATTTTCCTGACTGGCCTCATAGTTCGCAATATTTACGCAAAATAAATGTTACCTGCATGTTTTTTATTTTTTTTTATTTTTTTTGCTTTTAACCAAGAATCAACACTGTTTTGCCTATATATCTATAAAGAATTCAGGGATTTAAGCATTTATTCACAAGAATTTTCAGCAAAAAAAGCTCTTTTTGTACACATGGTGGGGGCTAATTTTCCTGACTGGCCTCATAGTTCGCAATATTTACGCAAAATAAATGTTACCTGCATGTTTTTTTTATTTTTATTTTTTTTGCTTTTAACCAAGAATCAACACTGTTTTGCCTATATATCTATAAAGAATTCAGGGATTTAAGCATTTATTCACAAGAATTTTCAGCAAAAAAAGCTCTTTTTGTACACATGGTGGGGGCTAATTTTCCTGACTGGCCTCATAGTTCGCAATATTTACGCAAAATAAATGCTACCTGCATGTTTTTGTTTTTTTGTTGTTGCTTTTAACCAAGAATCAACACTGTTTTGCGTATATATCTATAAAGAATTCAGGGATTTAAGCATTTATTCACAAGCATTTTCAACGGAAAAAGCTCTTTGTTTTGCTACGGCGGCCAGGTTGGATTTTGTATCTCAAAGTTTTATTTTTGACATTTCTGTGTCCATATTAAAAATAATCAGCTTTTACGTGAACCGTGCCCTCTTCCAGTCCTTTGCCGGGTCTATAAACAAGAGGGGGAAGATTCTCCACCTGGGCATCAACGAGGTGCACACTCTGCTCAGCCGGAAGCTCTTTGGAGAGGACCTGCATGGGATGACGGAGGACGGGGAGGTGGCCAAGGTGCTGCTGTCAGTGCACGCTCACTCGGCACTGGGCACTTTCTCTGAGATGGTCAGCATAACGCCGAAAGTGATGTCCCCCATGGATGACGTTCGGGTTGAGCTCGACGCGGCCATCAAGATGCTGACTGACGTGGGATTTGACGTCCACTCGGTCAGCTTTGACGGGCACGTCACCAATGCTGGCTACTACGCTAGCCTTGAGCTCCCCAAGGGCACCTGGTCCTATTCCAACCCCTACGCTGACGACAACAAGCAGATCTTCATCTACTTTGACCCTGTGCACCTTTGGAATAACATCTACAGCAGCGGCTGTATGGTGCTGCCCAGGAGTCCTGGGGCTGAAGTAAGTGCGCACCATTATTGACTTTATAAAAAGGATAAATCAAAACACCTATCTTTCTAAAACAAACATGTTTTATAGTAGCCTGAGAGGATGAGGACTGCCTGATTCTTGAGCCTGAAGGCGCTGGCCAGCTGGGAGAACTACTCTATCAAGTCTGTCAAGGCCGGCTACAAGTTGACCCAGAAGGTGCTGGTGCCCTCTTTGATCGAGAAGCAGAGCGTTGGGCTCATCATGGCGGTCGTCAACCCCTACACAGTCGCCGGGCTGAGGCTCCTGGCCTTGACCACGGGCAAGGAGGAACACAGGGACACGGTTGACGTCCTGGAGATTTTCCAGAGGATGATCTCTGTGGTGAACGTGCGTGGACCGGGGCAGGACATGCGCTCTAATGATAAGTACCAATGTGTGCTGCAGCCAAGAGCAGGACGTGATGAGGGCTGCGAAGGAGGTGTTGAGGACCAGGCAAGCACCGCCAAATGTGCGGCAGCAATTACTGGACCAGTATAAACAACTTCGTGGTCAGCAATAGGCTGGCCCAGTGCCTGCACTTGCTTAAGCTCGTCGGGTTCTACCCCAGGGACTTGCAGCCTGACCTGGAACGCGCCAAGGCAGAGGAGAAAAAGGATGACGAGGTGATCTTGGCCGAGCTTGCCAGGAAACTGCCCGACGATCAGCCGGACGAGTTGAAAATATGCAGTAAATAAAAGAAAAAATAAGGTGGTATTTTGGGCAAAAACTTATATATGTTAAATATTGCTATTGATCCTGAAAATATAGGTGATTATCTCTGCATTTGGTGATATTTGTGCATCTAGTGTAAAATCTGAGAATTTTATAGCCATTTTAAGGTTTGTTATACTTATATAAAAAGTAACTAATCAGGATTGTATGAGGGAACGACTGTGATTTTTTTTTTTTTTTTGCCGCTGCTCATGGAAACTCATATATGCCTAAGGTAGGTGCATGTTTTGGTTTTAGGTCGGTAGCAGCTTTGGCTTTGAAAATATTTGAAGTTTTTGAAAATAGGCCCCCTACAGATCGACCCTGCGCCCCGTGTCATTTCAATATATTATAAGTCTATGAGCCAAGAGAAATGCTATCAGATGAAGGCAAAAGATTGTTTAGAAGTACTTAATAATATTCCAAGGAAAAAATATTACTATCTATGTAATAAATGTACTACAGCTCAATGTTTCAGCCCATCACTGCTCTACTGTAACCCCCCTGCATATTCTTAGTGTCTGAGATCGAACGTATCTCAGAAGTGGTCTACTTCCCGTCACGGCCGGCACATCTGTTTGTGTTAGCGGTGTCAGGCGAGGCGTGGGAACACAAGACAGCACGCTGGGGACACAACACTCACGTAGCACGGTGAAAACAACCACACACACATATTTCACAGTGTGGATGTGAAAGATGTAAGCATGTACAATGCACTCTTCCCCCGGGTGCTCGGTCATCAGAGAGTTCAACGTTAGATGTTTAATTTCAGACCCTCATTGCACTGCCCTTTGGGAGTTATTTTTCCTAGAGAATATACAGTTTCTCCCTTTGGACACAATCTCATTCCCCAGGGTTGTCACGATGAAAGGTCAGTTAATTATCAAAAACTAGTTTCATTCAGGACTAATTTTGATGTATGTATGAGAGTCGATAATGACTTTATGTGAATTAATATTGATTCATTCATCAGCCAGCAGTCGTATAATGGTACTCTACACATGCATTTCATTTAAAAATAAAAATAAAAAAGAAGAACAGTGGTGACAATTTTACATTTGTGGTCATGGAGTACTCTAAACGTAATTGGCTTCACGTGCAGTTCCTACTATGCCTAAATTTCTTCAAGTTGAAATGGGGGTTATTTAACTCCAACCTCCTAAACCAGGGGTGGGCAAACCGGTCCTCTAGGGCCGGAGTAGGTCCTGGATTTTGTTACAACTGATCCAGCACAGGCAATAGCCAATGAGGGGACCGGAGAAACAAGAAGCCCCTGACAGCAATCAACTGATTGCACTTGTAAAACACCAGATTGGTGAAAAAGTGTCCTCTTAATGGGTTGCGACGAAAACACCCACCCACTGCAGCCCTTTCTGGAATAGTTTGCCAACTCCTGTCCTAAACTATATATTTAAAATAGGGATGTCCTGAACGCATATTTTTACACCCAAGTCCGACTCACCTGATTTTGAGAATCTGCCGATACAGAGTCCTGATTCTTTTTTGTTAAAATGTGAACAAAAGTTCAAAAAGTTCCAAACATGTTACAATACTTCCTTTTCTGCCTTTTCCGGGAGAGTTGCAGAGTATAAAAGGTATATATTTTTGTTTCTTCTCGAAATGCCTGTTAGGGTGCGCTGGGAATAGGACCCCATGGCAGTCAAGGGAGAGCCAGACCCGGCTGCATGGGCGGGCATTAGGGGGCTGGGCCCGCCCGGAGAGACTGGTGTGCCCGCCCTAGCTCGATTAGACCATACTGTGTAATTGATTTTTTTTTAATCTTCCACAAAAACACACACACACGGAGAGGACGAACCCTCTATTCATCCTATCTTGATCCGTCGTCATTCAATTCAACCAATCTAAGCAGCGAATGAAGGCAATTTCTAGCCAATCACAGATAAGCACCATTGTTTTTCGCATACCTGTCAAGTTGTACAGTTTTGGTGTAATTTGTACAAGTGAGCACTGATATTTAAATGTGTACGCCGTACGTTCAAAATCTGTACTTTTTTCGTGCATTGCACTTTTTTTTTCTCTGTTCGGATTTTGTCACCGTTTCGGCAATGAGACAATGTGCGTTAGATGCATTACTACGTTGGTTGAAGGACACGAGAAAAGTCAGAGACACTGTGAGAGAAGAGTGTTGTGACGCTGTAGCAAACGTGATGCTAGGCTAGGTGGCTCCAATATTTCCTGACTGTAGCCAACAGCCTACAATCTACGCCTAGTTATCATATGCTTATAGAACTACATGCGAAATGACAAACGGCAGCGTTAATAAACAGCCGCCATTTTGGAGCAGTAGACTTCTCAGAAAGCCTCTATTGTAGTGAACTTTTCTTGCAAATTTAAGTAACTTTTTATCTAAAATACTCCTAAATCGGCAAAATCTTGACTTGAATCCATCTTTAAATGATGAAACAATTGTAAAACTTTAACATGTCGAAAGTAGACAGAAGGAAACTAATGCAAAAACGGTAGCAATTTTAACAACAGTTGATTCACAACATTAAACAATTTCACAACATTAAACAATTTCCAAACAGAGCAAAGGTTAGGATGTTTTTTTTTTTTTAACATGAAAGCTAACACCAGTTACTTTGCCAAGTAACTAATTACTCTTACCTACAGGTAACTGAGTAACTAACTCAGTTACTTTTTGAAACTAATTAATTACTTTTTAAAAGTAAGATTAACAACACTGGTCATAAAGATGAAGCCTGCAGCATGAAAAATGACGAAAGCGGAGATTTCATTCTGCCAATTTGTTGCCGAACACAATTTGCCTGCAAATATTGTCGATCACTTCTCAGAATTAGCAAAAGAAATGTTCCCTGACTCAAAGATTGCATCGGTAAGTTAATTTTATCAACTGACCTTTTTAATTTACAATTGGACACACTAACAAACTGCCTTCAAGTCAAACTGAATTGCGAGCTGAAGTGCCATGAAGCGCAGCCATTAAGACATGATAGAATTTGCCAAAAGTGCTACATACAATTATAACAAAAGTCACTTTTAATTTTAGTAATCATGATGTAGCTGAAGATATTGATTACACCAGGTTATATGTGACAATATTACCACTAAATTATTAAAAAATTGAGTTTTATTTTTGTTTCATATTGTACACTATATACAATGTTGTAAGATTAGTCACCAATTTGTAAGGGCATACGTCACTATTTGTAAGATTGCCAACGGCCTCGGGTTGACAGGTATGTTTTCATTTGTCTTATAGATTTTATGATGAACTACCACTTGTGACTTCAGTGACAGAAAATATTTTAGTGCACTGATGTAGTAATGTACGGGTAATAACGCCACTGTTCAGGCTAAATTTACGTTGAAGAAGTGTGCCCCTCCCCCCAAAAATGTAATACCCCCCCGTAATTTCTTTCTGCAGCCGGGTCTGGGGAGAACGTCAGTAATTCTATGCCATGGTTTATTGACTGGGCGCGCACAAGGGTCGCAGCAGCGCACGTGCACAAAATTAGCATGTGCCTCAAGCGCATCTTATTGAGCATACCCACACTGTGAAAAAAAAAAAAAAAAAAAAAACAGAACGAACACAATGTGGTTTGTGCTGACATGTAATCCGATGCACTGCGTCGAACACAGTCTGTTCATCAATGAGGAGCAAGTGTAGAAGGACTGTCCTGCTCCAATAGACATGACCTGTTGAGAAATACTTCATGCACAAAAGACCATTAAGCTCAGTGGACAAAACTTCTTTCAGTAATGGAGAACAATGACATTTACTGCCATTTCATGCTGAGTCGTAGCATTATGAAGTTCCACTTGCCATTTCCTTCCAGTAATTTGTAGGTTCGCCCACTGCTGCTTTCAACGTGGTATAAAGCATCAACTGCAGGCTCACCCTATGACTTTAATTAGCTTTTAAAGCCACAATATTAAATACAAATCATGAGTGGTAAAAGTGCGTTTGTTTTAGATGGTTCCATTTTCGTCTGTTCTATGAACTGTTGTGTTCCACTTAATCACCAATTCGGTGTCTATTGAATATAATTGAATAAACAACAAAACTTGAATAGACAACCATGTGGCCTGGCATAGATAGGTACAATGTTTAAGTCATCGTTCCAGTGGTTTCCATGATGAAACCAACAGTGCAAAAGCAGGCATCTTATTTCTTGAAGTTGTATGTTAAATGGGACATCGACCTTAAAGACCTGTAGGCTCTAATAAGCTACAATTGTTTTCATTTACTAAAATATGCTATAAGAAACACTTAAATATTTCCATTGATTTAAAAATCTATAATATGTACATGTATTGACCTACGGAGGACGCAATGTGTTATGCACACAACGGACGCTTGGGGCGATGATGTCATTTGTCACTGTCACTAGACAAACACTACCGGGTTACTGCAATTCCTTCTACGCAGTGAGATGTCCAACACATGCGAACATCGGTTAAAAGCAGCGAGCACTTACGATTTGTGTTTTTATAGAGTCTTTTATTACCTTTTCATTGCCTCAAAATACTTTTATCACGTGTTTCCCTCTCATACATTTAAGCATTGTGTTTTGTTGTGGTGGTTTTAAAGCAGATTGTTGATCTGTTGACCCAGTAGTCACGTAGCGCATTTAAACCACCCTTATTTGATATTACTACATTTAAGTATTTTCTTAAAGCATCTTTAGTATGTTCTGTCTGTATGCATCTAAACAAAACAAGCTGAAAGAGCACGGTAGTACTTTTATTTACTTTCATTTATTTATTTATTTATTTAATTCGCCTCTTGTAGACGTTTTGACTGTGTAGCACATATTGGCAGAACACTGGTTTGTCATACTCTTGTCTCGTCTCATCTTGTCTTTCCTGTTCATTTTGCTTTTGCTGCTCATTTTGTGAAATATCGACAGTGTTGTCATGCTCATTAATGTTTCTTTCGGGTTCAAATTGAAAGGGTTGAACAGATGACATGTTTATGTCGCTAGAATCATACTCTGGAAGCCCAGCAGCGTAACCATGTGACGTCACCGCCCTGCGAGGTCAACAACAATGGCGACCTACTAGTTAAAGGGCAACTGAAGAGCTTTTTGGATTTCGCTCTTGAGTGTTTTACTCAGTTGAATTGTTTTAAATGCATCATTCGCTGTCTCAAAAGGTCACATAAAAACAATAAATAAATAAACAAATAATTGACCGGCGGACCGCATAGTTTTCGAGTTATGGCCATAGCAACACCACAGCAACGAGGGACGCGCCGCCCTGCCGACGGCTCCCTGATGACGTAACTTCCAGGGAGCCTCGCCACCACTCTGAACATGGAAATATAGCATCATGCTATCCTCGCCATATATTGCAAACATTTTCTGGGTTTTACTCGCGAGATTCTTCATGCCATCTCGATGTGTAGCGAGGAATTGCTCACAGGAAGACTCGAGACTCTATAGCCCCTTTCCCATTGAAACTAGTGGGTCAACGCGCGTTTTTTCCAAGCCGATGCAACCCACTAGCAATTGGCATTTGGCACCTTTCCCATTGACAAAAAAAGGCCGTGTCTTTTTTTTTTTTTTTCTCACCCGTCTAACCCCCCACTCCCTCCTCAGCCGTGCGTAAGGTTACGTGATGTCACCACGCTAAGATGCGTGTCGCAAGTGCGACCGAATTCATTCAGTTCAAGGAAGTAAGCAATGCAGAGCAACATGGAAGCCTACTTTCTGTTTGTGTTCTCTGTTTTCATGCTTTTTACTGCCCTCAAATGGTCGAAATGCTGCACAGGATCAATGCTCTGCTTGTGCTGAGGCAACGTAGGCGACGTCGTAGCCTCGAGCTTTTAATTTACCAGCAATATTTTTATAAATTGCTGTGTCTCGCACGGTCCCAGACATCTGTCGCTGAATCTCCTCTTCTTCACGGATGGAAAGGACCTGGCAGATCTCATCATCTTTCCAATGCTGGGACATGTTGTCCAATGTGGTGTGCTACTGGCTCCATCTTCTTCTACTAGCTTTGTTGTGAGCATCGACGTAACTACGGTTGTGGGGTGTGTTAAATGGGAGGCGACTGGCACGTTGTTATGACGCATCATGTAAGAGCCTACGTCACCACGTAGGTTAGGGTGTTGACTGTTGACCCAGGGTTTTGCTTTCACACTGCATGACGATCAGAGCCGAGGTGATTTTAACGCGGGTCGCTTGGCGGATTGATTGACACGGGTCGAGGCGGGTCGCTGCATCTTTCCAACTGCCACCAAAAGCGGGTTGTTAGTGGGTTGACACGGGTTTTTTGGCCAGTGGGAAAGGGGTATCTGAGTTATAGCCAGAAACTTTTTTTTTTAATCTTAATTTTTGCCTGGATTTTTTTAGGCAGGTCTAAAATTGAATCGGGTGTGATCACTTTTTATTCTCAACACTGTGCGGGTTGAACGCAATGACATTTTCGTTCTGTATTCACTTGTGCATACCAGATTCACAAATAAAGTCAGTTTTTCCGTCCAATAGTAAGTATGATGATCAGATGTTTGTATAAGATTATCCTGCGGCGTTAGATGTATCGTGCCGTTTTTCTTCCCAATCTTTTTCAAGCCAATCTAATTTGTTTCATATTTACAATTTCAACCGTTTTTTGCAAGGACCTCTCACAGGTCAGTCTTGGTAATAACAAAAATATTGTTAGGTAAATGTTTTGCTTTGTTTTGTTTTCTTCATTGTGTGTAGTCCAAGTGAAGATGCAGGGCATAGTAACCTATATGTATTTAAATACAGGCATGTTATATAAATGTTAACTTGTGCCCTGTGATTGACTGGCAACCAATTGAGGGTGAACCTCGCCCAACCTGGTTGGCTGGGATAGGCTCCAGCACCCCTGCGACCCTCGTTAGGATAAGTGGTTCAGAAATTGAATGACTGAATATGTATATCAAAGATGGTACCTCCTGTATTTATAAAAGGTAACTGCTGTAGTTGATTGGACACATATTGTACCACTTATGTCAAGAAAAAGGAAGTCTTGTGACCTTTTAGCACATATCAAGATTTAATATTGTGTTGCAGAATGATGTGTTCAACACCCTTTAATTGGGACAATATGTCAGCACATCCGCGACATTGGACGTGACCATTGTAATAGCATCGAAATCTACATATTATTTACAGTTAAAAGCATGTAGACGCGTGAAGATCCTGTCGCCTTGTTGGCAGGACATTTCGCTGCAACATAGTTTTACAGTCAAATGGTTGAAAGTCCTCTGTATCACGTGATTATTGGTTAGTCGGCTTCAAGTATTGTAATTTGTAAAGTGAACTTATCAACTAGACAAGTGTTTTTCAACCGGTGTGCCGCGGCACACTAGTGTGCTGTGAGAGTTCGTCAGGTGTGCTGCGAGAACTTATCTAATGTCGCATTTATATTCATATATTGTAATGTCCGTAACTGTGTGGGCCCTTGAAGGGGCCATCAGAATGCAGAGTGGTGACGTAACAGGAAGCAAGCAAGGAGGGAGGGAGAACCGGCGTGAGAGCAAGTTAGCGGTCGCATGGTGCGGATGCCGCTGTTATTTTGTTTATTATTTTCCATTGTTGCCACAATAAAGTTGGAAAGTCATCACCGAGTCCTCTCCTTTCTATTTCCCCATTCGGGGCTATTACAATATTTTTTTATGTCGTCGGGCGGAGTTGCAGTAGGAAGGAAGGAAGGAGTAGGTAGAAAGGTCTCGGTCATGTGCAGATGAGCGAAGTTTGCTTGTGTCGCGTTCAAAAATTGCTCGGATTTCTAACCATCAACGACTTTGCTGTCCGTGACAATGTGGACCCCAACACGTCTAACGCGCATTATTGGGTTAGACTCGTCATGTGTCGATATACTCGAAAGTGTCCTTTCTATTTTATCCATATGTGACGACCGTCAATCCTCCCCCTGTGTTATATTACAACACATTGTTGAGAACAGCAAGGTGGCTAATGGCTAAAAATCCGAGCAGTTCTTGAACGCGACACGAGCAGCACAGCGCCATGGTGCCAAGCAAGTTTAAATGTCATCTCCAAACGAAACACCCGTCGCTTCAAAAGAAGTCGATGGACTATTTTGTTTGCCTTCGTAAAGACAGAGAAACAGGCAACTTTTTTTGTAATATAAAAACTACGAAGGAAAATGAGAAAGCCCTTAAGCCATTTACCTTGTGGCTAAATCCAAAAAGTCCGACACTGTGACAGAGACATTAATACTACCTGCCTACAAAGCCATTGTCTGCGAGATGCTCGGCCCTGATGTGGTTAAAGACATTGCTCTAGTCCCCCTGTCTGATAATTCTGAGCTTTTTCAAGCCTAACTGCTATAAAAAAAAAAAAGTTTCACACTGAGTAAGTAGACATACTGAGAAATTATTTTATAATTGAATATACTGTACAGAAAATAATTTTGGAGCATTTTTGGTTTTGTAGTGTGCCGCGAGATTTTTTCCAATGTAAAAACATGCCGTGAGTCAAAAAAGGTTGAAAAACAGTGAACTAGACGGCGTCTGCCTTTTTAATAATTTTGTAATATACTAACAAACTATACAAACCTAAAATAGGTCTTAACCAAATAAATAACCTGATAGAAATGTTCTTTTTTTCTCCAATAGAAAATATTTACCTTACATCAGTGAGTGAAGTCATTATAAAATTCCAAAAGACAATATATTTGTCTTTACTTGGCTGATGGTAATGACACAATATTTTGTATGCGGTTATTTTTTTTTCTACCTCCTCTCATATGCCTTCTGTGCCCTTTCCCGTTATGTTCCTGCTTTCTCCACTTTACTGCATAGCAGCTTACCAAATATACATAGTGCAATTAAGCTACTGCTGGCTGAGCGGTCCTGCTTGCACCTTGTCAGCGAGGCGACTACAGTCGGTTGTCTGCTGTGCTAATGGGACATGTGAAGACCGTCTTACTCATCTTCTAGCTGTTCATTAAGGGAAGTTGGTGCAAAGATCATCACCTTTGTCTTGCTGCTGTGCACAACCAGCTGGGAGCCATCAATGTGCCGCTGACATGCATTGTAGCAGGGGTGGCAAAAACACTCATTCTCTGTACTCAAGTAGAGACTCTGAAATGAGAAACAATTATAAGTCCCTTTCACACACATATCCCGATAAATTCCCCTGTAAGGTGACGCGGGATTTACTCGCATCATTGCTTTCATGCATGGAGAGATATCCCGGGAATGACGCGGGTTGGACACTTTCACAGACTTAGGGGAGGGCTGCTGGCGCGATTATATAACCCTGAAATTGTCATTTTTGGTCAGCAATGGCTATCAGATTCTGTTAGTCAGATCGTGTTTTGTTGTGCGAACGTTTCCGACGTCGTACCTGCAGCCAATTCAAGCTCATCAAGACTGTATTTAAGACCAGGCGATCCAAGAGAAGGGTGCCGAGAGATTAACTTGCTGGGCGCCATTCGACACCTCTGCCACATTTGTTTTGAAATCGCCTACGTTGTGCTTGTACCGTATTGGCCCGAATATAAGACAGTGTTTTTTTGGATTGAAATAAGACTGAAAAAGTGGGGCTTGTCTTATATTCACGGTCTAGACGTTATACCCATTCACGACGCTAGATGGCGCCAGACATCATTGAAGCGATGTTCTGTATTGACAGATCTCAGCTACACTCAAATTTAACCAGTTTGCATTATTTTATTGCAATGTTTTTCCTTATTCATATTTGTTTCAAGACTACAGTGACAGTTAGACTTCACTTTGATGGTTAAGGCACTTATTGCAATTTTGTTGTTTTATAACAATAGATTGGTTAATTTACATTTCAAAAAGAGAAGCCATTCATTTACGAATGTGATTGCACTTTAGTTTACATATTTAAATGTTAGATATTAAGATTTGAGTGAGGCAAAATAACATACTTTTTCTCTCAAATATATTGTTATTATCATTTGTTCTAGATTACTGTAATTATTTTCTGTATAAAAATTAATTTGGTGTTCAAAAAGTCTTTTTTCAAACTTGAGTCTTGAAAAAGAGGGGGTCATCTTATAATCAGGGCCATCTTATTATATTCGGGCCAATACGGTACTTGAGTGTATTTGTTTTTTTATGTTATCGGCTCTCTGCCTACCGCTTAGGTTAGTAATAATGATCCCTGTCGACCTACTGTCACGGACCCATTGTGTTATTCACCCTTTTCTGTGACCGTGTGTATTTTTGCTTGTATTTAGTAAATCCTTGAACGCATCCCTCAGTTGCTTTATGTTCTGGAGGTACAACCTTGTTTCCGCAGTTATGGACCCTAACATCGGCGACAAAATAAACCTCACATTTCCAAAGATGGACAATGGACTCTTCCTCGGCTCTACGATCCAGTAGCAATTTAATTTAGTTATGTTTTCAGTTTAATAAAGCCAGTGTTGTTAATAACGGCGTTAGAATATAACGGCGTTACTAACGGCGTTATTTTTTTCAGTAGTGAGTAATCTAATTAATTACTTTTCTCATCTTGGCAACGCCGTTACCGTTACTGGGGATGGAAAGGTGTGCGGTACTATGCGTTGCTATATTGGTTGAATGGCGCGATAAAAGTCTGAGGGAGACGGACTCACCGAGACGACAGAGCAGAGCAGGAGTGGGGAGGGCAAAAAAGTTGTGACGCCGAGCAAACGCGATGCTAGGTGGCTCCAATAATACCTGACTGTAGCCGATAGCCTACAAACTACGCCCACATGATATGGTAGACATGGTAGATATCACATATATAGAGAACTAGATACGAAATGACAGACACGAGGGCGTTAGCAACATGTACAGTATAGGAACTAGATGCGTTAGTAAACAGCCGCCATCTTAAAGCAGTACACTTCTTAGGAAGGCTCTGTTGTAAAGAACCTTCCTAGCGAACCTAAGTAACTTTTTATCTAAAATACTCCTAAATCGGCAAAATCTTAACTTGAATCTATTTTTAAATGATGAAGCAGTTTTAAAACTTCCACATGTCAAAAGTAGACAGAAGGGAACTAATGCAATAATGGGAGCAATTTAACAACTTTTAACGGTTGATTCTGGTTGATATCACTGGTTACTTTGCCAAGTAACTAATTACTCTTACATTCAAGTAACTGAGTTACTAACGCAATTACTTTTTGGGAGAAGTAATTTGTAACTATAATTAATTACTTTTTTAAAGTAAGATTAACAACACTGAATATAGCTATTTCCAGCTTGCTATGTTGATAATTGCGATGTTTGCTTATCGCTTTTCGTCTTACTGCGAAGAAAGAGGAAGCGATGATCAGCCCGTCATGATATTTACGTCATTAGCCATCGTGCTGTCTCCCGTGAATTTAATGCCTGCTTTCACGCACACCGCTTCCTGGGAAAGTCCCGGACATCCCGACGTCTCGGTAACTATCCGAGTCATCTCCGCGTCAGTTGACCCTGGTAATTGCTTTTACATTTCAGGGCTACCCATTTAAAACCCAGGATTTAAACTGTGTACAGATGTATGTAAAAGGGTCGATAGTTATTGAAAAAAAGAAATTATTGAAATTATTGATTCAATGTGTGTTACTGTCAAAGTAAATTAACCAATCATCTTTTTTAAATGTGTGAGCAACCGTGCCTGTGGTTAGAGATATGCAGAAAATTTGGCCAAGAGAGATGTTTCTTTCCGTGCATGCGCTCACAAATCTTGCTGGAATGGACGATGAGTTGTGTAGGTATACAACGTAGCATCCATTTTCCTCATTGTTAAAAGTAGAGGTACTTGGTTGAGATTTAGCACAAGAGCGGGGTGTGGTTTGTGCACAGTCAGTTATCAAATTAACAAATTAAACAATTTTATGGCTCACGGTAACTGAAAATAATATATACTGATTGAATACATTCTTTCCAGATTGCTGTTTAAGCCAACAAAACACACAGTATTCGCCACAGTTAAAACAAATGGCAAATACTCAAGTATGCACACATGAAAAATTTACTCACGAACAGTAACGACAAACCTGTTATTCTGCGGGTGTGCAGCAAGTGCTTATGTTTGAAACTGATAAGCTGTTCTTTAGTCTTATAGCATCGTAGAGTGAACTGTGTGCATCGCAATGTTAACAGCATGTTTTCATGTCACCGTCACAGTTTGAACACGAGGAAGGGGAGAAGATGCCAATCATACGCAGGCTAAATATAGCGCCATTCTGCTCTCTTTGCTGTCTCTGTATACTGTAGCTGGTAACGGCAATCAAGTTGTTGTACGAACCTTGACAGGTTTGAAATGAACAATCTCTGTTCAACCTTCATGGGTCTATTACAGAAAAGTGTATAACGTATTGCCCGAATATAAGATGGCCCTGATTATAAGATGACCCCCTCTTTTTTAAGACTCAAGTTTGAAAAAAGACTTTTTGAACACCAAATTAATCTTTATACAGAAAATAATTACAGTACATCCGAAACAAATGATTATACTGTAACAATATATTTGAGAGAAAAAGCATGTTATTTTGCCTCATTCAAATCTTAATATCTGAACATTTAAATATGTAAACTAAAGTGCAATCAAATTCGTAAATGAATGGCTTCTGGTTTATGAAATGTAAAAAAACCAATCTATTGTGATAAAACAACAAAATTGCAATAACTGCATTAACCATCAAAGTGAAGTCTAACTGTAACTGTAGTCTTGAAAAAAACCTGAATAAGGAAAAACATTGCAATAAAATAATGCAAACTGGTTAAACTAGTAGCTGAGATCTCTCATGACAGAACATCGCTTCAATGATATCTGGCGCCATCTAGTGTTGTGAATGGGGAGAGTAGCTGAGATCTGTCATGACTAGGGATGGGAATCGAAATCCGATTCCAATTCCGAACCGGTTCCTAGTGTTTCGAGGCCTCCACATGACAATGAAAAAGCCTTAACGATCCCTTTAACGATTCCTAAAGACGCGTATTGCGTCGTGACGTGACGTGTCTTGTTGTCCAGACGCATCAAACTAGCATGGCGCCAAGAACCACTCGCTCCAAAGTTTGGCTGCACTTCACCAGGAAAGAGGGTGAAAATTAAAGGTTACGATGGTTTAGCACGAGCATTGTAGCCATAACCAGAACAATAACAGCACGTAGGTTCAAACGCTCGAAAGTGTGTCTGCGTCGGGAGGGAATACGACTGCACTGTCATCACCGAAACGCTCAGGCTCAGTCCTGGCTATACAGCTAACTAAACTCCCAAATGACGATGCAGAAGACATTGGTATAACTTGCTGACTTCATTCAACCATCACTTGAAGAGTGAAATTAAAAATGGAAATGAAACAAATCAATTTCGTCCCCAATAACAACCAGGTTCGCATCAACATAAATCAGTGATGATTAGCTGCTAATACAGTAATAAGACAAACGGTTAGCATGCGTCGCTAGCATTAGCACATCGTTCAAATTACTACACAACTGGATTTAAGTGTCTGATCGCGAGTGGAAACACACAACAAAAACACAAAAGATGAGACATACAGGCGTTGCCTCTGTAGATATTTTACAAACATTAACAAAGAACGTAGGCTCGTAGCAGTGTTTCCCTCTCTCACTAACTCGCTCACTCATTTAGATGCGGCAATTCTTCTTCGCGTGTAAGCACGCTCTTCTTCACGTGAGCGCGTTCTTCTTCGCGTGAGGAAGCGCAAGGGCGCCCCTTCTTGAGCGTGAAAGCGCCATAAAAACTAAAAGGCATGCATTTCAATATAATGGTAAATAATACACTTTAACACATATTGCCAAAGGCAGAACAATGACTAATATATACCAATATTTATTATTTCTATTAGAAAAATGTTTCAGTAAAATGTTACACATTCTTGTGTATTTGCCACTTATTTCCACAGTTAACATTGAGGCTTTGGGCCTCTTTTGACCTGATTAAACAAACTCAATGCCAATCAAAACGTTTGTTCTTCTTTTTCCCCGAATTAGAATCGATAAGAGAATCGATAAAGAATCGAATCGTTAAGCAATATCGATAATGGAATCGGAATCATAAAAACCGTATCAATTCCCATCCCTAGTCATGACAGAACATCGCCTAAATGATATCTGGCGCCATCTAGCGTCATGAATGGGGATAATGTCTAGACCGCCAATATAAGACGACACACTCTTTTTCAGTATTATTTCAACCTCTTATATTCGGGCCAATACGGTAAATAGTCTCTGCATCCTTCACATTTGCTCATTTTTCTGGTAGTTGAAGCACTGAGTGTTTCATTTCATCCTTTCTCCTGTGACTGGAGCAGGAAGCTAACCAGATCCGAATTTGCTGATCGCAAGTACGATCGAAAGTGTCTCATAGGGTTTGTGCAGGTCTCTGCTTATCTGAGTCATATCTTTTTAAGACTCAAAGTTAAAATTTACACACAAGATACATTATGGAATGTCTCCTATTTTATTTCAAGGGACACACTGTGATAAATCTTGGCATAATGAAGTGGGTGACTTTGACACCCTTATCGCTTTTGGGCTGTATACAGTGAGTGAGTCACATTAAAATGAATTGTATGAACTTGCTCCACATAATCAATGCTGAAGACATGGTGGCTGACTCATAGGCTCGAAGTACATACAGTACATAGTGTGTGTGTGCCAAGATGCATCCTGTGATGAAGCACTGAAGAACTAATCACTCACTTCCAAACAGGAAGGAAGTTAATATTACTATAATATTAACCAAATCTGATTCAACCAATTGGAGCTTTTTGTTTCCGATAAAATGCTTCATCCCTCTTTTGTGAATGAGTCTCTACAACCATAGAAGATCTTTACAGGCTCTTAGTCGTTGACAAAATGTTAATTGATGGTGTTTTAGTCTTGTGGAAGTGGGGGTGGAAACTTAAACGCACTCTGAAAAAGGGGACACAGATACACCCAAATCAGCCACAACATTAGGCCAATTGCACACTTAAAGACACAGCCGGACACCACAAAACTAGATAGTTTTCTGTCCGATGTTTCTCGGAACAAAGTTTCATTTCATAGTCGTACACCTTCTGCACATTAAGAGTTATTCGAGATACAACACAATGTTTGACCAATTTTTTGACTTACATGCACAGACAAGAGATAAATGCGTTGTAATGTTGCAGCGCCTAAGAATAAGGTTAGGTTCATACCGTAGGTCTTGATGCACCAATCCAATTTTTTCATGTTTTTCCGACTCGAGTCAGGCATTACCTTGACGGTCTGAACGGGACAGGTCACATAAAAGTGGACCATTTCAAATCCGATCTAGGTCACTTTCGTATGTGTTTAAAATCCAATCTGGGCCACATTTGTCCAAAATGTGGCGGAGGTCTGAACTGTCAAGTCCCCCAAATCAGAATTCATGTAGCAATTACCTCAGCAAAAAGAGACAGAGACACAACGCACATTAGCGATGGAGCTGTGCATTAGCATTAGCGCCTAGCTTAAATGCAGCTTTTAGGGAAGAGGCGAGCTTGACAGCAGTCATGAAAAAATCAAATGGGGGGTAAGTTAAGCCTTAGAATGCCTGGTTTTCCTTGTCCTCCAAATGAGCAATATTTCAAGATTGCTTACACGGCAGGGAAAGTACATTTTTGTGTGCGTCATGGACAGTGCGTGCATGCTATCAATCCATATAAACGTTGAATATAAGACTAAACGGGGATTATTTATGTCTGTTATTTGTGTCCTCTTTTTGGAAATCGAAATATGATCACCCTAGAAATTAGAATGATGTTGAGCCACCATTTGTGTTGATGCACCTGTGCATGCGGTCAGTTTGCACAGCACATCTCTGACTGCGAATTAGTGTGCATGCGTGGTACTTGAACGGGCTCAATGGACAAAGGCGTTCTGAACGGGCACACCAAAAAAACATATGATAAAATTGGAGCTGTGCATTAAGGCCTGCGATATGAACCTAGCCTAAGTCTCTTCCTTCACGAGCAACTCGCAGACTTCGCCGTCTTCACAGTTTACCATCTTGAGCATTTCTATTACTTTGCTTACTGCTTGTTAAAAGTTGTTATTCTGTGTTGCAGTGATGAAGACTAAGGGATTGATGTTGAGTATTCCAGCATATGCTGTAGAGGTGCAGTATGATAGCGAGGACATCAAACTGTGTCTGAAGTTGAACATTATCAGACAGCAATGCCTACCGCAAATGATATAGAATTGTGACTAGGTTGCTACCTGTTGAATTTCAGAGTAATGATGGCGTAAAGGGAGCTGGCAGATTATGTTCATAGTTGAGCACTATCACATTGTTGGTCTAGTAGGACTTTTAACATGTTTTTGAGGAAAGATTAAACAAATTAGAGGCAGCTCTCATCATATAATTGCAAAAGACAAAGGTGTGAGTTACGAGCGTGATTGCAAAAAACCCCGAAAACTTCTATCTCAAGACATTGAGAAATAGTGAATTATGAACATTGTAGCTGAGTTGGTAAAAAATGCTCCAGCGGTGATACTTGCGTGTTATTCAGCAGCAGTGTCATGGTTGTTACACGCAGTTGTCTGTCAACACTAATGATGTATGTGACAAAAGCGTGCAGACGACAGATGTTTAAGTGGTATTCTTCAGGAGGCTGTTGAGATTCGTGCGGCATCGTGGACGAGACTGTTTAACGGAGGCTCGCACCATTAAACAAGCTGATTACATTGTGGTTCCACTCAACAAAGTGACTGCATATTCTTTGGCTTGTCTGAATAACTGGTAAAGATTGGATTTTTTTGCTGGGGCCTCAGACGGAACTTCACAAGCTACCGTTATTGCATGATTAAGCCAATCCCTGTACAGTCCATTTGCCACTCTCAGAAGTTGTATTTTACTATAAAAATGGACACATTAAACAAAAGGGTTTTGTGTATTTAGGCACCAATATGATACATATCATTAAACAAACATCAACTAAATTAATGTTGACATACACAGCTGTCAGATATTTCTGTCAGATAATGCTCAATTTATCCCAGGAAACTATCGCAATTACAAATGCTTTGGTAGTAATATCTTCATTTATTTTGCTTGCAGTGAAAAAACATAAAACCGAATGGGGAAAAAAAAAATCATTATCATTTAAAAAAAACTCCAAAAACTGGTCGGACAAAGGTATCGCCACCCTTTCCAGAATAAAAGCATGTGATGCTTCTCTAATTTGTGTAATTAACAGCACCTGTTACTTACCTGTGGCACATAACAGGTTGTGGCAATAACTAAATCACTCTTGCAGCCAATTAAAATGGATTCAAGTTGACTCAACCTCTGTCCTGTGTCCTTTTGTGTACCACATTGAGCATAGAGAAAGAAAAAACACCAAAGAACTGTTTGAGGACTTGAGAAGCAAAATTGTGAGGAAGCATGGGCAATCTCAAGGCTACAAGTCCATCTCCCAAGACCTCAATGTTTCTACTGTATGTCTACTGTGCGCAGTGTCATCAATAAGTGTAAAGCCCATGGCACTGTGGCTAACCTCCCTCGATATGGACGAAAAGAAAAACTGACGAGAGATTTCAACAGTAGATTGTGTGGATGGTGGATAAAGAACTTCAACTAACATCCAAACAAGTTCAAGCTGTCCTACAGTCCGAGGGTACAACAGTGTCAACCCATTTTATCCGTCGGCGTCTGAATGAAAAGGGACTCTATGGTAGGATACCCAGGAAGATCCCACTTCTTACCCAGAGACATAAAAAAGCCAGGCTGGAGTTTGCCAAAATTTTTCTGAGAAAGCCAAAAACGCTTTGGAAGAATGTTTTTTGGTCAGATGAGACATAAGTAGAACTTTTTGGGAAAAGGTATCAACATAGAGTTTGCAGGGAAAAAAAGAGGCCTTCAAAGAAAAGAACAGTCCCCACAGTCGAACATGGCGGAGGTTCCCTGATGTTTTGGAGTTGCTTTGCTGCCTCTGGCACTGGACTGCTTAACCGTGTGCATGGCATTATGTAGTCTGAAGACCAACAAATTTTGCTGCATAATGTAGGGCCCAGTGTGAGAAAGCTGGGTCTCCCTCAGAGGTCATGGGTCTTCCAGCAGGACAATGACCCAAAACACACTTAAAAAAGCACTAGAAAATTGTTTGAGCAAAAGCACTGGAGACTTCTAAAGTGGCCAGCAATGAGTCCAGACCTGAATCCCATAGAATACCTGTGGAGAGATCTCAAAAATGGCAGTTTGGAGAAGGCACCCTAAAATTCCAGCAGACCATTGTAAGAAACTAATTGATGGATACTGGAAGGTCTAAGATTGTGCTACCAAGTATTAGGCTCAGGGTACCAATACTTTTGTCTGGCCCATTTTTGGAGTTTGGTGTAAAATGATGATGATTATAAGCAAAATAAATGAAGATATTAATACCAAAGCATTTGTAATTGCAATCATTTTCTGGGAGAAATTGAGCATTATCTGAAAGAATTTACTTCTTTTCCACCTACATCATCAAAAGCTCTGCGCATAGACTTGGCTTAAAAAAACATCGGCAAAAACGTGAGTGGATGTGAATATCTGGTGGTTCACATTGTATTTTTATAGTTTTTTAACAATGCTTCAAACAATATCAACAAGCCTAGCTGTTGTGTCTTCGGGTGTAAAGATCGGATTCGAACAAGGTTACATTTTTTTCCCAGATCCCAAGAGGAAACTGGTCTTTTCAGAAACACTGAAGGGACGTTTGGCTGCAATTCATAATGATCACTAATATGGTTTATATACAGGGGTGCACATAAGTGGTCCGCATGCGCGCATGCGTACTGGACGTATACGAACGCGCTGGCCCTCAACGGTTTCCATACGCTTTTGCGTACCGATGGCTGACCACTGTATTTGCGGCGGACACGAGATAATCACTTCTCAAAATGTTGGAGGCAGGCCCCACTGAGTAATTATTTCCGTGTTCCCCCACCCCCGTCAAAGGACAGACAGACGACAGAGACATCACGGGAGCTACCGAAAAAAGGACTTTTGCTGAAAAGTGGCTGCAGGAGGTACCATAGCTAGAAGCAAATGATGCTCGCACGGATATGTGGTACAAAATTTGCCGTGAGAATCGCTGATAACGGCAGCGCATTTTATGTTAGGTCCAAGAATTTCAGCCATCCAAACTTTGAAATGCACGAAAAAAACAGAGCATGTGGCAGTTAAGCAAACTATCGATGTCAGGCAGCACCCCACTCGCCCTACGGACAAGTGGCGGAATAAAGTTAATGAAGAGCAGCGCCATGCACTGACAAACGTGTTTTTGCTCGCATTTCACAAAGCTAAACATGCACGTTCAATGAGCTCTTATGAGGAGGAGGACATCCCACTTTTACAAAGGCTTGGAGTTAATGTGGGAGCCGCATAATGCCCTTTATTTTGAATTAGTACTGCTTTTATGTTTATTTCTTTACATTTCACTTCAAAGTAATGGCAATTTTGTTGTGCCAGTTGATGTTAATCAGGCATTAATTGTTAATATAATTAATAAAAGGCATTTGGCTCTAACTAAAGCTTGTCATAATTTTATCGCATCAGGCGGGTCGGCTCTCAAGCTCAATGTGTTACAACGGGGCACACACGGCTGAACTCAAATGCACGAGAAGAGAGGATTGCAATGTCCAAAAAGTGTTTAATTCACAAAAGCAGATGTAAAAACAGGATTCAAAGTACAACACAAAACAGGCAATGGCAAAAACTTATCTTTGAAGGACGATGGTGACGTAATGGCCTACTGATTTCCAAAACACTGAAAACGCACTGGCAAACTACAACAAACAGAAGGAGTATATAAGGACTAGGGCTAATGGCAAACAGGTGTAGGCACTCAGGTGATTAGGGAAGGAAATGCAAAGCTGACTCAAGTGAACACAAAAGAACCCACCAAAATAAAACAGGATGTGGCAGGACTAATTCAAGGCCGCAGACGGCGGCTTGTAACAGTACCCCCCCCCCCCCCCCCCCACCAGGTCCGGCCCCCGACGGACCACGCCGAGTAGAGGCAGCACGGTCAAAATCCTTGATGAGGGTCTTGTCCACGATGAAGCTGGCCGGCACCCACGATCTCTCCTCAGGTCCATATCCCTCCCAGTCCACCAAGAACTGTCGGCCCCTGCCGCGGTTACGGGCAGCCAAGAGTTTTCTGACGGAGTAGACTGGGCCGCCGTCAACCATCCTTGGTGGTGGCGGAGGAGCGACAGGTGGCACCAAGGAGCTCTCACACACAGGCTTGAGTCGACTAACGTGGAAGGTCGGGTGAACACTGAGAGACCTGGGTAGGCGAAGGCGGACAGAGACGGGGTTAATAACTTTCGAAATGGGGAAAGGTCCCACAAACCTTGGCGCAAGTTTTTTCGTATCCACTCACAATGGTAGATCCTTGGTGGAGAGCCATACACGCTGCCCTGGTTTGTAGCCCGGTGCCAGGCGTCTCCGTCGATCCGCAGCTGCCTTCATGCGGGCGACACCCCGCATCAAGACCTTGGACGCAGCTGCCCAGACCCGCCGGCATCTCCTGACCATTGCATGCACCGAAGGCACCCGCACCTCTCTCTCACAGCTTGGGAATGTCGGAGGCTGGAAGCCGAGGACGCAGTGGAAAGGGGAAAGACCAGTGGCAGCTGTAGGCAGAGAATTGTGGGCGTACTCCACCCACAACAAGTGCTCACTCCAGGAAGCAGGGTTCTGTGACACCAGGCAGCGGAGGCCGGTTTCCAGTTCTTGGTTGATCCGTTCGGTCTGACCGTTTGATTCCGGATGGTAGCCAGATGTTAGGCTGACCGAAGCCCCTAGGAGGGAACAGAACTCCTTCCAAAACTTGGATGTGAACTGGGGTCCTCTGTCTGACACGATGTCTGTTGGAATCCCATGGATCCGCACCACTTGACTGAGAATCACCTGAGCCGTCTCCTTGGCCGAAGGTAGCTTGGACAAGGGCGCAAAATGTACCATTTTTGAAAAACTGTCTACGACAGTCATGATTACGGTGTTCCCTTTAGAGGGTGGCAAACCTGTGACAAAGTCAACAGAGATGTGTGACCATGGCCTGCTAGGCACTGGAAGAGGCTGGAGTAATCCGTAGGGGCGCTTGGTTGACGTCTTGTTGCGAGCACACACTGTGCAGGCCGCAACATACTCCTTGACATCTCGCCGCAGGCCTGGCCACCAAAAACGCTGCTCTAGAACATAAGCAGTTCTTTGTGAACCGGGATGACAAGTAAGCAGCGAGGTGTGAGCCCAATGAATGACCTGCGACCTCATACCATTGGGTACATACAGTCGTCCAGGGGGGCAGCCCCTGGGTACCGGGCTCACACCGAGTTCGCGTTTTACCTGGTCTTCTATAGGCCAAGACACCGCTCCAACCACACGGGAAGGTGGAAGGATTGGCTCGGGGTCTTTGGCCAAAGGCATCGGATCATGGAGGTGTGAAAGGGCATCCAGCTTCCCATTCTTGGAGCCAGGTCTGTAAGACAGAACAAAATTGAACCGACTACAAAACAATGACCACCTGGCTTGCCTGGGATTGAGTCTCTTGGCTTTACGGATGTACTCCAGGTTCTTGTGATCAGTCCACACAATGAAGGGAAGCGGAGCCCCCTCCAACCAGTGCCTCCATTCCTCCAGTGCCGCTTTGACTGCAAGTAGCTCCTTGTCGCCGACGTCGTAGTTTTGCTCAGCTGGTGTCAATTTCCGGGACAGGTAGGCGCACGGGTGGAGGCGGTTGTCTCTCTCGGACCTCTGAGAGAGGATCGCCCCAAGGCCGACGTTCGAGGCATCAACCTCTACCACGAATTGACGCCGCGGGTCAGGAATGGTGAGCACCGGGGCCGAAACAAACGCCCCCTTCAGACGACGGAAGGCCTCGGCTGCCTGAGGGTTCCATCTGAATGGTGTAGCTGGGGACGTGAGAGCATGCAGGGGGTTGCGATGGTGCTAAAATTACGGACAAACTTCCTATAGAAATTAGCAAAACCGAGGAATTGCTGCACCTTCCTCCTATTGGCGGGCACGGGCCAATCCCGAACTGCGCTCACCTTTGAGGGGTCCATTTCCAATTTGCCAGGCGAAAGTAGGTGACCAAGAAAACTGACTGTATGCACATGGAATTCGCTCTTTTCTGCCTTCACATACAGCTGGTTTTCTAGCAGGGTTCGGAGAACTTGCGTGACGTGGTGAATGTGTTCATCAAGAGACTGGGAATATATCAAGATGTCATCCAAATATACGAAAACAAAGCGGTTCAGGTAATCTCGTAACACAGTGTTTATCATGTTCTGAAAAACTGCTGGAGCATTAGCAAGACCGAATGGCATTACAAGGTATTCGAAATGACCAGATGGTGTGTTGAATCCTGTCTTCCACTCGTCTCCCTCTCGAACTCTGACCAGATGATATGCGTTTCGCAGGTCAAGCTTAGTAAAAATACGCGCCCCCTGGAGGTATTCAAACGCGGTTGACATCAACGGGAGAGGATGCCGATTTTTAATTGTTATAGCATTCAATGGACTGTAGTCGATGCATGGGCGCAGAGAACCGTCTTTCTTGGGAACAAAGAAAAACCCCGCACCTGCTGGCGATGATGATGGCCTGATTATGCCGGATTTCAATGAGTCTTTAATGTAAGTGTCCATGGCTGTTGTTTCATTGTGGGAAATTGAATACATACGCCCCCTAGGTATGGGTGATCCAGGAACAAGATCAATTGGATAGTCGAACTCACGGTGAGGCGGTAGTGACATAGCTCTAGCCTTACTAAACACTTCACGCAGGTGGTGGTAGCACGAGGGAACATTGGGCAAGCTCTCACATTCATTTGGCCCGTCCAGAGTCTCAACAGTGGATTCGAGACAAACCACATCAACCAGGCACCCCTTATAACACTCCCTGCCCCATGCAGTAATCTGCCCTGTCGACCAGTTCACAGTTGGGCTGTGTTTCCTTAGCCAGGGGAAGCCGAGGACTAATTGGTGCATTGGTGAGCTAATTACATGAAACACCAATCTTTCCACATGGTTGCCTATGATCATGGTTATGTTCTCTGTTCTATGGGTAATTCGTACCAGGTCCCTCCCTGTCAGAGCGCGCGTCATGACCGGGGTGGAAAGTGGGACCAAGGTCAGGTGTAACCTGTTGACCAGTGAACAATCTATTAAGTTCTCATCTGCTCCCGAATCTATGAGTGCATTGAGTTCGTGCTGGTGTGCTCTTAACTTTAATGTGACTACTGTGGGGGTTCGCAGCGGATGATTGGTTGCATTGTGTGTTAAGACACTGATAGGAGACCTTAAACGTGACATTATTACCGGGCATGAAGCACGCTGATGTCCCTCCTCTCCACAGTAGAAGCAAAGCCTCGCTCGTAGACGCCGCTGTCTCTCCTCCTGGGTTAATCGGGTGCGGCCAATCTGCATGGGCTCCTCGGCTGCAGTAGAGGGTGGTTTGGCCTCGAGCAGTTGGGGGCGAGGGTCCTGGCGTGTGAATGTGGTGTGGCGCCTCTCCTTCTCCCGTTCTCGAAGACGAAAGTCCATTCTTGAGGCCAAATCCACCATGGAATCTAGGTCTGCTGGATTCTCATACGGTGCCAGATGATCCTTAATGGTCTCAGAAAGGCCTCGACGGAATGAGTCACGCAATGCTGCATCGTTCCAATCACTACCTGCCGCGGCAGCCCGAAACTTGATGGCGTAATCTGACACGCTGAGCTCATCCTGCCGCAGATTCTCCAGAGCCCACACCGCCTCCCTTGTTGGGGCTGCCCGGTCGAACACTTTTCGGAGGGCCAAAGTGAAGTTCTCCACTGAGGAGCATGCCGGGGAATGTCTGTCCCACTCCGTGGTCGCCCATTTGGCTGCTCGGCCAGATAGGTGAGAGATCATAAAAGCCAACTTGGCAGAGTCCGTTTCATAAACATGAGGCATGAGTCTAAAGTGGAGGTCGCACTGAAAAAGGAAGGTGCGGCAGTCACCCGTTTCCCCCGAGAACTTGTCAGGAGCTGCTAGGCGGGGGGGCGAAGCGTGACCATTCCCAGGAGCCAGCGAAGGAGATGCAGGAGAGGCAGAAGGGGCAGGCGGCGAGGCAGCGGCAGATGCGGTGGTGGCTGGCACTGATTCAAGGCGACTCAGTGTCAGCTGCAGGGATTGAGCCAGTTGCTGGATCTGAAGAGCCACGTTCTCTTGCCCCCCGCGCTGTTCCCTGGAAAGCTGCTCAACTGCCTGACTGAGGGCTTGAAGGTGTTCTTCTTGCTTTTTAAGTCTAGCTCCTTGGGCACCCAGAGCGGACCTTAGCCTCTCTGTCTCGGCTTAGTCCATTTTTGGCCAGTGCGTTCTGTTACAACGGGGCACACACGGTTGAACTCAAATGCACGAGAAGAGAGGATTGCAATGTCAAAAAAGTGTTTAATTCACAAAAGGAGATGTAAAAACAGGATTCAAAGTACAACACAAAACAGGCAATGGCAAAAACTTATCTTTGAAGGACGATGGTGACGTAATGGCCTACTGATTTCCAAAACACTGAAAACGCACTGGCAAACTACAACAAACAGAAGGAGTATATAAGGACTAGGGCTAATGGCAAACAGGTGTAGGCACTCAGGTGATTAGCGAAGGAAATGCAAAGCTGACTCAAGTGAACACAAAAGAACCCACCAAAATAAAACAGGATGTGGCAGGACTAATTCAAGGCCGCAGACGACGGCTTGTAACACAATGAGGACCAAGTCACATCTCCAGGTCCTCCTCTGAGAACCTGGGCAAAAAAAAATATGTGTACCCCTGTTTATATATGATAAGGTGAGTTTTTAATTTTGTAATTTTCACGGTTTTACACTTAGTGGCGGCGAACCTGAGCATGTTTACGAATGGACTGTCATGCTTTTTGTGGCAAATATGCGCACACATTCTAATTACGTCGTTTTTTTTTTTTTTTTTAATGTTTAAATCTTTTTACCAACAGTAAAAAGATCTATAATGCGAAATACCCTTGATGAGCTAATGGAAATTAGCATTGATGTTGCAGTATAAATCTTCAAAACTTTCATTAAATAATGCTTAAATTTGTATATTTTCTCCACGCCCTGGGAACAACAAATTATAAAATGGCAAAATGTAGAACAGTTGATTCATATTATGTAAAATGTATTTACCATTTTGTTGTATGAGTGCATATCTTGAGTGCCTACACACTCAAAAAGTGTGAAAAGAAATAGCCAGTAAATCTTTTATCACCTGCATGTTTCTGAAAATGTGTGTGTGAGCAAGTAAATCTGAAAATTAAAATATAATTTGTGAAAAAAGTTGAATAGACAAACACAAATAAATGACACAAATGTGGGTGAAGATCCAGAGCCAGTTTTAAGCAAAGGCAAGGCTAAAGAGAACATCAGGGTTGAACTTTAAACATTCTACAGTGAATTTGGAAAATAATTAAATATTTACTGTGTCAATTAACATGTAAGGGTGTGTGCGTGTGTGTGTATGATAATTTTCAGTCGTGTACTTAAAAATACAGTAACACTTTATTTGAATGCTTTTTATGGCAGGTTACACGTCACCATTATTACAGTCTAATGACACTGTCATCAAAATCACAAGAATTAAATGCCCGCTTAAAAACTAATTCAACATGGATGATGATAGGGAGGAAAATTTTGGGTGAATCCTTCCATTGAATAACTGCGGTTGACCATTTTTTGGGAGCAATAAGTCATCCAACCTATCTCAACTTGTATTTTGACTTAAAATATGTTACACCAATGTCAGAAAACCTTTAGAGCCTCAATGAATGCTCTATTACTATTTATGGACTTCAGAATGCCAACAAAAGATAATTAAAACGATTTTAGTGCATGACAAACTTTCAACAAAAAGCAACCTGGATACTTCAGTATACTCTGCATGAATGAATAGAAGAGATTCATGAGAATTTGAGGTTAATCTTTCCAGAGCAATGACAAAATAAACACGAGAATGAGCGATTACCTGTGTATCTTTTCCAAGCAGGAAATGTTAAGCGGGCGCCAAAGTTGACGAGCAGATGGCAAGCACCGGGCTCCTGCCAGTGCAGCGTGACATGCACCCCCAAATCGGTAGAGAAAAAAAGACCAGTGAAGGAATGGATGAGAGCAGGCCATCTGTCTGCAAAACAACAAGGTGTCATTTTCAAGAGGCTGATAAAGTCACTCCTACTCTTTCTTCAAGTTTGTCGACTTGATAACAGACAACAACAACTGCGCTTTTGCCTTACTTAGATTCTTGATGTTACCAAATCACACCTGACCATTCAATATTTAACTTAAAAAAAAAAAAAGCAAACAACAACAAAAAAGTCACTACATTTACAGGGAACAAAAAATAACAATTTACTTTACCGCTGAACAATGTTCTCTTAAAAATCCTTATGGTCGACTATTTGGTTGACTCAGGGCTAACAGCTACTGTACATACTAGCAAAGCAGCAGTACGCACATAGTAGCACACTGTGGCTGTCGTCCCCTTTTCCTTTAAATCATTCAAAAATCAACAGCCTTAAATTGTTCCTCTGAAATGGCATCAAACACTTGACGCAGACTTTGTAGACCATAAAGTCCTCTGAATGCTGGTTGAAAATACTAATCGGTGCTAGCATAGCATTGTTTTGTTATAGCAAACATCCTTTGAAAAGTGTTCTTTTGTACTGGTATTTAGCATCGGAGAATGGAAATATTCATCTATAAAATCCCTAAAATTTCTCTAATGAAGAAACTGGAAAGTCTTGTCAGGGCTTGAACCAGCTGAGATATCGAATACTCCATAATTTGGCTTAAATTCCCTATTACACAAAAAAAGCATACTTATTTCATATTACATGCCCTATTTTATGGATCGCTTGTGTGTGGAAGCAATCGATATATTTATTCAATTTTTTTTAATCCTGCGCCAGGAAAATGAGTGACTTCCGGCCAGGGTCTGGATTGAGGAAGAAGGCGAACGTTACGTCAGCGGACTAATCACCTTCACAATACAGCCATTACTATAGTATGCAGAAGGACTGCGGATGCAGCTGATTTTGCGAATTAAATTGTTTTTTTTTTTTTTGCGTCACGCCAGCCCAGTGTGCTGCAGGCTTTTGTTGCTCACACCAGGGAGAATAATGTGAGGCTTTTTGGATTTCCAAAAGATCCTGTTCGCCGCGAAGAATGGGCAAAACAAGTCCGACAATCTTAAGACCATTGGACGGATTACAATGTGAGTAAGCTACGTGTTTTATGTTATGACAAATACAGGGATCATGGCAACTTTTTAATAAGGAGGTGGCTTGCATTTTGCGGGTGACAATGCTCCCTGACCACCGAGAAGGCCACTCAGCCGACTACCTTGTGACACACCATGGTCGTCGGCCGATAAAAGCGTGCCCGCCCATAGAGCGCTATACTCAGCTTGGGCCTGGGGAGCCCCCCGCTCTCATCTCTGATTCTTGATTGAGTCGAGACTTCCACCTCCCTCAGCCCACGTGCCCGCCGAGAGAGCGCTATGCTCGGGCTGCCTCGCGCTCCGACGTCGGCCGGTTTGTCCACTGAGAATACGCCATTTTCGGCGTCCATTCCCATTTGCGTCCCCGGAGACGAGCACTGCCTGCGTGCTGGGGCTGCAGCAGAACGACAAACTGAAACTTGCTCGCTGCCGGGGGCTTGCCCATTTGTGAAGACAATGTGTGACATTAGTCGGGGTAGTTTTGTGGATTTTTCGTTTTTGAAAAGCGAGCAAGAGACCTGGAAGAGCCGCTCAGTTCAGGTTAGCATGTCGCCTAGCTCTCATGCCTCCTGTTTTGTTTCTGTTCTTTCCTCAGTCTCCGAAGCTGGGGCAGGGAAATGACAAAAGCCGGACAAACTCCGGTGGCATAAGAGACCATTCGAGAGGTATAGGCAGTTTCGGCCGTTATGCAGTAATGTCGCCTGTTATACTGAAAATAATGTATTTTTAATATTTCATATTCCATTTAGCACAAGACTGTTATTAGTCATGACCATACAATTTATTTAGCAATTGGGGAAAAATAATTAGATAAAAAGAATATCCTATAAAAATATTGGAGTGGAGAGATGACATTTTGCTGCTCTGTCGCATTTTCCTCATTCTGAATCTTCCTCCTCCATTGGGCTGAATTCTAATTCGTTGCTCTGCTGACGTCATCACCCAGATAGCAGCGCCAGAGCGCTATAATGACAGGAGTAGCTAAACAGCAGATTGAAATGCTCATTTCTCGTCATCTGCACTTTGCCAAATTGTTGTACTAGTATATAGTCAAACAGTCTCAAAATATGATTTTAATTCACATAATAATGCTATTTAAGATTTTTTTTTTAATGGTGTCTTCTGTAGTGATATCAAAATCTTCTCTTGACAAAATGTGGTATTTACATGGAAAAAGCTGGCCTTCTCACTATGTTTTTGGAATGCTAACAGAAAGCCAAGGATGCATTTGCATTGGTGCAATGGAGAACTCAATAGTATGATCACAATGTCATGATGCGCCGAGACATGAAGTGAAATTAAGTTTGACATTATAACTTGATGAATTTGACATTTTATAGTGATACATTTTTCCTTTGAATGAGTTTCACTTTTCATAGTTTTATACTAACAAAGTTATTATGTTTTAACATGATACTTTTCAGCAAAGTTGAAAGTTTTAGCAATCCTAACATAATGCATACTGCACACATAAAACAGGATGTCTGGTAACACATTACTATATATTGACGGTGAATGGCTCCAGATAATCGGCACTGCACAGTTGCATGTTTTTACATTGCCTATTTATCCATTATTAATGGTTCCTACCATTATAACAGTAAGTATAAATGTGCTGTTAAGTGTTGGGTTAATTCTGCACTAAAGCTCAGGTACCAAATGCTTTGCGCTACACTGATGGTCTGTTACCATCTTTTAGAATGCACCTTGGCCATGCTTTCCTTTTAAAACACACTACTTTCAATTGGCCCCTCCGGTGATCCCGCAGCACATTGAGATACAGCCAGTTTTTGACACACACATAAGTACACGCAAACACACACACACCCGCGTGCGCGCTCATGCGCAAACACAATCTACAAGTGCTTGGGAATTTGTCTGCCTACACGCTCCAAGGAGCAGGCTGTGTGCGTGTGTGTTTGGCTAAAATGTCCGCTGGCGCTGGCTTCACTGTAGCAGGTGGTGCACATTTTTCCATTTATAATAAAACGCCAAGTAGAGGCATTATATCGGTGAAATGAAAATGTCCACACAGTAGTTTATTATCTTTGCACACTATTTGACAAAGAGCATTGCAGGTTCACCTCTTCAATACATTAGGATATTGCATTTTCATTTTCCAGTTCAAAAAAGTGAAACTCCTTATTGACGACTGATTGAGTGAAATATTAAACAATAACTTTTTTCCAATAAATAATAATTGTGATCAAACTGTAGCCCACAATCAACCAAAGACCCTACCTCTCAAAATTGTAATATTACATTAAAATATTTTTAATTTACAAA
The DNA here is from genome assembly GCF_030265065.1 of Corythoichthys intestinalis. Classification (NCBI taxonomy): domain Eukaryota; kingdom Metazoa; phylum Chordata; class Actinopteri; order Syngnathiformes; family Syngnathidae; genus Corythoichthys; species Corythoichthys intestinalis. The sequence goes on from NC_080399.1 coordinate 41,674,778, forward strand.
ATAGGTGGGAACTGGCACTCTGAAATGTATCTTTCCATATGTTTTAGGGCACTATATTATCGTTTGTTTATGCTATTGAACCTTAATACTGTACAGTATCTGCAGAAATGTGAGGGGTGTACTCACTTATGTGATTCACTGTACCTTCCTATTCACACATGACAATACAACACCCCCTAATGATAATGCAATATTATACCATTAAAATAATCTTTTTTTTCATGAAATAGTGTGATTTCCTTAGAAAAAAAAAAATGCAATTTTTTTCCCATAACATTGCTTGTGACTATGGGGCTCAAAAGTCTAGAAAGTAGCCACATTACATCGAGTGGTTTCTTTTTTTTTCAGTTGCAGCGAAACTGTTCCTCTCCGTAAAAATGATGGCTACTCCTTTAAAACATTCGCTTACCTGAGTATCCACCGGCACTCTCAATGCCAGGCACATTCTGCTAGATAAGAAACATAGGCTCAGTGTTATCGTCATGACCCAGAAAAGTCAAGGAGAATTCAGAGGGGCCTTGCCCTGATTTAGAAATTTTCCACATGGAAGAAGTGATTGAAGGTTCTAAAAAAAGACACGAGTAAAAAGTCAGTCAGATGATCCCTACCTTTATTCAAACACTGAGATATTATGCAAATGATGCAGATTATTCACACACCCGTTGGTTTCTGCAATTATGATCACAGTGGAGCATCTCGCGAGGTATTCTCGGACTCCTGGCTGCAATCAGCTCCTTGATTAAAACGTATCGAAACATCTCACTCTTCTGCGTTGTCCTAAATTAGTGTATATGATTGAAACACTGTCCATGAGAAAACCATCAAACCTTATAACATTTAATTGGTTCCTTGTCACATGGGATTAGGCCTATAGGTTAAATCTAGAGTATGCAAAATGTTCTCATCACTTGCATGCATACACTCGGTCATCCGCACTGAGGTATGCGCTGTACCAAGTTGCTGTGCAACTTCGTTTAAACATCTAGCCTATTTCCATTCTATTCAGCCCTATGCGACTGACATAGTAATAATATTCCACCCTTATTTTTATCAAATGCAAATGGGGCATCCCCAGGAGAGCGGCAAAGGCTGCGCAGTCTGCCCTCACAGCTGATATTTACTCTAAACTCAGTGCTGGTGTCGAGAGATGTTTAATGATGTGCCAAGCTTGTCCAAATCCAAAGTGTGCCGCAGTGGCAGGGGACACTGCACCCTTAAAAAGAAGTGATTTGTTTCTTTAATAAAACCAATAGATGTGGGATTGCATTCCAATGTAAAAACAGGGGATAATTAAAGCTTTTAACTGATTAAGTGATTCTTTTTTTTATTGTTCAGTACTTAAACAAAATATGGATCTTACCATTTACCGTGATGCGATTCCAGACTCAAAAGCGCCAGGATAAATCTGTCGTTAAGAACCCTTTTTTTTTTTTTTTTTTTTTGGGGGGGGGGGGTGTTGAAATTTAAGCACACTTCCATGTTTTAAACAAAACCCTTAAAACATATTAAAGAAAAAAAAAACTTCATTACGTGTCTTCCAATTAGGGCTGTCAAAATTATCGTGTTAACGGGCGGTAATTAATTTTTTAAATTAATCACGTTAAAATATTTGATGCAGTTAACGCACATGCCCCGCTCAAACAGATTAAAATGACAGCAGTGTCATGTCCATTTGTTACTTGTGTTTTTTGTCTCCCTCTGCTGGCGCTTTGGTGCGACTGATTTTATGCACCATGAGCATTGTGTAATTATTGACATCAACAATGGCGAGCAACTAGTTTATTTTTTGATTGAAAATTTTACAAATGATATTAAAACGAAAACATTAAGAGGGGTTTTAATATAAAATTTCTATAACTTGTACTAACATTTATCTTTTAAGAAGTACAAGTCTTTCTATCCATGGATCGCTTTAACAGAATGTTAATGTTAATGCCATCTTGTTGATTTATTGTTATACTAAATAAATACAGTACTTATGTACAGTATGTTGAATGTATATATCCGTCTTTTGTCTTATCTTTCCATTCCAACAATAATTTATAGAAAAATATGGCATATTTTATAGATGGTTTGAATTGCGATTAATTACGATTAATTAATTTTTAAGCTGTGATTAACTCGATTAAAAATTTTAATCGTTTGACAGCCCTACTTCCAATACATCTTAGTGCTTTGCAGCATGTTGTGGCACAACATGGTATTACACTGAAGGAATGCAAACTCTAAATTCACAAAACCAATTACGACACGATCACTTTAAATCTGCAATAAAGCAATGGAAGGCAATTCTTAAAGCTGGAATATTTTTGACAGTTCGTTTATTCTTTGCAGCATATTTTTACACATGAGTGCTACTGCTGCATCTGTATAAGGAGCAATAATCCTTGTCATTATTTTTGCATTCATTGCTAGCATCGGAAGTTGTGATGCAGCCATTCCGTTTCCGCAAATAAAATGACCTCCTCATGTGACCCTGGAACGGTGTTTGATGAAAATATTCTCGTTATTTCTGGAGCCTTTCCTTCTTCTTGTTGATCTTTAGAGTGTTAGTATGCTGCATACTGACAGGCAGGCGTTCACCGCACACGTGCTGTTCAAAGTGACAGCTTTCACTTGGTTTGCATCGCTTTGTTTACAACACACTTTCTTTTCCTGACAGCCTCCTTCAGAAAAAAAAGATGGTAAGGAATGATAGATGGATAATCTTGTCATAAACTGTGACAACTCCATATGGATAATCACAAATAATTGGTCCAAGACTATTTATCAATTGTAAGAAGTAACAGTATGTACTTAAAGATTCTGAAAATTAAATGTTAAAGTTTCTATCTAAACACATTGTACTGTGTGCAAAACCTGAAAACCATATGATGTTGTATTCAATTGTGGAGATACAAGTATAACATAACACAATGTAAGAACTTCGCATTGCCTGCACTACACAGTGAAAGTGGATTGCAACGCATTGACCGCTAGCATTGCCCCTTGGAATAACTTGTAATCAGTGAGTGTGTGCCAGCTAGAGTAGTAGAATTAAGGTATAGAAAAAAATTGTTGCGGCAGAGTTCCAGATAGTGGCACGGTGGCTGAGTGGTTAGCATGTCCGCCTCACAGTTCTGAGATCAAGGGTTCAATCCCGGGCTTCGGCCTTCCTGTGTGGAGTTTGCATGTTCTCCCCATGCCTGTGTGGGTTTCCTCCAGGAACTCCGGTTTCCTCTCACATCCCAAAAACATGCATGGTAGACTGATTGAACACTCTAAATTGTCCGTAGGTATAAGTGTGTGCGTGAATGGTTGTATGATTGGCTGGCAACCAGTTCAGGGTGTCCCCTGCCTACTGCCCGTAGTTAGCTGGGAAAGGCTCCAGCACCTCCGCGACCCTCGTGAGGAAAAGCGGCATGGAAAATGAATGAATGAAAGTTCCAGATGATCATTGAGTGTAATTATTGTGATATATTGTCCATTTAAGTAGCCTGTTCATTGTGTCTACATCTTCATGTAATCAATATATTGGTCTAGTCCAGTATTTCTCAAATAGTTGGGCGCGCCCCCCCAGGGGTGGCGCATATGACCTCGGGTAACATGTTTTTTTAATCGTTTTTTGCCATACTAGAATAAAGTGTACTTGCGCATCCACTCAGTGGGTGGCAGTGGCGCTCTCATTTTCAAAGTGCACGCAGTATTTTTGAAGTAAGCAAGAGCACACAGACGAGAGATATGAAGAGCTGTGTGCCGTTTTCGAAAGCCGTTTTCCGGCCGGACTCACGCAGCGACCCACTGTCTTCTCCGGTCCTCACGTGTCCGCCCGAGACGTGCCATTTTCGGCTTGGGATCGTCACGACGACCGCCGTCACTTACGGTTCTCCCTCGGCCGCCGAGAATGCGCTTTTTTCAGGCCGTTTGCCGTTTGGCTTTGACATTTAATACAGTGGTAGGTGAGGAAAGAGTGTTTACTGTGTCTAAAAATGATTATAGCGGACAGCCGGAAGCCAAATCAATTAAGACGCCACTTAAAGACATTAGACCCCAATCTCATTGATAAGCCGCTTGGTTGTTTTTCAGCGAAAACGTGCCGAATATCACCAACAATCGTCCCGCTTTGTCAGTGTTATATCAGAAAACCAGTGAGCACTGTTAGCATGCTCAGTGGAAAATAACCCCACACTATTGCAAACTGGAGGTGATACTGTGAGCAGCGAAAATAAAAACTGTCCTTTTGTCCAAAGACACTTTTTTTTCTTCTTCTTTTTTTTCCCCCCTTCTATTCAGTTTTGTTTTTTCGGTCAAATTTTTTGGCATATTGTCCTCGTGAGTTAATGTTTCTAATCAATTTGAATTTGTTATTATTTACTGATTTTATTTTTCAGTATCAAATGTTAAAAATGTACCTTGAGTGTATTTTTACAGTTTGGATGTGACTTTTTTTTTTTTTTTTTTATTCAGGCAAATTGATGCGCGTTGTCTTTTGTGTTACAAACAAAACAATGTTGATAAACTTATACTTTATAAGTTGATCTGTTATTTTCTGTAATAGAAAAAAAATTACAATGTGAGGCAGAGGCGTACTTATAATAGTAATTTGATAAACAAATAATACTATTTACAGTGGCGGCAGAGTTTGGGGGGGGGCACGAAACATTTACGTCTTCCTTGGGGGGCGTAACAGAAAATAATTGAGAAGCACTGGTCTAGTCAAATGAATTTAGTAGAATTAAAAACATGTCATACCGTTTTGTAAAGGTGTTTATCCATTACTAAGCAGGTTGTTAATCTTACTTTAAAAAAGTAATTAATTACAGTTATAAATTACTTCTCCCAAAAAGTAATTGCGTTAGTAACTCAGTTACCTGAATTTAAGAGTAATTAGTTACTTGGCAAAGTAACTGGTGATAATTTTCACTTTTTTTTTCTAAAAAAAAAAAAAAAAAAAAAAAAAAAAAAAAAAAAGGTCACACAATGTGAAGTTTAAAGGGGTTTTGGGACAAGTAGCCCTAGCCCAATTCTTTACCCTAAACTAGACGCAGGGGTATTGCGAACATTGAGATAACTAGATAGTAACCTTTGCTATGTGTGGAAGTCATTTAATGTTGTGAATCAATCGTTAAAGTTGTTAAAATTGCTCTCGTTATTGCATCAGTTCCCTTCTGTCTAGTTTCGACTTATGTAAGTTTTAAAACTTTCATCATTTAAAGATAAAGTTAAGTTTTGCCAATTTAGGAACATTTTAGATAAAAAGTTACTTAGGTTCGCTAGGAAGGTTCTCTACAACAGAGCCTTCATGAGAAGTCTATTGCTTAAAGATGCCGGCTGTTTACTAACACATCTAGTTCTCCTATTATATATCTTGCTAATGCCGCCGTGTCTGTCATTTGAATCTAGTTCTGTATGTATGTGATATCTACCGAAGCATCATATGAGCGTAGTTTTTAGGCTATCGGCTACAGTCAGGTATTATTGGAGCCACCTAGCATAGTAGCATCGCGTTTGCAACGGCGTCACACTCCCTTGCCTCCTCCCCACTCCTGCTCTGCTCTCTCGTCTCCGTGAGTCCGTCTTTTTCCAGACTTTTCTCGCGTCAGCCAACCAACATCGTAACGCATAGTAGCGCACGCCTTTCCCGCCTCAGTAACGGTAACGGCGTTGCCAAGATAAGAAAAGTAATTAATTAGATTACTCACTACTGAAGAAAATAATGCCGTTAGTAACGCCGTTATAAACAACACTGTTACTAAGCACACTATATTAGAGACAATACAGTTGTCCTTATAAATAGATTTACCCTAGGAGAACTGCTAAAATATTGGCTTTTAATTTTCTGACTGAAGATATACAGGGACTGGTACTGTATCTGCTACGGTTTCCAAAGTTGTGCAAGTACCGGGCATGGTCACAATAACACTACTTCTAATAATAGCAATTAAAATTACATCTGCGCATAAGACAAGATTCACTGGTCACAAAATCTATTACTTGACTTGCGAAGCATGCCATACGCTAATATGGCCCCCAGTCATCACTAATTGCTCTGACGAGTTTCTTCTACAGTATATCCAGAATTTCTCCTCCACCTCCAGTTCACATCCTACCTGTGGGGCACAACCACTAATTATATTACACCTAACACCCTCCATTTCAAGTCCCTGTGATATTGCTGGACCTGACAGCCTATTCACTGCCAGCATACTCTGAACTAACTCTTCGTTTTAAATAACCTCTACTCCACTTCTCTGGTGATCAACGCTAGAGTAAATTAATTTGTATCCTGCTTCAAAGCTTCTAAACTTACAGCCTTTCTCCCCGCTCAGTAAAACCATCTTCCTTCTGATCACTACGTCAACCAACTCTCTACCTTTTACTATCATAGTTCCCACATTCAAAGTTGCAAGTTTCAGATCACGAGGCTGTCCTGAGAATCTGCTGTCTACCTCTCTTTCATATTTGACCCACCGTTTCCATTGATGCCTGTAGGTCAACGGCACTGGTGGCTGATCTTGTTGACCCTGCTCTGGTTTGGAATTTGTTGGATGCACACTGATGTTTGTATGGCAAAGTTTTACGCTCGTTGTCCCTCTTGCCAGAATAGTGATGGGATAAACAGTTCACTTGAGGGCAGTGTTGTCACAGATTACTTGAAAAGGTAATTCAATTACTGATTACTCCTCAAAAAAGTAATCTAGTTACTTTACTGATTACTTTATTACCAAAGTAACTAAGTTACGTTAAAAGTAAATTGTCAGTTACTTATCCCAATTTTTCTCCTTTTGCTGCCACAACAGAAAAATTTCATCGCAAGTAATTGAATTTTTCAGATAAGGCTTTATTTTCGAGTTAGCTGGGGTTTAGTTAGTCGATGGAGTTGATTTCAACCACCATTGACTTGCGCTAGCTCAGCCACTCCAGAGCCCTGAAAGGCAAGGCAAGGCAAATTTATTTATATAGCACAATTCAACACAAGGCAATTCAAAGGGCTTTACATCACATGAAGATCATAAGAATCACATTTAAGACAATCAAAATCGGAAATAAAATTATACATAAAAATCGCATTTAATAACAAATAGAATAAAAATAAATAAATAAAAATAAAACAAAGACTACTATTACTAATAATAATTGAAATCAGCAATGGAGATAAGCACAAGAGGAATAGAAAGCAAGTAGATTGAAATATATAGACAGTTATGAATATGCAGTGCTAAACAAAAGCGTTTTTAGCTCTGATTTAAAAGAGCTAACAGTTTGAGCATACTTCAGACGTTCAGGTAACTTGTTCCAGAGGTGAGGAGCATAATAACTAAATGAAACTAACACATACCTGACAAACTGCACGAAATTTGTTCAAAACAACTCCAACGACTACTTAAACCCCCGCTAACTCGAAGATTAAGCCTAATGTCAAAAATTCTGAACTCCCCCTTTAAAATAAAGACCAAGCCGTTAAAATGCTGTCCATAAAAGTTGTAAAGCAATAAAACAAACAACAAAAACAAATGAAATGAACGAGAATCCTACAAAGTATTTCATAATGCATGCATTGTAGGCCAAAAGTTTGGCGACATCTCAAGGGTAGATACTTTGAAGAATGTAGAATATAAAACCTGTTTTCAAGTACATAATTCCTCATGTTCATTCATAGTTTTGATATTTTCAGTGAGAATTTACAATAGTAGTGAAAATATATAAAAAGCACAAATGATAAGGCGTGTCCAAACTTTTGACTTTTGACTCGCTCTTTTGCCCCCCCCCCCCACACACACACACAAAGTCACACTCCGCCTATGGTTACAAACTATAAAATGTACGTAAAGGCAGGTTACAAACTGTAAAAGTGCTGGCTGTCTCGTTACCTGATGGCTTTGTTTCGATTTTTGTCACGTTGTGCTGTAATTCCAAGTGGTTCCTTGAATTAGATGTTGAGTTACTAGTGGTCGACTGCCCTTTTGAGCCAGCGCAAAGTTTGCGACGCACGGAGATATTTTTGGTCATCTTTATTGGAGAGAAATGTGAAGTCATGGCTGTATGTCCAATAAGCAAATGCAGGCAGCCGTTTGTGGTTATTCTCCTGCGTCTTCCACTGTTAGCATCCTGAGAGGTAGCCAGTTGTTTGTTGGCCGCCAACAGCGCTCATAGCATGGTAATACACGTGACCCGTTTTTTTCCCCCCGATGAGAAAACGTGACATCCGATGTCACTGCCAAACTCAAGAGCAATATTTTCTATTCAGATTCTCTTCGTACATGACTACAGTATTCTTTATTCTACATACATCGTGAGGAAAAAACAAAATAGTAACGCACAGACACTAAGGAAACAAACTTTAATCAGATTACTGGCTTCGAAAAATGAACGCGTTAGATTACTCGTTACTGAACGAAAGTAATCAGATTATATTAACGCGTTACTTAGTAATGCGTTACTGACAACACTGCTTGAGGGAACGAATCCATTACGATTCGTTCAGTAAAAAGATTCGTTGAAATGAATCGTTCAGTTGGTGGGAAGTGATGTTACCGAACAAATCACTAAAGACTGTTAGCAACTTAAAGCAACACTCGGTAACTTTTCAGTTTTGGTTGATTTTAGCGAGGCATGTGGACAAAAGCGTCCTGCCTTGCCTTAAGGAAGATTGCGTTTCCCGTGACGACCAGCATACAGGGTCGTAAAATTCTGATCTCCTTGCAGATGGATTAAACGACATTTCTTTTTCCTGCGGCTGTGTAAAGGATGAATAGTAATGAGGTAATGAGGTAGTGAATCCAATTGTGGCTAAACAGTAGCATATGAAGATGTTGACGATGAGAAACGTTTAGTTTTGTACCGTATTCCCCCACCCAATCTCATCTTTGGTTGAGAAGTGGGGGGGGCTTCACCCCAGCGAGTGAAAGTCAGGCCAATGATTATTCTTTTAGTGTCCTTTTATGGTGGTGGCCTCCCTTTTTATTTTATTTTTGTTTCTTCGGACAAAACTTTTTGTCTCTTTTGTTGCTCCGCCATCTTTGCAGAATTTGTGCGAAAGTGTTTGCATCGACTTCCATCTTTATAACGAATGGGGAAAGGGGGGAGTGACGTATGCCATAAAGCAGTCAGCAAATTTGTAGTTTTTTTGTGTGGCATGATTCCTGCCACCCTCCTCAAAGTTAATTTGTGCTGGTGAAAGCGATACAGACCCCCTTAAGATATAAAAGAGGTGTCATTCAACTATTTGTCAGTTGTCATATCATCGCAAATGTTATCAAAATATTTTATAAAGGTTGAAAAATTACCTGGTGTTGCTTTAACTGAACGGGAAGTGACATTGCTTGGTCCCTCCCCCTCTTGCACGCAGACTCTTCATTGGCCGCTCGTCGTAGATTCAGAAGTGCGTTAGTGTTAGGGTGTGAAGTGAAGTGAGTGTCACTGAGTGACAGATGCCCCTCGTCCTACCCCCGCCACTGCAATCGTGAGAGAGAACATATGTCATATTTCTATGGGATCAAAGTCATGGCTCGTGCTTGCTTTTTGATTTAAGACACAGTGAATGAATGAATAAACATTTTCCTTTTTTGGGGGGATCCACGGACTTTCTCTAGCATGATCTTGATCACATATACAATATTGCAGCTACCAGCCTATGACACAGTTGCTGCGGCGTAACTTGAATAAAAAGAGAAACCAAAAAGTTTAATTTGTAAACATGGAACGACCAACACATCATTTTGACCTCACGCACCGTTGTATTTTTGTTTTTATGCTCATCACTATTATTTATTTATTTATTTTTGGTAACTATCGTTAAAACTAAGTGCATATAGCTCGTTGTCAAATTTGTCGCTCTGAAATGAAAACAATGAACCATTACTAAGTTTTTATATAAAACCGTTTCATTGCAAAACACTATTAAGATGATCGTATTGAAATGCCATTTTTGCACTGGTTTTAATAAATAAATAATCCCGTCAGCTCCCCGCTGTCGTCCCCATTGCCAAATGCTGACGAGAAAGAATCGTTTGCTCTTTACAATATGTCACTTTCCTCTCTCATTAGTCTGTTAAGAAAATGGAGACATATAGCTACATCCCCTGTGCCTATGTGCGTTTAGTTTTTGGGTGCTTGAGTATCACAGAATGGATGGATGGACTCCACATTATTTTGTCAAATTTGTGGCCCAACCAACACGTGACATAAAAAAAATAAAACACTTGAAAAAAATTTACATGAAACTATTGTTTCATTGCAAACCAGTATTATGGTGATGGTCCCACTAAATAGTCAATTTTCCTGTGCACAAATGTCTCTTTAGCCCAGCTTGAGTCTCTGACAGCTCTTTCCCCCAGCGCTGCCGTGATGCAGCTCAGCTTTTGTTCCCCTTGTAGCTACTGGCGAAAAAGTTTTGAATAACTGTAAAGTTGATAGTCTGTCATCATATGTAATCTCGAGTCTGTTGAGAAAAGTAGTACACTAAACCATGCTCACTTTTTGTGCTTTTGAGTAACATATGACAGGCTCCGCATTAAAAAATATGTGACAAAGCCCTTTCCTTTCAGTTCTTGACTTGTTCACTGCATGACTGTGAAGTCAAGTTACATTGCAGAACATATCATCTCAGCAATCTCGGTCAGGTCTGAGTAAGTGAACGGGAAGTGAGATAACTCCCCCTGCCTGCGTGTTGGCTGCTTATTGGCCACACATGGATGTGAGTGACATACGCTCTGATTCTGCTTCTGCTCCCTCCCCTCCCTGCGATGAGGCTGGTGTCTGATTGGTCGTAGGCGATGTAAGACGCTTCAGCTTGCTCAATGTCCTCCAGCGCTTGCCCCAACTTCCTTCAGAATGAATCAGTGCAGAAGGTGATTAGTTCGGTCTCGTTCCTCCAAACAATTCATTAAAAAAGAACGACTCATTCACGACCGACTCAACACAATGCCACAACCCTCTCCATTTATCTGTGCTTAGGACCGACCTACAGTTGACACTGGTATGTACCTATACAGGGCTTGATCGGTGTGTAAAATTGACAAAACATTCATGTTCACCTTACAAGTACTCTACTACAGGAGTTAAATCAATATTTTTTTCCAGACTATCTGAACTTTTACTTAACTGTACCTCTGCTGTATATAAAATGAATGGTTGTTATGTCGGACGAAAAAATAGATCACCTAAAAAAAGGTTATCGTTTAAATGGACCCGCTTAAAAAACACTTGACCTCTACTGGAAGTACAGTTCAGTTTGCCATAGAAGTAAATAGAGATAAATGTGAATATTATTGATTTAAACTCTATCTTCTCACCTTCTTGAGCTTTATTCTCTCTGTGCGTTTGCAACTGACATAAATATGCTTACGCCTCTTTGGCTCGCCCGGCAGCAGGCGATATTAAGACCATCTCTCTTCTTTGGATCTAGTTGAAAATCAATACGGAGCAGTAAGGCTGCTCACTTACACTGGATTAGATGGCTGCGCGTGACAAATAGTCTGCAAACGCACCATACCACCTTGTCGTCCATTTGTTCGTCCTCACCATTTCACTGCTTTCTAGCTTTACTTGAAGGGATCCTCTATTTTTAAGACAAGTAATTCTTATAAGATAAATGCTAGTATGAGTTATCATAATTTGATATTAAAACCCCTCTTAATGTTTTTGTATTAATAAAGTTTGTAAAATTATTTTAAGTGATAGGTTGCCATTCTTGTTACGTCGCAGTGAGTGACGTCACTGGCCCCGATACCGAAATTCCAGCGTGTCAATAGTTAGCTTTCCCAACATGTCGTCAGTTCTACCCTTCCTATTTGAACCAGATCTGAAAAGTGAAGAGCAGGACAGCACTGTCGGTCGTTCACAAGACGAGATTCAGGGAAAAATGCGTGCAGCAAATACCTGATCAGACAAAACTGGTGATGCACTCGCTGTCTCAATGGCAACAGAGCGACAGAGGGCTATAGACCCTACTCACCTACGTCACAAAATGACGTGTCGCTGTATCCGGCCGCCATATTGTCCGTATTTTTTAGACCTATTCTCATTGTTTTCAATTAGTCGTGCAAGTTATAGAGCAATTCATGGAAGCCCCGGTGTTATCTGACGCCGTAAACTCATTGGATGCATTGCATAAAAGGCGTTATGTGGAAAAGCTTCAGTTTATCCATTCGCCAGATCCATATTTGATGCCTAAATCGATGTTTTTCGACCCGCTGTCTTCGCCGTCTTTGCTTGACCCTGATATTTACAACTATCTTGTCCACACAAAATCAGCCTATACTCACGAAAGTTTGAAAAACTTTAAGAGCTTGGAGGCTTATAAATGCTACGTTGCTGGTTGGGTGAAACAGGTCCTCGTACACGAAAATTCGGCAGGAATCTTGTGCTCGGGAAGGTGAGTTAAGAAATTTTCAATTCAAAATCTTTTGTTCTTGCTAACATCCACTGTCAAGTCTAATGTATTTCATGTCATTTGTCAATGGAGCTAGGGATTTTAATGTTTATATGGTTTAGCGATAGCACTCTCACTACATACATATATAATATGTAATAAATATGAAGTGCGATAGCACTACTCCAGATTGTCCCTAGTTGAATTTATTTTTTGGCTTTTGACCTCAATAGTGAAATTGTAAATTAATTGTATGACAATTGTCTGATTATCCCCTTATAATTATATATTTTCAGGTAGTTCATTCACAACGTCTGAGTGTATGTTGTCGGCGATTAGCCTAGCAATGATCTTAATTGTGGTTGTCATCCCAAAACCCTCTAAATATATATTAAATGCATCTTACCAGATATAAAATGACTACTACATAATCGGTGGTAGTCGTTTGGAGCCCAGTTTTCTTGTCGTATTGCAGCAGTCAATCTCGCTCTCCTCTCCGGGTCTCTCGGAATACGGTAAAACTTCAAGTCTCTCCGTCTATCTTCTCTGTTTTTGCAACCGACCGCCACACACGACTTCACCATTTTGATTATTAATGTTAACGAGCAGAAAAACACACCATAATAGGAGGAATATACGAAGCGCTAATGCATTAACATGACGAGTATACGGACAACATGGCGCAGGGGCGTGGCTGTGACGTCACGTGAGTAGGGTCTATTGGGAACTCGGGTCGGGAGCGAGAGTGTTGGGAACTCTGCTTTTATTAGCCGATATTCAAGGTAAGCATATTGCGTTTTCAAACATCCCAATACAATTATGTAGATTGTTAGCATCCAGAGCTGTCGTGTGCTTACAGTACAAGCCAAAGAGCACACCTTGTGTAATCCATGTCTTGTACATCGTAACGCGTGGTAGCTAAGATACGTGTATAAAAGTAAAAAAGGGGAAAAGCTTCCACTTATGCACATTTATTCACAAAAAATAATATTTCCACTTTGACCACTCTTCACTGGGGAGCTCAGCAGTACGCAAACCCGTGTTCCCTGACGAACTCCAACATTGTTGTAAGGGTCACGTCAGTCACTGTCGTCACTGTAGCGTGCCATAGTACTTTAATTATTTAGTATGATTTGGGGAAAACTCCCACGAAGAATAGTCAACAAAAAAGATCGCAATAGTAATCCAAATCTGCGTTTTTTACTCACTCGAAGATCCAGGAATTAAACCGATCCCATGGCAATGTTCCAGCCGCGATCAGGCCGTCGATTCCACAAAATAGACTGATCCGAAAAGCCGCGGTGGGACCGACGAATCAAAACAATGGACAGATCCGAAACCAATATTGCAGACGCGGTGGAACCTTGCTTGACTGAGGATCGAGGATACATGTCCGGGCGCCAGTTGCAACGTGTGGTGGGTAGGATACGTGCACACAGGGACCAAAAAGGGGGAGAACCTTCCACTTATGCACATCTATTCACTGAAAATAATAATTCCACCTTGACCACTCACTTCACTCCCTTTGTTTCCATTTGACTGGAAATTGCATCCAAAAGCAGCACATCATGGCATTTTACTTCGCGAGTTTAGGCAGCAATAAGTAATTTTTGAACATGCTACACATTTGGAAAGATGCCATTGACGTCATCACTGCGAGCCTGCAAACCATAGCGCCAACTAACGGTCAAAATATGGACTAAATATTATAAAATATTGCCATTGATTTAACATTTTATGTGTTTCTAACAACATACAGGTATTTTAGTACAAGAGAACAATTGTGGTTTATTAGAGCCTACATGTATTTAAATCAGAGGATCACTTTAAAGGCAACTCATTTCTACAGTACTGTATTAGTCCGCCATTTTACCAGGAACCATGTTGGCAGAGCAGCAGCATAGGTGGAGAAACAAAAAGATTAATCATACATGGAACAAAAGAGTGGATTATTTAGCTCTCTAACTTCATTAGGATCAACAGAGAGCCTTGTGGTGAATATTACATGAGCACAAGATGAAAGCCACACTCTGACAAGTTGCACAACACACAATAGAGCTGTTTTTGACATACTGCAAAATGTTGGCATACACAATTTGAATGTCCATCCATATTCCATTGCCTTTCCAATTTGGGTTGTAGGTGAGCTGACTTTAGGTGCCGATATACGCTGGACTGTTTTTCGGATTTCCTTATTTGGTTGGAGATGAATGTTTACTGCTCTGCAGGAAAACAAAGTTGGGACTTTTGCTGTCTCTATGCTGCACTGCTTCACGTAGAGGCGTATCTCTTTTGTGGTGTGACAGCAGGAGAACATAACTTGAATGCAGAATGACAAGGCTGTGAAGGCAAAAACAGTGAGCAGCCATTAGTATTCAGCACCTAGCCATCATGCCAGGCTGGACCTTTTGCGGAAACTCTTTACTGCAGCGCCGAAAAGAGCATCTGAGGTAACGCTGCGCAGTGTACTACGCAGGCATTTTTCTACGCATCACCATTTTTGGACAAAAAGAATCAACGGTGACATTCCCAGTTGCCATCCAGAAACAGAGGAGGAGAAAGAAAAGAAGAGAGAGATATGCGCTTTAGTGGCTTAAGCGCTCAAGTCCTACGTGACTTTTATCAGCGAAGGCCCCCTCAAGCATAACGGCAGTAATGAAGCCATTAACCACAAAATTGACTTTGGGATAAATAGGGAACATATGAGGGGTTTAAAAGGCCCAATTTCGCAGCCGTGGCCCTTTTGTTTGAAATTCATAATTACATTTGCGCACAGGCACCCCCTCCCTCATCATTGAGTTTTCTATCAAGTTCCGTCTTTAGTGTGGTGCAGAATATTAAGCGCACCAATTTTCGAGGTGAAAATTTAGCTCTGCGTAATAGCTTTCAGAGGGCGCTCAATAAATAATATCATGCTTATATTTAATGCAGTGCAGTCATGTGTTAATCAGCAGCTGCAGGAGAACGTTAAGACTATGTGAGTCAGATAACTCTTGACATTTTATCACTGATTTCGTCAGCAAAAGGCTTCTCAAAATATGATTAAACCTGTTTACATTTACATTTGAAACTTCATTAGGTATGGCAGTCTAATCAGATTTAAAACATGATCTTCATCAGAAAAGCTCATGTCCAGTTTACAGTCAGGTGAACATTATTTGGCCTCTAAACTTTTGAATGTGCACATCAATCGGTGGTTGAGTACGTACTTTTTGCAGTTCTAGCTGTTCTCTAACAAGACGCTGACCGCAAATTTCATAGGTTTGATCATTGAATAAACCAATGAATGTATTGGTTCAATTCGGATTACTACAGAAAGAGCTTCCAAAGAATGACTCTCATTTTATCATGTGTCATCTAACAAGCAGAGTACAGAATCAGGTAAGACATATGCTTTTCTTTATTCATGGCTGCTTCACAGTTTCGCAATCTGGGATGCCTCTTTTATAAGCTTTAAGCCCTTTTCACACACATATCCAGGGAAATTCCTGTGTAAGGTGACGCAGGATTTATTCAGGTCATTGCTTTCACACATGTAGAGATGTCCCGAGAATGATGCGGGCTGGACACTTACACAGACTTGTCCCGTGTTCTCCACTGGGGCTCTCCGTGTGGGCAGGGCTGTTGGCACAATTTTCTAACCCAGACATTACGTCATTATTGGTCGGAATCAGCTGTCACAATGTTGGTCAAATCGTGTTTTTTTCCAGAGTGAGCGTTCCCGACGTACAGTAACTGCAGCCAATTCAAGCTCATCAAGACTGTATTTAAGCCCAGGTGATCCAAGAGAATGGTGTCGAGATATTACTTGCTGGGCGCCATTGGACACTTCTGCTGCCCTTGTTTTGAAATCCCCTAGGTTTTGCTAGTATTTGAGTGCCTACCGCTTAGGTTAGTATTATTGATCTCCGTCGACCTGATCGCGTGTATTTTGTTGGCGGGCCAACGGCAAAGAGAGGCTCGCTCGCTCTCTCCCTGCGCCTCAGGCCCCACCGAGTAGGAAGGCCGCCGCGGTGCGCACGGAAGCCTCAGACGCGGGTCTGGGTGGAGCCGCCGCGGGTGCAGATCTTGGTGGTAGTAGCAAATATGGATTTGATCAACACTTGGAACGCGTCCCTCCATTGTTTTTTGCTTTGAAGTACAACTTTGTTTCCGCAGTAGCGGACTCTAACAACAGCAACAAAATAAAACACACATTTCCAAAGATGACAATTTCTTATGTTTTCAGTTTAATTTAGATATTTCCAGCTTGCTATGTTGATTTTTGGTTACCGCTTATAGTCTTACTGCGAAGACAGAGAAAGGGACAATCGGCCCGCCGTGATATTTACGTCATCAGCCATTGTGATGTGACCTGGGAATTTAACGCCTGCTTTCACGCACACAGCTTCCCGGGAAAGTCACGGACATTATATCAAGACGTGATCTGTGAAATGTCCGCGTAATCTCCATGTCAGTCGACCCGGGAAATTGTTTTCACATTCAACTGCTGCATGGTTAAATCCCGCGATATTCCCGGTGTTTCGGAATGTGTGAAAGAGGCTATAGTGTCGATCGAGGTCAATGTTAACTGTGGCATGTCTTTGAGGTTGTCGTCTTCTCTCATGAAAAAATGTGTTCTTCATGAGTGAATACATTTAATATTTTCAGATTGTTTGTCCTAGGGTTGCCAACTGGTAATTGCAAAAACGGAATCGTCCCGTATTCAGAAAGAAAAGTACGTGTCCTGTATTGAGCTTACGAGGGACGCACTTCGTCCCGTATAATCATGAAACACGAAAACAGTGTCTGATGCAAAGAATCTGTAGGGAATCAGAGTAGTTACTGTACACATGCATACTTTTTACTGTCATTTGTTGTTAAACAAATGTAATTATTTTTAAGGTAGTTTGTTTTTAATTTGACAGTAAACCATTGATTTTTTCCTGTTTTTTCAACATTACAATTCTACGACAGCTACAACTACAGCTGTTAGTATTTACCATCACTTTAAGATTTGTTATTTATAACTGTGTTGTTTTCTTATACAGTGTATATCTTTGTACTTATACTGCGTCATACTGACAATTCTTATTATTGTTTTCTTTTAGATATGTTTAAAGTGTGTAGACAAAGTTAAAACTGCAAAATCAAACCAGAGCAACCCACAGAATCTCCAAAATGGATTCAGCACGACGTAGATGAGGCTCTAGGGACTTTCTGTGCTGTGCGTGAACTCCTGGAAGCGACTTTATATGTGGTTGGGAGTGGAATGTTTTGATAAGCGACCAGGTAGTAGCTACAAAGCACCACTGTGGATCTACCTCGCCATACGCCTTAAATCGAAACCAGCAGCAGACAATAAGTTAAGGATGGCTTTAAACCTAAAGAATCCACCTAAAAGACTGTATGTTTGTTCATATCACTTTTTTAATCGTTCGTGGACAAAATTCTAACAATCTGTTGTTTTAACATGAGGTGTAGATTGATACGCCAGCCACTTGAGTGACGAAACTGAGGTGAAATTACATTTGCCAGATGCAGAAGGGCTGACACAGATTTGGTTGTTACAAGGAAATACTACAAGGTATGTACATATAACCAAAAATAGTATGTAATTCTTTTTTATTGCAGATATTGATCGCAATAAAACTTTTGTACAACATGATTCCATTTCTTTTTTTATTCAAAACAATTGGTGCCTGTGCAAAATAGGTCAATAAATCACAATTTATAAAATTATTAGAATAATATTAAAGAAGGTAGACATAAATCGTGCCTTCCATCATGAAGGTAGAATGCACGTAATCTTGATATATGTCCATTAACATAAGTGTTGTTCTCATTTAGGGTAAATAACCTGTGAATGACTTGTAGCAGATGAGTGTTTGTTTTCCATTTCTTTATCATTGCATTTAGTGTAAAAAAAAAAAACTGTGTATGACTTGTAGCAGATAAGTGTTTGTTTTCCATTTCTTTATCATTGCATTTAGTGTAAAAAAAAAAAAACTGTATGACTTGTAGCAGATGAGTGTTTGTTTTCCATTTCTTTATCATTGAAGGTAATGTAAAGATAATGATGTCTCAGCTGTGACGCAACATACAGAATTGTAGTCAAATTGAACATAATTTGACCTGTTATTGCTTTGTAGTGGCACTGTGTTGATTCCACATCTGCCTTCATGAACACAAAATTCCCATATTCATGTATAAGGACACATTCAGGTTTGTTGATGTGTAGGCACTGGATGCCCTGATTGCGTTTCCAACCACCGCCATTCAATAAATAAAATGCAAAACTATTTTGGTTGCAACATTTCTTGATGTTGTCCTTCCCTGTCGTGACGATGGCAGATGGATGTGACATTTCCAAGTTGACTTGTTTGAGGAATTTTGATGAATATTGCAACTCCTGCTCCACTGTTGTTTTGGTTAAAGAAAGTGTAAAACAGAAGTCATGACGAGCAGAAATGCGGAAGTAAAGCAGAAGTACCTCGGAAACTTGTCTATAAACTTTTTTTTTGAAGCTACAAAGTACATTTTCTTGGGTATTGTTTTAAGATGAGTTTGACATAGAATTAAAGTACCTTAAGATCACAGTTTGGTATGATTTTGGTTCTACTCACAAACAGTGTCGTTAATCTTACTTTAAAAAAGTAACTAGTTACAGTTACTAATGACTTCTAAAAAGTAATTGAGTTAGTAACTCAGTTAACTAATAGTAAGAGTAATTTGTTACTCTCCAAATAGGCGTTACTTTTCGTCTTCTACACGTTATTACATTATCCATTTATACATCTTTTACATAGATGTTTATATGAACTTACTGAATTTAAAAATTGCACCTATATGACAGTGTAACAGTATACACACTTTTTTATATGCTGTGAGGAAAAAAGCCTTTTTGTTTTTCCTGTTGTCCTGAACCCGCACTAAACCTTAACCTTCATACCGAGGTATGTACTGAACTGGGACTTGTGTGTGTTGTCACACGCCTAATATATATAGATATATTTTTCATTATTCAGGTGAGGCTCTGAATCTCCTGCCTCTCCTTTCTTTGCTCTAGTTGTTTTGATTCAAAACATCACACAAGGTTTAGGGCAAGTTACTATTTTTGTTAATAAAAAAAAAAATTTTTTTTAAAATCATTATTATATTTTAGCGTCTACAAGGACAATGCCAATTTGATGATAATAATGCACAATCAGCAGGGAAACAGTACATTATTTTAAATTAATTGTACCTACCTGGATGCCACAGACTACGTAAAAAAAAAAAAAAAAAAGTCGTCTGAGGGTTTAAGATGACGTTCGCCACGCTAAATGCTAATGCTACGAGAACGCGAATGCTATGCTAATGCTCCCAGCCACCTAGCCAATCATCATTGCGTTTGCAACCCCCCCCCCCCCCCCCCATTTTGCTGTGATATCTCCCAGGTAGCTGTGATGTCAGACAATTTGCGCCTCATTCAACCAAATTGTAGTAACATGCCCCTTCACATTCTCTGTAAGATGTGAGAAGTCGTTCATTAGATTACTTTCTACTAAAAACATGACACCGTTAGAAACGCTGTTATCCTCGAATATTGTTATGAACAACACTGCTTACATGGGAGTCACATTTCCTGTGGCAGAGCTCTGCCTGGATTACTGTGCCCCCCTTGATTTCTTTTTTTGAAACAGTTGGTACATTGTTGATTGGATCTCTGTGGTTGCTCACATCATAAATAGAAGAATTAAATCAGAGTCAAAAGAAGTCATGTGTAACACAGGTGGTAATGTGCATTTTCTGCAAATGAATCCACATGGACCTAAAGTACACACACCATTGTGCATTTTTCATTTGCGTCCACTGAAGTCCAATTAACATATCCCATTGTGTTGCATGTCTGACCCCGATTGATTGATTGTAGTCGGGTTTCGCACCCCTCTGCGCCTCACGCATGCATCCACAATGACAGAAAGGACACGTGGATGAATAATACATGTCTCTATCAAGCCATCTTGAAAGCACAATGCAGGCAGACAAGAAAAAGAAGAAGATGATAAAAAGGAATGTTTGGTGGACAGAGTGGGAGCACATCAACTCAGTCTGCACTTGGTCGCACATCAGATGTCCGTCATAATACGTGCAATGAAAGCACTCACTCTTGAGATTTTCACAAGAAAATTACTCCCATGCTTCTTTTCTCATTGTGTGAATGTTGAAGAGCATCATGTGTTTTTCTGCACAAAAAGCATACTCATGTAATTTTATTGTTGTTTTTCCAACTTTTTGGCAGTCAACTCTTTCCACATTTCTAAACCTATTCAATTATGTAAACATGTAATGTCCAAATCAAAATGTCACCGAATGTCATAATTTAGGATCATTTCACACTCAATAGAAAATGAAGTGTGAGTCTACAGTATTGCAATGCAGAACTGGCTTTCAAAACAGCGCGCTTACGACAAGGTGTTGTAAAGATTGTTTGCTAATGTGATATAGACCCTACTCACCAACGTCACAGAATGACGTGTCGCTGTATCCGGCCGCCATATTGTCCGTCCGTGTTTATCCGTATTCTCAATGGTTTCAATTTGTCGTGCAATTTATAGTGCAATTCATGGAAGCCCCGGTGCTTTCAGACGCTGTAAACTCATTGGATGCATTGCATAAAAGGCGTTATGTGGAAAAGCTTCAGCCTATCCATTCGCCAGATCCATATTTGATGCCTAAATCGATATTTTTCGACCCGCTGTCTTCGCCCTCTCTGCCTGACATCTGCTACCCTGATATCTACAACTATCTTGTCCACACAAAATCAGCCTATTCTCACGAAAGTGTGAAAAACTTTAAGAGCAGCACTCTAAGCAACATTACCCCGTGTGACCCTTCCAATTTTCTAAAATGGCGACAATCAATAAAAAAAAAAGTTGACTGCGATGGCCAACGCTTCAAGGATAGGTGGATATTGGACTATTTCTTCAATAAAACACTCAACAACTGTGTCTGCCTCATTTACAAAGATACAGTCGCTGTATTCAAAGAGTTCGATGTGACCAATATTACCAAACAAGACACGTTGACATGTACGACAACATTACAGGGAAAATATGCAGCGAGAAATTATAGCAACTTGAAGCTAGTTTAATTTCAGAGCAGCAGTATTTCGCGAGAGCCCGAGTGTCGAAAGAGAACGCCACAAAGACGAGATTGTTGAAATTATGAATTAAAAAAATTATAAAGCAAATGTGACACACAGAAGGGCTTGCTAAAATTTGTTTAAATATATTGTTCTATGTAAATCAGCCAAGGTAGCCCCCCGCATTTTTACCACACCAAATCTGGCCCCCTTTGCAAAAGGTTTGGACACACCTGTTTAACTTCTTTCACTTGGTACCAGCTAAATATTATTAAAAAAATAATGATGGTGGAAGAAATAAGCATCTTGAATTTGAAACTGTAAGTTGTCGGCGATTAGCCTCGCAATGATCTTAATTGTGCTTGTCAGCCCAAAGCCCTCTAAATATATATTAAATGCATCTTACCAGATATAAAATGACTACTACATAATCTGTAGTGATCGTTTGGTGCCCAGTTTTCTCGTCGAACTGCAGCAGTCCATCTCGCTCTCCTCTCCGGGTCTCTCGGAATACGGTAGAACTTCAAGTCTCTCCGTCTATCTTCCCTGTTATTGCAACCAACCGCCACACACGCCTTCACCATTTTGATTATTAATGTTAACGAGCAGAAAAACACACCATAATAGGAGGAATTTACGTAGCGGTAATGCTTAATGCTGACGGACAATATGGCGCGGAGGCGTGGTTGTGACGTCATGTGAGTAGGGTCTATAGCCTTCTCCCGCTAGTTATAACATATTCTAAATCCCCTTTAAATGTTCACAGAAAGTCACTTACTGTACAACCACTTTATTGAACAAACATTAACACAAGGCCAAGAATTATGTCCAGCGACTCGTTACGCCAACATGTTTACATAAGCAAACAACAGTCAGCTGAACTTTCATACTCACATTCACACTTATAGACAATTAAGAGTGGTCAATCAGCACACCATGTATGTCATTGGGTGTTGTTGAATAGTTTGAAATCAAAAGGATTATCGGTTGAGATAATGAAAAATGAATGAAAGGACAAATAAAACATTGTCATAAAGTCCCAATTGTGCGACGTGAGAGCAAAAACAAAACCCCAGAACTGTATTGCATTACTTATCCATCCCATTATAAAGAAGTTAAACAGAAATTTATTAATCCTTCACTGAAAAAGTAGTACATTTAGGTATTATGTTTTATTTGAATGTGAATCCATCAAGATGTGACAAAAATACTTTAAAATTAAGAAAAGTGGCCTGACATTTGTAGATTCTTTGGGAAGGAGAGAAACGTCAAGAAAACGGTTGACCTGTGGGTTAACTCTTAATCTCAATTGAAAATCTAACAATAAATTTCTGGCATTAGTTCCAGGGGAAGCAGCAAAGCAGCAGCAGCAAAAAAAAAAAAAAAAGCTTTCACAGCTTTCAGTTTGTACAGGGTGACCCAAAAAAAAGTTTACACTCAGTTGACTGCTTGTTTAAAAGCCATTGAAACATATCTAAATAGGTTGTCAAGCTTAAGTGATTCATTAAGGTCACTCAATGCGGCTGGTAATCTCTCGTCTCTACAATTCCTGTGCTTCTGCTGAAAATGAAGAAAACTTTAGCTGTACCTGAATTGCTGCGTGCCGGTCTGACACCTACTGAGATTGCAGCAAATCTGAGAATATCCAGATGTGCAGTCTACAAAGTTAAAAAGAAGCTGAAAGATACTGGAACAGCCTCACGAAAACCTGGGTCTGGAAGTGACCGATCTGTGGGGACCAAAAAGTTGATTGACAAGGTGATATGTGGCCACCCAGAGTCCAGATCTCAATCCCCTGGATTATAGCATATGGGCAAATGTGGAGGACAGTGCCTGTAAGAAGCCACAATCTTCTGTGGCAGCCTTGGAGAGATCCATTGTTAGATCTTGGGAAAAAATGACAGCATCCTACATAAAGAAGCGTTCCGCAGGCGCCTGGAGGCTGTTGTGACACTTAAGGGAGGACACATTGAAAAATAGAGTGTACTGTACATGTTCTTTACAATAATGTATAATTTGTGATTAAATTCTAATTCTAAACTGAATAAACATGGCATTTAAATTGTATTATGACAGTGTAAACTTTTTTTTGGGTCACCCTGTAGTTATGAAGTTAAGGCCGAAATTTCTCTGAAAGAACCAGTCAACAAACTTTATTTACAAAAATAGTCATATTTAATTCCGGTAATATTAGCCTTGGAAAAAATGATGAGTGCGGGAAGAAGAAGGCAATTCCTGGAGTGTGGTAGATAGCCAGAAATTGATTAAAGGTCCAAATCCTTGGTATTGAATTTGTATCAGACGCTTTCGCTCGCTCCTCTTTTTTGGGGGGGAAGAAGCTTCATGTCTCAAAAACTGCAATGGTCAGATTACACCAGTCACACTGTTGTTTGTCACTCTTATTGTTCTCTCTGAAACACAATGCCGTGGTCTTATCACGTGAGCCGGGGGGGGGGGGGGGGGGGGGGTATGAGAGAAGATGACAATCTTGTCATCTAGTCATTTTTTGTCTTTGTAGTGAGGGAGACTACCACCATTGCTATGCGCAGTGGTATCATGATTCCTTTATTATGTCATGGAGCCTATGAAATTTTACAGATTAGTTAAAACATCAAGGAAAAACAAATTTGCAGCAACCCACTAACAGTGTTGTTAATCTTACTTTCAAAAAGTAATTAATTAACGTTACAAATTACTTCTCCCAAAAAGTAATTGAATTAGCAACTCAGTTACCCGAATGTTAGAGTAATTAGTTACTTGGCTAAGTAACTGGTGCTACTTTTCATTTTCTTCCATTCAAAAAAAAAAGCATGCAGTGTGTCACACAACTGAGTACACCCCTCGCATTTCTGCAG